>NC_143017.1:20549530-21172863 GCF_055824585.1 Amblyomma mixtum
ATGGGAACAATCACGAAAAAAGAAACGGGCGACCAACTGTCTCATATACAGGTGCTCTAGGCCCAGTCCTCCTGCACAAACAGGCCTGAAAAGTTATCACGCCGCATGGGCTCAAATTTAAAAGACCCAATAAGCGTCGCAAATATGCGATGGAAACGCTGTATGTAATGTCTGGCACAGTGAAGGACCTGTAGTACGTCATAAATATCTGTTGCCAGAAAGGTGTTGTAAGCCTGGACTTGACCAAAAATTGAAAGCCGATGCGGGACAAAAGTCTGAGCATAACGCTCAACGACCGGAACTCGCTCTCTCCAGTAATGCACATTTGATTTCAGGGCATGAAGTGGAACACCAATATATTTAGGAGGCACGCAAGATCATTCTATTCCAGCGTACAAGGGCGGAGTAGTGCCCCATGAACCAAGCCATAGGCCAGAACTATTGGAGGGATTTATTTGAACACCAGAAACGATGCCAAATTGATCTATCGTGGACAACACATCATAAATGCTGGGCTTGTCAACGCAAAAAAAAAATGCAAGATCGTCAGCATATGCTAGAAATTTGACTTCATTACCCAAAACAGGAAACCCATGGATGTTACTGTTACGCAAAACACTCAAACAAAGCGGTTCCAGATAAAGAGCAAGAAACAAGAAGGCATTGGACAGCCTTGCTTCACGGAAGAGCGGATTTGCACGGGGTTGGAGAGGTGGCCATTAATAATTAATCGTGTTGAACAGTTGCTGTAGCAAAGGTTTGCCCCATTAAGTACAGTAGACACCACGTTTGCTCACTCTGGAAGTTGTGGGGTTTTAATAAATTGGGGAGATAAATGCGTTCTTCCCGCTTAACCGCGGCTGACCCAGTTCAACACCGCCGGACCCCACCCCGTAATCGCGCACGCTACCGAGCGCACGCCGACCACACCGGGCCTTGCTCATGGGGGAACAAAGGAACGACACACTGGCTGACACAAACAAGGCATTTATTGCTATAACAACAATAACGCCAACTAGCAACAAAATACACTGAGGAATCGAGGACGTCCGACTCACCAGCACGGTTACGAGCGAATGTTCGCCCACGCTAGGGCAAGGGAAAACTCCGACGCCGGACAGGACAGGTTGGCGGGAGCATGTTCCGACCAGAAGGCGCCCACCGAGAAAGAGCGGAGCCGCGCGCGACACGCCCGTGCGCTTTTCTGGTCCCAAGCAAAAAAGAACCGTCTCCCCCCCCCCCGCGAGAGCAGCAAACGCGCCATCCGCGGCGCTGGTGCCGCTGCGACGCGAGCGCCCTCCCCTGTTAGTTAAAGTAACACAACTAAACACAACTAAGGAGAGTGCGTTGCGGGGGAGCTAACCACAGTTGAGGGTGCATTGCGGGAAAGCGAACCACAGGGAACGAGTGCGTCCCCACAAAGTGAAAACAGAAATGAATGGCGAACACGATCAAATGCTTCCGCAAAGTCGATTTGAAGAAGAGCAAGCTGCTCATGAGATCTCGAGGAATTTTCAAGAATTGTACGCGCAGTGTGAACATTACTTTGAATGGAGTGGCCTCTCAAACCGCACGTCTGGTGAGATACAATGAGTACCGACATTGCGAATTGCGGGCGATTTGATAAGGCTTTAGCAAAAATTTTGTAATACACATTTGCCAATGTAATGGGCCTATAACCTTCTACGGAGCGCAGTTTCCTTTATCAGTAGTTTTCGGAATTAGCACTGTGTGGCTTTTTGTAAAAGACTGAGGGAGGGCTGCATCGAACCCCACCGTGAAGACCCGCAGCAGGACCTGAGTGAGAATAGATTTAAAAGCCTTGTAAAATTCGCCTGAAGTTCCTTCAGAAAAAGGCGCTTTTGAGACAGGTAACTGATCAGTTGCATGTTCTACCCCTTCCTGGGTGAAAGAGCCGCTATAACAGAACAATCGCCTTCAGATAAAGGGCTCACTAAGGTGCTGAAATGCGCCAAAATTTCGAATTATGCGCATCAGGAGAAGCACTAAACACGTCTGTGTACTAATCCCCAAATACGGACATCACTTCATTTGTACTGGTCACTAGTTTGCCATTGGACATCATCCCCGAAATAAACTTTGCAGTCG
Organism: Amblyomma mixtum; assembly: GCF_055824585.1. Taxonomy (NCBI): domain Eukaryota; kingdom Metazoa; phylum Arthropoda; class Arachnida; order Ixodida; family Ixodidae; genus Amblyomma; species Amblyomma mixtum. The sequence goes on from NC_143017.1 coordinate 20,551,640, forward strand.
CATGACGGCGCACATCAAGAAAAGCCTGTCGTGTCGGGTGCTCACATTGCAATCACGCTTTTATTTATTTATTTATTCAAATACCTCACGGGCTCCGACTGGAGTATTATGTGAGGGGGGTTACGAGATCGAACACGGGCACCCCTGTAGCGCTCTGCATCAAATCTTTGTAACTTTCTTTGTAATCTTTGCTTCGCATTCCAATTCATACAGGTTGTACAAATTTGTTCTGAGTGTCTGCTCCTGATATTTCCTGTAAAACAACCTCACGGAACCAATTTCTATAACTGTAGCACGCATACGTCCTGCTTAAACATTTCCCAAGCGGCGACCGACGGCATCTTGCTCGAGAGACAGGATTCCAGTTGCGAGCGGACACGAATGACAAACTCTTCATCATTAATTACTGAGGAGTTCAGCTTCCAAAGCGCCCATTTCGGCCTAAATTTTGAACAAGCACTGCCTCCGAGGCGAGCAACCACCATACAGTGATCAGAGAATGAAAGTGGTACAGTGTCACAGACCAATCCTCGGGAGACAAGTTCGAAAGATGCATAAATTCGATCTAGGCGAGCGTGAGAATGGCCCTGAATGCGTGTGAATAAGCGGGAACCAGGACATTATTAATGAGCCCTGCATCTTCTGTAACAAGTGACAAAACTTCACCGCTCCTCTCCCTGGGTGTATCAGGACCGGCACGATCAACTGGGTCGCAAACACAGTTAGTCACCCATTAGCACAACGTGCCAATCGCAGTCCAGTAAGTTAGCTATGCCTTCAAAAAGACTGATGCGCTGCGGTACAGTATTAAATGCATAGACATTAATTAGTCACCATGGCTTTCCACAGAGCAGAAAATCGCAGCATATCAACCAGCCCTCATTGTCGACATTATAGGTCAAGCCCGAACAAGGAAGTGTCTTGCGCAGAAACAACCAGCAGCCCACCGACAAGCCCACAGCATGCGTTACGAGGACATTATATTCTGATAGAAAGGGCCGCAGGGCCACATCGGTATCCTCCTCACTTTCAATTTTCGTCTCCTGGACGGCGATGACATCAAGGTACCTGCTGCAGAAGACTCGGCAGAGTTTCACCTACCTCTGGCGAGACCTAAGGCCACGTAGTACATTCAGTGTTGCGAATACTAACTCTGCGGAAGCAGCCATGATGGCTGTAAAATTTATGCCTACAGTTCCATGTGCCTGTGGGTAGACGGCGAAGCCGCCTTAGAACTACCGCCAGGCCTCTTGGACCGCGAACGTCGGCACTTCCCTTTGTGCCTCGGCGCTCGACGCCGACGGCGATGCGTGCTGAGCACTGCGTCCTCATCGTCACCGCAGGACTGAAGCGGCTCGTCTGAGGGAACCAGGCAGGGACTCCGGAGGGGGGGGGGGGGGGGGGGGGCGTTATTTTCAGGGGAAGCGCTGCCCCCCCCCCCCCCCCCCTCCCACCCTTGGATTTTTTCCTATGGTTGATGCGGTTCGCCCGATCAGCAGTGCTCGCCGCTTCGGTCTAAGCACATAGACGTAGCAAATGTAGACTTATACCGGTTGTTACATGGGGCTCGCCTGCGACATCCCACCGCTGTCGCACGCTAGTCCCAAGAGTAGCGTTGACCTAGCGGTCCGGTGTCCTGTGGAGAGCATCGGCAGGTTCCGGTAAAGGACGATGGCATCGTCTAACAAGAACAAGGTTCAATACTGCGTCTCGTATGAACGGCAAGAGAAGCTGGCCCCAGAGAGAAATCTGACACGCCCACGCAGCAGGTGTCCCGACGGCGATCTAGCGGCGGGAGCATCCTTCAAAGGGAAAGGAGGGAGGTTCCGAAGACGCGCACGTGTCGAACCAGTGGTCATGTTCATGGCAAGCGTCGCCGATTCAGACCCGGCGGCGCCATGATCCGGATCCATCCGGCCCGGGGCGAACACTCTCTCCCCGAGCGCCGTGCTCTCACAAGCGTTTGCCCGCACGCACGCACGCACACGACGACACGTGGCAAGTGGATCTGTCTGGACACGATTCCCGAGACGGCTCTGGGCGGCAGTCGGCCAAGCGAATTGTCCGTTGCTCGGAATGATACTCCTGCGTCCACTGCAGCCGCGTTGATCTCGCACGGCGGTGGCGAAACGTAACGCGGTCTAATTGCACGTCTCTCATCCCTTGAGTGTAGTTGTTAATAACTGCAGATTTACAATGTCGTTGCCTCGGAAGATATTTGGGTCTCAAAAGAAGATCAACAACTTCTTCGTGCCTGGGACGAAACGTTTAGGCCATGGAAGCATCAACCTTTCTATAGCCCTGTTTAGCCCGTGCGAGGAATTAGCGAGGATGCTTCAACGCCCAGTTTACCGCGCTGCAGGAGCAAAAGAAGCAGCAGAGGCCTTTTGTGACCGCTTGATAGGGCTGCGGTCTAACGCCTCATCTGACGTCCTGTGGCAGCGGACGAACTCAAGAGCAAAAGAGTTAGGTCTAAAGGAACCTCGAGCGCCCAGAGTTTCGCAGCCGCCCAGAAGGATTCAATTCACAGACAAGCCTGAGGAGCTTGCAGCGCTTGACGGGAAGTCATTACAGAGAAAAGAGTTTTTTACCGCTCTCGATCGTATTACCACTGAGATCCGACGGCGATTAGAACAGCCTGGCATGGAGCAGCTGATTAGTCTCGAGCGCATTCTGACTGACGCTGGGTCGAAACTTCGCGTCAAACGACCTAAATGAGCTTTTAGGAGCGCACGCTGCAGACTCTGACACCAAGGCTTTCAGCGCAACTCGTGCTTCTCCCAACGCTCTTGCGTGACGAGGGTCCGGTCGCAAGTGAACGCATTTTACAAATTCTGCAGGGGAAGTCTGCAGACATGCGCAATATGATGTCCCAGGTTGTCCGGTATCTGCAACTCGTGTTTTCTGTGCCGGCGTCAGCTGCTTCAGGAGAGCCATCTTTGAGTGCTCTGTGGAGAGTAAAAACATTTCTGCGCAATCGAATGACGCAGAGAAGGCTTACACACATTCTCCTCCTCCACGTGCACAAGAAGAGAGTTGCGGACCTGCTTTTGGATGCCGTTATGAAAGAGTTCGTATCTAGAACGGCAGAACGAACAGCAACCTTCGGCCTCCTTTGAAAACCTCTCCTGCCCAACGTCCTCTTGTCATGCTAGCCTTGAAGCTCGTCAGTCTGCGATACTATATGTTGGTACCTAGTGCCTACTTTCATGTCTACTTGCATGAATATATCAGTTCACATTTTCATCAGTGCGAGCGCGAATTCAGAAATATTAAAAATGTTTTTTTCGCAGCTTTCGAATCCGTTTACTCACTTGCGCGGTATGCGCAGGTTTCAGGTTTATGAAACTTCCAACCATTTTTAAAGTGTACATACCAATGAAGAATTGCTTTGGTTTATTGTGGTTTAACATCCCGAAGCAACTCAGGCTATGAGGGACGCCGTAGTGAAGGCCTCCGGAAATTTCGACCACCTGGGGTTCTTTAACGTGCACTGACATCGCACAGTACACGGGCCTCTAGAATTTCGCCTTCATCGAAATTCAGCCGCCGTGGCCGGGATCGAACCCGCGTCTTTCGGGTCAGCAGCCGAGCGCCGTAACCACTGAGCCACCACGGCGGGGCAATGAAGAATAATCGAGGATGCAATTAAGTAAAACTGAAACGGCCACAATGAATTAAAACATTAATAATTAATAAGAATACCAAGTTTGCAGGAGTCAACTCCATGCAGCTAGCACAGGACTGGGTTAATTGGAGGAATATGGGAGCGGCCTTTGCCCTGCAGTGGGTCTAGTCCGGCTGATGATGGTGATGAAGCAACCCCCCCCCCCCCCCCCAACTCCCAAAAACGTTCCGGAGTCCCTGGAACCACGTTCATCATCCGCTGGAAGAAGGCCCTGATCCGAAAGCTGCTGACCAGCAATGACAGCAGGAGGCGAACTGTCCGCCGTGGTATACGTAGGGGCTTCTTGGACGGCGAATGGTTCCCCACCAGGAGCAGAACTCGCCGCCACACACCGAGGCGGCGCTGCATGGTCATCCGCTGGTTCTTTACACTCCGCGGCAGCACGTTGGGGAACAACCGGCACACTGACACTCAAAGGCTATGCCGCAGCGGCGAATGGCAAGTCCCCAGTCGCGTCAAGAACTTCTGTAGCGTCTATGATGATGATGTGCCCCTGTAGAGCGTCTTCCAGGGGGCCGCACCCGATGCCGCAGCTTGTCGGCGTACGTCACGACGCACTCCTCCGTTGTGTGGCCGTAACGCCGGCAGTCGTCACAACGCGGCGGACGACAGTGCCGAAGAATGTATCCAACGCGGTTACAACGAAGACACAGAGGTGGTCTGCACGGAATCAGAACAAGGCTCTGTATGCCGCACACAGTCAGCTGATGTAGAACGTCACTAACCCCGACTCCTTCAGCAAGAGACAGGACGACATCACGGCTTAGAGTTCTCATCTGCTCCATGCCTGAAACTTTCCAATTTTCCGCCGGGATAGATGTCACCGTCCCGTACGCCTGGAGCGCATCACGGATGAAGCAATCTTCCAAGCGCTCGGGAAGCCACAAAAGCTGCAGCTTCACCTCCTTCGGTTTCGGGTCAACAACAACACAGCGGCGGCTCTTCACTAAGAGGTCGCCGCATGACACGAGCTTTTCTTTAAATTGCGCCGATTTGCAACTAAACATCCAGATGTGAGACATCTGGAATTATCCGATAGAGCTCATTTCTTTTAGGTTCACGACCTTTCGTAGGGAGGCTCAGAAATCTTGTGCTCTGTACGGGCGCCCGGCAAGGCCCGCATGCAGGAAAGCGGAGTCGGTCACGAGCTTACCGGTTGGGGGTAGGGGAACAACGATACGGTAGTTATTACTGCCGGCAAAAGCCTGAGCAGTACCTTGGCCAGAGGCCGACTGAACCTTTTGAGCGGAGAACATCGAAGAAAGCGTCCGTTTCGAACAACGTCTTCTTTCTCCGCCACCACGCCAGCTGGAAAACACCGTGTTCACAAGACGCGCCTTTGTGCATTCCAAACCATCGATCCGCCACGCCAGCTCGATGGTTTGGAATGCACAAAGGCGCGTCTTGTGAATACGGTGTTGTCTTAGAAGGGTGCTTTAGAGACATGTACTTTGGTGTATATTAGTAATTATGAGCATGGAAATTACAGAAGTCGCAGCTAAGCGAATACCAAAGTACGTTTCCGCTACTTTTCCTCTTCGGTTGGCGCGCACGTAGCGCCATCAGGCGGTGCCCACTAAAACCACTCCCTCTACCTCGCAATGTACGTACGCTTGGAGGAAGGAAAATTTAGAGGAGAGGCCGTCACGTGAAATTTTGTGAAGCCGGCTTCCTCCATGTACGTACGCCACTGCCCCAACGATAGCGCGCGACGGCAGAGCCTCCCGCTCCTCTCGTTCGGGCGCAGTGGAGCCGTGCGGGGACGCAGGAATCACGCGGTGAGCGGCAAGTAACGCAGCGCACATCCAAGGCGCGTTCACCGCGACGTTTGCTGCTTGCTGCCCGTTCGTTCGGCGCGGAAGCTATGCTGGCGTTCGCGGCATCGGGTTTGTCGAGAACGATGTGCCGACGAACTGCGACTGCAGCTTGAGTCCCACGCGTTTTGGCAAGGCGCCTGGCAGCGTGGTTTGCCGCTCCGCGCGTCCGTTTCACCGTACATACTATCAGGAGCATCAGGTTCAGAGAATGGCCAATTCCGCATATATGGACATTCATTCAATAACGCTATGCCGTCATATCCTTAAGGCGGAGCTTAAGTGTCTCCTCCGAATTTTTTTATATGCATAGCAAAAGACGTGGTGACGGCTTGACGCCGAGGAGAAAGCCGGAGTTGTAATATTTGATGCTTTAATGTGCTCAAGAAATGCTTGTTCCGTGCCGATGGTGGCGAAACGCTGCAGTGATTTTCGTCAGTGGGTATGAGGTGGCAACCAAATTGACCGCACCTTTTTCGATTGTGTGGCGATTCCCCAAGTCAGCGGACGCGAAGTACACCGCAGGCGCCGTCTCCGCGGCACCCAGCTGCACAGGGAAGAAGGGAAAGGGAAATAAACGCTCCGTCGCTTTTCAAGGAGAGGAGCCAGTTTGACGGTTTGACTAGCGCCAGCAACGTGTACTGTCGCTTTACGGGCGCCCCTTCCCGCGCCCTCTTCAGGGCACGTCGGTGACCCGTTTCGGCATTCGCTTCCAAGCTCGCCCCTTTACAATACTATAACAATTCTGGCGACGAGGTAAAAGTTTTCCGGCATCGCATCATCTGCAAGCATGCCGACCTACGGAGCATTGGAGCCATTCCACGGGGAAGGAGGAGCCCGGACAGAGTACTTGGAGCGAGTCAAGCTCTTCTTCGACGCCAACAGTGTTCCAGAGGAGAAGAAAAGGTCCGTGTTCCTGACATGCTGCGGGTCCAGCACCTACTCCTTACTACGGAGCCTGCTGACGCCAAAGACTCCCGATCAAGTCTCCATCGACGAGCTATTCTCCGTGCTGTCGGGCCACTACATTCCTAAGCCTTCCGTCGTGGTCTGCCGCTTCAGATTCAACAGTCGCTCTCGTCAACCGGATGAATCTGTCAGCGACTACATAGCATCACTGAAAAAGCTTTCAGCAAACTGTGAGTACGGCACCTTCCTTCCAGACATGCTGCGGGACAGACTCGTTTGCGGCATTAATGACGCGCCAATGCAACGGCGCATGCTTGAAGAGCCAAACCTGACGTTCGAGTCTGCAGTCAAGGTCCTAGTTGCAATCGAGACGGCGAAAAAAGACTCAAGCATGTTGATGCAAGCCCAGGGTATGGCCGAAGCGCAGCCAGTTCACAGTGTGATGCGAGCGCGAATGAAACAGACGATAAGTTATCGCTGTGGAGAGCCGCACTACGCAACAGTATGCCAGCACGCAAAATCCCGGTGCAACGCATGCAGGAAGATCGGGCATCTGGCCAGAGTATGCCGCTCAAGGGCTACCGACACGAAGCAAAAGAACGTGTCAAGAAAGTACAGTACGCAGAGGCAACAAAAGCAGCCAGTTCACAGCCTTGCAGAGAGTGGAAATCTTCCTGAAATTCAGTCACAGGTCTACGAGACGTGGCAGATGAAAAGCAACCAAACAATTCCTCCGTTTGTCGCAGTTTTACAAGTCGCAGGCAGACCTCTTAGAATGGAGCTGGACACGAGGGCCAGTGTCTCCGTAATGGGGGAGACCGAATTCCAACAGCGGTTTCCCGAGCTCTCAGTAGATCCATCAGACGTGATTCTGAAGAGTTATTGCGGAAGACTGACACCCGTTAAGGGCAAGGTTACCGTTCCAGTCCAGTTCGGGCGAAGAGAGGCAACACTGCCTTTGTTTGCAGCTCCGGACCAGTGTCCAACTCTTCTCGGACGAAACTGGATCAGTGCGCTGCAGCTGAACCTCAATGACGTCCGATCCGTTGACTCACGAGCATTGACGAGCTGCTGACTTGCTACAAGGAAGTATTTTCAGAGGGACTAGGCACATTCAAAGGCGTGAAAGCCAAAATTGTTGTCAAGGAAGATTCTGCTCCCAAATTCTTCAAACCAAGAACAATTACTTTCGCATTGCAAGACAAAGTTGCAGAAGAATTGCAAAGAATGCAACGAGAAGGGGTACTTACGCCCGTCAGAACGTCTGAGTGGGCAGCCCCAATTGTTCCGGTGCTTAAGCAAGACGGCCGCGTGCGCATATGTGGCGACTTCAAGGTCACAATTAACGGTGCCACAGTGCTGGAGAAATATCCTGTGCCGCGTGTCGAGGACCTCTGGGCGAAACTTTCAGGTGGCAAAAAGTTTACGAGGCTAGACCTGAAAGACGCTTACCAGCAGGTAGAACTTGACACGAGTTCACAGAGGCTAGTGACCATCAACACGCCTCAAGGCCTCTTCCAGTACACTAGGCTACCTTTCTGGGTAGCTTCAGCGCCGGCCATATTCCAGACAGAAATGGAAAACTTGCTACAAGACATGCGCCATGTCACCGTGTATTTTGATGACATATTGGTAACGGGACTGGATGATGCAGATCACTTGAGTAACGTAGCCAGTGTGCTACAGCGTCTACAGGAAGCAGGCCTCAAGCTCAAGCTAGAGAAGTGTTCATTTCTGGCGACAGAAGTTGAGTACCTGGGCCATGTCATAAACGCAGATGGACTGAAGCCAACGCCAAAGAAAATAGAAGCTGTCGTGAATGCTCCAAGTCCCAAGGACGTCCTGCAACTTCAAAGCTACCTTGGACTCATTAATTTCTACAGCCGTTTTCTGCCTAACCTTTCGACAGTTCTCCGGCCCTTGAATCTGCTACTTACAAAAGAAACTCCATGGAAGTGGACAAGCGTAGAGGAACAAGCTTTCCGAGAAAGTAAGGATCTACTAACTTCCGCATCGGTGCTGCATCATTTCGATTCTTCTAAGCAAATCGTTCTCAGTTGCGATGCTTCACCGTACGGAATCGGAGCTGTTCTCGCACACCGAGATGAAACAGGGGAACACCCCATTGCCTTCGCATCGAGAAGCCTTCTTCCAGCAGAAAAGAATTACAGTCAGCTGGACAAAGAAGCCCTTGCCTTAATTTTCGGTGTCTCGAAGTTTCATCAGTATTTCTGGGGCCAAGATTTTGAAGTGATAACTGATCACAAACCACTTCTGGGACTTCTCGGGCAGGACAAGCCTATTCCTGACAGATCATCACCGATAATGATACGTTGGGCCCTGTCAGCGTACAAGTATACGCTTGTGTACCGCCCTGGCACCAGCATCAGCAACGCCGACGCGCTGAGCCGGCTACCGCTTCCTACAGAACCCTGCACAGTACGCAAGCCTGCTGACATCTTCATGCTTGAACATTCATATCCTCGACTTCTTTCTCCATCCGCCATTGCCAAAGCTACAGATCGTGATCCTGTTATGTCGCGCCTACGCCAGGCGCTCCTTACTGGTGACGAGCTGCCAAGAGGAAATGATTGGACACTATTTCACAAGAATCGTACAGAGCTGAGTGTTCATGAGAACTGCGTCCTGCGAGGAACACGAGTCGTCGTTCCTAAAGAACTACAAGCAGAAGTTCTTGATCTGCTCCCTGAAACGCACCCAGACGTTGAAAAAATGAAAGCAGTCGCACGGAGCCACATTTGGTGGGAAGGACTCGACAGCAGCATCGCACAGAAAGTGCAGCTTTGCAAAATCTGCCAAGAACACCAGAGAATGGGACGGAAAGCACAGTCTAATCCGTGGCCGTTTCCAAAGAAACCATGGTCAAGACTGCATGTCGACTTTGGTGGTCCATTTCAAGGACACTACTTTTTCGTCCTAGTCGATGCCTACTCTAAATGGGTAGAGGTGGTTCCCGTTCATGCACCTTCAGCGGACGCCACAATTCGATGCCTGCGAAGCATATTTTCCACACACGGCATTCCAGACATCATTGTCTCCGACAACGGCACCGCATTCACCAGCGAGAAGTACGCTGACTTCTTGAGCAAGAGCGGCATACGGCGTATTCTTATCCCGCCATACCACCCGGCATCGAATGGAGCAGCTGAACGCGTCGTGCAGACAATTAAGGGGAAGCTCAAGAAGGCGGCGCCTGGAGATTTCCAAACAAACATCGACAGGATCCTGCTTTCCTACAGAACAACGCCGCACGCGTTTACTGGGTCCCCTCCCGCTGAGCTCCTTATGGGCAGGCAACTGCAAATGCCCATTCAACGAATGCACCCCGGCCTAAGGGCGCATGTGGACTTCAAGCAGTTGAAGCAAAAGATGCGCTGCGACAGCAACGCACGCAAAAGCTCTTTGCCTTCGCCCGGCGAGCCCGTTTTTATTCGAAACTTCCGACCAGGCCCAGCTTGGATTGCCGGAACGGTTCGCCATCCCACAAGTTCTTCGTCGCTTCAAATGCAGCTCAAAGATGGAACGCTGTGGAACAGACTAGAGATGTAAAATTTCAGGAAATTTTGAATGGCATGAAAAAAACCATTATTTTCAGGGTTTTTTCATGAAAAATTGAAAATTTTGAAAAACGTGTTAAAAACAGATTTATTTGCAACAGCACGACGATCAATAATAATGCTCCGAAGTTCAGTCGAATATGCAGTTATAGATGTCATATTCTGAAACGAACTTCTTGTTCTGTTGCACCGAGAAGATAAATAATTATTTGCACTCCAGGTGAATATGGAGATATATATATATCGTATTTGTGGAAATAACTTCTTGTTCTATTGCACCGACAAGGGAACATGAAAACTGATCTATAAGACACTCCATATCGGATTCAGTCACTGCCGCTGGATGCAGCACTACGCGAAGCAGCATGGATTGAACTTGTGTCCACAGCTAGGTTCGACTGCACATACACGAGCTTTCGAATGCGTTCCCCTGAAAGCCTGTTGCGAATCCTTGTATGGACGTTTCCGAAACGTGACCAGTTTCGTTCGCAGCTGGCGGTTGATTATGGTATCTGCAGCAGTCGGCAAGCCAGAGGAGTTAGCGGCTGCTTGGTGCAAAAGCCTTGCCACCAGGTAGATGGAGCCACGTGCTTCGCTGAGTCCCAGACCCCTGTACTGGATCAAATTCCTGCGGATGTCCTGTACTCTGCTACGTTGGAAATCAAGAAGCTAGGCTTGTATTTGGCTAGAACCGCTTGCGTGCACAGCAGCCTATGTTTTTTATGTCGTGTGTGTCGCGCTGTAGAATTTGCAGTCATTTTGTTCTACTTCAGCCGTGAGTTCAAGTATTAGTGTTTTTAAGTCAAGCCTGGATCTTATGTGTCACCTGGCCTCCAACCCGCGAACTCGCAGCACGAACGTTTTAAAAGCACTACCTGGCACCGGCGATGACGACTGCTCTCCAATCGTTCAACGATGCAAACTGTTATGGTTTTCAAAGCAAAAACAAAAACCTAAACTGAAAGCAAGAAATCATAGAACCTTGAAATTGCATTGGGAAATTTTCGATGTTTCTTTCCATTTTTGTCGTCTGAAAAAAAAAACGAAAAAAAACGGGTTTTTTCCAAAAATTGCAGTGTTTTTTTCAGGCCTTCACATCTCTAGAATAGACACGCGGACCATGTGCGACCGCGAAGGACCCCCGGCGTTCTCTGCGACGACGAGGAGCCTCTTCCTGCACTGGCAGCGACAACGGACACGGAACAGTTGTGCCCACCTCGCTGCTCATTAAGCACCGAGCCGTCTACAACAGCCTCGGCGCCGCAACAGCAGTCAAGTGCGGCTCCTTTGCACCCCCAGCTTCGTCGGTCTTCCCGGGTCCGGAAGCCTGTTATCTACTACGGACTATAGAGGCGTAAACAAGCGCCGCTCGACACCAGTGCCGTGCAGCAGGCTTCATAACAAAGGGAGGAGTGTGGCGATTCCCCAAGTCAGCGGACGCGAAGTACACCGCAGGCGCCGTCTCCGCGGCACCCAGCTGCACGGGGAAGAAGGGAAAGGGAAATAAACGCCCCCTCGCTTTTCAAGGAGAGGAGCCAGTTTGACTCCCGCCAGCAACGTGTACTGTCGCTTTACGGGCGCCCCTTCCCGCGTCCTCTTCAGGGCACGTCGGTGACCCGTTTCGGCAATCGCTTCCAAGCTCGCCCCTTTACAATACTATAACAGATTGGTTGGACGTACAATTCGAACTTTATTCTTCTACACCCGAGGAAGGGATCTAAAATATAAGATGTCTCAGTACTGCCACATTTTCGCTCGAGAAAAGACAGCAAAAGGAAAGCAGTACACGCGAATGAAAGCTAATAAGAATCAAGCTAGGGACGCCAGTTTTCGTTCCGTCTAACAGTATCCTGCGAGTGAGAGTTGCCGCGGCCCCTCGTAGGAATTTAGTCGGTTTTGTTTCCATGAAAGGCTGCATGTATGGCTACATGCCTCGGTTACCTCGGAGTGCTGCAGAAGAATAGGGCGTTAATTATGAGCACTGGCTCCAGAAAGTCAAGCAAATAGTTTAATTCGGGTTCTTTTACATCGGCCCTATATTTGAGTTATCCTAATCAATTGAATATTAAACTAATTGGTGTTAAAAGTGTGATTGCGTGAATTTTGTCATTTGCTAAATAGAATTTCTTTAAATTTGTTTGTCTGAGGGAAAACAAAATATATATTCCATGTAAGGCCACATCTCAAGAGGGACATTTACGGATACTCCTCGAACATCCGCCGACGGATGTCCAGCAGCCATCCTGTAACGAATGTCCCTCGGACATGCACAGAATCTCGGATGCGTATATCCAAATATGGACGTCTGTAGGTATGCTCTCCGGACATCTGGATATCCGTGGTTGACTGGGCCATGGCACGTTAGGCCAACCCACATGGACATACACCGGTGAAATCTGTCTTCGCGGCTAGAATTCCTTTGGTACTAATGTTGGCAAAGTGCACAGCGTCAAACGAAGGCGACCACTGTTAGACAGCACTTTAGCAGCGAGGGTATTCGGCGCACCCGTGTGATCTGACGGCCCTTCATTCTCTTCACCTGAGGAACTGCTGGAATGTCGAAGAACGAGTGAGAGGTGAAGTGCATTTGTGTCCCATTAGTGACGAATATTTGTATTTTCACAAAAAAGGGTGAAAGCGACCGGCCTCGTTTTGTATGAGCGCTGGCAACTTCGGGTTTTTGTTTTGTGCGGCCATTGCGAACGACTGCTTCTGCTATCGCCGTGCCATTGAAAGGAGCAGAAGTCACTTTAAAGTCTTCTCCGCTGGAAAATGGCTGGGCCAAGGTATTCGACAGCAGAAAAGGTCGATGTCGAGCTTTCATTGGCACAGATGCATGGGAACGCCTTATTGTCGATGAGCCTATAGGCACCGTGCGCCCGCCAGGCGCCTGCACCCGCGGAGCTGCGTTCAGCGCCACCAACAGCCAGTTTGGCGTCCCGAGTGAGATGGCTCCACGCAGTAGCAGAGAATTTTCTGTGACTGTATGGCGACACGTGCGCACCGCTTACAGTCTGCCTTTGGGCTGACAAGTTGTTTTTTCGAGGAAGGAACTTGGCTAAAGGCATCAAGCTTTTTTAATCCAGTCATGTTCCCGACGTGAAAGACATTTTGACGGAAGACAGGCATGAAGTGCTGGCCCGGTGCGTCGCGCATGTCTGCGCGCATTAAATACGACCTGAATGACCTCTTGCCAGACGAAGAATTGGGAGAGTGCGGAGACCTTTCTACTAGCGAAAACAATCAAGAAGGCACTGTTAAATTTGAATGGAACAAGCGAGCAGCCCGAATACCCCAGCTAAACGACGCAACTTTGATACTGAAAAAAAAACGTTTTCCCGCAAGGTCTGTGTACTTTAAGTTTATTGGAGGAAGTTGGATTCGAACGTCGATATGCATGAAAATATATCTGGAGAATATCTCCCAGTCTCTCAGATGCAGGAGCAGAAATACATGAAAAACATGTAGCTCCTGAGAACCTGACCAAGCTCTCCATAAGCGCACTGAAGAACAAAGTTCATTGGAAAGAACAAAGGATTTCCCGCACAACTGGAACTAAGGTAGGCAGTCTAAAACTTATACACAGATCACTGGTACAAAATGGCTGGCCAGTATCATGTCGCGCGACAACTACAAAATCCTGCGCCCCCCTTTCGCTTTCTTCTGACAGCCGAAAATTGAAAGTACATTCAAGAAAGTATGCCCTGCTTAGAAAAAAAAAACGCAAGAAGAGAAATTATTTGTTTTTCAGCAGCCGCACGGCAAGGGGCGCATATTTTGGTGGGTAGAAGCGCTTGAATATGATTCAAAACCGAGTGCAGTAGACAATGTCTACCTCGTTTTACAGCGCAGCTCTTAGCCGCCCGATTCTGCGTTTCGAGGCGTCGCCGTTGTCCATTGTAACCAGCCCTTTAAGCTGAAAAGATCTCTCTGCCGAGACTTTGAAAGAAAGACTGCAATGGGAGCATTTGGAAATCCGTCGACGTAAGTTGCGACCCAAGTTTTTTGGGGGTGTTTAAGGTGTCAGTCCTCATTCCTCCTATTCCAATGGTAGCGGTTCTGTTAGTGGGAAAGGCTTTCACATAGTTGAATATTCTATGCCCGCAACCCAGTTTGCCGAGCCCCTCCAGCACAGCCCTGTGACTGACGTTGTCGAAGGCCGCTTTAAGATCGAGAGCGAGCAAGATGTTTTCGCCATATTTTGGGACGGTAGTAAGCACCTCCTCCTTGATCTGCAGGAGGACGTCTTGTGTTGACAGGTATTTTCGAAATCCAAACGTAGTGTGCGGCATAAGTTCGTTGTCCTCAAGGTGGGTCTGCAACCTGTGATGCACAACTCTCTCGTACAATTTTCCCAAGCATGATGTTAACGAAATGGGTCTAAGATTTTCCAGGTTTGGAGTCTTTCCGGGCTTCGGAATAATTACTATTTCCGCATGCCGCCTGTCGCCCGGGAGGGTCCCCTTTCCCAGTGTTTATTGACGAATTCCATAAATCTTTTGATTGAATTGTCATCCAGATTCCTTATCATGGCATTGGTGATGCCATCCTTCCCTGGTGTTGTGTTGTGCTCTTTGTGGCGGACATCACAGCGTGTCTGACTTCTTACATGGTAAGGGGTTCGTCCAGGCGGGATTCGCTTCGCCCGTGTATGCCAAGCTGCTGTCGGCGTGGGTTGCATTGCCGATGTAACGCTGCTTGATGTTCGGTAGCATTTTCTCGTCAGTGCCTTGGAATTGGTGCGCGATCCTTTGGGTCGTCTTACGAGTTTCGGATTTTGTCGTTGTTGGGTCTATGAGAGCCCTTAGCAAGGCCCATGTCTTGGCCCAACCTAGAGTCCCCTGAAGTTCGTTGCATTTTTGGTCCCAGTCGCGCCTCAAGAGCACCGTCGCATATTCTTCGGCTTGTCTGGTGACCTCCGCGATCATACGCTTGAGCAGCCTATTATGCTTTTGACTTTTCCACCTTTTCAGCAGGCCCCGTCTGGCGTCCCAAAGGTGTAAGAGATGTTTGTGCACCTCGGTTGTGTCGGTAGTGAGAGCAACCTTTCGAGTTACTTTTTGCCAGTCTGTCTTGATTCTTGCGGCCCAGCCTTTTATGTCGGTGATCTCAGCGTCTTCAGACTGTGCCCTCGATTTCCTATAGGCCTCCCAGTTTGTCAGTCTAGCCTGGCCATGTTGTCTCCTGATCGGGATGCGCAAGATGCAGTGGTCACTGCATCGCCGTCGTTTTCCCATCTTGCGTGCCTTACCCCTCTGACAAATGATAAGTCTGGACACGAATCTCGGTTGATGCCCCCAAAAAAGGAGCACCGCAAGGCTCTGTGCTATCCCCTATGCTTTTTTAACATTGCAATGATTGGCTTAGCAAGGGCGCTCGAAGAAATTGAAGGAATCAGGCATGCCATCTACGCAGATGATATCACAATCTGGTTGACAAGGGGATCCTTAGGAGAACAACAAGAGCTTCTTCAGCGAGCAGCAGACACGGTCAACGCATACGCCCAACAGTGCAGACTTGCATGCTCTCCTGAAAAAATCGAGGTGCTAAGAGTCTACAGAAAAGGGTATGATCTGCAAAACTCCATGGATATCTACATAGGGGAAACGAAGATTCCGGAAGTATCGAAAGTTAGGATCCTTGGCATGCGGATCCAAAGCAACCGTCGTAATGATCACACGATCAGACAGCTAGCAAATACCACAGCACAGATCCCCAAGATGATTTCAAGAATTTCCAACAGAAGAAGAGGTATGAAGGAGGAAGACACATGTAGGCTAGTACAGGCCCTCGTGGTCAGTAGGATATTATGCGGCGTCGCCTACCAAACAGCGCTCGAGCAAGAAAAGGAGCAGTTAGAGGCAATTCTTAGGAAAGCATACAAATGCGCTCTCGGACTGCCGGTCAACACTTCGACGGAGAAATTCGTTAAACTGGGCATAAACAACACAGTACAAGAACATATCGAGGCCCACCTTCTCGCGCAGATATCAAGACTGATGCTGTCCGAAACGGGCAGAAACACGCTGCGGTTGCTTGGCATGAGGGACGCTTTGGAAGAAATCAATAGCACAGCGAGCGTACCAAATGAAATCAGGAGGATTATTCAGATCAGTCCGATTCCAAAAAAACTTGCATCCAAATATACATAAGGCGAGAAGAAAGGCGAGATTCGAATTCCACGAAAGGAGCTTCGCCGGGGCAAAAGATATACGTTGACGCAACCACATACAGACACCGATACGGCTCGGTAGCCAGCGTGGTGGATCACCAGCTCAGGGAAATCAACTGCGCTTCGATAAAAGCCAACAACATCCTGGAGGCTGAGGAAGCAGCAATTGCGCTCGCCATCACCCAGCAGAGCGACGAGCCCCATGCACACATCATTACAGACTCGCAAGAGGCGTGCAGAAGGTACAGCAGTGGACGCATATCCACTGCATCCATTCACATACTCAAGGCGAAGACAATCACCTTTACGAGATACGTCACGTGGACACCAGGCCATGAGGCTGTCAAAGGGAACCAACGTGCGGACGCCAACGCCCGAGCATACGCCAATCGGGAGGCGCGCACCGAAGGGGAACTGGACGCAGTCCATGGAGGAAGAAAAAAAATGGCTGAGGCTTAGCTAAGGTTAAGCCTAGTCAGATGCGAAGCATATTGATGGCTAGGCTTGGTAATACATGGCTTTCCTTGGTTGACGTTCATCCCGCTCTTCATCGGTCTCTGTGGCACGCTGAAGCTTTCGCTTCTCGTTCAAATCAGCCCTGCTTCTATAGGCGGCATCCCAACACCTGGCCGCCTCGTAAGTGCCCGGAGAGCGGGGCAAGCTCAGCTTTATACCGCTGCTGTAGCGTCACGTGGTCAGCTGCAGCGCCTCTGATGTGGAGCCTCCACCGCCGCGGCCGACCGCGCGACCCGGCAGCCCATCTCTCCTCTGCTGTGACGTCATGTTGTCACGTGGTCAGCCGCCGCGCCTCTGATGTGGAGCCTCCACCGCCGCGGCCGACCGCGCGAGCCGGCAGCCCATCTCTCCTCTGCTGTGACGTCATGTTGTCACGTGGTGTCACGTGGTCACGCTAAAGGTCAATGGTAGCTCCACCGCCGCGCTCGACGGGCTGTAGTGTAGCTCTAGTAATTTAAAATTTCACCAGCGCTGCGACTAGGAACAAGAACAGAGAAGGAAGACAAGGACAAGCGCTACTAACAACTGAAAGTTTATTTGAAAAAACACAGATTATATGCACACAACTGACAACCCAAAGCGCCTGCGCTTCCCGCAAAAAGCACGCAAAAGAAAGTTAAGAATCTAGATACGAAATTTCACATTCATGTAAGTTTACAGATGGTGTGCTAACGCACGTGTCGCTGTTCTTGTGAATGTGATAGGCTTCACACAACTCCCTATAGTCAGCTGATCTGGATGTCTGAATTTAATCTTTGCCCTGTTAAGCAGTGGAAAGCATGCTTTTTTATTAGACACACCGGGTATCTAGATTCTATCTTGTAGATTCTATCTAGATTCTATCTATCTAGATTTTGCATCTAGATTCATAAGTTTCTTTTGCGTGCTTTTTGCGGGAAGCGCAGGCGCTTTGGGTTGTCAGTTGTGTGCATATAATCTGTGTTTTTTCAAATAAGCTTTCAGTTGTTAGTAGCGCTTGTCCTTGTCTTCCTTCTCTGTTCTTGTTCCTAGTCGCAGCGCTGGTGAAATTTTAAAGATGTACCAACTAGCTCAAACCACTATTTTGCTCCAGCGCTAGTAATATGCTTCGCATAAAAACTAGGAGGGAGCACGACGTCACAATCTTGAAGCCTAGTCACAAAAATTTTAATTGAAAGCATCATGGGAAATAGGCCCTCACGTGACAAGACAGCGGTAGCTCTTAGCCGGATTTCGGTTTCGGTTTCGCTCTCTCGCTCTACGAGCAACTGCGCGACCATCTGCTTGTGTTCACTGACGGCTCCATGGTGAGCGCAAACTGCTCGCTCGCCGCAGCGGCCACCACCCCCGAGCGACGCGTGCGATGACTGCGGCGCAGTGGAGACCACATGCTCCTTCGCTCTGCAGCTTCTGCAGTGCCACGTCGCGAGATGCTCGCGGCCTACAGGGCGCTGGGAATTATACCAGACAGTCTCGAAGCGCTCCTGTGGCCGCGCGGCAGTGCGCGCACCCGTGACAGAACAATACTGAGCCTCTGTGCGTTCATCGCACAGCCGGGCTTGACTTCCCGCTTGCTCTTCGCCAGGTAGTGCATGCGTGAGTCGAACGCTTCGTGGGTGCTACCTCGGACGGTGTACGCGGCCGGGCGCCCCACCCCGGCAGCTAGTGCAGTATGCTGCGCGCGCGATTAGTCGAGACAGGACGCTACGCGCGCGCGGCTATGTAGTACGTACAGTTTACTTCTTTTTGTAAGTGATTGTGCGCAGTGGCCGGGAGACCCCGCGCAGGGGCAGACGTAAAGCCGCCGGCACTCTCTCTCGACAGCAAGAGAGAGAAATACTTCACTGCTGCATTTCACGTATGTGCGCGAGCGTATTCGGCGCGACTTGTGCCTCGAGAACAGCGGAGGACGGCGGGCCCATGGGCGGGCCGAAGTCCGCCTGCCCGAGAAACAGAATATTGCGCAGGGCGCCGGAGCGCTCGTTAAACACGTCCGTCCGCCGCGAGCGCTCTGGAAGCCATTGCGCCCTTTTTTAGAGGCTCGTTTACTTCGCCTACTCTCGAGTTCTCCGCTTATAGCATGCGCTGAAATAAACGCTCCGTATTTGTGTATAACGACGAAAGGAATTCCTCTCCATTCTCTTCATGAACCACAGTTGAACAGTGCCGATCGAGGTCGCGGCCGCACCCTTTCATGAAAAGTTTACCTGCAGTTTTCTACAGTGCACCCAAAAACTCGAGTGTAATCAACAGAAGTGTTGAGACGCGGAGCCTTCAGACAACCTCGAGCTCGTACGCATTCCACCAAAGCTGCAACACAGGCGCTGCGCTTCTGCGCTACATCGGAGCACGGACGTTCACTAAAAAACACCGCTGGTTGGCAGTCTGTTAACTGTGGAGGGCCTATTTCCCAAGAGTCAGTGTGCAAAAGGGCCCTCGGCAGCGGCGTCAGAGGAGGATGGCTTGCAGAGGCTGAGCGCACTCTCTCCTAGTTTTTTTTCCTCCATGACGCAGTCACTAGACGGTATGGAGCCATCTTAGAACACCAACGAGCCCTCAGGAGGACCTACCCCCCTCCCTACAAAGACCTTAGTAGAGAGCAGTCAGTTGCCTGGAGACAACTGCCGACTAATAAATGCCCCAATCTGAGTTTACTAAGCAAAATCTATCCTTCCACATATGACAACAAATGCCCGCTATGCGGTGAACACCCAACGCCTTATTTACTACGTTACATGGGCCTGTCAGAAAATGCAGGCAGCGCCGATAAACAACACACCAACACCGGAGCAGTGGGAGGCTGCGCTGTCCAGCTCGAAGCCTGAAGAGCAGCTCAAGCTGATCGACAGGGCTCGCAAGACTGCAAAGGCCACTGGGGCCCTGGACTGAGGGCTCCACCTACGCTGAGAGAAACAACCCTTGTAACAATAAAGTTTTTCATTCATTCATTCATTCATTCATTCATTCATTCATTCATTCATGCATTCATTCATTCAAGTTTTTTCACGCGATTTATTATTGTTTTGTTGGCATTGAAAGAGCGAAATATATGCTGGCACCTCATTATATATCTGACCGCGTAGACCACACTTTCAAAGTACCGGAGATTGCCTCAAAAACTGATGTATTTCGATTCTCTTTTTTCCCAGAACAATACGCGATTGGAACAAATTGTCTTCAGACACTGCTTGTGTTATGTCTAATGATGTTTTCTTTTCTACCTTATAATAACTGTTGCGAAACCGAAACCGAAACAAGACCGTCTCAAGTCGGAAGGCAAGACAAGCCAAGCAAGCTGGGAAAGGGAAAGAAAGGAGCGCTCCTTAGGGCGCCAGTCGTGTCATGTAACCTGGAATAAACGGATGTCGTTTGCACCCGCTGAACGAAGTTGTCTATTTTTAAACGAACGCGACATAATATTGTCGCGTAGCGAGCTTCGCAGGTTTTGCGCGCCAGTTTCTCTACAAGCTGAATGTGTTCTTCTCCCCGCCGTGCGACTGTTGCTGTCCGTGTGCTCCCTGCTGTGCGGAGAGCCATTAGAGGGGCTCACACTCCGACATTTGGCAGAGCCGTTTTCTCTGGGGCTCTTTGTAAGCAGGCATTGTGCGTCTCCTCCCTGGCCTTGTGTGAATGTTTAGTTAGAGTAAAACGCAGTAAACTGCGAGGGGAGGAGGTCGCCCACGGCCGCGTCCGGGCCACCAGAGCGGGCGCGCGGACCCCCTGTGGTTTGCAGGAGAGTCGCGCGAAGTGATTGCCTCGGGCGGCACACTGCCCGGCGGACCAGATATGCCGGAGACGAGCCGCGAGGGCTGAAGGCGCGGACGGCGGGTCGCGTGGTGCACCGACTGCGAGGTTTGCGTTCCCTGTGTTTCGGGTGTCGTTTTGTGTGTTTGTATTTGTGTGCCGAGTGGAAATGCGCACTTCTTCGGGGAATTTTACGCGGTGCTCTCGAGTAAACAACCTCGTGGGCACCGGCGTGCTATTGGCTGCTCTGTTTTAAAGAAATCCTTGTCATTGGCTCCGACAACAGCATTTCCGATTGGCTACTAAAAGTGTCCCCAGAATCCTGGGCAAACGTATTTAAGAGCGGAGTTTTGGCGCGAAGGGGGGACTCGAAGGAGGAACGGCTGCCTCCCGGCTGCTGCTCGGGACCTCCGCTCCAAAGATGCTGCACGCCCCGGGGTATGCCTGACTGTTTTACTATGTGACCTCTTATATTTCTGTCTTAGTTTCCAAGTTTAACCAGTGATTCGCATCTATCTTCAATAAACTAAGTTGACCAATGCATCTAATCGACGCCTGCTGTTCCCCTTCTTCGATGCGGCGGAGCCATCGTTCCCCCCCGTTACGCTTCGTTACAAGTGGTGGAGGTTGCGAGGTAGCGAAGACCCCGCTCTACTCGAAATGCGCCCCAATCTGAGAAGTGAGCAAAGCCGGACGCCCGAAGACATCGCTACGATGACGATCCCACAACCTAGACCATCTATCGCCCCGCCTGTGTTCAGGGGAACCCCGGAGGAGTCCGTGGCGGAGTGGCTGACCTGCTACGAGCACGTCGCTTCGCTCAACTCATGGGACAACGACACAAAGGTGAAATTCCTCTATATTTCTTTGGACGGCGATGCGAAAAAATGGTACACTACGGAACTACTTACTGGTGCTCCAAGTTCATGGATCGAATGGTCGGCGAAGCTCAAGACTTGCTTCAGCAGCCGCCATGCTGCGGAAATCTCCTACTTACGCCTGCAAAACCGAGTGCAGCTGCCGTCAGAGTCTCCGGAGCAGTATTTTTATGACGTTCTGCAGCTGTGTGCGAGGGTGGACGCCAAGATGCCGGAAGAGGATCGACTGCGTCATTTGCTGCGGGGCCTCCAACCGGCGACGATGGAGAAGATGATCATCGCCAACCCGAGCACATGCGCAGATTTTTTGCAGACATTGCAGCGCCTCAGCCAAGCTGCGCTGATGGGACTAACTGCTCGAGGTCTGCCGACCCAAGCCAACGCCGCCTACCTGACAACCGAGCATAACGCTTGGGGATTGGCCATCCCTGCAGCACACGCCGTCTCCGGAGAGCCTCACGTGTTGCCCACCTTCACCGCAACATCCCACGGGCAACACCAAGCGGACGCAGGTGAGAAGAGATTTGAGTCAATTGCCGCCTCCCTTGAGTCATTATCCGCGCGGTTAACGAGGATCGAGGAAGAACTCTCTCGTACCCGTGCCCCGTGGCCCCCGAGAATGTCACATGCTGAAGACGGAAGAACACGGTGCAGCTACTGCAATCGAAGTGGCCACATAGCTCGTAACTGTCGCCAGCGATGGAGAGACGAAGACCGCGAGCAAAGAAATGTGCGCGCCGATCAAGCCCCCAGTTCGGGAAACGGGAACGGCCGGGTCTAGGTGGTCAGCCCAGCCGGTCAATATGTGCGATGAATGAGAAACAGCTTCACAAAGTCCCAGTCGAGGTTAACAACTCGAAGACCACCCACTTGATTGACACCGGCTCCGACAACATTAGACCAAATCCGGAGAAAATAGCCGCGATCGAAAAGCTCCTAGCCCCGAAAAACAAAAAAGGAGTTCAGAGTTTCCTGCGAATCTGCAATTATTATAGACGCTTCATCAAAGACTTTGCTCTAATTTTCCGGCCTTTGACTAACTTGACCAGAAAGAATGTTCCGTTTGAGTGGGATGCGGCCTGCGAGGCGGCAATGAAAGCGCTCAAAGAAAAGCTGACTGCATCGCCAGTTTTACGTCAATTCGAGCCCGGCAAGCCAGTCGAAATCCATACCGATGCCTGCGACTACTGTATTGGTGCCGTGCTGGTACAGAGGGAAGACGGTCGAGAGCATGTCGTCGCGTACGCCAGCCGTCACCTTAACAAGGCAGAGACCAACTACAGCACAACAGAAAAGAAATGCCTGGCTGTCGTGTATGCCTGCAAGCAGTTCCGCCCGTACATTTTGGGAAGCCAATTCACCGTAGTCACCGATCAAGCCAGCCTCGCATGGCTGATGAATGTCAAGAATCCGAACGGACGCCTCATGAGATGGTCCCTGCTATTACAGGAGTTCGACATGACGCTGAAACACCGCCCTGGTGTGAAGAATACAAATGCCGACACTCTTTCTCGCCTGCCGCATGAACCGGCACCGGTTAGTGAAGAAAACTTTGCACCGCTGCTTGTGTTGGGTCGCGTGGATATAGGTAGGAAGCAGAGGGAAGACCCTTGGATGAGGGAGATGATCCAACACCTCGAGAACCCGGATTCACCCGTTGTCAGAACGCTGAGAAGAACGGCACGGTGTTTTCGAATAATCGATGGTGTTTTGCACAGGAGGGCGAAAGGATTCTTCGAGGAAGACTACGACGCAATGGTCATTCCAAAAAGCTTACGAGCTGAAATATTAAGAAGCTGCCACGATGATCTCACAACGGGCCACCTCGGAGTCAAGCGCACATGGGAGAAGGTGCGGAGGCGCTACTTCTGGCCTAAGATGTTCGCAGAGGTGACGAACTACGTGCTCTCTTGCCCTGACTGCCAGACGCGGAAAGCCCCACCTGGCAAGCCGATTGAGTTTCTCCAGCTCATTCCACCGGCAGGGAGGCTTCAACAGGCCCGCGAAGTAGTCGCTCAGCGCGAGAAGCAGCGGCAGCAGAAGAACAATAAGGCATACGAATCAAGGCGACGTGATGTTTTTTATCCGGGAGACCTCGTGTACGTGTGGACGCCTTCTCGGTCGAAAGGGAAGACCTACAAACTGCTCCACAGGTACCACGGGCCGTTCCGTCTACTTCGGCAAGTGGCAGAGAACAACTGGGAAGTCGTCAATCGCACCGGTCGCAAGCGAGATGTCGTCAACGTCGGCCGTCTGAAGCGCTGCCACACTCGTCTGGATTCAGAAGAGGACGCCGACGACGAGTCACCAGACAGCGATTGCGGTGGTGATGGTGGTCGTGAGTCCGCGCGCAGTGCTAGTGTGTATGCAAAATCAATACCTGCTGTGTCCCCTACAGTGCGACCCAGCGATCACGAAACGTCGGATGACAGTGCGACTGAGGTGTATTCTTACAGCCGGTCGTCCCCTGATTGTGGCCGTGCGGGGGCTCACACCGAGCCCAAAGTGGTCAAGACGCACGGGTACGAAAGTGACACCGAGGAGTACTACAGTGCAGATGAAGGAACAAACTAAAATAACTGTCGGACTGCCCGTTCCAGCAGACAACTTGTGTTTTGTGTAAAAATGTACATACGAACATTTTGAGAGTGCAATGTAAGGTTTTCGATTGCATTGTTAAATCTGTATGTTCGTGCATCCTGCCTGTGTCATGTAAATCCAAATAATTTTCGCGTTCGTTTTGGCATGCCTTGTTTAGAATAGCCGATGTATTAAGTTTAGTCCGGTTGAGCGTTACTGTCTGGCGGATTTTATTTTATTGCCTTGTATCAAGTGTGCACGCCCTTCCTTTGTATTTGATTCTTGTAAACGAGTGGGACACTCTTTTTCGTAGGAGGGAGGTGTCGCGTAGCGAGCTTCGCAGGTTTTGCGCGCCAGTTTCTCTACAAGCTGAATGTGTTCTTCTCCCCGCCGTGCGACTGTTGCTGTCCGTGTGCTCCCTGCTGTGCGGAGAGCCATTAGAGGGGCTCACACTCCGACATTTGGCAGAGCCGTTTTCTCTGGGGCTCTTTGTAAGCAGGCATTGTGCGTCTCCTCCCTGGCCTTGTGTGAATGTTTAGTTAGAGTAAAACGCAGTAAACTGCGAGGGGAGGAGGTCGCCCACGGCCGCGTCCGGGCCACCAGAGCGGGCGCGCGGACCCCCTGTGGTTTGCAGGAGAGTCGCGCGAAGTGATTGCCTCGGGCGGCACACTGCCCGGCGGACCAGATATGCCGGAGACGAGCCGCGAGGGCTGAAGGCGCGGACGGCGGGTCGCGTGGTGCACCGACTGCGAGGTTTGCGTTCCCTGTGTTTCGGGTGTCGTTTTGTGTGTTTGTATTTGTGTGCCGAGTGGAAATGCGCACTTCTTCGGGGAATTTTACGCGGTGCTCTCGAGTAAACAACCTCGTGGGCACCGGCGTGCTATTGGCTGCTCTGTTTTAAAGAAATCCTTGTCATTGGCTCCGACAACAGCATTTCCGATTGGCTACTAAAAGTGTCCCCAGAATCCTGGGCAAACGTATTTAAGAGCGGAGTTTTGGCGCGAAGGGGGGACTCGAAGGAGGAACGGCTGCCTCCCGGCTGCTGCTCGGGACCTCCGCTCCAAAGATGCTGCACGCCCCGGGGTATGCCTGACTGTTTTACTATGTGACCTCTTATATTTCTGTCTTAGTTTCCAAGTTTAACCAGTGATTCGCATCTATCTTCAATAAACTAAGTTGACCAATGCATCTAATCGACGCCTGCTGTTCCCCTTCTTCGATGCGGCGGAGCCATCGTTCCCCCCCGTTACGCTTCGTTACAATATAAGCTGGTGCCGAAACCCGGGATATTCCCCGAGACCTAACGAAGACAACTACCTGGATGCGACGGCAACGAATAACGAAGAAAAAGCCCATTTCTACTCCAAGGCCGCCGCCCAGTGCTACCGAGTGCAGCGACATGGACAGACACAAAGCGAAGAGATCAGCTGTCCAATCACAGGTGACTAGACTCATTACGGAAATTGACTCCTGCATGAAAAGCCGCACGGGCAACGAAAAGGAACTCAGTGTCTTTTTGGCAAGAATGAGCTCTCTGCAGACCCGTCTAAACGAAGCTAACGCCGCTGTCGAGGCGCTATTGCCAGCGAAAGAAGCGGAGCAGGACTATATCGAAACCATCGAGTATGACGACAAGATCGTTACATACATTGCGAAGCTCCAAGCGGAGATACAAGAAATTCAAGTAAACAGGCAGCCGAAAGAAGAGCCATCACCAAGCAACGACGCAGGCGCGGCAACCACGACCTGCCAGGTGAAGCTTCCAAAATTAGAGCTCGTAAAATTTGACGGCAAAGATGTGTCCTGGCAAGAATTTTGGGAACAGTACGAGCAAATGATTCACAAGAACGATCGGCTGACGACCTTGGACAAGTTCGGGTACCTAAAATCAGTTGTGACTGGCGAAGCAGCAAGAACGATCAAGGGCCTTCCCCCCACATCGCAGTGCTATGACGACGCCATCTTGCTGCTGAAAAGACGCTTCGGCGGTGAGGACGCCATCGTGCAAGCGCACATGCGAAAGCTCTTGGACCTTGAGCCTGTGCGAAACGCCGAAGACATACGGTCCCTCCGACGGTTGTACGATGCCCTCGTCTCTCACCTCCGCGGGCTGGAGGCGCTCGGCCAGAAACAGGAGACCTACGGCACGCTCCTCTACCCCGTGGTACAGCGCGCCCTGCCGAAAGAAATATTGCTCGAGTTTCACCGAGCCGTGGCGAGGGAGGAACCCTCCGAAACGTCAACACAGAACACGGAACGAACTGGATCTGCGCTGCGGAGCGACGACGCACCGGGGCAGCCAAAAGAAACAGCTACAAAAGGTACTCCGTCTTTATTCACGAAGTTACTTGATTTTTTGAGGATTGAAGTGCAAAGCCGTGAGAATCTGGTTGCTCAGCAAGGTACTGGCAAAAAGCACCAGGTGTCAATGCTGAAGACGTTAAACCCAACTGGGAGTTAAAAGAAGAGCATTGGAACGAAATTTAAATCATCAGCTGCTGTACTGCAGCAGTCAGCAAGAGCAGATAATTGTTTTCTTTGCAAGAAGAATAACTACGAATCCGCTGCCTGCCGTGCTGGCATTTCGCTAGAAGAAAAGAAGAAAATGCTACGTTTGGGAAGACGCTGCTTCCGCTGCATGAAACCAAATCACCGTTCTAACGAGTGCAGAAGCAGCATTAAATGCGGTAACTGTGCAGGGCGGCATGCGACAACAATGTGCGACCCAGAATTTACTCATCCGAAAGTCAAGGCAAATGCAACCGATGTGACAACAGTCCCAGTGAATTTGCAATCTACCGTGAAAGAAACTCGCAAACGAGAAGTACTGCTACAAACGGCAACGGCGTTGTGTGCCGGTGAAACGAAAGCGGTATACTTACGAGCGCTCTTTGACGGCGGAAGCCAACGTTCATTCATCACGAAGCGAGCCTCAGAAAAACTCGGGTGTCGAGTTCTCGGAACAGAAACGTTGAAAGTTGGCGTGTTCGGTGGACACCAGTCGGAACGAGACTTTAACAGAGTGCTGGTGTCGCTAACCGCACAAAACAAGAAGATTCAACCGATCGAAGTTCTTGAGACGGACATCATATGCGAACAACGAATCCCGATTCCCGAACACAGGATCAAGAAACTACTTGGACCTTTGGCCGCGGCCGACAGGACCTGCGATAACGAAAGAGGTGACATCGACCTCCGCATCGGAGCAGAGCATTACTGGGAATTTGTAACTGGAAGAAGCAAGCAGCTAGACGGAAAACTCCGAGCAGTCGAGACTGCCTTTGGGTGGTGCATTCAAGGACCTATAGGGATAAACATGGTTGACTCACAGCAAATGCAAACCATCGCCCTTCGCATATCATTGGCCGAGAATGAGACCACGAACTGCTTGGAACGTTTCTGGACCTTGGAGTCTATCGGAGTCGTGGATAACGACGACTGTGTTGGGAAACAGCTGCTCAAATCTTTCGAAGACAATATCAGGCGTAGTGGATCTCGGTACGAGGTAGCCCTTCCATGGAAGCAAAACATAGATCTAAGCGACAACAAGGGAATTGCGGAAAAACGCCTGACCCAACTGACAAACCGTCTTCGAAGAAATACAGAATTACTGGAAGCCTACGACGCAGTCATCAGACAGTATTGCATGGAAGACATAGCTGAGCCAGTAGTAGAAAAAGAAGAACAAGGAAAACTGATCTACTACATGCCTCATCAGCCGGTGTTCCGAGAAACGAGCAATACCACAAGATTGCGAGTGGTTTTCGATGCTTCTTCGCATGGACAGAAGTTAAAGTCATTGAATCAAAACCTCGAGAGTGGTCCGAATTTGACAGCCGACCTTGTCGCACTGCTACTGAATTTCAGGAGCAACAGAATCGCCTTGGTGGCAGATATTGAAAAGGCATTCTTACAAATAGAGATAAGAGAGAACGACAGAGATGCATTGCGCTTTCTGTGGTACCATACGAAGCCAGGTACGAGTGGACCAGCAGGCGAGGTGCAGACTTTGCGAATGAAGCGAGTTCCTTTCGGAACCACAGCGAGTCCTTTCTTGTTGACAGCAACTCTCCAGCATCACGTGAAGAATATGGAAGAAGAGTATCCGGACACAGCATCACTGCTGGCGCATTCCTTGTATGTGGATGACCTCTTAACGGGAGCCGAAAACGAAGAGGGAGCCCTGAAGATCTACGAAGAAGCTAGGACCATCTTCAGCGCGGCCTCTATGACACTCCACAAGTGGGCGTCCAACAACCAGGCATTGAACGACCGGTTTGCGACGGATGATTGTCAAGCAAGACACTTAGGATACCTCCCAGGGGTCCTTAAGGTGTTAGGACTGACGTGGAATCCCAGCACAGATAACCTCACCTTCACCCCACAGTCTATCGAGCTGCCTGAGCCAGGAACAAGTACTAAAAGGTCTGTTCTGAAGACAACCGCAAGACTGTATGACCCACTTGGATGGCTAGCTCCATTCACAGTCCGGGCAAAGGCTTTATTCCAAGAGCGGTGGCAAAGAAACGTGGAATGGGATGACATCCTACCAGAGGATCTGGACGCAAAATGGATGCGGTGGTGCGAGGAACTAACCGAATTGAAAAGAGTTCAAGTGCAACGCTGCTACAAAGCAGGCACAGTCGAACCTGCCATCAAAACAGTCCTCCACGTATTTGCTGACGCCAGCCCAGTGGCATACGGGGCGGTGGCCTACATCTGCGTAACAGATGCGGATGGCATCGCAACTTCGAGCATCCTCATTAGCAAGTCGAGGGTCGCCCCGATCAAGCAACTGACTCTTCCGAGACTCGAATTGATGGCGTGTCTCTTAGCGGCTAGACTGAATCGATACATCCTGAAAAGCCTAAAGGAACCACCACAAGTGACACATTTCTGGACCGACTCGGAAATCGCATTGCATTGGATCACGGGAGAGCCCTCGCAATGGAAACAGTTCGTGAGGAATAGCGTAACAGAAATTCAGCGTCTTACCGACACCTCAGCATGGAGACATTGTCCCGGATCCGAGAATCCGGCGGATCTCATGACCAGGGGAGTGACAGCAGATCAGCTTGTTGAGAGTTCCACCTGGTGGGAAGGAACGCCCTGGATGAAGGCGACTGAAAACAATTGGCCACGCTTCTCTCAACCAAGGAACATTCCGACAGTGGACGAAGAAAAGCGAATTGTGGAAGTCCTTCATACAACAAGCTCCACTGAAGTTCCGAAGCTGTTAGACCCAGATCGATACAGCAGTGCAACAAAACTCTTCCGAGTGACAGCTTGGATATTACGATATGTCAACAAGCTGCGACATCTGAGCACTAACAAAGGATCACTGATGGCAGTTGAACTGGATGATGCCGAGAAATACTGGATACAACAAGCTCAGCGAGAAGACCTGAAGAGGGAAATTGAGTGCGCGAAAAAAGGAGATCGCTTTCCAGCAGACTCGCCCTTGAGGGACACTCCAGTGTTTGTTGACAAAGACGGTATTCTCCGTATAAGCGGCAGACTTCAACAGAATGGCAAGCCGTACAACGAACGTCATCCAATTGTACTGTCGAGGCGACATCACCTAGCCGAATTGCTTGTGCGTCAAGCTCATCACCAAGTACTTCACGGGGGAGCACGGGATACTTTGGTACAGTTGAGAGAGAAGTACCATGTTGTACGAGCCCGCCAGCTGGTAAAAAGAATCATCAAAGGGTGCATAACCTGTCAACGCTACAATGCACGTCCTGCATCGGAAGTGACTGCACCGCTTCCACATGATCGAGTGACCCAGGCTCAACCCTTTGAGGTCACAGGGGTGGACTTTGCAGGGCCACTTCTAGTAAAAGGAGAAAACTCGCTGTAAAAATCCTATATCACGCTGTTCACCTGTGCCGTGACACGGGCAATTCACTTAGAGCTTGCGAGAGACACGACCGCGGAGTCGTTCTTGATGACCTTCAGACGTTTCATCTCAAGAAGAGGTGTACCCAGAGTCATCTACAGTGACAACGCGCTTTCTTTCAAGAAAGCCAACAGAGATCTTTTATACCTCTGGAACTCTATCCGAAAACCGGAGGTGCTTGACTACTTTGCAAAGACACGAATCGAATGGAAGTTCATAGTAGAGCGCGCCCCCTGGTGGGGTGGCTTTTATGAGCGACTCGTCGGATCAACCAAACTTGCGCTCAAGAAAGTTATCGCTGCCAAGTTTCTGTCCTTCGACGAGCTAGCAACGACCTTGGCCGAAATTGAAGCTGTCTTGAACTCAAGACCACTAACTCACGTATACGACGGACCGGAAGAACCGGAACCTCTTTGCCCTTCCTTCTTGACAGGAGGACGCCTCACGTCGCTGCCTAGCGTGGGAAAAAACGAAGATGACCAAATCAACATATCTCTTCAGAGACTGTGGACCCGACGCCAGCAGACCACAGAAGCTTTCTGGCGTAGGTGGACCAGAGAGTATCTTGAGGAACTGCGAAATGTGCAGAGTCAGAACGAACGTCAAGGAAAAGCGATCAAGGAAGGTGACTTGATTCTTCTTCGTGACAGTCTTCAACCACGGCAGCAGTGGAAAACCGCAAGGATTGATAAACTGTTTCCTGGAAGAGACGGGAAGGTGCGATCGTGCCTGCTGAGACTACCTGGAGGATCAACCCTCAAGAGACCAATCCAACTCGTGTATCCTCTTGAGTTAACGTAAAAGGAAAAAATGACTGAAGTCATTTTCGGGGGGGGAATGTGTTGCGAAACCGAAACCGAAACAAGACCGTCCCAAGTCGGAAGGCAAGACAAGCCAAGCAAGCTGGGAAAGGGAAAGAAAGGAGCGCCCCTTAGGGCGCCAGTCGTGTCATGTAACCTGGAATAAACGGATGTCGTTTGCACCCGCTGAACGAAGTTGTCTATTTTTAACGAACGCGACAATAACCATTTGTTTCGTGGTTCTGTGAAAGTTTTATGTTTTTGTTTTTCTTTATTTTGATGGAATTTGGACTTGTTTCCGTGGCTGACAGAGCTTATGTTATGTTAGTTTTTTTATATATACCCTCCCCCATTGTAATGCCGCTTGGCGCTGTGGCTAAATAAATAAATAAATCGAAATTAATGGAGCCGAAGCTTTGAAAGAAGAAAGTAAAAGCGCAACCTCCTCCCCTCCTTAGCAACCGGCGCGCCGGTGGGGGGCGCAGCTGTGCATAGCAACCGTGACCTCACACAGTAGCTGCAGAACGAGCGCGCGCGCTTCGGCGGTGGCAGCTACACCGCCGCTCCTTCGCCAGACGTCTCTTTGCAGTCAAATTAGTGAGACGCATGGCTCCGAAGGGGCCCAGTGCTTCTGCGCCAAGCTGTTCAAGGAAGCGGCAGTGGGTTGACCACAAGGCTTTCGCCAAGCACACTTTAGAATTTCAAAAGTGACTTCGGTATTTTTTTGAGGAGAGGAAATGCGCAGTATGTCTCCCACAGCTGCGAAACCAATAGATCGGGGCTTGGAAAGCAGGGGGTAAAATTTGTAAATTGGTTTTTGAGGAAATGAAATGCGCAGTATCTGTCTCACACATCTCGGCGGACACATGAACGAGAGGGAAGGCGCATAACTGCCCTCTTGGAACAGTGGACTCCTCAGTCGTGCTTTAAGCTACATGGCGGTTGTGACAGGTGTGCGCTGCATGCTTTGGCATTGACAACGTTGTGCCAGAAACGCTGCCACCTGACAGGGTGGGTGGGGACTTTAATGTAGATATAAAGACAAGCCGGAATTTCTTACCACTTATGCGGGAGAACATCCCGTTCCTCTCACTCGTAACGGCTCCCACAGCTGCATGGAGGAAGGAAAGAACTAAGGAGAGGCCCTGACGTCACATTTTGTGAAGCCGCCCCGCAACCGGAAGTTGGCTCGGCTCTCCTCACTATCTTCTTTCTCCACCGAGCTACGGGGCGGGTTTCGCGCGCGGCTCGCAAGCACTTCGTAAAAGAAAGGTATAAAAAAAAACCGCGCCGCTCGCCGCTACACTCCTACATCTCCCTCCCCGCAAACACGCACCTAGACACAGACCGGCGCACAGGTGCGGTGAACCTTTTCCGACGCCAGGCGAAGAAATACGACATTGCGCGCCGCTTATAGCTCACCTCACCATCCTCCTCGGGCTACCGTATACACCCTCCGTGTGGCCTTCGAAACGCAGCTCAGCATCGCCGAGAGCGGCTTCGTGTTTCTGTGCTGTTTGGTGAGGTGCGAAAGTTCGCTGATCAAAACAATCAACGCTTCTTCGCGTGTCGAAGCGCGGTTCCGGAGTGCCACCTTTTCGCGAGATTAATTTCAATGCATCGATCGCTCCGCGTAACGACACCAAGTTTGACGAACAAGATATCAAATGAGCGGTTATTTGCCGCATTTAAAAGCAATCCTAGATACGTGCGTAACGTTACGACGCCAGGCATGTAGACTTTAACACGCAAGGCCGAACGCACCGTGCCGAAAGCCCGTCCACCGCCACCGAGAAACACTCGGGCCCCTAGCAACAACGCTAACGACGCCGTACGCCGTTGCTAGTGGCCCGAGTTTTCTTAGCAACAACGACAACGTTGCTAGTGGCCCGACTTTTTAAGCCTAAATTTTGACGTCACTTCCGCCACATTCTCGCCAATGCATTGGGATTACGAAGGGCCTCTCCTTAGTTTTCCTTCCTCCATGCACAGCTGTGACAAACTCGCGAAATACTTGCGCAGACCTCGTCTTTGAGAACCAGGAATTGGTGCAGCAAGTCGAGCATATATCTATCTATTTCTCCGTCCACAAAGCATCCTTCATGACAATCAAGAACTGTTAGTGGAGTGTTTCTTGAAGAAGAAACATGTGTGAAAATTAACAAGTTGTCTGTAATTGTACAGGCACGGCCTTAAGTAAACGGAGTACGCTATTGCGTTCGAAATGCAATCACGCTTTCTCCATTGGTAATGAAGAAGCGTTGTTTGTCTACAAGAAAGCCCACCAACCTCCTCTACCAGCATGCGCGCACCACTGCTGGAAATTTGAATCAGGTGACGCGTGAAAAATATTCGAAGACAGTTGCGTGCTCCGTTTACTTTTGTCCGCGCCTGTACATACATGTCTTGCTCGAATTCTTTGCCTCAATCAATCGAAAAGCTGAAACAGCTGATGAGCTGTGCTCAAATTTCGCAATAGGAAGTAACGTAATCGTCGGCAATTTCGTTTTAATGCACACAAAGTACTTATCTCCCGACCTCAATATTTATAAGACAAAGCAAGACCCCTTCGCGAGATATTTGACAGGGTAAGCTGTGTGATACGGAACCGCAATGGAAGTAAAAGGACGACGCGTTCCGGAATGAAAAGGACGTCTCCATGTCCATTTTCGGTCGGGAAGCTGCGCGTAAAACTTCGTCCCAGGTGAATTCCGGTAAAGGCCCTTGCAGCAAACAACACAACCATTTCTTGTTCTCTTTACAAAGTTCATTGGTGTACGAAGTAACCTCACCGGCGCACCGCAAAATTGTGCTTCTCCCACTGCCGCTCCGGCGAGTAAGCGTCACCGCCTCACTGAACGCGCGCCGCCTTCTCGGTTCTCGGGCGCCGCCGCTAGCGGCGCTAAAGCCGCTCAATGAAGACGTTACATGCCTGTCACTCCGGAGTTAAAACCCTCAATAAACTAAAATTAACGCCATCTCCTCCCTCCTCCTCCTATGCCGGTGCTCCTCTCTCGATCGGCTCTACCCGGGCGCCGGCGGTGGCGGCACCTAGGCGGGAGGAAGCTATCAGACGCTCCCAACCTCTCCTCCATGGTCTCAACGCTAGCCCTTTGGTAAAGGGCCCAGTGTCGCAGAAAAGCCGGTGTCGTCGCCGGCAGCGTTGGCCGTGAGCGAAAAATCTCAGAAGCATTCATAAACACACCGAGTAGGAAATTGGTCGAGTTGGGGAATCGAACCAGAGCATCCGGAGTGCGAGACACGCTAAACACTCCACCACACCAGCTCGATGGTTTGGAATGCACAAAGGCGCGTCTAGTGAATACGGTGTTGTCTTTGAAGGGTGCTTTAGAGGCTTGTACTGTGGTGTATATTAGTAAGTGTGAGCAAGTCGCAGTTAAGCGAGTAGCAATGCACGTTTCCGCTACTTTTCCTATTCGCTTGGCTACGCTTGGCTAAAGCCCCTCAACGGCACTCCTGTGCTGGTCGGAACTGGCGCGCGCGTAGCGCCATCAGGCGGCGCCCACTAAAACCACTCCCTCCACCTCGCAATGTACGCCACTGCCCCAACAGATAGCGCGCGACGGCAGCACCTCCTAAAGCCCGCACCTCCTGCCCGTCTCCATGTAGGAAGGAAAAAAGTTTTTTCCTCCATGCCCGTCTCGTTCAGGCGCAGTGGGGCCGTGCGGGGACGCAGGAATCACGCGGTGAGCGGCGAACAACGCAGCGCACATAGGTATGTTTGCCACGAAGCTTGCGGCTTGCTGCCCGTTCATTCGGCGCGGAAGCTATGCTGGCATTCGTGGCATCGGGTTTGTCGAGAACGATGCACCAACGAACTACGACTGCAACTTGAGTCCCACGCGTTTCGGCAAGGCGCCTGGCAGCGTGGTTTGCCGCTCCGTGCGTCCGTTTCACCGTACGTAGCATCAGCAGCATCAGGTTCAGATAATGGCCCATTCCTCATATATACAGGGTGTCCCAGCTAAATGTAACCAAACTTTTAAAAAATGCGAAGTGTCCTAGTCCAGTAAAACCAACTCAGAGTTGATCACAGTCGCGTGGCCTAGTCTTGAGTATTTTTTTCGCTCTTCAAAGTTATTTAATTAGTTATGTTTAATTAGCTAACTTTTTAATTATTCACGTCAGGAAGAAATTGTCAATGCAAAAGTTTTAGATCACCTCAAAAAACCGCTAGTAGTGCTATTTCCGTCAAGTTACGATTTACGTAGCTTCATTTATTGGCCTTAGAAGAAAGTTGTCACGTGACCAGCTGCTCGCTCACTTCTCTGCCCCGATGTGCACCCAAAGTCTCATCGAGGAGAGGACTTCATAAAAAATGGATTTTATTCTTTAAGGCGCGTCTTGGGACGTTGAAGTGGCACAGTTGTCATGTGGAAGCTTTTTCTTATTGTGCGGGTTATGGTTAAAGGCCGGTAAAAAAACTACTATACGTAAGTATTACTTTGCTGCAAATGTCTCAGTAAGCTGTTTCTCAAAGCGATCTACAACTTTTCGATTGACACTTTGTTCCTCAAGTCAATAATTAAAAAGTTAGTTAATTAAGCTTCACTAATTGTTCAACCTTGAAGAACGAAAAAAATACTGCAGACTAGGTCACGCGACTCTAAACAACCCTCATTTGGTTTCACACGGCTAGGACACCCCGTGTTTTTTAAAAGCTTGGTTACATTTAGCTGGGACACCCTGTATATATATATATATATATATATATATATATATATATATATATATATATATATATATATATATATATATATATTGTAGTGTGCCAACTGTGACAGGTTCCGCTACCGCCATGCGCCGACACTGCGCTGCGCCTGACGACGACGAAGTTGTGCGCCGACACTACGGTGCGCCTGACGACGACGAAGTTGCCCCGCTCTCTTGGTGCTGGCTACGCCCGTCTACGCTGCCAGATCCTGCACGGCGGTTCGGTCTCTTGAGGACGCCTAATAAACGCACCCCTACAATTTGTGGAGGTGCGGGGTAACGATCCCCGTGCCTCTCGCCTCCTTGGTTTCGCCTCCCATCCTGCGCCACTTTGACCCGACTGCGCCTACTGAGATCCACACTGACGCCAGCGGTATTGGACTGTGTGCCGTTCTCACCCAACGCAAACCTGGCTTCCGTGAATATGTGGTCGCCTACGCCAGTCGGACCTTGAGCAAAGCGGAGGCCAACTATTCTGTTACCGAACGAGAATGTTTGGCCATCATTTGGGCCATTGGAAAATTTCGTCCCTATGTCTACGGTCGCCCGTTCTGTATAGTAACCCACCACCATGCCCTGTGCTGGCTGGCCTCTCTCAAAGACCCGTCAGGGCGCCTAGCTCGCTGGGCTCTGCGATTGCAGGAGTATGACATTCATGTCATTTACCGCTCTGGCCTCAAGCATAATGACGCGGACGCTCTTTCCCGCTCGCCGCTACCTAGTGCTTCATCGCCTGCTCCTGTGTCTGCTTACGACTTGTCCTCGCTTGCCACTGCCGACATGTCCACCGAGCAGCGGAAAGACCCTTGGATCGCCTCTCTCATTAACTTCTTTTCGAGTCCTACGACTGATAATTCGTCCCGTTCCCTCTTACGTCAAGCCCGTCACTTTTCTATTCGGGACGGTCTCCTCTATCGTCGCAATTACCTGTTCGACGGACGCAAATGGCTCCTAGTGATCCCCCGCCATCTACGCACCGACATTTGCGCCGCTTTCCATGCGGACCCCCAGTGTGCCCACGGCGGCGTGTTGAAAACCTATACGCGTCTGCGTCTCCGATTCTACTGGCGTGGCATGTACCGCTTTGTTCGCCACTTTGTGCGATCCTGCCCATCCTGTCAACGGCGTAAATGTCCGCCTCACACCTCGCCTGCTCCACTGCAGCCGTTACCCTGCCCTGCCCGCCCGTTTGACCGCGTTGGCATAGACCTCTACGGCCCCCTCCCTCCCACTCCCGCTGGTCACCGCTGGATTATCGTGGCCGTGGATCATCTCACACGTTATGCTGAAACGTCTCCATTACCATCTGCCTCCGCCCGCGACGTGGCTTCCTTTCTTCTAAAGAACCTGATTCTTCGCCATGGTGCTCCTCAAGAACTGCTCAGCGACCGTGGACGCGTATTCCTGTCTGACGCTCTTGAGGCCCTCCTCAAGGAATGCCGCATTATCCATCGAACCGCTTCGTCTTACCGCCCTCAGACCAACGGCCTGACCGAGCGTTTCAACCGAACCCTCAGTGACATGCTGTCCATGTACGTCGACGCCAACCACTCCAACTGGGACCAAGTTCTTCCCTTCGTCACCTACGCATATAACACTGCGACACAAACCACCACTGGATTCTCTCCCTTCTTTCTTCTGTACGGCCGCGAGCCCCCCTGCACGATGGATACTAGGCTTCGCTACCGACCCGACATTTCCGAGTCCACGCCACTGTCCGACGCTGCCAGGTACGCCGAAGAATGCCGCCAGCTTGCTCGCTCGTTTACCACGCAGACCCAGTGGCAGCAAAAACATGACCGCGACACTTCCGCGGCCTCTACCTCCTACCCTGCCGACTCCATTGTGTGGCTCTGGGTGCCTCCCACAACTCCCGAACTCCCGGCCTTTCGCGGAAACTGCTGCATCGGTATCATGGTCCCTACCGGGTTCTCAAGCAAACAACTCCGGTCAATTATATTGTTGAGCCTGTTGCACCCGCTGCGGACTTGCGTCGCCGTGGCCGCGAAACCGTCCACGTCGACCGACTGAAGCCGTACTACGACCCCTCTGTTCTTCCTTCCCCTTAAGACGCCAGGATGGCTCCTTTTCAACTGGGGGAAACTGTAGTATGCCAACTGTGACAGGTTCCGCTACCGCCATGCGCCGACACTGCGCTGCGCCTGACGACGACGAAGTTGTGCGCCGACACTACGGTGCGCCTGACGACGACGAAGTTGCCCCGCTCTCTTGGTGCTGGCTACGCCCGTCTACGCTGCCAGATCCTGCACGGCGGTTCGGTCTCTTGAGGACGCCTAATAAACGCACCCCTACAATATATATATGTATATATAGACATTAATCCAATAACACTATCGCGTGATACCCTTAAGGCGGAGCTTATAGGTGTGGAGACACCAAATTTGTGGTACACGTACGATACACACTCGAAGATTCATATAGTCACAGTGAATAATTAAATATCGCATTTTTAGGTGAACGATATTCGGTTTCGGTTATGGAACGCCGAGTTGGACAGTGATGTCACTTTCTAGGATGCTCAACTACATTGTTTGGTCACGTGGGCCTTCAAAGTTGTGGGCCTCGCGCGGGTTCTCGTGAGGATGCGAAGCACTTTG
Organism: Amblyomma mixtum; assembly: GCF_055824585.1. Classification (NCBI taxonomy): domain Eukaryota; kingdom Metazoa; phylum Arthropoda; class Arachnida; order Ixodida; family Ixodidae; genus Amblyomma; species Amblyomma mixtum. Next base: position 20,589,552 of record NC_143017.1, read on the forward strand.
CAAAATTCCTGTAAGAACTCGGCAATACGGCTGTGACTTAGCTAAGGTTAAGCCTGGATATCTCGAAACGAAAAGCTCCCGCTGCTTTTCAGCCAACTCCCAAGCTACCACTTCTGGATCGGTGTTTCTGCGTCGTCCGACTGTTGCTTCTTCTCCTTCCATGGCGAGTGTCTGCGCCTGTTCTATGGGCAAGCGCGCCTTATATACCCCTCCTTTGAAATGCGCACTGCGCACGGCTGCGGCGAAAGGTCAAACGGTGGTGAGGAGGAGAAGCGGCGGCGCACATGAGCAGTAGCGCGTAGAGTTCCTGTGCTACCTTTGGTAGCATATGCAGTAACTCTAGTAGCGCGCGGCGGCGGCGTAAGGTCAGGCGACGGAGTCAGCGGTGGTGGTGTAAAACATTTATTGTGCTATGTACAAGCGAGGTATTGCTTGGACCGTGCCTGAAGGGCCCGGCCCTCACAATCACAGGAGGGATCCCTAGTACGGGACACCTGTGGCCTCCGCGGCGGCCCGGGCTCTTAATTGTCACTAGGGCTCATTGGTCCTGGAGAGTTGAGCAGCCGAGCAGGGCTGCCTCCCAGTCCTCTCGGGTGGGGTGGGGGTGGGGTGGGAAAGCAGGATTGGCAGGGCATGCCCACACCATGTGATACGTGTCCGCAAACACTTCCCCACAGTGTGGACACTCGCCCGTAAAGCACTGCCGGGCACAGTACCGTGTTGGTGTAGAAGCGAAGAAGCCAACGCTCCTCTACCTTCATGAGGCCTTTACAGGGGGGTGGGTATCGGCTGTGAGCGGTTTGATACAGGAGAGAGATCTCCCGAAAAGTAATAGCCGGATTAAAATCAGTAACCGGATCAGGCGGCGAGAGAGGCGATGCCCGGTGGTTAAGCGCGCGGGCGGTAGCGTCCGCTACCTTATTTCCCTCTATCCCCGCATGTGCTGGGGCCCAGATGATGGTGCGCCGGGTTGGGAAATCCCGGTACTCACATCTGTGCAAAATTTGGAAGGCACGATCTGGAATTTGGCCCTGTTCAAAATTGCGGCAAGCTCCACTTGAGTCGGTGATAATGACTCTGGACTCTGGATCCGCGGCTGCGAGTCAGCGGCGGCGGCCACCAGCGCCATGCGTGACGTCGCTCGGTTTCACGCATGCGCAGAAGTGGCAAATCTGGCCTCCGGCTCGCGAAGCGCGTTGTTTAGCCTAGTGAAGCTTTTCGCTTGAAAATAACCGAGTGAGTCGCGGTTCGCAGCAAATGAAGGTCGCTGGTGCGTCAACTGTGCTCACGTGGCTCGTCACTCGTGCCTCATGGCTGCGGCTGTGCTTCCGCTCATCGTGTCCCTGTATTTTGGTATGACGTCACTAAAACGTTGGTTACTATACCAGTGTAGTGACGTCATCACTGATTGCGCTATAGCGACGGGTCTAGATCGTTAGCACTTAGGTAATCTTAGAACCGAAAATATTTTTTGAACTTTGTTGTGTCCAACACCTGGCTGTGGGTGCCCTTGCGTACAGTGGAATCCCATAGCACGCATTTTATAGCCTCAAAATTTGGTGTTTCCGCTTCTTTAAGTCTGAATTTTTCTGCCTTGTCTTCGCTCGAAATGAGATCATGGCATGAGAGATTAAAAAATTAGTTACCCCAATAACTGATCCGAGCAACGTTGCACTCCTTTATCGAAACTTTTTGTACTGCAATCGATTTGGTTGCGGTGCACGCGGTGGAAGCGGCGTGCGCGGCCGAGAACGCCCTGAATGGTTTCCCAACGCTCGCGCTTTGGCGCACTGCGCGCCCGAATCGTTGGTATTTTCTGCCTTCGATTCAGCCGCAATGACATCATGGCATGAGTCACGAATTTTCTTCCCCCTCTCTCTCTCTCCTTGTTGTTGTTCTCATTGATGTTGGAGTGGTAGAGGGCGGGTCTCGTGAGTGACCCTGGGGACGTACTTCGCGACTGGTGAGTTCAGACAGGTGTGCAGGTCTTCGGATGGTGAGGCACTTGGAAGGCTCCATGAAGAAATTATTTATTACAATATATACACACTGATTTACATATGCCGAAAGATTTCGGCCCCTCCGCTTTAACTAAAACTAAAACTTAAAACTTACCGCCGAATTCATAAACGCTACTCGACTCGGCGCTTGCCCTCGACTCCGTGGAGTGGACGAAACAGACCCTACTCCACTCAAGGAGCCGTCGCGTTTCAGGAAGCGCACTCGGCGTTTACTCCACGGAGGAGCTCCTCGAAAAACCGTCCTCGACTCGAGATTTTACGCAGTAGGCAAATCGGCGTCTGGATGCAAGGGTATGGAGAAATTTCTGACACGCAAACGCCGCGCAGCTGCGAAATAATAACGTACGCTGTCGGTTTGCATGATTATTGGTAGTGATTGGGCATTTTAACTCTCAAAAACGCATCCCTCTTCGCGTTTTGCGAAGTGTGTCCCTGCGAGCCAATTGAAGCCAGTCGGCGAGCCGACCGGAGCAGTGCGCATAGTGCGCACTAGCGTTGGCAACTCTGTTTGGCGCGATCGTCCGATTGAAGATCTGTTTTCGTCCGTTTTCTTGTCTTCTGTGCTCGTCTTCGTTCGCGCTGTTTATTCAATACGTTCTTTTCAGCTTGCGGGCGTTTCATTGGGAATGAGCAGCACGCAGGACAGTGCGAGCGAGACTGCCGCGGACGGGCAAGGGCGGTTCGTGTATACTCACGAGGAGCAAGAGGTGCTCAATGCACTGGTTCGTAAATATGAGCTCATTATTGTTATTATGTTTTCACAGGAATCTCATGGAGTATACACTTGTGCATTCATTGCTGGCTGGCCCAGTGTTTTTTCTTATATTGCTTTTAGTCGTGTGCATTTGTGTGAGCTGCCATTTACAGCAGTGATTTCAGAGAATGCGCGATAGTCAGAAGAATGTTTTGTTACAGTCTTGACAAATTTCTTGGCAGCCTTGTCCGAAGGACAGTTTTCATTAATCATTGTATGCTTTTTAGCACAGTGCCTGTGATCACATTTGTGATAGGTGCATTACTTAAATAAGTAGTTCGCTTGAGCTACCGTGACCTGTTTTTAGCCTTAAGTGCTTGTGTTTCCGTCAGCTATTTGTACTTTTTGTCATGAGCAGTTTTGTGTTTCTAAATGTGTTCACAGGAATCTCGTGGAGTATACACTTGTGCATTCATTGCTGGCCCAGATTTAATTATGCTTTTTTATTCTGCTTTATAGCTAAATCAGTTGTCTGGAGGTTCAGATCCTAGTAAAGAGAAATTACACCAATGCCCACGTCTGTTAGTCAAACCTGCGGCGGCATGAACAGATCAGCTTTAAGGGCCACTGCACAAAACCACAGAGGTGTTTTTAGCATAGTATTTATTACAGTGCAGCAATGCTCTATGTACATGAACTAAGTACAAACAATGGAGGAAACAATCGCAATGCAACAGACTGCATAATAAGACACACCTAAACAACCAAGCACGATAAAAGACCTAACACAGGGCGCACCTACCACATCATAATGGAAGGCACGCTACGATGCACTATAAAAAGGCCAATGACGAGCACAGCACTAGGAGTGGTTGCCGCTCTGGTTCCAACTCAGTCTGATGAGTACACAATTCATTTAGATGAACAATCACCGCCAAAGTGGTCTTTTGTAGAAACAGATTCGCATTTTTGGTCTGTCGTGCACCTTTTCCAGAGGCTGCATGCAATCCAGTCAGGGTTCATCAACAAATGGCAGTGCAATCAGATATCATACAGAATGCAGTGTTAAATTAAATTTTATTTTTCAATGCCTGTTGCAAGACATCCCAAAAAGAATATTGCATCTTTGCGCCCTATGAAACAATGCTGAATTGTTTTAGGAGCATCACAAAAGTGGCAGTTTACTGAGGATACAAAAAGGCCTTTTTTTCTGATTATGCTTTAATTGCCTATGTCCCGCTATGTAGCTGATAGAAAAATGCCTTGGTACACGACGAGAATGGCATTTTACATACTGTTGTCTGTTGTGTCCACATAAACCAAAATACACACAGCAATACTAGGCCAGAGGAGAGAGCAAAAAAATTAAACCCTTGTTCAACCGTTTCCTCACCACTGAAAACAGGTACTCAGGGGAAGAACGAACAGTTAGGAAACTGACAGCCAGACACAGCTCAGGCGTGAAGCCCCATAAACACAGGTGATCACAAACAGAAAAGACAATGAGGTCCAGTAAAACATGAACTAAATTAAATTGACTTGCAAGAATGCATGCAGTATTGGGTGTTTTTAGTCCCACGAAAAACATGAAACCAGCAACTTTCTGCTGTACATATAGATGGACTAAGGCCACCAGTATTTAGAGGCCAGACAATGTTATCACGCTTCATAGATTCTAACGATGAATCCCACAGAAAGTGGTGCGATTTCTGTCAGCTCCGTCCTGTGGCACTCCCCACTCATTGTCGCTTTCTATGTACCGCAAATCCACGCTTCCACACTGAATGCAATGCAGTAAATGTTCTCTGCTGATTTTTTAGTCGTGTATCTGTGTGAGATACCACTTCCAGGAATGATTTCAGGGAATGCATTGTAGTAGTGATAATGTTTTGTTGCCCTCTTGTAACCCTTGTTTGGATGAGTTCCTTGGCAGCCTTGCCTGAAGTGCCCTGTCTGAATAATTCATTAGTTAATTATTTACAAGAGTGTCTGTGATAACGTTTTTCATACATTATTGCCTAAATGTATAGGACGTGTGATCTATTGTCATCTGCTTTTGCCGCAAGTGCCAGGCCAGTTTGTGTTTGTCTCTGTTCCTTTAATAAATTATTTTCCATTTCGCAGATAAGCTCTCATGTAATTATTACATTCCAGAAATGCTGTCTTTTTTTCTTGTTTGAACTGCACTGTGACACTTATATCTGAGGTCCTGTTTTGGGACATGAAGCGAAGCACTGACAGTTTTTGTGGATGCATTCTCTTAAAATTTTTAGCTGGTGCTATGAAGCAACTGTGCAGCCATTTCAATATGGAATTGTGTATCTACAAGGTTTTCTCTGCCTAACAAAGAGGGTTCAGCTTCAGTTAAGGACAACGCAGCGAGCTATGGAAAGAAAAATGATAGGTGGAACGTTAAGAGGTCGGAAGAAGGCGGAGTTGGTGAGGGAACAAACGCGGGTTAATGACATCCCAGTTGAAATCAAGAGGAAGAAATGGGCTTGGGCAGGGCATGTAATGCGAAGGCAAGATAACCGCTGGTCCTTAAAGGGAAACTGCATAGGTTTTAGAAATCAACGAGCTTAAGAGGGTCGAATGTGTGAAACTTGCAGGTAAAGCATGCGGAGTCTTGTTGAACTAGCACTTGAAATAGTGAAGTAATCGCCGATTAAAATCCGGACGTCCCTCAAGCTTCTCCGCAGCGCACAACGCCAAGTGGGGGGCGCTTGATGACGTCATCGAAGGTATCGGTACATTTCCAACGCACAAACGCCTTCTTTGAAGCAAAAAAACCAACGCCACCGAAGGCGAACCCTGCCGAGAGTAGTTTGGCAGCGTCTAATGCGTCAGGGCAGGGTGTGGCTGACGACAGCGGTAATTTGAAATCACACCTTCCGTGACGTCACGATGAGTTTTTCTGCACTCCTCCGGTGCATTGGGGAGAAGCGCAAATTTCAATCGTTGATTACGTCACTATTTTAAATGCTAGTGCAAAAACACTTGGCATTCTTTACCTACAGCCTGCATAGATTTGAATCCTTGAATATCGCGAAATTCTCAAAAAAGTGCTGCAGCTGCCCTTTAAGGGTAACAGAGTGGATTCGAAGCGAAGGCAGGCGTAGCAGGGGGGGACAGAAAGTTAGGTGAGTGGATGAGATTAAGAAGTCTGCGGGGATACAGTGGCCGCAACTGACAAAGGACAGGGTTAATTAGAGAGACATGGAAGAGGCCTTTGCCCTGCAGTGGGCGTAGTCAGGCTGATGATGATGATGAATATGAAAACATAATAGTATTAAATAACTACACTGGAGAGATCCATCTGTAATGTGCTTTAAACTAATTAAAGCATCTCACAATAAGGCGCCTGCGTGCCTGGTTTCCGCGAATAGAGTCCATTGGTTGTGGTTGGGGCATCTCTTGTTGCCTTTGGCGCTGTGCCCCATTTGAAGTTGACGGAAAAGGAGGCGGACATGGGTCCTTGTACATGCCTGCCAGGTTGTGTAAAACAGAGCAGGCTGTGATGATGGTGATGGAATTCGCAGGCAGATGCTGCAGGCGCATGTCTAGGCATGGGAAACGCCTCTTCCATGTTCCAAATGCACGTTCCACAGTGTTCCGTGTCCTGATAAGAGCTGCCTGATACCTGCATGACAAACACAACCACTTTTAAGCATTATCACATCTCTTAAAAGCCCATTAATTTGACAATTGGGTCCAATATTTTTTCTGTGTGGGACATCTCGTGTTATTATTTCAATAACAATGTATACGCACCTGGCCTCTGGGCTCCCAGGGGCTCCTGGATTGGTTAGCGGTGTCATCAGGTAGGAGACACATGCGTAACCGGCGTCTCCAAGCAGTATGCCAGGTAGCCGCTGGTGCTCATACAGGACCCGTACACGACTGTTGTCGAAGATGCGGCTGTCATGTACGGATCCTGGCCAGCTTGCAACCAGGTCATGAAATTGGAGTTTTGGCCCCGTCACCGCCTGCAAGGTATAAATAAGATATGCATAGTAGGCATGCTGCCAAAATGTCTTGCACACACTGTACATTTGAGGTGAATATAAATGGATACTACAGTGGGCAGCTGTGTTGGAATCTGCAGATTATATTTAAATCTTTACATTCAGTGGGCTTAATGACTATATAACAGCCTGTGTGCATTCTGCAGTCCAACAAAATAAAATGATTAAACAAAATAGTAATGTAGTATTCAGGCTGACCTAGTGCATTTTTAGCCAGCTCATCATCTTTAGCATTTTAATGATTGTGAAAAACACATTACTGCATTTGATACATCAAAATTTCATGCATAATCGCCGATATCTTATTGAATTTTCCTATACTGCATATTTATTAACTGCTGTGAAGTACCATTCAATAACTAGAATGCTTTCCAAAAATTTTTGTCTGCAGTGAGTGAAAAAGAGAATGCCTGAGTGAGAAAATGCTGATCACTTTACGTAATGAAGTTAAAGTGCTGCATGCATGTTTGTCATATCTTGCTGAAGAGCATGATGCTTTCCACACCTGTGCTCAGTACCCTCGCTAATTACAGCCAAATCAGCATCATTTTTTTTTGAAGGGGTCGCGTTTTGAGGAGGAGGAGGAATAAGAGGAAAGGCAGGGAGGTTAACCGAAAGAATAATCGGTTTGCTACCCTACTCGCGTTTTGAAGGAGGAATAGAAACAGCTTACCTGCACATTAATGGAGAAGTACCCCTTGCGGTTCCTGCACACTTCTCCATTTTGCCCACTCGGCCGTTTGATAAGGACGTGAGTGCAGTCGATGCACCCGGTCACTCCCGGAAAGTTAGCGATCTCGTAAAACTCGCGCATGGCGTTGCTGAGGTCTTCCGGAAATTTCACCACTCGGCCGAAGAGCGCGCTTGCAATCAGTCGCGAAATGCGTTCTACGACTCGGCACACCGTTGGCTGGGAGACGTTCACGAGGTCCCCCGCGACCGTCTGGAATGTACCCGAGCCGTAGAAGCGAAGTGCAACCAAAAGCTGCAGCATCGGCGATAGTGGCAAACCGCGATTTGTAGTGCTCTCTTGAAGCGGCAGGCTCTCCAATATGAGCACGACGGACTGCTTCGTGAAGCGGTACCGGAATAGAAATTCGCGGTCCGTGAAGTGCTCGAGTGGATTCAGCCGGTCTCGCAAACGCTGTCTTGGCACGTCACCATCTTGCCTTCTCGTTGTGTCATGAAGAAGTTCGTCAATCCTTAAAACAAATTCGATGAATTCGGCGAAGGACCGATCGGCAGCCATGTTGGACGACTCGAGGAGCACTCGAGGAGCGCTCGAGGGTGGGCAGCCGCTACCTTGACATTTTCGAGGGAAAACTCGGCTCCGCTCCTCAACTCGAGAGCGCCTCGAGTCGAGGTTGGTTTATGAAATGCAAATCTGGCTTCGAGGAGCAGTCGGAGTGGAGTTTCGAGTCGAGAAGCGTTTCTGAATTCGGCGGTTACTCGACTCCGGACCACCTCTGGCCACTATACGGCCAACCCGTCCGGCCGCCGCTCAAGTAACTCCCGTCTCCAACGCCACGTTCTCGGCCCTGGGGCCACCACCGGCCGCACACGTCCGATCTGTCCGGCTGCCACACACCCAACCTCGGCGCTCTCCGCGCGCACCCATCTCGTTACATTCCCGCCAAAAACTTTATCCTCAGCCAATAGACAAACCTCCCGCCAAAACTTACTCTTTAGCCAATACATGACTTTCCTGACATCGTTTAGACGTAAGATATCACAAGGCAAAAGACAAGTACCCAATATAAAACACACACCTCGCTGTAAGCCGCCATGGCCAACTCGAGGATACCACAACTAGAAGAAACAAAAATTAAAACACACGCTCCACTGTTAGCCGCTCTGGCTAGCTAGCAAGAGCGAAAACAAGCTCAGCGCCAGTCCACCCGAGCCGTCCTGTCGTCGTCTCGTGTTTCGAACCGACTTCCGAGAAGAACCGCTCCTCATTCTCCGAGGCCGAGAAGCAGGACACTCGCACACGGTGCCGTTTTCAGTCTTTCCCCTTTTGTCTGCGCATTCCCCTGCTCCCCTTCGGCGGCACTCCTCCCCACGACGTACGCTGGTTGCGTCGTGACAGCATGGGAGATTAAAAAAAAAATGATAGCAACCCAAAAAAGGGCTGAGGCTTAACTTGGTTAAGCCTGGAGAATGCGAAGCATCATCGTGTCGCGTAAATTGGAGGCGCACAACCACAGCGACGGCGCGAGGTGGGCCCCCGTTTCTCCACTGTCGTGACGTCATCGTGTCACGTGGTGTGACATCATCGTGTCACGTGATTTGGAGGCGCACAACCACAGCGACGGCGCGAGGTGGGCCCCCGTTTCTCCACTGTCGTGACGTCATCGTGTCACGTGGTGTGACGTCATGTATCACGTGATTTGGAGGCGCACAACCACAGCGACGGCGCTAGGTGGGCCCCCGTTTCTCCACTGTCGTGACGTCATCGTGTCACGTGGTGTGACGTCATGTATCACGTGATTTGGAGGCGCACAACCACAGCGACGGCCCGAGGTGGGCCCCGTTTCTCTACTGTCGTGACGTCATCGTGTCACGTGGTGTGACGTCATGTATCACGTGATTTGGAGGCGCATAACCACGGTGAAGGGCTGAAGTGGTAGCTAAAGTAGTATGCTTCGCATAAAAACCGCCCCGACCCATGTTGCACTGCTTGATGAGAACTTCTGGTACTGCGATCGCTTTGACTGAGGTGCACACAGCGGAAATGGCTTGCGCGAGCGCGCCAGTGAAGGTCCTCGGTGTTTTTCGACCGCCGTCTTTTGCCCAATCTCATTAAAAATTGAACTCTGCCAAGAGGAAGTGGTACGACATACGACTATAGAGGTGCGGCCTATGCTTTATACGAGCGGATGGAGGTGTAATACTGCCATAATATTGTCACGTAGTGGTGACTGCAGTCCGGCGAACAGGAACACAGCGAGAATGTCTTCGAAACGAAACTCTTTATTCGGGCTGACTTGCGCCCGCAAAGAACTGAATCACTCGGCGGCGGCGTAACAAGCGTGCTCGGCGGCCGTCGAACGGAATCCCCGCCGCTGTCGGCCGTGCTGTTTTTAAAGCTGATAGCGAGCATTCGAGATAAAGCTTATTACTAGAACCTTCTGGAACAAACTAGAACCGGCTCCGTCCGCATGCGATCAATCGAGATAAATCTAGGCGCGTCTTGCGTCACAAACGAAGCGATAAAGCGGCGCGTCGGCAGCCTTGAAGCATGAACAAACAAATACTACAAACGAACGCTACAAAGATCCGCGGCATTACTCCCCTCTCAAAGAAGCATCGACTCGATGCTTTAGAACATAAAGCGGCTATAAACAATCAAAAACGGATTGTGAAAAAATAAACACCGAATGTTAGGGAGCCTACATGTCGCTTGGCTTAGGGTGGTGACATCTCTCCCAGTGTTGCCGAAAACGGCCGCTAAACATGACGGGCAGCCATGTTGGTCCCCTTGAAGAGAGCATCCCCGGCTTTCAGTGGCGTGGTCGCTGGGGCGATCTACAACATTAGTTTATATTCTAGTTTATCGGCGTCTCTTTCGAAGCTAGTACCAACAGATGACGCCGTTCCGACGACATAGAGCAGTTCTCAGCGACGGTGCATTACACTGCGCGCGTCATCACGCCAAAAGGCAGCGCTTATCAATTACGTAAAAAGGGTTCCTCGTCACGATGAGCACTAACCGAGCTTAGGTGTTGGGCGTTCAGAATTCAATGTTATAACGGTAATCAAAAAATTCCGCAGGCCCACTTTTTAATGCTTATTAATTACTTGGTTCATGCGCGGCCTGCACAGAATGTGGCCGTAGTGGCTGTGTAGCTTATGTCAGGCATAATCACCGCAAGTGTTCTATCGTTGGATAGCTTATGTCGAGTATAATTGCACCGGACTAATTGTAGGTCTCCACTAATTACCGGTAATTGGTTAATTGTAATGTAATTGAAATTTACGCTACATCACTAAGTCGTATATCGCTGGATAGCTTATGTTGAGTACAATTGCACTGAACTAACCTTAATGCACCGGACTAATTCTAGGTCTCAATTAATTACCGGTAATTAGTTAATTGTCATGTAATTTGATGTAATTTGTGCCAGCCAACGTTTTCTTCGGTTGGGGTCAGCAGGGAAACGAAACATCCGTGTGCCGTTCCTGCAGTGGTTCGAGCACTGCGGAACGCAACACCCGGGCATTGCTGCTGCGTAAGCTTTCTGGCGCACTTCGTGCAACAACCGACAACTTATGACTGTCCCACTCGACGATGAACGGCGATGAAGACGCAACTGCTGCAGCAGCTAATGCGCGCCTATGTACGGCGGGGAACAAGATGGCGCGGCGTCTTCCCGTAACCATGACAACGCGCGCGCTGGCAACATGGGTCTTAGCGGGAGGCGGCATGTGCTGTGTCAAAGGAAGTCACCACCCTAAGCCGGGAGGGGGCGCGACATGTAGGCTCCCTACCGAATGTGGAAACACGGCGTCCTCTAGCGTGCATGATAGGGCTTTAGGCGTACGACATGGACTACTTCTGGTCGTACGCGGCGTCGCTGGGATGCAGTCATTTGGTCAGGAACGACTTCATAGTCCAATTCACCTAGCCGGCAAATAACCTTGTACGGGCCGAAATAGCGGCGCAAAAGCTTTTCACTCCATCCTCGGCGGCGGATGGGCGTCCAAACCCACACTCGGTCTCCTGGCTTGAATTCCGCGTTGCGTCTTCGTAGGTTGTAGCGTCTGGCATCGGTCCGCTGCTGGTCTTTGGTCCTTAATCGGGCAAGTCTTCGGGCTTCTTCTGCGCGTTGAAGGTAGGCGGCGACGTCGACGTTACATTGCTCGGTAACTTTCGGCAGCATGGCATCCAGCGTGGCCTCCCTGCCATGGACGAGCCTAAAAGGAGTCATCTGGGTGGTCTCCTGCACTGCGGTGTTGTAGGCGAAGACTACGTAAGGCAAGATGACGTCCCAGGTCTTGTGTTCGGCGTCGACATACATGGCGAGCATATCGGCGATGGTTTTGTTGAGGCGCTCGGTCAGTCCGTTGGTCTGCGGGTGGTATGCAGTTCTCCGGTGGCTGGTTTGGCTGTAATGGAGAATGGCTTGCGTCAGTTCCGCCGTGAATGCTGTTCCTCTGTCAGTGATGAGCACATCGGGGGCGCCGTGTCGCAGAAGAATGTTCTCCACAAAAAATTTGGCGACTTCTGCTGATGTTCCGTTCGGTAGAGCTTTTGCCTCGGCGTAGCGGGTCAGGTAGTCGGTCGCTATGATGATCCACTTATTTCCAGATGTTGATTTAGGGAAAGGGCCAAGCAAGTCCATGCCGACCTGCTGAAAGGGCCTTGAGGGGGGTTCAATGGGGTTCAGAAATCCTGCTGGTCGGGTTGGAGCAGTCTTTCGTCGCTGACAATCTCGGCACGTTTTCACATAATGTGCGACATCGGCAGACAGTCGAGGCCAGTAATACTTGTCTTGAATGCGGCGGAGGGTGCGAGAAAACCCGAGATGTCCAGCTGTCGGCTCGTCGTGTGAGGCCTGAAGAATTTCTCGACGCAGACTTACAGGTACAACAAGGAGGTAGGCTCTCTTGTTCGCTGCAAAATTCTTCTTCATGAGGACATCGTTCTGTAAACAGAACGAAGACAATCCTCGCTTGAACGAGGCGGGGGGTGAAGAAACCTTGCCTTCCAAGTATTCGATGAGGCATTTTATGTCGGGGTCAGCGCGTTGCTGTTGTACAAAAGAGCTGGAGCTGATGGGTCCCAGGAAGGCGTCCTCATCGTCGTCCGGCGGCAGTGCATCTACAGGGGCTCGTGACAGGCAGTGGGCGTCAGAGTGCTTGCGTGCGGACTTATAAACGACGGTTACATCAAACTCCTGGAGCCGCAGGCTCCATCGAGCGAGGCGGCCGGAGGGGTCCTTCAAACTGGCGAGCCAGCACAGTGCGTGGTGATCGCTGACCACCTTGAACGGTCGTCCGTACAGGTAGGGGCGGAATTTCGACGTAGCCCAGATGATGGCAAGGCACTCCTTCTCAGTTGTCGAATAATTAGCTTCGGCTTTGGACAGGGAACGGCTAGCGTACGCAATGACCTTCTCCACTCCGTCAATTTTCTGAACGAGGACAGCGCCTAGGCCCACACTACTTGCGTCGGTACGAATTTCAGTCTCGGCGTTTTCATCGAAGTGCGCGAGGATCGGTGGGGACTGTAAACGACGCTGAAGTTCGTTGAAGGCTTCCACTTGTGGCGCTTCCCATTTAAATGGCACGTCTGCCTTTGTCAGGTGGGTGAGTGCCTCGGCGATGCGGGAAAAGTTCTTCACAAATCGTCGGTAGTACGCGCACAGTCCGAGGAATCTGCGAACAGCTTTCTTATCGGCTGGTGGCGGAAACATTGCGATAGCAGCTGTTTTCTGCGGGTCTGGGCGTACTCCCTCCTTGCTAACAATGTGGCCTAGAAACAGCAGCTCTTCATAGGCAAAGTGGCACTTCTCTGCTTTCAAGGTTAGCCCGGACGATTTGATTGCGTCTAGTTCGAAGCCTTTTCAGGTGCTCCTCAAAGTTCGAGGCGAAAACAACGACGTCATCTAAATATACCAGACAAATCTGCCACTTCAGGCCTGCCAGCACTGTATCCATTACTCGCTGAAATGTGGCTGGTGCGGAACAGAGACCAAATGGCATCACCTTGAACTCGAAGAGGCCATCTGGAGTGATGAATGCGGTCTTCTCGCGATCTCTTTCATCGACCTCAATTTGCCAGTAGCCGCTCTTGAGGTCCATCTATGAGAAATCTCTTACGTTGCAGAGCCGGTCCAGTGCGTAGTCGATACGAGGGAGGGGGTAGACGTCCTTTTTTGTGATGTTGTTCAAGCGCCGGTAATCAACGCAGAATCGAAGTGCACCGTCTTTCTTTCTCACTAGAACAACAGGTGCCGCCCAGGGGCTCTTTGAAGGCTGGATAACGTCGTCGCGCAGCATTTCTTCCACTTGGTCCCGGATGGCTTGTCGTTCTCGCGGCGACACTCGGTAGGGGCTCTGGTGGAGAGGACGGGCGTGCTGGTCGGTTATATGCGATGCTTGGCAATCGGCGTTTGTCGGACCTTCGGCGATGACGAGAAGCAGAGCTCGCTGTAGCTTCGAAGGAGATTGCGGATCTGGTCTTGTCTGTTCCGGGGCAGGGCTGGGTTTATGTCGAAAGTGGGCGAGTTCTCTTGGTCACCAGAATCTTCTACGGATGGGACGGAGAGCGCGAAGAAGTCTCGTACGTCGGATATTTCGTCGAGGAATGCAATCGTAGTTCCTCTGTTAACATGCCGGTATTCTTCGCTGAAGTTAGACAGCAGTACTTCGGCTTGGCCTTTGCGGAAATGTGCGATGCCTCTTGCGATGCCGATTCCTCGGTCGAGGAGCAACTGCATGTTCCCCTCGATAATGGCTTCAGTGTCACTCGCTTCCGTGGCGCCTACGGTGACGATGACGCTTGAGCGGGGTGGGACGCTCACTTGTTCCTCCAGGACACTAAGCGCAACGTGATGTTCCGGAGTTCTCGTCGACGGGATGGACTCGTCCGTGGAAAGTGTGATCATCTTGGATCGCAGGTCGATGATCGCTTGATTCTCATTAAATCCATGCCCAAGATCACTTCGCGGGAACATTGCCGTAGCACTACGAAGGTCGCAGGATAGGTATGTCCCTTGAGAGTCACTCGCGCTGTGCATCGTCCTGATGGCGTAATGAGGTGTCCCCCTGCGGTGCGAATTTCTGTGCCATCCCAAGCGGTGGTTACTTTCCTCAGTTGCGCAGCGAATGGTCCGCTCATCACCGAATAATCGGCTCCTGTGTCGACTAGAGCGGTGACTTTCCGGCCGTCGATAATCACTTCTAAGTCGGATGTCCTGGCTCTGGAGTTACACGTCGTCCTCGGCGTCGGGTTACGGCTTCGTCGGGTATCTGAATCGTGCGTGGGGCGTGGGGCGTGTGGTCGGAGCTTTTCTTGATGGCGGCGTAGTTTTGAAGGTGGTTTGCGTCGTGGTCGAGGTTGTTGTATGCGTCGTCGGTGTAGTAGGTGCGGCAAGGTAGATGTACTATGGTAGCGTAGGCTGCATAGAAGCCCATACGTTCAAAACATGGCGGCTCATGGTGCGCAGCCAGCGGAGTCTTCGAAATGCGTGGACAACTAAAAAGTGATGTCATAATTAAAACAAAAACGCGACGTTGAAGTCACGTGTTTTAGTGACGTCATATTCGAGACGTCAGCGTCACGTGCTACTTGGCGGGAAAAATAAACTGCTGAACGCCGCGACGCTTCAGCGCGACACCGGACACAAGAACGAAGAAAGAAGACACGACGAGTGCCGACCACCAACGCTATTTTTAGGTAGTCAGTTCTCATTGTGCCTTTTTCCTTCGTCCTCGCCTCAGGTGTCGCGCTGAATGTCGCAGGTGTAGCGCTGAAGCGATGAAATGTGACGCCGCCAGACAGGTTATCGCTCGCACATCGTGCAACCGCACACCTCTTTTTTTCGTACGGGAGCCCCATGGCCACAGACGATGCCCTTTTGGGGCAAAAGCGACAGAACCGCACCCAACCAAACGAAACTACACAGAAGCGCTGGCAAAAGGGAAAAGCGGTAACTGTACACGAACGATGCACCCCAAGAACTCGAGCAACAAGCAACGAGGAAAAAGTAGGGCTAGCAGAATGGTCAAAAGATATGACAAGGGTATGACATCAGAGCACCATCAACCTTGGCATCGTCCCGCTGCCATTGGCGCTGCTCTGAGCGAACGCTGTCATAAAAATTTTTACAAAGCAAGCGCTATACTTTCTAACAAAATGCACACAACTAAAGCATTTTAAAAAGGAATCACTGCAATTGTTTTCGAATGCTTTTGAAACACAAAATATGTCCTAATTATTTTCCTCTTCTAGTCGTGTTTGTCCACTCATTTCATTTTGGCGCTTTAGTTCCACCCCTAATTTGATGTCGCTAGCACTTGGTTCTGGACCGCATTCGGGCTCCGGCTTCGCGACCTATTTCAATAGACCTTGGGTGCGGCGTCTTCATGCGGCGTGGTCGCTGGAGGATCTTCGTCGTTTCCTCGGCAAGCAACCTGACCTCCACAGGTTGCTTTGTTTAGTTTCCCCTACGGGGGCTAGGGGACCTTCCTCGGACAGCCGCGGCGTAGCTGCGGCTTGGTGATGCAAATCGTGCGGTGGACGGCGACGGGGAGCGGAAAGGCGATGGGGAGCGGGAAAGACGGCTTGAAGACACGTACTCCCCTCTGCGAAGGTAGTCGTCGATTTCTCGTGGTCGCTGGCCGGGGAGCGGTCGAGGGGCGTCGATGGCGAAACCTCGCAGGCCGATGCGTCTGTACGGGCAGTGGCGAAGTATGTGCCCGGCATGGCCACAATGGAAACAGAGTGGGCGGTTGTCGGAAGTCCTCCACTGGTCGCATTTCCTAGTTCCGTTCCTTCGCTCGTAAGGTGGGCGGGCGGGAGCAAGGGGCCGTCGTTCTTGTAGAGCTGGTGAGTGTTGAAGAGGGCTTGGTCGTTCCCGTCGGGGCGCAGGACTGCGTAATGTGGCGGCGTAGTTCATGGCTTCAACTTCCATTGGAGTCTTCTGTGACGGGGAGCCAAGTGCATGCTGCACTTCTTCACGTATGCCCGTGAGCGACGCTACCTGAGTCTGCTTCGTCTGCTGCGTTGGAGATGGCAGCATACGACGAAGTTCTTCGCGAACAATTTCGCATATCAAATCTTGCAGCTTATCCCCGCTTGGAAGGGTATCTACTGGGCAGCTTGCCGTCAGCACTTGGAGTGGTCGGTTGTGGTGACGGGTCCTGGCGTCAAGGGCCTTTTCAATGGTGGAAGCTTCAACTAAAAACTCGGCGACGGTATTTGGAGGATCTCAGATCAAACCGGTGAACAGTTCCTCCTTTACGCCACGCATCAGAAAGTTGAGCTTCTTTTCCTCACTCATATCAGGGTTGGAGCGCCTGAAAAGCCGTTTCATTTCTTCTACATACACAATCACGGTCTCGTTTGGAAGCTGAATTCGTGACTGCAGCAGTAGCTCCGCTCTTTCCTTTCGTACGACGCTAGTGAACGTACCCATCCCTAGTAGCACGCTTTGTTGCCTCAGTGTGGCCACAACGTTACCTTCTAACATTGCCTTAACGTGGCTAGCGTCCTCTTTTTGCCACGTTAACGCAACATACATAAGACAACGTTGAGACAATATTGCTCCAATGTTACATCAACTTTCAGTCAATGTTAAAGCAACTTCTGGAGACAATATTAATGCAACATTGCTACAACATTTTCTTAATGTTGATACAACTTTTTATTCGCACACATGCAACATTCCCACAACAATGTTACTACAATATTGCTGCAATGCTGTCACAATGTTTCAGAAACATTCAGACAGCATTCTAAATTACTGAAATATTTCAGCTACCAATAATGGCTGCTGTTCAATACAGTGATCTCTTGAAAGACTAAACTGTGTACAATGGCATCATCATACCAGAATGGTTACAGCAGCTTAAGGTCACAAGAATGAGCAATTGAGCATTACTCCTTGCTACACAGTAATGCGGTGCTTGCTATAGAATACAAATACAAGACTGCACTGCACAACACACTGTTTTTCCATACTTTCCAGACCGCTTACTCTAAATAAATCCTTAAATGTTACATTCATTAGCTCTCTAGCAGTGCTCCTATCGTTTAGATGCAACAAGATTCCATGACATGGTTATTCTGACAATTAGACTGATTTATTTAAATAGACAGAAATATAATTTCGAAAAAGGAAGCAGACTTATAATACACTCAACAATACAGCTTGAAAAATGCAACACGAGGGCTTACATTTTCACGGATATGATTTATTTATTTACTTCATAAAGAAACTTGCAACAAATCTAAAAAAAAACAGTACACATGTGAGCTACTCGGGAACAAGAACCAGAGCTAATGTTTTAAACAGTTACTAGGCACATTACCATAGCATGAAAACGTGCACACACCTCTCAACTGGCATGTTATAAATACAAAACACTTGAGTAAACTACTTACACAACAATAGCAAACCTTGAAAACATGCACCACCTGTACTTTGTATTTCCCAAATATAACACATTCATTTTGTGCACAAAATTGCAACAAATAAACAAAGTAGCAGTTCAACCTAGCTGGCCATTCAGAAACAAGGAGCAGAGGTATGAACAGAAGAGTTAGTTGTTGGGCTGTTTAACATCACTGATTTAAGTGCATAGTTTTCCAGCCCTACGGAACACACACACACAGATACATGAGCCGCCGCGGTGGTTCAGTGGTTATGGTGCTCGGCTGCTGGCCTGTTAAGACACGGGTTCTATCCTGGCCGCGGTGGTTGCATTTCGATGGAGGCAAAATGCTAGAGGCCCGTAAATGCAATCTGCATGCAAGAGATCTAAAGAATGAAGACAGGTTCCAAACTTGTCAAGCACTGCAGTGATTGTACAGAGATTTTCAAGTGCGAAGATCCTTAGCAGAAGCAGACCACAAACCACATGTAAAGCGACAGAGACTCATCATATTAAAAAAGCTGGTTCACAATGTGCAAGCAATACTTCAATTGTATCATATAATGCAGATATGATGTTTCTTTCATAGTTTTTATGATAAAGGCTGGTCTGAGGGCATTTAAGCAGTGTCTGTGCCGTTAAATAACCAGTTGTCAGTGAGCGCTGTGTTTTATCTTTCTTCCCAACTTCAGTAAAACGGCAAGTTGGTACATACTTGAAGAAAACAGCGCAGCAACAAGCACAAGAGAGAAGATGGGACAGGTGCTGACCAGCAACTGAAGGTTTATTGAAAAGGAACACTTAAAATATACTCTCTTTACAACCAAGAGCGCACATGAGCTGCGCAAACAACACCGATAAGCTATCAACTTCAGTCATGATGGTCAAGATTCAACAGTTCACAGTCATGAACGACTGTCTGTCCTTGTTCATGATTGTGAACTATTGTATCCTGACCACCATGACTGAAGTTGACAGGTTATCAGTGTTATTCGCGCAGTTTATGCACACTCTTGGTTGTTAAGAGAGTATGTTTTATGCGTTCCTTTTCAATAAACCTTCACTTGCTAGTCAGCACCTGTCTCATCTTCTCTCTTGTCCCTGTTGCTGCGCTGTTTTCTTCAAGTATCCTTCTTCCCTTCTTTGGTCATGCATTGTTGCACTGGAAAACTACAAATTTAAAGTACTGTCAACATTTGCCTGAACAATTTAGCACGTCTAAAATATGCTTGTCTTCTGGTAGCCTCCAGCTGCTCACGATGATGGTCTCTTCTAATTCATGATGTCACAAGCAAAGCTGCATCCCTGCAAAAAAAAAGAACAAAAAATTTCCTAATATAAGCATACACGTCTAATAACAAATCTTCTACACTCCTCAAGGAACACAGACATTGGACAGCTCTGTTTAAAGAACTTATGTCCAGTCACTTGGCTCAAACCAAAATAGTGAAAAAAAAAAATGCCCTTCCCTGGCACCGCGAGCATATTTTAACAGCCTGAGCAACAAATTGTTCTGAAAGTGGCTAAAAAATGCATTCATTACATAAAAGACATTGACTATTCATGTCACCTAAAATTCCTCCAAAGCAAGCAAATAATTTACAAACAAAAATTCCCATTCCCGCACCTCACAGCAATGGCCAGTGCTGCTGTCTCGCTTGAATCTTGCCTTACAAGTGGACATACTGATGTCATCCAAGGGGACGACCATTCAATTGCTTAAAACCACAAGGGCGTTTGTAGATGAAGGCGTAGCCGGCTGGAGGTGGTTGCACATCACTCCCTTTGTCTTCCCTCAATTGTGCCATGGCAGGTGGCCGACAAAGTAAACCGAGCGAAGAGGGCAGGCCCAGCCTATAGTCTTTTTCAGTCTCACTGCTGTGCACAATTTGAAAGGCAAAGTTGCTAACGGCCGATTCTTCCTGGCCTACATAAGCTAGATCACAAACTGATGATGGGTGCAGGGGTCAAGTGGATGCAGCTAGCACAGAAAAGAACTAATTTGGGGAATATGGGAGAGGCTGTCACCCTGCAGTGGGTATAGTCTGGCTGACGATGATGAAGGATGATTGAACACCAATGAATATTTCACTTTTCTTACCCTTGGCGCAAATCGCTGCACAGTCCCATAAATGTTGGTTATAAGGGTATACATCTGATTGGGAATGAGAGGGCAAAGACTAGTATAATGCAGCAGCGTCAGTTTCGAGTGAAAAAATAAATTCTGGTTCCTTGCTTAAAATGCCGCTGGATTTATGCTATCTTCCAGTAGAATGCATGAGAACTGGTGTAATGCCCTCGCACAAAGTGCAGACGTTAAGGAACATGCACATGTTCTTCCAGAGAACGAAACATTCCAAAGTAGTGGTAATGACCATCGGTCATCACTGCTGGATCAGTATGCCTCTGCGTCTTTAGTAATTTTCTAGCATCCGTGGGTAACTCTGGATGGTATGGCTTCAGCACTTTAAGCAGAGAATGCAGGTGAGAAGCAGGCTATTAATTGCCCACAAGCGCAAGTCGTGCTCTAGACATTGAGTAGCGGCACCAGACTCAAGTGTCATCCTATCTTCATAAACCACCAACTCCTTATTGTCAGAAATCCGCGACAACTCCTATGTTGCCCTTTCTATGTCAGAGATGCTGCTAGCGGTGCTAAAATCCGACAAGTGAGAACTGCGGCTTTCAACTGCGTCCTCGCCTGGCGCTGATAAAGAGGATAAAATAATATTATGCGATCAAAAGGCATCTTGATACTGTTCTGCTCATGTTGCGTACAATCTGCTGCCATGACCATTATCAAGCCTAACAGAAAAACAGTTTCTAGTTCGTCGTGAACAACCTCTGCTGTTCTTCGGCGTCGTTGCTGAACGGACACTTCGCTTAGCGAACACTTCATTCTCTTCATGATACAACGAATGTAACACTTTATCAAACTACCACGAGGAACCAACACAACTCTCAGCACAACAATGGAAGTCTAGAAATCACTCACCATTGAGGTCATCCTCTGGGCAAGCCTTTGTTGTTTCAGCTGAATTCCAGTGAAACCACAACGAAACACAGCAGCGCGGGCACGGCGACCGCAAGAAAAACTGTACTAGAAGAACAAAAAACGTGAATATCTTGCCACGACTGCCGCTGACACGCAACAGGCACTATAACGCAACGCAGGTTCTCCGATGAGCGCGCATCGCAGGATTGGCTCGGCGCGGCCGCGGTTTGGATTTGTGATAGTGATCTCCATGGCCATTAGACTGCGGGGCGTCAGTGAAACCAGAACTAAATTTCTTCGGCAGTTTTAATTTTGTCTGCATGTTTAATTGAAAAACAAAGTACTTCCAGCTCATTAAAAATATTTTAGATAGAAATATATCTTTCTACATTAGTGTCACAGAGTGCAAGTACACTTGGACTGCTCACCATTTGCATACACACCACATGCAAACTTGCCCTCGAAGTAAAAATTAATAAATAAATAAATAAATGCTGCCATGGTGAGTAGAAGTGATCTGGTACCGGCTTTTCTATTTGGGCTTCAGAAATAGCCCGAGAGGGCAGACAATTAACCTATAGCATGAATGTTATATCAATGTCATCGTATGTGATTCAACATTTATTCATCATTTGACAATATTGCTGCAATGTAAAAAGACCACTTTAGGGCAACGTTATCAGCATGTTGCTTGGTAACATTGCAGCAACATTATCTATTGTTGAAGAATGTTAGCGCAACATAGTACAACATTGGCAATGTTGTTGCAACGTTGCAGTAACATACTGTGCTACTAGGGGCACTAACTGCTTCTTGAACGTCGCCCAGGTCGTGAGGGAAGTTTCGTGGTTTTCAAACCACGTTCTCGCAGTGCCATCCAACGCAAAATAAACGTTTCGTAGCTTGGTGCTGTCGTCCCTGGCGTTCAGCACTGCCACACGGTCGTACATGTCCAGCCAGTCTTCTACATCCTCTTGTGGTTCTCCACGGAAAGACGGAGGCTCACGGGGCTGGCGAAGCACCACGGGCGTTGGCTGTGCACCAGATTCCATCGTGAGAGGCATAGCTGGATAGCAGGTCAGTACCTCCACCAGATGTCACGTAGTGGTGACTGCAGTCCGGCGAACAGGAACACAGCGAGAATGTCTTCGAAACGAAACTCTTTATTCGGGCTGACTTGCGCCCGCAAAGAACTGAATCACTCGGCGGCGGCGTAGCAACAAGCGTGCTCGGCGGTCGTCGAACGGAATCCCCGCCGCTGTCGGCCGTGCTCTTTTTAAAGCTGATAGCGAGCATTCGAGATAAAGCTTAGGAAGTTACTAGAACCTTCTGGAACAAACTAGAACCGGCTCCGTCCGCATGCGATCAATCGAGATAAATCTAGGCGCGTCTTGCGTCACAAACGAAGCGATAAAGCGGCGCGTCGGCAGCCTTGAAGCATGAACAAATACTACAAACGAACGCTACAAAGATCCGCGGCACTATAATCTTCTCTAAAAGGCGTGCAATCGGCTGTGCGTAGGCGCCTACTCATCTCAGTTTTGATTTTTCTTTAGTGCAGGAAAGCTAGCGATTATTTTGGAGCTACTATATACCTTGGAAACCTCGCAGGCTAACGTTAAAAGGAACCGACCGACGGAAGTCCCTTACAGCTGTAAATCGGTGCATACGATGCCCTAGTTGAGCACTGTATGCATGGTTGTGACCAGAAAATTTTGACGTAGGTTTGGGTTTGGGTTGACTAACAGCAATCAAAAAAAGGCTTTTAACCACTGCTTTGTGTGACACTACAGCGCTGCATGACTGACTAGAATGTTGTTTGTCATCTTGAGTCAGCATACTCGGCAATGGCTTATGAGAGGGCATTTTCTTCCCTCGTGTAACCACCACGCATAAGCACAGCAGCCTGGACTGCTGCAGTTAATTAATCGCTTTCGGTCGATGCCGTGCGAAAAAAAATTCAAGCGCTGAAGAACCAAAAGTCGAATTGACTCAATACTGTTCAAAGCAAGACGCTGCTCGTTTAGGAAGTTGCTTGAAGCGAAAATTGAAAACTCAAACAAAAGTACGCAACTATGTTTCGTAACGGTCTGAGAGCTATGCAATCTGGTCCGTGTTCTGAGGCTGACCTAGGTGACTCTTGCGAACTCAGTTGCCTGCCTCCCATACGAAACACAGGACTGGCTATAGAGGCGCCAGTGAGACGCGCGGAGGATGCGTTCGCGATTTCTGCCGCTGCGGCGAAAAAACCCGTTTCGAGCGGCCACAGTGGCGAGCCAGAGGTTCTAACAAGTCAGAAATTTATTGCCGCGACACGCCGCTCAATCCCTTGCATGTGAAACAGATTTTATGGTGCCGTGGCAAACACGGTCGTTCAGGGCGATTTGGGCTGGTCGTCCTTTGAAGCCCGGGCAGCTTCAACACTTTGCTTAGCGAAGTCACCTGCCTTTCATGAGCTGCGAGACAGATGAAATGAGCTTTTTGAATACTCTGCGGAGACATGCATGCGCACAGATTGAACTTGCCGCATCCGAGAAAATAAAGCTGAGTGGCGCTTAACAGTAACGTAACATAAAGAAACCTTTAAGTGAAATCAAGAAGAATATATTTGGCAGAGGCTTAGCTTGGTTAAGCACGGTAAGTTGCGAAAGCAATAACCCTGGCTGCGCCTGGTTTGCCTGGTGGTGTCTCATGGTAGTGCTCTTAGTAAAGCTTATTTATGAAAGTTTTGCCCATTTGTTTTACATTGCATACGAGGGCCCCCACGTGCTGGGAGATTTATGCGTGCCTCGGTCGCCAAAACGAGCGGCTGACGCTAACGAATGATTATGTAGAAGCTTCCCTCGTCTTCACTCCCACTTCCTCCCTTCCTGTACGATGCGGTTCGGGGGTCCACCGAGATGACAGAGAATTTCCTTTCCTCAAAAAGCGTTGCGTTCAAAGGGCAAGGCATCGCGCTGAACTGGTGGTGGCGTTCCTCGATCCTTCCTGTGCTTCGGGTGTCCACCGAGATGACAGAGAATTACTGCATCATGCCTTGCCCATTGAACGCACCGCTTTTTGAGGTGGTGGTGGTGAAAAACATTTATAGTGCAATAAATATTTACAGAGAGGTGATTGGGGTAGGCCCTATTGGCCCTTTCCCCTAACCATACTAGGTGGAGTCCCTATTCCGGGGCACCATTGGCAAGCAACGCCGCCCGCGTCCGGTGAACTAAGGCCTTTTGGGCTTTTAGGTCCTGAAAGCCGAGCAGGGCCGCCTCCCAGTCCTCTCTGGTGGTTGTTGTTGTGACTGAGAGAAGGATGAAAAGGAAATTGCCCGGGCCTGCTACTGGCTTGAGCCAAGCCACCACCGCTGCCACGTGCAGATAGAGTCGAGTTAAAAGAGCAGAGGAATGCCACGTGCAGATAGAGTCGAGTTAAAAGAGCAGAGGAAAGAGAAAAAGGAAAGAAAAGACGCGCGTCGCAGCAACAACTGCGTCCGCCGGAGCGGTCGCTGCTCGAAAAACAGATAAGCGGCCGAAGCCGCGCTCGCCGAAGCGAGAACACATACTCATCTCAGTCTCTGGTGGGGTTGGGGGGGGGATAGATATATAATAATATAATAATAATATTTTTATTTATTCATTCCAATACAAATGCGGGCCTGTCAAAGCCTTAGAAGGCTTGAGTGGCAGCGCCCGGCAGCAGACGGCACACAACTCATGCACCAAACACACAAAGTGCCAAAAAACAGAAAGAAAAAGTGGGGGATAAAAAAAATGAATTGAAAGAGCGGAGTAAAAAATGCAACAAACGAAAAAATAAAGAAAGAATAAAGATGGGTTTGATTGACACGCCCAAACCATGTGGAAGGTGTCAGCCACCTCCCCACAGAACTGGCACATGCCATCAAAGGATGCGTTGAAATGTTTAAGTACCGCCGGGCACAGTACAGTACGTGTTAGTAAGAATTTTGATGAGGAGGCGCTCGTCAGCGCGATCCAGTCCCTTACAAGGGGCCGGGTAGCGACGGTGCTCCTCCTTGTAGTAATCGGTGATGTGTTTGAATGTAAGGGCCAGATTGTCTGATTGGGAGTAGGCGTCCAAGGACAGGGAGATAGCCCGGGGAGAGAGTGCGCGGGCGGCCTGATCGGCCTGTTCGTTTCCCTGGAGGCCCTGGTGACCGGGGGCCCAAATCAGGTTGCGTGGAGTTGGATCTTCGCATCGGCAGCTATATTCCAATATGCGCCAAGCAAGCGGGGGAACCCAGCCCAACTCATAGTTCCGACAGGCCCCTCGCGAGTCGGTGATGATGTGTTTCGACTTGGGAGTAGTGAGAGCCAGAGCAATGGCAATCTCCTCCGCGTGTGTTGCGCTGTAGGCTTTGAAAGTGAGCCCGTTAACTGTGTTTGTGTTGAGTACGAGTGCGGCCGTGTACCACACCCCGTGGTGTGGGCCGGCAACGTCCACGTAATACACATGTTGTTGGTTACCATAGTATCGCGCCAACGCTTACGCGCGCGCCTGGCAACGACCGCTAAGGAAAGAAAATGGCTCAGTAATTCTCTGTCATCTCGGTGGACACCCGAACCGACCGCTAAGCGCGCCGCGTGCGGCAGGAGCGGGAGTTAGGCCGCGCTTTGTAGCTGCGGCCTCGCTACGCGACGGCGCAAGTTGGAGCCCCGCTCTTGCAGCTGTGACGTCAGACCGCTAAGCGCGCCGCGCGTGGCAGGAGCAGGAGATAGGCCGCGCTTGGTAGCTGCGGCCTCGCTACGCGACGGCGCAAGTTGGAGCCCCGCTCTTGCAGCTGTGACGTCAGACCGCTAAGCGCGCCGCGCGTGGCAGGAGCAGGAGATAGGCCGCGCTTGGTAGCTGCGGCCTCGCTACGCGACGGCGCGAGTTGGAGCCCCGCACTTGCAGCTGTTACGTCAGACCGCTAAGCGCGCCGCGCGTGGCAGGAGCAGGAGTTAGGCCGCGCTTGGTAGCTACCGGCCTCGCTGCGCGACGGGCTGAAAGTGCAAGCAGTATTGCTTTCGCAATAAAATGCAGCCTCTCCCGTCGCCGGTCACCGAGATTTCGAGACACCTTGGACTAGAGGTGTGCTGATGGGCTCTTGCAGGCGAAGAGATAGGGTCAGCCATGGCCACGGTGTAAGAATAATTTAGGTGATGACACTGCGGCCGGCGCACCGTCCTGGTTGTGTTCGCCGCCGGCGCTGTTTCCGTTCCGCGGCGACAGGTGGCGCTAGTAGGTGGAGGCTCTGTGGGTGGAGGCTCTGTGGTAGATCTGTGGAAACAATTGAACACCTCATAATCAAATGTGATGGTATCCATCCGGATGTCGATGCAGGCACAGTCGCTCTTTCTGAGGCCCTAGGGTTTAAAGATAACAATGGTCATGTAAATAAGTCTGCAGTGGAAGTCAGCAAAAAGCGATTGGAGGATTGGTGGCTGAAAAGCAGAGATGTGGCATAAGCTTAGAATAGTATGAAACCGTAGGCAAAGGTGATGGAGAATCTTAATGAGAATTGCCAACACAGTAAACAAAAAAATTAATAGTCCGTCCGTCCGTCCGTCCGTCCGTCCGTCCGTCCGTCCGTCCGTCCGTCCGTCCGTCCGTCCGTCCGTCCGTCCGTCCGTCCGTCCGTCCGTCCGTCCGTCCGTCCGTCCGTCCGTCCGTCCGTCCGTCCGTCCGTCCGTCCGTCCGTCCGTCCGTCCGTCCGTCCGTCCGTCCGTCCGTCCGTCCGTCCGTCCGTCCGTCCGTCCGTCCGTCCGTCCGTCCGTCCGTCCGTCCGTCCGTCCGTCCGTCCATCCATCCATCCATCCATCCATCCATCCATCCATCCATCCATCCATCCATCCATCCATCCATCCATCCATCCATCCATCCATCCATCCATCCATCCATCCATCCATCCATCCATCCATCCATCCATCCATCCATCCATCCATCCATCCATCCATCCATCCATCCATCCATCCATCCATCCATCCATCCATCCATCCATCCATCCATCCATCCATCCATCCATCCATCCATCCATCCATCCATCCATCCATCCATCCATCCATCCATCCATCCATCCATCCATCCATCCATCCATCCATCCATCCATCCATCCATCCATCCATCCATCCATCCATCCATCCATCCATCCATCCATCCATCCATCCATCCATCCATCCATCCATCCATCCATCCATCCATCCATCCATCCATCCATCCATCCATCCATCCATCCATCCATCCATCCATCCATCCATCCATCCATCCATCCATCCATCCATCCATCCATCCATCCATCCATCCATCCATCCATCCATCCATCCATCCATCCATCCATCCATCCATCCATCCATCCATCCATCCATCCATCCATCCATCCATCCATCCATCCATCCATCCATCCATCCATCCATCCATCCATCCATCCATCCATCCATCCATCCATCCATCCATCCATCCATCCATCCATCCATCCATCCATCCATCCATCCATCCATCCATCCATCCATCCATCCATCCATCCATCCATCCATCCATCCATCCATCCATCCATCCATCCATCCATCCATCCATCCATCCATCCATCCATCCATCCATCCATCCATCCATCCATCCATCCATCCATCCATCCATCCATCCATCCATCCATCCATCCATCCATCCATCCATCCATCCATCCATCCATCCATCCATCCATCCATCCATCCATCCATCCATCCATCCATCCATCCATCCATCCATCCATCCATCCATCCATCCATCCATCCATCCATCCATCCATCCATCCATCCATCCATCCATCCATCCATCCATCCATCCATCCATCCATCCATCCATCCATCCATCCATCCATCCATCCATCCATCCATCCATCCATCCATCCATCCATCCATCCATCCATCCATCCATCCATCCATCCATCCATCCATCCATCCATCCATCCATCCATCCATCCATCCATCCATCCATCCATCCATCCATCCATCCATCCATCCATCCATCCATCCATCCATCCATCCATCCATCCATCCATCCATCCATCCATCCATCCATCCATCCATCCATCCATCCATCCATCCATCCATCCATCCATCCATCCATCCATCCATCCATCCATCCATCCATCCATCCATCCATCCATCCATCCATCCATCCATCCATCCATCCATCCATCCATCCATCCATCCATCCATCCATCCATCCATCCATCCATCCATCCATCCATCCATCCATCCATCCATCCATCCATCCATCCATCCATCCATCCATCCATCCATCCATCCATCCATCCATCCATCCATCCATCCATCCATCCATCCATCCATCCATCCATCCATCCATCCATCCATCCATCCATCCATCCATCCATCCATCCATCCATCCATCCATCCATCCATCCATCCATCCATCCATCCATCCATCCATCCATCCATCCATCCATCCATCCATCCATCCATCCATCCATCCATCCATCCATCCATCCATCCATCCATCCATCCATCCATCCATCCATCCATCCATCCATCCATCCATCCATCCATCCATCCATCCATCCATCCATCCATCCATCCATCCATCCATCCATCCATCCATCCATCCATCCATCCATCCATCCATCCATCCATCCATCCATCCATCCATCCATCCATCCATCCATCCATCCATCCATCCATCCATCCATCCATCCATCCATCCATCCATCCATCCATCCATCCATCCATCCATCCATCCATCCATCCATCCATCCATCCATCCATCCATCCATCCATCCATCCATCCATCCATCCATCCATCCATCCATCCATCCATCCATCCATCCATCCATCCATCCATCCATCCATCCATCCATCCATCCATCCATCCATCCATCCATCCATCCATCCATCCATCCATCCATCCATCCATCCATCCATCCATCCATCCATCCATCCATCCATCCATCCATCCATCCATCCATCCATCCATCCATCCATCCATCCATCCATCCATCCATCCATCCATCCATCCATCCATCCATCCATCCATCCATCCATCCATCCATCCATCCATCCATCCATCCATCCATCCATCCATCCATCCATCCATCCATCCATCCATCCATCCATCCATCCATCCATCCATCCATCCATCCATCCATCCATCCATCCATCCATCCATCCATCCATCCATCCATCCATCCATCCATCCATCCATCCATCCATCCATCCATCCATCCATCCATCCATCCATCCATCCATCCATCCATCCATCCATCCACCCACCCACCCACCCATCCACCCATCCACCCACCCATCCACCCACCCATCCACCCACCCATCCACCCACCCATCCACCCACCCATCCACCCACCCATCCACCCACCCACCCATCCATCCATCCATCCATCCATCCATCCATCCATCCATCCATCCATCCATCCATCCATCCATCCATCTCGGATTCGCGCTGCGTCGGTTATCGATGCTAAGCGTTGCTCGTTTGTCGCGTTCGATATCGGGGTATATAGAAAAGTATGCACAGGCATGTCACGCGGTTAAATCCATCGCAACTCTGAAAGCAGTATATCTTGTGCTAGTTGCCCATGAATGGGCATAATTTTTCTATCCTACTCTGTCATTTCAAGATAACAATGCGCGCTCTTATATTAGAAAAAAAAAAATGTCCGACCTGAAGTAGGTCTGGTGGTGTGTACAGTGCTCTTACATTTGTGTAGAATATTAGGAATGGTATGCTGAAAGAGGGGCTGAACATATACTTTATTCTGTCACAAAACTATACATTACATGGCACAAACTGTTTAAAACATACATTCACAAAAATCGAACAAAAATTAGACATTCTGTAAACTTGGCAACAAGATTCAGGATGAACAAAGTTTTGCAAGCTTTTTTTTTCTCTTGAGCTTGTTTTTTCAAGTTCATGGTTGCAGCTTTGCAGTGCTGCCTCATTCTCATGGTTAAGAAATAGTGCAGAATTTGTGCAATGACCTCTTCTTTGTGCTGAGCACATGGAAAAGTCAAGGTCTTTGTTTCGAGCACATGCTCCACCTTTTCCCAGTATACAGACTGACTGTCGGCATTTTTTGCAATGTGCTCCTCAGCTGTTCTCAACAGCTCAAAAGAGATTCACGTTGGGGTGCAACAGTCCACCCCTGCTCTTTGTGTTGGTCAGGGATGCTTCAGCAGAGCTGTTTTCCGGAATGTTAAAAGCAGACCGGCAACAATCGCACGTGGTGGCTTTCATCAATTTTCGGCTCAAGAATCCAACCACATAGTAAAGTATGCAGTCAACGACTTGCGCTGTATCCTTTCCGTTTACTGTGACAACATCCTCACATTCCCAGTCCTCAACAAGAATCAGTTTATCAAGCTTTTCTTTTAGCTGATCAGTGAAGCCAGGCGAAGAGTTGCTTGCACTGCCTAGTTCGATCAGGGCTCTGAAGTCTGATGCGTCTAGTAATGGCTTCTCATCGACCACGCAGCAATTCCCAAACTTGGGAGGCCTCAGAAGGCTGTAAATGGACATTGTATTGTACAGTTGCAAAAATGTTGGCATTGAAGGATGGTCATTCTGGCTTCCAGCAAGTCTTATCTTGCCAAAGAATCTTTCGATCGGATCTTGGTTCATTTTATTTGTAAGAACGTATCTGAACTCGTACTGATGCAAAAGAACCTCACAAAGCTCGAGTTGATCTCAAGGTAACTCGGAGCCCTTCAGAGGTGCTTTTTGTCAGGAACATATCTTTCGTGATATTTCCACTCTGCAGCTCTGTTTTCCAGTTATCCAACCATTCTACCCCACGTGACAGAATGCCTAGGTCAGATCCCTGCTTTGTGACACCTTCATGAGGAAACCGCCGGTTCACGGCATCGAAAAAGATTATTCAGAAACAATGTGAATTCTTGCGTGGCTTCAGTGTCTCCCAGACTGCGCACACCACGGTTTCTATAAAATCCAATACCTGCTGCCATCGAGCGACTGAACAGTCGCAGTTAGCCAATTTGCAGTTAGCCAATTCTTCTTCAAGATTATGTTTTTGTTTTTGAAGCCGCACTTTTGACTTGTAGCAGGCAGTCCTGGCACGTCGCAACATTTCAATGCGTGTTTTTTTCGATGGAATGGCCGGAATGCGAATGTGTTTCAGTTGAGAATTCTTTTTCTTTCGGGCAGCATGGATACGAAGTACATCTTTTAACTTAGCACATGCATTGCAACTTGTACTGTCTGTCACTAGTAGGCAACTGTTGTGCCGCCAGGTTCCACATTTGTCCATATATGCGCACTCGGGGCGTATATTATTGTACATTTCACCACAGGGACCACCTGCACACACATGCATTTTATGAAAGACCCGCACTGCACACTCTATATCAGCTAGGGAATTCATGGGCAAACCAGAACTTATGGTCTGTACGTTAACAATACGGCCATAAACAAAACATTTCACTGACAAGGAGTCATTATGTGATGTGGTTACTTCTAGTACTTTTCTATGAAAAGGCGCTTGGTTACTATCTTTCGGCAATTCTAGCTCACTGAAAACAACAGATTTAACCCCAAATCTGTCAGAAACCTGGTCTGCCCAGGCTTCACTTGGCAGTTTAAGGCTGGAAGCACAGCATGACAGAGCGGAAATTGTCATTTGCTGTTCTCCGTCCTGGAGGAACAGGGACTCAGTGGGTCGCTGCTCTTACGTTGGTCCATGACTTCTCTCTTGCTCCGTAGTTTTTTCAGATGACGAAGAAACTTGTTGCTGAATGAAAAGAATTGATAGAATCAGGAATGTTTCTGCCGTCCCAACTAAGCCAAAGTTTCGTTTACGTCATCTATATTATGTCATTACTTCTCTTAAACAAGTTGGTGTTATATGTTTCGTGCTATTTTGTTATTTCTCATTAATCTAAAATTTTCCTGTTACCAACCTCTTTTTTAACGCCTGAACACCGGCGCTGAAATTAAATAAATCAATGTTCACTTCCCGTATGCCACCTAATAGTGAGCAAAGCTTATGCGATTACTAGCACACTGTGCTATTAGATCTCCAATGAGATCCTGGCTAATTAATTATAATCAAATAAATATAATGAAGGGAAGAAAACATGGCTGCGGCAACCAAATCGTATTTACAATAATTTCCGCTCAGTAGTTATTGTAGAACAATATCATGATTTGTTGCGCCTAGTGAGCTTAGGTGAGGCGGCTGGAGGAATGCCATCTGAATTTAAAACAGGAAATTACCTTTTCAGCTGTATGACTAGGTGCGTCGGCAGTGCATGTGCCACTCAAAGTGTCAGTATCGTGTTGAAAAGTATCCTCTTCTTCACGTGGAGGGGGCGCGACGCTGCTGAAATCCAAGCGTGGCCTCTTACAAGGCGCGTCTGTTGATTCGGCATCAGAATGTCCTGAACTCGTTGTGTCAACCAGCAATAAACTTCGTGTATTTTCAACGGCCAGGTGAAGCTCTTCAGAAGCATTCGACGCTTCTGGCTGTCCTTGCTTCTTAGGTTTCTGAGAAGTCGGCGGCAGAGCCTGCCGTTTCCGCGGAGGTTTTCTCGTTTTCTTGCTGCACAGTCAAGTATCCTGGGCAGTTCGGGAAAAATGCTAGGCACAGCTTCGGGTGAGAGCACCGGTTTTTTTTTGTGCGTGTAGAAGGACGTTCCCCTTGTATTCCGCGTGATATGTTGCAGAGATCACTTCATTCGGGAAATGCTTCGCGTACACGTGGTCGGTAGGCTGCAAAACTCTGCTTGCTCTCGGAATCGCCCGTCGCCACTTTTCTAAACGTTCGGGTTCACGTGGAGCCTTGAAAAGTGACACACGCTCCGTACATGTCTGATACCCCGACTTGCAATTCGGTACAAAGCACTTCTTGCCCATTTTGAAGCGCAGCAAGCCTGAGCGCAACTAATTGCACTCGGCGTCACATGCCGCGGCGTGGTATACGTTGAGTGAATCCCAGCAGAATACCAATCAGCCGAACAATGCACCCACAGGACTCACAGGCACAATCAAACAATTTTCGAGAACCCGGAGAAGCCTTCACACAAACAAACACGAGTTTCAGGAAATTTCCGAACGCATGCGAGCGGGCAGCGCGGGCCCCTGGGCTCCCATACTACAGCGCCATCTGTACTCTTGCGGCGAAAACTACCGCTGACTCAAGGTCATCTGCGAACACAATCTGCCCGCGCCTTCTCTCTACAGGGAGCGGTGAGTGTCAGCACCTAAATTATTCTTACACCATGGCCATGGCCGACAAGTCAACCCTAGCAGTCTATACCATCAACCTCCAAGCACTGATGCCAGGGTGGGAGCATTCCATACATTAGTATACCGTCAAATCTTCGATGCAGCCCTCGACATTCAAGCCGCACTGTGTTGGGTCTGAGAAATGGAGCCAAGGCCATCGATTACTTGGTCCTCAAGTGCGAAAAGCTGTTGCCGTGCCCTGCTATGGATGCCATTTTACTACAGGAGTTTGGCTTTCTTGAACCATGCAGGTGATCGAAGCCGTCTTATTGGAGCCAGGGCCAGGTTCGGGGCTCGTACCGCCTTTGCATTAAGCAACCAGGCAACGAGGTTTGCTCCTCAGCCGTAGCCCTTAAACACCTCTCAAGACCAAAACGCCTGTAAAGGTGAGGACAAGGGATCTCAACTTACACAAATGTAGAGCTTAGGAGGTGCCATGAGTGCTCCACAATGCGGCCAAGACCGTGCATACAACAAAACGGCGGCTGCCTCAGTGGTGGCGTATTGTGCGCGGCCAGCCATGATTAATTATATAAAACTATAATTTATTCGGATTCGGATGTGCGCACAGGTCCAAGTGGGGCAGGAGGTGCCTGTCCTAGGTGGTGTGGAGCAGGGGAGGACCACCCATCCAAGTGGTAGAGTTTCCTCTCGCTGGGTGCCAGGGGTGCGGGTGCGCCGGCCATCAGGTCACGGCCCTCGGCCGACTTGGGGAAGGCGATGACGTCTCGAATGCTAGGCGCTCCACAGGCCAGGCACACCAGCCGGTCCAGCCCTGTGCCAGAAATAAGCAGCCCCGTCTTGACAGCATGTTCTAGAAAATTGTTTTGGTAAGTGCCGCAAGCGAAGAGAGGAAGGTGGGAGTGAAAGAAGAAAGAGAGAAAGGGCTAGGTGCCATAGTGGAGGGTTCCGGAATAATGTTGACCACGTGGGGATCTTTGGTGTGCATTGACATCGCACAGCACATGGGCGCTTTTTGCATTTCGCCTCCATCGAAAGCGGCCAACGCGGCCGGGTTCGCTAGACTTGCTTTTATGAGACAGCTCGTTCGGTCGAAAAGACGTCGGCATCGTAGTAGTAGTTGTGAGCACTGCTCGTCGAAAAAAATCGTATCATGCCAGCCGTTTGCCACAAAATGTTCCAGATGGTGTCATATGATTCAGCATTTTGTGCAGCATAAGTTAAGTTACAGCCTAGCTCGCCGCAGAGCTTTGAACTGGCGACCCATAATCAGGGGCTATGTATCATGTGTCGTTCGGGTGTCCACCAAGACAAGTGACACTGTCAGTGCATAATTTCCTTTTCTAAAAAAAAAAAAAATTCGATTTCTCCAGCGGCCAAGGCTTCCACCGAACGGGCAATGGCGTTCATTCCATGGACTCCCTGGCAGCGCTGCAAGACACTTTTGCGTTCCACTCTTGAAGGTAAAGCTTAAGCATCCTCCAAATTTTTTCACTCCGCTTCCAAAAACAAGCAGATACAGAAAACTGGGCGAACTAGCCATAATTCATCAAAAAAAAACAGTGCAGAAAGGCTACAGTGGAAGACAAGTACAGACTAACAGCAGTTTACTGAAGCCAGCAATAAAGGGCGAATATCGTACTTTCACGAATATAATGCAACTATGCGACTATGGTGGCCGCGGCTGGCGAAAGACAGGGTTAATTGGAGAGACATAGGAGAGGCCTTTGCCCTGCATTGGGCGTAGTCAGGCTGATGATGATGATGATAAAAAAATCCACACGGGATCATGGCA
The DNA here is from genome assembly GCF_055824585.1 of Amblyomma mixtum. Classification (NCBI taxonomy): domain Eukaryota; kingdom Metazoa; phylum Arthropoda; class Arachnida; order Ixodida; family Ixodidae; genus Amblyomma; species Amblyomma mixtum. The sequence goes on from NC_143017.1 coordinate 20,624,383, forward strand.
TGTGATGCAACAAATCAGCGTTAGCAGTGTTCGCTGTACATTTCGGTTTTACTCTGATCGCCTTCCCAATGCGTCTTACAGTTTGACTTTGTTGCACTGCTGTGTGAGCTCCATGGTGGAGCAGACATCTGAACTAGTTGGCTGGGCCCCATGGTCCACGAAAACCTCTGATAAAAAAAATCAGATTTTCGCGACCAAACTGGGGGCGCACCTATTATGTGGGTAAATACAGTATACGATGGTTTTGCGTGGTCCCCTGAAAGTTGTATAATTTACGTTGTTCCAGAATGTTGAAGTTACTTTGCTCGCCACATCTCGAAAGACCAGCTTTAAATTGTGTGCAGCTGAGACTGGCGGGCCTTCTTTTCGATGACCGCCGAGCATACTTGTTGCTATCCTTGCCGCCAGTCATTGAGTTCACTGTGGGCGCAGGTCAGCCCCACAAATTTTCTTTAGGAAGCCTTCTTGCGCCGTCTTCCTCACTGCCTGATAATACTGACTATGAGTGAAAAATCCTGTCCCAAGATAACCTAGTTTCCAATTTTTTTGTCAGTGTCATATTCACGTTGATTTTCCTCATTTTAAAGGGAAACTGCATAGTTTTTAGAAATCAACGAGCTTAAGAGGGCCGAATGTGTGAAACTTGCAGGTAAAGCACGCGAAGTCTTTCCGGGTTGGCACTTGAAATAGTGAAGTAATCGCCGATTAAAATCCAGACGCCCTTCAAGCTTCTCTGCAGCGCACAACGCCAAGTGAGGGCGACTGATGACGTCAACGAAGGTAGCGGTACATTTCCAATGCACAAACACCTGCTTTGAAGGAAAAAACCAATGCCACCGAAGGCAAACCCTGCCGAGAGTTGTTTGGCAGCGTCCAACGAGTCAGGGCAGGGTGTGGCTGACGACAGCGGTAATTTGAAATCATACCTTCCATGACGTCACGCTGAGTGTCCCTGCACTCCTTCAGTGCATTGACGAGAAGAGCAAAATTCAATCGTCGATTACGTCACTATTTTAAATGCTAGTGCAAAAACACTAAGCATGCTTTACCTATAGCCTACATAGATTTGAATCCTTGAATATCGCAAAATTCTAAAAGAAGTGCTTTAGTTGCCCTTTAAGATAACTGCCATTAGCTGCCATGTTGCGAAATGTTTCTTAAGGTTTACTACAAAAGAAATCCTTAATGTAGAAGGCTACTCGACCATGCAACTGCACAAAAAAAGAAGCCCATTATTCTCCGACATAAACCCCAGCCCCACAAGGATCTTGCACAGTGACAGCCACAGCAATGGTGATGGTGACTGACCGAGGGCGATGCCCCCGTGTGGTGGTGCCCCCGAATCCAGGGCCTCCAGCAGGTGGCTCAGCTCCTGGACGTCCTCCTGCAAGGCCTCTTCTGCTCAACACATGCACACCCGGTCAATTTGGACCCACTCACTAAAAGAAATGCCCAGTTGGAAAAGAACAACTACACGCATCTCTCCTTCCCGACAAGAAATGCCCAGGCTTCAAAAATGTTGGATGTTATGTATGAACTTCCAGGATTTGCTCAATAATGGCCACTGCATTTTAGAAATGCAAAGAAATGCAAAGCACTGAGAGATTCCATACAGAAAAGTTCCTCACAGCATCATTAAATTTAGGTACCGAGTAAACGCGTGTAAGGGCCGAACTTTCTTTTCCCGATTCAAGGGCCAATTTTCAGGGTGCGGCCCATACACGCGAAGGGTGAGTATTTTTAAAAACATACCAATCTGGGAATAAGCGACATTTATTCTACGTTCAGGTGTCACTCGCAGAGCCTTCCGACTACAAGCTGGTGCTGTGCTCTGGTGCATGCTCATCCCTCAAGAAGTTGCGAAGCATGTCCACTGTCAACGCGTAGCTGTTGTTCCACACTTCCCACGGCGCAAGCATTTCGAAGGCTATTGCCATGTGGTTCATGGAAAGTTTGCGTGCGGCCCTTACACAAATTTTTTTCTTTAATAATGCGGCCCCTACATGGGTGTGGCCTTTACATGCATTTATACGCCAATCTTGATAATTTTGAAACATCTAAACGTGGGAGAATACATAGTTACAACACCATTTACCCCTGATTTTGCTAAAAGTGGAGGGTTAAGCTTTCGTGATGGTGTGTGGTATGTGTTTAACTCTTTCCTTACCATGGGAAAACAGGCAGTTTCAATGCCGTGCGAGTATATTTTTTTTGCATCCATTAATTTAACTTTTTCTTTGTTGCAGCGCATCATAAGACAGCTCATAAAATTCTAATAAATAAAATACAGTTTTCAACTGTAAAAAGAAACACCAATGTATGTAGTTTACAAAAGAAGAAAATATGACAAAATTTGAGACACAAAAAAAAGTGACAAATATATTAAACATAACCTGTGGAAAATAGGAGAATAAAAAATGTAGAATATATGTCTTGTGCACAACTACGCCAAAAATGAGTATCCAAAGCTACAGTACGCTTCGTGCTAAACGTTTTTGGTTTGCTCGCTTGCATTGCTTTACACTGCAGTGGCAAGGCGGACCATCTTGCAGATAACTGTGCCTGCCGCAGCACCTTCAGAGAGGCTCTTCAACCTCCTCAGCAATGGGGGAAACAAAAGAAATCGCAGACAGGCACCTGTCAAAGTCCGAGCTTGGAGGAGCAGTGATCTCTCCCCAAACTGTGAACAGCCGTCATATCTTCATGCGCAAAGCTGTCACCTGCACCTACAAAGTCAGGTGTCGATGCTGTTAAGTGCCAGTGCCAGAAGAAGTCACCACCTTGGGTGTCGTGCTTGCGCTATCGCTCTCATTTGAGAGGTTCCGTGCAAAGTTCAAAAATGCCTCCCCATGCGACTGACGAAAAGAACAGATCCAGAAACTGAGGTACAGTCCTTTTGCAACATACTGAATGGCGTTACTTGTAAAGAAGCAAGCCAGACTGTTCAGAATGGGGCATTCTGCGTCATCACTAAAAGTTTGGTTTGGTTTATGGAGGTTTAACGTCCCAAAGTGACTCAGGCTATGAGGGACGACGTAGTGGAGGGCTCCGGATATTTCGACCACCTGGGGCTCTTTAATGTGCACTGACACCGCACAGTACACGGACCTCTAGAATTTAGGCTCCATCGAAGTTCGGCCGCCGCGGCCAGGATCGAACCTGCGTCTTTCGAGTCAGCAGCCGAGTGCCATAACCACTGAATAAGCACAGTAAGGAAAGAGTTAATGTCCCAAAGCGACACACGGGCTATGAAGGGCGTCATAGTGGAGGGCTGAGGATAATTTAAACTGCCTGGGGTTCTTCCGCATGCATCGACATCATTGCAGAGCACATGGGCACCTTGCGTTTCACTTCCATCAAAACACTGTCTCCGCCTCCAAGAACACACCTCTCTCTCAGCAGCCGAGCGCGCTCTCACCTGCAGGATGTTCTCAAGCACGTGCCTCTGGGTGGGTGCATGGTGGATGCGGATGGAGCCTCCGGCCACCTCCCAGCCATTGAGGACGAGGTCGTAGTGCTGGCCCCGGACCTGCAGAAGAGGAGGGCAACCCCGTGTAAGGCTTCTTTTAAACACCCTCTGAGCAAACACATTGTACAGCCTTGAGAACAGCGCTCTTTGATATTGCCGGTCGCGAAACTTCCCATAGGAACCGCATACCCAAAAAAACGGCAGTCCGAGGAGGCCAAAATTCGGGTGTTTAAGCATTGCCACGCGGCTCCCGGTCAATAACATGATTCATTGTAGGGGGTACAGCGCGAATAAGACGAAGCAAGAAGATTACACAGACGAGCGTTGACTCGGAACTGACTTTTTTATTGAAAGGAGCGAACATATACACACAATAATCACGTGGAAAAGCAGAGCAAAGAGCATTGGTCCACGTTTTTCCCCATGATTATTGTGTATATGTTTGCTCATTTCAATAAAAAATTCAGTTTCGAGAAGCAGCGCTCGTCTGTGTAGTCTTCTTGCTTCGTCCTTTGTTTTGTTCGTGCTGTACCCCCCACCATGAATTATTACAAACTCGCCCGACTATCCATCCTTCTTCAATAACATGAACCATGTTCAAGTTGCAAACTTCAAGACTGCCGATAAACTCACCATCGCGTGGCAAGAAAAACCAGTGAAATAGATGCATTACCGAAAATCCATAGATATAACAGTAACACAGATAAATTCAGAGATAAAAGAAGCAAGAAAAAGAGTGCTTTTCAAAAGACAATGCCAACACTTTACAACAGCTCTTATTTCCCGCTTCCAGATGGCGCCACCATCTGTAAGCAGCCAGAAAGTGGCTACTGGGACTATACTCCATTTCATACATAGCAGGCAACGCTGCCAAAGCTAGCGCGCCTGTTCGCACAGGCTAAGTCCGCACGCAAAAAGTAAGAGAAATCGCGATAGCGAAGCCCAGCTGGCCTGTCCGAGACAAATATACCGTGGCCCGAGCCCGTCCAGGCCTCGGGTGAATAGACTTCCGCAAGGCCCGAGCTGGGCCCGCGGGCCGGGCCGGGTACGGGCTTTTGGGCCAGCCTGAGCCCGTGCACAGCTCTAGTTCACACTCCATGAAAATTATTGCCAGAGAGCCCGAACACTGAGCGCCTCATAGCTTCGACCGTGATTTACAATGCTGCCACATCATTTTACACCGCTCTTTGTATTCGTCCAAACAATGGCCGGAGTTTCGAGAAGAACGAATGATACGTGGCGGAGTAATATAGTTTCGCGGATGCACTACTTCAGCAACCTCCGCAGCGTTGCCTGCTGTGTGTGAAACGGAGTATAGTTACTTTCCGAGTGTCCCCGACTGTTATGATGACTGTCACTCACACTGAGGGGCTCCGTGAACAGCAGGTGGGCGTCGTCGGGGTGAGGTGCAGTGAAGGGGTGGTGGTTGGACCTCAGGGACCCTGTGCACACGCAAAGGTGGGCTGTAGCAACCACACGGTGGGTGAGAGTAAAACTGGTCGGAAGCGAGTTACTAGCAAGGAAGAAAAAGTGCCGCAGCTCAAGGCTTCACTTTCCTTGCTAATGGTAACAACATCAGGCTCTCCAAACAAAACAATATGCTACCACTAAAAGTGAACGCTAAATATGGAAACCAAAGTGCTTTTTTTCCGCCATTAAAGTATGGTATATATTCATTACCACCAGCAAGTAAATCAGTATGCTCACAGCCCGCATTCCACACTTCAATAAAAAACTACCTTTCGTCAACTTATTCAACTTCAAGCCATACCTAAGCTTGCCATGTTCCCCACTCCAACAGGCAACACCAAAATCGCTCCTCATTTCGAATATTTTGATTTTCTCCCCATTCCAGTTCTCATAGTCTCTACGTCTTTACTCAGCCCATCAGTATTTGGTGTCCTTGTTTTTTTTCCTCTCTTGCTCGTATGCCTTTCAACACCGTACGTATTTGCGCCTCCAGCCAGGCAAGGAAGAGTCTACACGCTTCTTCCTCCCTGTCCCCTGTGGCACAGAGTTCAAACATGCCCCAGCTCCAGAAACAACAGATGGCCGGAGGAGGAGTCCGTCTGGAGCCACCCACCGTCTGAGTCCAGCCGGAAGAGGGGGAAGTCGGTGACCCACAGGAAGCGGAAGTCGTCAGGGCTCAGCTGCTCGGCTCGGCCGCCCTCGCACAGCACCTCGTGCACCGCCGGCCGCAGGTGCCCCAGCACCTGTCGCTGCATCACCACAGCATTGCGCAACAGGCAACCTCCCAAATAAAAATGGTCTATAAACTTTCTGTAAACTGTCTATACACTTCTTGTAGACTCTCTCACTCTGCTAGTAGTGAATGGCCATATATCTAATGGGTGTTAAAGGTGCACTGAAGAGCAATCTGAGCTTTACCGCTGGAACTCAATCTACACAATCCAAGCGTTCTTAGAAACTTCCATTTATTGCCCTGTGCAGCCGGTTTCCCTAATTTAAATCGGATTAACATCGGGCTCCCGCCTTTTTTTTTTTTCATTCCCCGCGTACGGTGGGAGGAGTCGCCCAACCTTTCACCCAGTTCCGTGGCGGCTTGCCGCTCTGCCATCGGCAGAATGATACGCCATGATCAGCGTATTTTTATTTCCGTGAGTTTAATTTGCAGCTATGTAGCCTCTGACAAGATCTACTTATTCACGGAAACCTAAAAGCAAAATAAAAGCGAAAGCAAAGTCACCACGTGACTACCTGCAAGGCACTCCACGCATTGGTCGACTCCTCCCACCGTCTGCGGGGAATTAAAAAAAAAAGGTGGTAGCCGGACGTTAATCCAATTTAAATAAGGGAAATCAGCCGCACAGGGCAATAATTCAAAGTTTCTAAGAATGCTCGGAACGTGTAGATTCCGTTCCCGTGGCAAAAAGATGAGTTCAGATTCCTCTTCAGTGCACCTTTAACTGTTTGCAGATCGTTATTTCAAATCCTGTGAGAGATACGTCGGTGCAGTCTGTGAAGGTGAGAATTGCACCGCAAGGCGGACATTATGTTTGTGATAGAGCTCAGTAATGAAACGACTCATTAACTAAAATTAACTAATCAACTTTTTTACTTTTGATTCCAAGGGTCAACTTTATATTAAGAAATTGAAAGCTGTCCATATAGAAGTTGCGTATAGTTCTTAACTCGGCAATACGCTTCGAAATATTCGTCAAAAATGGCAATTTTTTAGCTCGTAAAGTTTGCTTCCCGCAATGCACATTTCTAAAATGGCATCGCTGGGCGCAGTATTGTAACGGAAATCACGTTAACTGCATTTACGGTGTAAAATAGACAAACTGCTTCCGTATTTTGATGCATTAGAAATGCGAGCAGCATCATTTTAAAAATGTGCATAGCGGTAAGCCAAGTTTATGAGCTAAAAAATGTGTGTTTTTGATCTAAGTATTTCGAAAAGCGTTGCCAATAAAGAAAATTTACAAACTGGACTCAGCTTTTATGCTGACGGCCTTCGAATTCTTAATACAATGTTGGTCTCTAAAATCAAAAAAGTTTATTAGTTAATTTTAATTAATTAATTGCTTAATCACTGAACTCTGTCATCACATACATAACATCCACCTGCTGTACAATCCACCTGCACAGACCTCACCGATGTGCCTCTCATAAAATAATGATCTGTAAGGTGTTAAAAAAATATCAGGTATAGACTGTCTATAGGATTTGCATTGTTGATAGACTATTCTATAGGATTTGTCAACAAAAAGTCCATAGGCTTAATTATTGACAAAAGTCTATGCATAGCGCATAGACTGTCTTAAGAAATTTTCGTAAGGGTTGCATGACCTTTGTCATCATCAGCAGCAGCAGCCACGGCTGTGTCTGAGTAATTAATGGTTTATTAACAAAATAAAAACAGAAGTCAAAAGATGTTGCTAGCCGTGCCATTTGCCACCGAAACCTCAAGCACCTGAGCTAAGGCTAGTGGGAATAAACGGACAGGGAGAGGACAGGAAGGGGGAAGAAACAGGGGATTAATAAGGAACAGGGTTAATTGGGGGCATTAGTGGGAAAGGCCTTCATCGGGATTTGTACATAGTGTACCATATTTACTCGCACAATGATCGCACCCCCGAATTTTGTTGGCGAAATTCAATTTTTTTTATTCCCCGCGTAATGATCGCACTCCAAATTTGCCGCTGCAATTTGTCGTGTGCCAAGTTGGTCATCCCGCAGCAAACGTTGGTTCCCAAAGCATAACGGGCTGTCTAAATGCGGTTATGCTTATGCGCAGACACCACAAACTTGACAGCGGTTATCTCGAATCATAGTTCTCTGTTGACAAGGCTCGCTGGGTTGTGGAGCAATGAACGAAGTGATGTGATCTGGAGAGAAGTGACATTTGCAAATATCTTGCAGCGCAGTTGGCGCAGTGTCGAGAGAGCCGTCCGACACCGCTGTCCAGTTGTACAGCCAAATACATCGCCCGCACCGCTCGCAAGCCACCCGCACCAAGGAAACAACTCTACAGTGGATCCCTGGGCGCCAGCGTCAGAAAAACCGTGCTAAACTATCTTGTTCTCGTAAGTAATAAGCCCTGGGATACGGGAATGTCAAAAATGAATCCTCCTTGAGGATCGCTGACCTGTACAGAGTTGCTGGTAGGATTAATTACTGCGATACAAGCTAGTTTTATGCACGCAGCCGCGTAGCAGCTGCCGCCGTTGCAGAGCGATTGACTCAATCTGCTTGCACGCCAGCTCCGCTCCTAAGGCGCTGCTGAAATCGATTGCATATATTTCTTTTAATATGAAACAATACGAAACAAGCTAGGCCTGCATAAAAGGCTGCATAAAAGCGCCATCGCGTGGCACTATGCACACTGCCTATTCTGATGCGTTGCTCTTGGATCATGATTTAGTGTAAAGAAAGTATGTTCTTGAAGCAGGCCACCTCGTGCGCTTTTCACACTCTACCTTCTTGGTTAACGACGTAAACCAAGGCCACCAAGCTCGGTTCCCGGTAACCGCATTTAGCGGCGTAACGGCGGGTACAGTATAATCTCGTTACTACGAACCTCACATTAACGAATTTTTCATATTTACGAACTTTTTCAGAATCCCCGTCAAAATATCTATATTTTCAATGTAAAAATATTTCACTACTACGAATTTCAAAATACCGAACATTTCAGAATAACGAGCATAATTTATTTGCCCACCTATTATAAATGCACCTCATTATTACGAACTTACCCCGGAGAAGTGAGCCGACTCCCCGAGAGGCACACGCTAACTCTGCTAATCGCCAAGGGCAGGCATCCGATACAATCCAGTCCAATCCGAAGCCGCCTCGCAACCGGAAGTTGGCTCGTCTCTCCTCCTCTGTTTTTTTTTCTCCCACGGTGTGCCACGGCTGGTCTCGACGCGTGCGCTCTCTCCTCTCTCCTTAAGAGAGAGCGAGAGAGCGCGCGCGTCGAGACCGACCGTGGGTGTGCATGTGACTAGACTACCTCCGCGCTTTTCTTTTTTTGTGTGCGGCCGCCGCGAACGCGAGGCCTAGTCGTTTCTCGCCGCTGCGTGTTGACTGTGCTGACGATGAATTCTGCGGGCGCCAGCGTCAAGATGAAGCGACGGCAGTTCACGCTTAAGGAAACACATCGTTTCGGAAGCGCCTAGTGCAGCGCTGTTAAACCTTCGGCTCGGACTCCCGACAGCCATAAATGTCCGCCAGGCTGCCGAAATGGTAACTGGGGTGTGGTGGAACGTAAAGGCCTCGACCATCAACAACTGCTGGAGGAAAGCTGGCCTGGTGAAATCGCCGCTTCACACAGAAGACTGCGATGACGCTGATAGCACGGATGACGACAGCGCAAAAGAGGTGCGGACTGAAGTCACTGCGAAACTCTCTGTAGACTCTTCTGTAACTTTTGCCGACTACGCCGAGTCGGAAAATGCTGCCCCTGACTGTAGAAGACATCGTGAGCAGCGTTCGCGAGTATGGAGAGCGCGGCGAAGAAAATGAACTGGACGACGATGCCGACTCGCCGCCTGCAGACCAAGCGGCCGAACCTGTGTCTAGTGCGGAGGTTCTTGCATCCATAGGCAAACTTTGCACATTCATCGGACGTTGTAGCGATGTGCCTGATTCTGTGCTCCAAAAAGTTGACGTTGAAGAGTTCGTCCTGGGGCGCCTGTGTCGCACCCGCCAGAATCACGGATTTCTTCAAATAAACGAGCGCTGAACCTCTCGTTTGCGTTCCTGTTTGAAAATTACATAGCTTGTCGTGTGCCCTTCCTGAAGGTACAGTATTTTCATTGTCCAGTAATACTACTACCTTTTTTCGCGAGTCTTTCGTTATTACGATATTTCAAAATAACAAACGATTATTCGCGACCCCGCGAAGTTCGTTGTATCGAGATTTCACTGTAGCGCGCCCATGTGACAAGGGTAGGCTGGCCTACAACTTGTTTGTGTTTTCGGTGGTAAAAAATTTTTTGCAGAACATTTGCCCCGCATAATGATCACACCCCTAAATTTGCATCAATTTTTTGAAAAAAGAAATGTGACCATTATGAGAGTAAATGCGGTATGAGAGTAAATGCGGTATACGAAGAGGACAGCGATAAGGAGGTCAAAGATGAAGAGGACAGGTGAGCGGAAAGCAGGTTCGCGGAAGTAAATGCCGTTTTCGTGCTGTCCCTGCTGTCGGTCCCATTTGTTTTTTCAGCCGGCATACATTCGAGGAAAGTTTTTTTTTATTTGGCCTTCAACTTCCGGGTGTCTGCTTAGGATCGTGGCTGGCCCAGATTCGAGTAAATATGGTAGACTGTTTCTTTACTCCTCTGCATACGTCAAGGGCCTCACATGTGGGGCAGTGCCTGAGGAGTGGGGTACATAAAAGCATTGAGACAACAAGTGCCCCAAACCTAACTAGAGAACGCAGCATAGACGGCCGAGACTGCCATCTGATACGGCACCAAACATGGTGAGCAAGAAAAGCCCACTCTCTGCACACTCAGAACGCACACAATCCTTGCCGTCCAACTTGGTGCATCCTTAGGTGGTGAAGGAAAATGCTTACCGTGGCGTCTGTGTGGCCGGCACACAGCAGGAGTGAATCCCACGGTCGGGTGTCCAGCTCTGCTGCCAGCCGCTCCACCAGCTGGGATGGGAGGCTGCCTGGTTTGCCCCCATTCACCACCAGGGGCACCTCGAACAGGGCACCCTGCATCATAAGAACACCGCAACAACTAGAATTTGGTCCATTTTGTGCAGCTAGTCCGAGTTCTGTGAGAAACCAAATCAGAGGTTTCAAACCAATTCGAACGCCCAGAGCCAAATTTTTTTATCCAACAAATATCTTCTTAATAAGGCGGAAGCCTTTACCGCCTCATCGTTGTAAGCCGGAGCTGTCGACAGAAATGTCATGTTTTTCAATGGTCAAAATGGCCGTGACGTCACAGTGCGTAAATTTCAAAAGGGGCCAATTGTACTTTGGCTAGTAACCAGGCAAGCAATTAAAGGGGTCATATAGTGATGCTCCAAGTAAGTGTGACTGAGATAGTTAATTAGTTAATTAACCAAATAGCCTAATTAAACTTTCTAGTCAGACCAGATAAATAAATAAAACCGAGTAGGAAATTGGTCGAGTTGGGGAATCGAACCAGGGTCTCCGGAGTGTCTCGCTAGCCACTCCACCATGCCAGCATGATGGTCCTTCACTCCCATCTTCCTCCCTTCGCTTATGGCGAGGTTTAGGTGCCCACCGAGATACGCAAGACAGATACATTTCCTTTCCTCAAAAACCAATTTACCAACGAACAAGGCGTAGGCGATGGCGTTCTGTGGACTCCCTGACAGCGTTGCAAGACGCTGTCGCATTCCACTCTTAGAGGCGAAGCTCAACATCTTAACCACACATCAGTGACACAAGCAGCAACACCGCGCTTAAGGCTTTCGCCTCACCGCACTTTAGGTCAACAAAGTGCCCCCCTGAATTTTTTTTCCTAACAAAGTTTGTCAGAAAATGAGAGAGGAGGAACTGTAGGATGCTGGCCGGAGGTCACACATTCGCGCTTCCTTTTTCTTCACACAGCTTGCACAGAGTGATGCCAAACATTCTGGCCAGAAAGCGCTGGCTGGTAAGAACATATCATCAAACTTTGTAACCAAGCTCCATGTAGTAATGAACAAAGGGTGCACGGAAACAATATGTTGTGAATTCGCAACACTGGGCACAAAGGAGCGAAAATCATGTGCCAGTAGTACAAGTCCGAGGTACGGAAAGACCTGGAGCACAAGAGGCAAACCTTGGGACCCATTACTTTTTCGGAGCATTTGCCGTAAGATATCCGTGGTTTATGCCCTGCAAATATTTCCGTGATGCTGACAAGCAGCCCTATAGTCCACTGACCTGGAAATCCAGCTGCTGCCTGGCCATGGCCTTGAAACCTTCCAGGTGGCGCCGCCGTAGCATGCCCTGTGCAAGAGAAAAACAATCATATAAAAAACTCCTGGGACAGCTACCACAGTGTAACGCGAGACTCAGGGACCGCTGCTTGTGGTCGTGAATATAGCTGCCTATACAACAATATCTGCTTTCTATGAACTTAGAGAGTGTACGATGTACAGTATGTGTCATACTTAGAGGGAACACATGAAATGTTTAAACCGGCTCTAAACACTGAGAGAAGAAGGTTTCACCGCGAGGCAGGAGCGTGGCTTCAGGCTCTTCCTCTTTAGCTCTCTGCAGCTTTTTTTCTTGTAGTGAAACCTACTCTTCTCAAGTTAAGAGCCGGTCTAACCATTCCTTGTACAGTGGAGACCACTTATAACGTGACCGCTTATAGTGTATGACCGGACATAATGTGTGATCATGTGAAGAGAAATACCGGTTAGAGTGCTGTTTTCAAATCTGCCTGGTGACCGTGCGAAACAGCAAGTGCACTTTCCTGAGGATAGTGGTATGTGCTCGGTCACTGAGCCTGTACCACTATCATTCCTTATGTGCATGGCCTGTCACATAGAATAAAAGAGACAGCAGGAAAGGTCGGCGTGCGAGTACTGTTTTCTACCCCAAACAAGCTAGCCGCCATATGTAAGCAGGTCAACACTAACGCGACTAAGAAGACGGTGTGCAACAAGAAGCATCAGCAGCCATTTACTGCATGCAAGTCAAATGTAGTTTAGGAGATTCCGCTTTCATGCGGCAGGTTTTACATCACCATCATCATTTATTTTCCTTTAAGGACCCCTAGGCGGGGCATTACAGAGGACAAACCGGTAGGTGCATTATTGACAGGTTGCGAGAGCAAGTCAATTCACGCGGGTTCGACAACAGGCTCCAACCTTGCACTGCACTGGTGCGATTGCAAGGGTTGTTTTCCTCTTTTAAATCAAACGCATGTCCTCAGAAAATATTGTGACCAGGGCACGCGGGAGATATGGGAAGCTTTCATGATCAAAAAGAAAGAAGAACTTTGCATCAGCACACCATCTGTCACGTTGTTTCCTAAAGAAATCGCATTTCTAGATCATTAGATTTTAGACACCCGCCCTGCCACTAGATTTTAGCCCTCTTATACACTTGTCTTGCTGCGCACTGTTTAGTCTTGTTATTTTCTTTCTGCAGCTTCTGCAGTTTCCGGTTTTCTCTTGAGACCCTCTTAGCAGCCCGGCCGAGCACGTGCCTTTTTCCTTGTAACGCTCAGCTGTGCACCACCTGCTTATTATTGTTTTTTTTTCGTGTGTGTGATTTTTTGTGTTTTTTGTTCATCTTTTCAAACCCATATATATTGTTACGGGATTGGAGAAACGCAGGAAGGGCAAGGCCGGAGAACAAAAGAAGAAGAGGTTGAGAGTGTTGTGCCCCGCTGGACGCTGATTCCCGCTCGCCGATCGAACCTCTCGCCGCTGGCCTGCTGAACCAGCTAGAACACCCCGGCTATAAAGATTATAGCCGTAACATCTTGGTGGAGGCGCCGGGTAACGATCTCAGCAACAAAACGGTGCAGCAACAACTGGAGCAGCCCCGCCGGCGTCGTCGCCTTGCCGGCCTGGAACCGCTGGCCGAAACCATGCAGTCTCCCGAAGAGCCATCCGCAGCACGAAGTGACGCTGCGATCCAAGTTTCAGACCAGCGTGTGGCCACAGCGACCGGTTCAACGCAGCACTATCGGGAGCCTCGCAGTTTCGCCGGAGCAGCAGGCGAGGACGTGGAGGAATGGCTGACCCATTACAAAAGGGTGAGCCGCTATAACCGCTGGGACGCCGCCACTCAGCTAGCCAACGTGGTCTTCTTTCTGACCCATACAGCTTTGGTGTGGTTTGAGAACCACGAGGACTCCTTCACCACCTGGGACCGCTTCGTAACTGAACTGCGACAGTGTTTTGGCGATTGCCTCGCGCGCCGCAAGCGGGCCGAACAAACGCTGGCACACAGGGCTCAGTTACCGGGCGAAACTTGCACGACCTATGTAGAAGAAATACTTAAGTTATGCAAAACAAGAAACGCTAATATGACCGAGGATGATAAAGTAGGCCATCTTCTGAAAGGAACTGCAGAAGATGTGTACAATTTTCTAATCACCAAAGATGACTTGGGGGCCGTCTCAGACGTCATTCGGCACGTCCGCACATTCGAGACGTTGAAGACTCGTCGTATTACGCCTAAATTTGGGCGACTGGCTAACGTTCCAACTGTGGCCAGCGTCGAAGAGCGTTTTACGGATCTCTCAACGACGATCCGCCAGATCGTTCGCGAGGAACTTCTGAGATTCGAGCCCCATGCACGGTGTCCTCCATCTGTGCCGTCTGAAGTTCCCGTTTATCAAAGTTCTCCACTAGTAGTCCCCTCGATGCCTGGGCTGAGTTCTGTAAACACTGCACACACGTCCAGGTTCGGTGGACCCAGTCATCCCTATCACTCCTACCCACGCTCGGCGGACTTCGAATTGAACTACGATCCAGATTATGAACATCGTTCAAGACCGCCTGCACCCTCCTTCCGGCGCCCAGCCAGAAGGCCTGAGGACGCGCGTGGGTATTCAGTGCTTCCCGCCTCGTCAGAGTCTTCAAGAGAACAAGCTCTTCGTCGCACCGCTCCCGTTTGCCACCGCTGCGGCATCGAGGGGCACATTGCTCGCTATTGCCGCCGCCGTCCACCACCTCGATACGAGCGGCCCGTCCATCCTCCTCCGCCGGTCAACAATTCGTACGACCCTCCTTTTCAACGGCCCTTGACCTCGAGCGACTATCCTCTGCCCGACGGACAACGCAGCCACTCTCCCGTCTCCGACCGAAGTTTCTCACCACCCCCTTCCTCTTCTGTGCGCCGTTTTTCGTCACCCCGGCGACGTTCCCCATCGCCTTCGCCGGGAAACTAGTCAGCGCGGCCGCGGGAGGTGAGGCCGCTGGAGACTGTGCGCTGCGTTTAGAAATTCCTCCCTCAATTGTTATGCTGAAGAACACAGTTCATGTGCTTGTAGATGGTGTGCCCACAATGGCGTTAGTGGATACGGGTGCAACTGTCTCAATTATGAGTTTGTCATTCAAGAACCAGTTAGGCCGCAAAGTTATGTTTCTTTGGGACCGCAGTGTTAATTTTCATGGCGCGGGCGGTGAGTTATTGTGCCCCTTGGGGATATGCAGTGCTGTGGTGTACCTCGGCGGAGCCGTTTTTACAGCGGAGTTTGCAGTGCTTCCGAGATGTACGCATGACGTTATCTTAGGTATTGACTTTTTACGAATGTGTGGCGCAACTGTTGACTGTCGCTCTGGGGAACTCTGCGTTGATGGTTCCCTTCCATCTGGACTCTTCGAAGAGACGCCGGCTCGACAAGATGTGTTTTGTGTATCCGAGGATACCAGTGTGCCCCCGCTTTCTATCAAGTGCGTCCCAGTTTCATGCCCCAGCCGTGCTTCCGATACCTTCGATGCCACAGTGGCGCCTCTATATTCTAACTGCGCTAAGAAACTCATTCTGGTTCCACATTGCCTGGTGTCAGTGTTCCAGGGCAGGACCCAGTTGTGGGCCATCAACTGTTCTTCGCAACCAGTTGTTTTACCAGTTCACATGAAGATCGCCACGTGCAATCAAGATGTCCCTGCCTCGGTGGCTTTGGTTGCTGACGCACCAGATGCAGTAGCTGCTACTCCAGCCACTGACTCACAGCTGCGTCGGATGATCAGCAAGTCTCTGAACAGTGTCGAGCGTGATGCCTTAGAAGCCTTGCTGGTCAAATACTCGTCTATCTTTGACTTTTCAGAGCCCAGTGGTTCCCGTAGCATTCCCGTGTCACGTACACGGCATAGGATTGACACCGGTTACTCACACCCCATTCGACAGAAGCCGTACAGAGTGTCCCCAACAGAACGACAGGCCATCAATCAACAAGTTCGGGATATGCTGCAAAAGGGTGTTATACAAGAGTCCTGCAGTCCTTGGGCCGCTCCTGTCATTTTGGTCAAAAAGAAAGATGGTACATGGCGCTTTTGTGTGGACTATCGCCGCCTGAATGCTGTAACAAAGAAAGACATGTACCCGCTTCCTCGGATTGATGATGCCATTGACTGCCTGTTCTCTGCATCGTACTTCTCATCCGTTGACCTACGGTCGGGCTACTGGCAGATCCCTATGCATCCCGAGGACAAAGAGAAGACCGCTTTTATCACACCGGACGGCCTTTTTGAATTTAACGTAATGCCTTTTGGGCTCTGCAATGCTCCTGCAACTTTTGAGCGATTTATGGACGCGATCTTACGGGGCTTGAAATGGCATATTTGTATGTGCTATCTCGATGATGTCGTCATTTTTGGCCGGACATTCAATGAGCACAACGAACGCCTCGCCCTTGTGCTGGATTGCCTGAAACGCGCTGGTCTGGTGCTTAATTCGAAGAAATGTCGTTTCGGTGAATGTCAGACGTTGGTGCTCGGACACCTCGTCGACAGTGAAGGTGTCCGCCCTGACCCGCAGAAGACCGCGGCTGTAGCATCATTTCCAACACCTCAGACTGCAAAGGAACTTCGCAGCTTCCTCGGTCTTTGTTCGTATTTTCGCCGCTTTATTCCCCGTTTCGCTGACATCGCTCACCCGCTCACGAGCCTGCTCCACAAAGACGCTCCCTATGATTGGACATCTGAGTGCGATTCTTCTTTTCGTCAGCTTAAGTTTCTCCTCACATCGCATCCAATTCTCCGCCATTTCAATCCTTCTGCCCCAACAGAAGTGCATACTGATGCCAGTGGTGTTGGCATTGGTGCCGTGTTAATTCAGCGTTATGGCGACAAGGAACACGTCATTGCTTATGCCAGCCGTTGCCTGAGCAAATCTGAGCGTAACTATACCATTACTGAACAGGAGTGCCTTGCGGTAGTTTTTGCCGTTCAGCGGTTTCGCTGCTACCTCTATGGGCGACCTTTCACAGTGGTTACCGACCACCATTCCCTCTGTTGGCTGATCAACCTCCGTGACCCATCTGGCCGTCTTGCACGGTGGGCAATCCGTTTGCAAGAGTTTGATTATACAGTGTCGTACAAGAGTGGACGCCGACACGCTGACGCAGACTGTCTCTCTCGGTTGCCGCTAGCAACGACGGAATGTGACGCCGACGACTTTGACCACTACATCGCTTCCGTAGAACCTAAATTCCCCGATGCCCGTACATTCCACGAGGAGCAACGGAAGGATCAGCATCTCACGTCATTCTTTACCGCTGCGCAGGCCCCTACAACCTCCTGCGCATTCTGTGTACGCGATGGCCTTCTCTACAAGAAGGTCTACTCCGCAACTGGTCTCCGTTCCCTCCTGGTTGTGCCTGAAAGTCTACGCTCCTCTGTTTTGCGTGTCATGCATGACGATCCCACTTCGGGACACCTGGGTTCTGCGAGGACACTCCACCGCATCCAAGAGCGCTTTTACTGGCCACGTATGCACGATACGACTGAGAAGTATGTGGCTAGTTGTGCACAGTGTGCGAGTCACAAACGTTCCACCGGTCCTCCTCCTGGTCTTCTTCACCCGGTGACGCCTCCCAGATCTCCTTTTGAGAAGGTTGGGATAGACCTCTTGGGACCTTTTCCCAAGTCCCATGGCTGCAACCGTTGGATTGTCGTCTGTACAGATTACCACACTCGTTACTGTGAGACAGCTGCTCTCCCCTCGGCTACTGCATTTAACGTCTCTGTCTTTCTGCTGCATTCTGTGATCCTGCGCCATGGACCCCCGCGAGTCGTAATCAGCGACCGTGGCCGCCAGTTCACCGCCGATATTGTTGAAGCACTCCTTCGATTGTGCACAGTGCAGTTCAGACATTCTACCCCCTATCATCCACAAACCAATGGTTTAACGGAGCGAACCAACCGGACACTCACCAACATGCTTTCCATGTACGTCGCTCCTGACCACAAAGACTGGGACTCCATCCTACCTTTTATCACATACGCATACAACACCGCTCAACACGAAACTACGGGTTACAGTCCGTTCTTCCTCTTCTATGCCCGCTCTCCACGACACACCCTGGACACTATACTTCCGTTCTCCACCGACGATGACCCTGGCATCGCTGAGATCCTCTGCAATGCTGAGGAAGCCCGCCAACTAGCCCGCCTGAGAACTCTCGCCTCACAGGACCGCTCCAAAGCCCGCTACGACGACCATCATCGCCGAGTCACCTACCTCCCTGGCGAGTTGGTCTGGGTTTGGCGTCCACTCAGGAAGCGTGGCTTAAGCCAGAAACTGCTCGCGAACTATACCGGTCCCTATGTCATCTTGGAGCGACTCAGTGACCTCACTTATAGGATTACGCGCGTCACCGCAAGCGGCCGACGTTCTGCCCGCACAGAACTCACCCATGTCGCGCGGCTGAAACTTTGTCATCCACGTGCCGATGCCTGACTCGCCCAGCGGGCTTCGCCTGCGACGGGGGAAGTGTTACGGGATTGGAGAAACGCAGGAAGGGCAAGGCCGGAGAACAAAAGAAGAAGAGGTTGAGAGTGTTGTGCCCCGCTGGACGCTGATTCCCGCTCGCCGATCGAACCTCTCGCCGCTGGCCTGCTGAACCAGCTAGAACACCCCGGCTATAAAGATTATAGCCGTAACAATATATTCCTGTGCTTCTTGGAATAAAAATCCGCCAGTTGTCAGTCAGCGCTTGTGCTGTCTCCTTCTTCTGTCCCGTCTTTGGCGCTGTTTTAAGTATGAATCTACACCGAGATTACCACCGAGAACAGCCAAAAAATAACAGCGTCAAACAGACTGCATCATTTATAAAGAACAAAACATGTCACTGGAAGAAATACGTACAGCAATGGTAGACAAGCGATTATATTGCCGAATCGTTTTTGGAAAGAACGCTACTTTGAGTGCTACAGTGTTAAATCTGTATTTTTGAATTTTATGTCGTTCCACACATGCTGATAGGTGATGAGGGAGAAAGAGACAGGTGTTGTGGGTATATCATTAAGTGAATAATACAGTGCATGAAGTAGCTTTAGGCGAAACATCATTCTGCAAATGCGTTATAAGCGGTCTGCACTGTGTTCCCTCTAAGTACGACACATACTGCACCTATGCTGTCACTCATGAGAACACTGGGTTTGGACAGCTCAACATGGTGTGCTGCTATGGCACGTTGCCGTGACATCATGCATGACATCGCTGCAGCATGGTGTGGCAATACGCCGACAACGCTGACCGCCACACAGCCAGGAAATGTGCCCATAACAGCTCTCGCTGCAAAATGACGGTGAGCTGTGCACCCTTTAGTGTGGCACTGTTGGGTTTTTGTGCTTTGGTGATGGCAGTGGTAGTCGTGTCCTCACTACAGCTCCAGTCCAAAAAAAAACACGTTTAAAAGCACCAAAAATTCTATTAACAAGAGTGCAGCAATGTAAAGGGCTCCGTTTGTCCAACATAAAAAAATCATCAAGATATCAGTACACTTTTGTGACTTCGTCCGGGTTAAAAACAGAGGTTAAAATCTGGTCAATGCTGGCTAAAAAACTATCACTTAAAATGGGAGCAATGCAGGACCCAATACATAGTCTTTTGGTATGTAAATAGTACTAGTTGTTAAAAGTGATAAAAGCCCATTGGAGGTAAAATTCTAAAAGGGTTAAAAAATTGTCAATGGACATACCAGCTGAATTGTGGAAAGGGACGGCGGCACTTTTGTCAATGCACTGTTTCAGTGATGCGAACAGCTCTTGGCGAGGTACGGAATAGAACAAATCCTCTGCATCCACTGAGAACGCAAAGCCAGTGTTGTGGTTCATCTTCAGAAAACCAACTTCTCTAAAATTCTTTAAGGGTGAAGTTTTTGTGCACGCGAGAAAGCCCTTCAGGCTGTGCACTGTTTGCCACCGATGGTGCAGATGATACACATTTCTAATTAATTCTGATCGAATCAGGCAAGTACATCATTCAAGTGTGATAACGAAATAGGAAGAGAGTCATATGCCATCTCTGTGTCACATTTCAGAGCCAATAAGCGAGCGGTTTAACAGAGAGAAGCCTTTACATTGCAACAGTCGGTACGCAACAGAGTGAGGCAGTGCAAGCAGACAAGGCCAAACGTCTATTGGAAGCAGAGAGCAGCATCAATGCTGTTCTTTGTTTGCAATATATTTTTGTTAGCTTCAGCGCTTGGCCTATGACTGGTTTCTCGTTTCCGCTGCTCTGTGTTCCACGATACACAGTCACGAACCAGTGCCGAGCTTGCCCCTGTTCTTCCTTTGCTCCCCAGTTCCCGCACCAGCAGCCATGCATAGAAACCAGACCACTCACAGCGCCCTGGGGCACCACGATCGCTTGTACAGAGCTGCCCTCGGTCGAGGCTGCACTTGACAGGGCACCGGGAGTTGCGCTGGACATCTCTTCTCGCAGTACTCTTGTCACATCGTGAATCTGCACACAGGCACAGAGCTGTCCTTGCACGACATCTGGAGACCCAATTCATCAACAAGCGCTAAAGAAATCTAACCAAGCTGCTCCTCGGATGAGAGAGAGAGACCTTGATGAATACAGGAGAGGTCTGCCGGGTTATTAGCCTGGCATGCTACACCAGGCTCCTCGGATGACGATTATACTTGCTTTAGGGGAATTCGTCTCATGCAACACTGTGTTTTCAGCGCTGCGTTCGTCCTTCTTCTCTTCCTGCTTCTTGTCTTTGGCCCTGTGCTGTTGCGCTGAAAAACTATGAGTTTAAATAAAGAATACCAACTAGCCCAAGAGCTAACTCTACTGAAGTACTTTACTTCTATGAGCAGTCAAATTTCCTCCATGCCTGTGAACTGAACACATGTCTGACTCCTACAGCCACTGCGTCTTAAACACAGGTCATTCCACACAATGTGCTAATTCATCAAGGATGTCAGATTTCTTGCCCAAGTAAGGGTTTGACTGCCAAGTGCAATATGAACAGAACATAATTTGCTCACAATAATTTTGACAAAAAAGTATTTTCAACAACAGTAGGTACACTGAAGTCATTCAATATCACCAGGGGTTCTGTACATCATGATATCTCCTAAACTTACTTTCTTTTTAACCGTTGTGTATAGAAGGCACTGTCAATCATACAACTGCATATAACTGACTGTCACCAGAATAAAGGGGCAATTATTAGTTCCTTGTCACTCATGTAATCTCTTCTTATTCCTAGGCAGTATTACACTACCTCAATCTGCAGTCAACGAAGGTTGTGACTGTTCCGGCTAAGGCAGTTGTAGTTCACCTGACCTAACTTTCCTGCTGACGTCGTTTGTTCCAAGAGGTGTCACCTGTGAAGTGGAAGGAGATGGCTTTATTGCCACTACCACATTTCCTGGAGATGCCTGGAGACGGGACAATTACCTAGGAGCAGCGCGATGATTTTTGAAATTTCCTGCAAGCGACGGGGATGGATGCGCAACCACCACCACGGAGAAAGGCCATTCTGCTAAAAGGCCTCAGTGTCAAGGGACACTGCATTTTCCACACATTTAGACCTAGAACCGGCACAGATAGCAGATGCAACAAAGGGCAAATTTAATTGAATCCACAGAAAAGGATACCGAAACTGGAGGCAAGTGACAGGAATAGCTACACCAAGGCACTAGGGCTACTGGAACGTTATTCCTCAAGGGTGGCATGAACATACTAGCCGAGCGACGTCAATTCACGTTACGATGCCAACTGCCGAATGAGCCGATACTTGCGTACGCCAGTGCCCTCTGACATTTAGCAAAGATGTGTGACTTCGAGGATTTTTTGGAGGCAGCTTTACGGGGCAATGTTGTTGATGGAGTATTGAGCTCTGAGATCCGACAGAACAGAAACTGCCCCTGAAGCGGTCCCACCTTACGTTGGCAGGGGCAGCAGAAATTCTGCAGACATGCGAGTAGGCAGCGGAGGGTGCTGAGGTCTACAACCAAGGGTCAGTACAGCTGGACGTAGTGCAGCATGTATCGAAAGGAAGAGGCCCAGACAATAAAGTTTTTGGCATAGCGTTAGCGTGATAGCGGAGCTAAGAGAAATTACGTTAGCGCACCATAAGCAACTTATCCGCAATGAGAGTTTTAGTACTGCGTTCCGAAGACGTTAAAGGCAATCTACATTACACAGAGGCAACAGGCGTTTTTAAAATGGTCGCCACAGCTGCCAATTCACCAAAAGGATAAATATCACACTCTTTTACAGCCTCTTGATGAAGTACAGTAGAATCTCGATGATACGATTACGGCTGATACGAATTT
This sequence comes from Amblyomma mixtum, assembly GCF_055824585.1. NCBI lineage: Eukaryota > Metazoa > Arthropoda > Arachnida > Ixodida > Ixodidae > Amblyomma > Amblyomma mixtum. Next base: position 20,646,560 of record NC_143017.1, read on the forward strand.
CGGGATGATACGAATTTAAAGAATGCTTTGAACGGACTACATGGTACAGAATACGTTAAGATTCGGCGTGATACGAACACTTTCTGAACCCGCCGCGGATGATACGAACGCGCAAACCAGCGGCGCATGCGAGCGGGCCGGCGCGGCTGGTCTCCAGAGGAGAGGGGAACACCCGCCGCGGCCGCCGTTGACTCCTCTCCACCCCTCGCCGCGGAATACACGAACGAACGTTGCACGAGCGCGCAAACCGAGCCACTGATGGCACGCAGATGTGGAGAGGGGTTTCCAGCTGCCTCCTCTCCATCCCGCTAGCCATCCTACCCTCACCTCCCTTTTGTAACCTGTAGCACGGCCGGTCTCGAGGGGTGCGCGCTCGCTCTTTTTTAAGAGCGTGCGCCCCCTCGAGACAGATCGTGCCTGTAGCAGCCTGACGAGCCAAGGGCGGCAAAGGCGAGTCACGTGCCCGGTCACCCATTTGCTGGCAGCTCATTGGTCTATCGAAAAGTTGTCTCGCCAGCTGCTCCCAGGAAGCCTGTGCCGCTGTCTGCCGCCGCCGCAGTTCTCCGTTCGCCGCCTCTTTGTGAGCTTCGCTGTATCGTGGCATCGTGAACTGCGCAAATTTGACAAGGACGCAAGCGTTCGCAGCTGCCGACATGTCGCGGAAGCGTAAAGCCCTCTCTTTTAAGGAGAAGCTTGAGGTGCTGAAGAAGGTTGACGAAAACCCCAAGAAGAAGCGCGTCGACTTAGCGAAAGAGCTAGGGTTAGCGCCGTCGACGCTCTGCACCATTGTTGGGCAGCGAGAGGTGATCTTAAAGAATGCGCAGCACTTCGGTGTGAACGTCAAGCAGGCGAAAACGGCGACCCATGTCAAGCTGGAAGAGGTCCTGCTGACTTGGTTCCGCGAAGTGACGGCGGCCGGCGTCAACGTGGACGGCAAGGTGCTGCGTGAAAAAGCCGACAGCATCGCACTTGCGCTTGGAATTGAAGGTTTCCAAGCGTCTGGCGGATGGCTGCACCGCTTCAAAGAGAGGCACGGACTTGTCTACCGGGTCGTCTCAGGTGAAGGCAAGAAAGTGGACGAGGCAGCTGTTGACGAGTGGCTGGACACGCTGCCGGCGCTGATTTCAGATTACGCGCCACGCGACATATTCAATGCCGACGAGGCGGGCCTCTTCTACAACCTTCAACCGGAGAGGAGTTTGTGTGTGAAAGGACAGGCATGCCAGGGCGGCCAGAAGAGCAAGGAGAGAGTTACAGTACTCTTTTGTTGCAATTCGGATGGATCCGAGAAGCTCCAGCTTACCGTCATCGGTAAGTCCAAGAAACCGAGGTGTTTCCGATCGGCGGAACGTTTGCCTGTCATTTACAAAGGCAATCGAAAGGCGTGGATGACTGCAGATTTTTTCCGCGAATTTTTGACAAGCCTTGATCGCAAAATGGCGTCAAGAGACCGGAAAATTTTGCTTTTCATGGACCAGTGCTCTGCCCACCCAAAGGAAATGTTGTTCAATAACCTGACAGTCAGGTTCCTGCCGGCGAATACTACGAGCCACCTGCAGCCACTGGACGCTGGGATAATACGAAATGTGAAGCATCATTTCAAAGGACTTTTAGTGAGGCGTCTGCTGGCAAAAATTGACCGCAAAGAAGCCAACTTGCGGATCAGCCTCTTGGATGCTTTACACTTTATAGCTATGTCCTGGGATAGTGTAACTCCAGAGACAATCTCAAACTGTTTTAGAAAGTGCGGATTTGCCATCGGGCGTGATGCGGCCTCCGCGGGAGATTGCCAAGAGCCAGATGAAGACTTGACCATTGATGGCTGGGACAGCTTGGAAACTGAAGCTTCGGCTCGAGACTTCGTTACCGCGGACGACAACGTCGCGACCTGCGGGCTAAGGTCTATTGAAGACTTGGTTAGCGAGCAAGCAGATGATGGCGAACATGAACCTGACAGCGATGGTGAAGACGCCGACGAGTGTGATCAACCGCCGTCAACGGGAGAGACTCTTCACGCTCTGGACGTTCTGCGCCGCACCGTAAGTGCCGGCAGCGTGAGCGACGAAACCGCTGCACGGTTTTATGCATTTCAGGCGGGGCTTGTCCGCGACATCGATGGCAAAAAAGTTCAGACAAGCATTACGGACTTTTTCGGCCGGAAATAGCTCGCCATAATAAAGTTTGGTTCATTTTTGTGTTCGTTCTCATGTTGAAGTTGTCTTGTTTTGGATCATACGAATTCGGGATGATACGAATATTTTGCGTGTTACCTTGAAATTCGTATCATCGAGATTCTACTGTAATGCTTCTTTCTGCCTTCAAAATGCCCAACAAAATGCCTTGGCGATTAAGAATATTTGAAATAAGACATGTAAACACTGTGGCGCCATCTAGTTAAGAAAATGCTCAGCACGAATCGCTCAAATCCCTCGAGCAAAAGTATTTTCATTACGTGACATCAATGCTCTAAATAATTATGCAAATTTAGTAATATATGCTGTGATAAATTATCAAAATACATAGAACAGTGCGGCAGAGCTTCAACCTATTTATGTTGTGTTCCAAGCAGTTGCAGATGGTCGCAACATAGCGGAAGGCCCCATTAGGCTTGAGCACGCCAGAATCGAGTGCATACCTCAAAAGCTGGGCTGAGTTGCAGTTTAAACTTTGTCACTGAAGCAAGGTGAGTCATAGCGAAAAGCAACAACACTAGTAGTTGTTGGTAGACATGCTAACTGGAATCGCAAGGACTGCTGAACTTGTTGAAGTGGGCGGCTCTCGCTTGGAAGGACGCCGCCAAGTTTTCGCACTAAGTGCGCGAAAGCCGCAACTGCCACAATGCTAACTTTCGAAAATTGCGTGCGTGTGGTAATGCTATGGAGGTAATGGTAATTTTATTTTAGAATGAGGCGATATCCATCCGGATGTCGATGCAGGCACAGTCACTCTCCCTGAGGCCCTAGGGTTTAAAGATAACAATGGTCATGTCAACAAATCTGTGACAGAAGTCAGCAAAAAGCGATTGGAAGATTGGTTGCTCAAAAGCAGAGAAGTGACATGGGGTTAGGAGTACAGGATCAAAAATTGTATTTATGGCAAATTTATAGATCATTAACCCCGTTGAAGAAATATAAAGCCGAGCATGGTGTCCACTGGCACCACCCCATTTCAAAGGGAACGCCCATCCACCCGCTTCTCCCATCCGCCTGTCCCGTCCCATCCCATACAGCATGGACGATGGTTCCACACGCAGTAGGGCCCGATCTGAGGTGTTGCAGGGGTGTGAGGAGGAAGCTCACCAGCATCCCAGGCAGGCGCAGGTCAGGCTTGTCCGTGCCATACCGCTGCATGGCCTGGGCGTACGTCATGCTGGGAAAGGGCTCCCCGCCCACAGCTGCAGCCGGCCACGAGGCCGCCAGCACCGCCTCGGTCAGCCGCATCACATCGGCCGCGGTGGCAAACGACAGCTCCACGTCCAGCTGCACAGGGAACGCAAAACCGCATTGCAGGCACCATCACCATCATCATCATCATCAGCCTGTCTATGCCCACCACACGGCAAAGGCCTCTCCCATGTCTCTCCAATTAACCATGTCCTTCGCCAGTTGCGCCCACCCTATCCCCGCAGACTTCTTGATCTCATCTGCCCACCTAACTTTCTTCCACCCCCTGCTACGCTTGCCTTCTCTTGGAATCCACTCCGTTACCCTTAAAGACCAGCGTTTGCCTTGCCTTCTACATGCCCTGACCAAGCCCACTTCTTCCTCTTGATTTAGACTAGGATGTCATTAACCCATGTTTGATCCCTGACCCACTCTGCCTTCTTCTGTCTCTTAACGCATACACCTTTTTTTTTTTCCCCCATAGCTCGCTCTGTTGTCCTTAACTTAAGCTGAACCTTCTTTGTTAGCCTCCACGTTTCTGCCCCATAGGTGAGTAGCGGTAAGATACAGCTGTTGTATACTTTTCTCTTGAGGGATATTGGTAAACTGCCATTCATGATCTGAGAGAACCTCACCATCGATGCAAATCAGCTCACAATGGCCACATGAGATATCTTGATGCCCATCGTCCTCTCCCTCTTTTACAAAGCAAGGGTGTTTGTTTTGTTTCAACTGACTGAATGAGGAACTGCCGGTGCCTTCAACAATGAGAAAGAAAATAAAAAAATGACCCCATGGGAAAACCATCAGGCCTCTTAAGACTAATAAAAAAACTCTCTTTTTGCAGGTCCCCAAACAATGGCATAAGAATAGAACATTCTGCAGCTGAAGCAGCTTTAATAAGAAGTTATGCTCTCTTACCTTCAGGGTATAATGAGTGATCAGCACAAACTGGTTTGCGAAATAATTAACACCATCATTATTGTAAGGGATCGCTGGATGTGCACAGGATCATTGGGACCGTTCGTCCTTCTTTCTCGGCGACCTTCCACTGCAATGCTCCCGAGAGCCCGCTGTGGGAGGCAGTGTGAAGCACTCAAAATGAAGCACACACAGTGTAGTCGGAGAGTGGCCGGATCCCCCCAAGTCGCAGGATATCCCCCTTCTGGGAACGGTGCAGCTGTACCTAAGCAGCTGTGCCTAAGGGCACAGATGCCAGAGAAGATTTACTGCACTGCTGATGACGCCATGAACCTCTTTACCTTCTTGACGCTGCACCTTCCTTACCACACAGACCGGCATCGGAGTGGAGCCTGATTTCAAACTCGTACAAATTATTACAAAGCTATTCGAAAACTTGGAAACATAATTTATTCATTTCGAATCATTTGGCAAATGCGCTACAGTAAAACCTCGTTAGTCCAGGTTTCAAGGGATCGGGACAAAGTTCCAAATTATCGAAGGTCCAAATTGACAAGTTGCCCTCAAAAAACTGCCAGGAACCATTCACATCATAGTAAATATATTAGGTGAAAAACCTGGGTGGTGGCAGTCGATGGTAGTCCGCTTTTGCGATGAAAACTGCATGGCAACAACGATTTTTCTCAGTTCCATCAGGAGCTCTAATGCGTGCACACCATCGGGAATATTGACGCAGAACTTATCCAAAATGCCAAACACCCCAATGAGCTCATCCACGGTGGAACATAGTGGCAGTGGAAGTCCCCAGCACGTGCCGAGTGCATAGTTCTGGTTGCACGGGAAGAACAGAAAAACCCCACAGGGACTGAAACAAGGAAAGCACAGACTGACGCAGAAGTCGCCGGAAAGGTGAGACACTTTGCGATAAGAAAATGAGGCCAGCCACGCTGCCTTCAGTGCCTGAAACAGCACCAAATGCATTTAGCTGACCAGCTGATGCACAGCCGGCCCGTCATCACAGTGATCAGGGGCCAAACCCAGGAAAGGAAAATTCAAACCATGTGGCCATACAATTCTTCAATGACGGTCCTCCGAACGTCGTGACGCCTGCCATTCCAGTCAAGGCTGCGCAGGAACCTCCCTGACATTTGGGATATCTGGACGACTGCACGCTGTACACTGCACACTGCGACATGACCTCCGGTTGAGAGCGCGTCGAAATTAACCGTTGTGAGCCCAGGTGCATTCGAATTAACGAGCATCTGGTGCCACAGACTTACATGCAGGCGTGAGGGCTGCATCGGCAGTATATATTCAGATTTTCAAATTAACAGCAGTATAATTAATGAAGTTACACTGCATTTGATCTGTTCAGTGAATCAAATATGAGCATATTTGATTACAGCTACTGGATTTGTGGCCGACAAGCTGAGTACTCTGCATGACCGTCCGTGCTGGGGCCTTCAGTCTGAATCTGGTTGCCCAGGTTGGCCTCTGATGGAAGGCAGAGACCAGAGTAAAGTGGCTTTGCCCCCGGGTCGGGTACTAGTAATGCGTCTGCTGCATCAAGACCTCCCAGCCGCATAGCTATTAAGGTGCTTGCTCATTGTGCTAAAACTGCAACGCTCGGCAGCAGCACGCAAAAGCCACAACTGCCACAACTACTATGGTGAACGCGCAGCCCAACATGCCAGAAAAAGCAGGAGCTGCTGAAACTGATGCCGATGTGGATAACGGAAGATCACGGCGGAGAAAAAAAGTTGACGATGATGACCACAGCCTCGGGCATCATCCATGAACGGCACTTGGAAGCTCCTATGCACATGCGTGCCCTCCACGATCAAGTGCTCTGCAATCGTTACGTGCAGCCTGAGCTGATCACAGAGGCCATGGCGTGTGCATATAGGAGGCTATTCTGGCCTGGGTCACAGAAAGTTCGGGCGCGGCCCTTACATGGATTTATTTTTTTTTAAATATTTCCTTCGGGAAAACAGGGTGTAACCCATACAGAGGTGCGGCCCTTACACGCGTTTATACGGTAATCGCAAGGCTAATCCCACCATCAGTTTACAGCAACCTGAACTCAACTCAACTTGGGAGCCTGAGAGGCTGTGCCATGAAAGTAGGATGGAGAGCAGAGAGATCGTACGCTGCTATCACTTTAGAACAAAACCGCAAGCATGCTCTTTACTTGAAAGCACCCCACAACTCAGCCTGAGCCCAGAGGGAGCCACTGAGGCAATGACCAGCGGCGACCCCTACAGGGAGGTCACTGAAGTTACAGATGGGCACACAGAGAAGGGATACTGCCTTGCCTGGAGCAGCCCAGTGGTGTTGTGAGCCTTGCCGACTGACGCACATTTTAATTCCTTCCCACCTGCACACTGTTCCCCCTCCCCTGTACAGTAAGCTGCAACACGAGCACCCTCTGCCGCTGCATGTGGAGGAGTCGGAGGGATGCTGACCTGTGTGAACTCTGGCTGTCGGTCGGGGCGTGCCCCTTCATCGCGGTAGCAGCGGGCCACCTGGAAGTACCGGTCCAGGCCGCCCACCATCAGCAGCTGCTTGAACTGCGCACCAGAGATGGAAACAGGCAGCTCGGTCAGTGCTGTTCAACAGTCGCGGGTGACACCAGAAAATACCAGCACTGTCCTCGGAAACAATCAGCCTTTGCAGGCATCATCATTCTGCTCCTCATTCCTCAACACGAGCAAGGCGGTGGCGGGTAATCCTAATTCGCTCCCAAGAAACAATGTCTACTAAGATCGACAACAAGAATATGACATAGTTTACCACTGGAACTCAAAACCACACCCAATTTTTCCAGGCTAGTGAAGAAACATTCTTTTTATCCTAGCATTCTCATGATCATCATTGCAGGTATAAGTACGTTTGAGTTTTACGTTGTACATCCCATGTATACATATATATGCACTACTATTCTTGTCCTGTCCTCATACACACAATATTGTTCATCGTGAATGCTTTTATGCACTGTTTCCTTTTGCACATTTATATATTTTGGTTTTATTTCATTACATTTATACTAGGGGTGTGCGAATATCAAATTCTTCGAATACGAATCGAATACGAATACTTGGCTCCGAATATCGAATCGAATATCGAATAATCAAGGACAGGCGCATTTAACCACTACAAAACATTTATTTGAGCACCCAAGAACATCGCAGTTCAACTATCGATGATTAAATGAACACAAAAGGTGTGGGTGGCTGCACAAAAAGTATCAGTCTCGAACATTATTCTTAGAAGAGTGGCAATATCAGAGAAGATGGCTGGTACACAGCATTGATTAAGGCTAGCTTGCCATCAGCACTTACGCACGTTCCTGGGATGAACATAAAAGGTTGTCGTGAAGGAAAACCCGCTGCTCCACATGGTCAAGCAGAAGTAGTTCCCTTCTAGCTGAAACGACTCCTCCAGCCACAGAAAATGCCCTCTCACTTGGCACTGAACTGGCACGTATTGCGAGGTACTTCGTGCACCACTCTGACTATACCAGCTTCGCAGGTATAGCCATAAAGAAGCTCACTAGCGCAGTCAGCTACGGCATGGCCCTTGGAGGAAGGAATGCGCATTGCTCTGGGCGCCGCCTTGTTGTTATGTCTCTGTCAATAGGGCTTGCGGACCGAAATGAACGCCGGTGCTCACGATGAATATTCGGCTAGATACGAATATTCGCGTCGGGTCGAATATTCGAGACAACACGAATACTTGGATTTCAAATCGAATACGAATACTAAAAATACAATATTCGAATTATATTAGAAAATTTCGAATATTCGCACACCCCTAATTTATACAATGCCTGTTTACTTGCATGTCTGACTTAGACTCATTAACAAGCCATTGGGTACAGATTCAAAGAGTTTTTTGATCTTTCTGTACTGTACAAAGAACCAAATAAGTTAATTTCAAACAAAGAACAAAGGGAGCCCACATCTGTGAAAACAAAACATTGGCAGAGAAGTGCAACAAGCATAGATTTCATTAACACTTTCCTGATATACCTGAATTACACGACAGGACAAACTTTGCAACAAGTTGAGAAACTCTTGGGACTGGACTAGCTGCAAATGCATTTTACTGCTTGGATTTACACAAAAGATGCAGTTAACGAAGACAAACAGGAATGGTTAAGCACATTCAACCAACTAAACCCAACTAGCCCAACTAAATCCAACTAGCCCAACTTTCTGATATTCAATCTTAAAAGAACTGACCTCGCAAAGAGAAACAGCAATCGAGCACCTTACTTATCAACCGAAGATCTCGGTTAAAGCCTAGGTATTCTTGAAGTACGTGCTAAGCAGGAAGCCTCTCGCTAGACTTCGATTAACCAATGAAGCTTTAATACAAGGTAGCCACAGCCTCTGAAGGCTAGGCACCTCAAGCCCAGGGCTTGCCTAGGTATTCTTGAAGTACGTGCTAAGCACGGAACCTGTCGCTAGACTTCGATTAACCAATGAAGCTTTAATACAAGGTAGCCACAGCCTCTGAAGGCTAGGCACCTCAAGCCCAGGGCTTGCCTAGGTATTCTTGAAGTACGTGCTAAGCACGGAACCTGTCGCTAGACTTCGATTAACCAATGAAGCTTTAATACAAGGTAGCCACAGCCTCTGAAGGCTAGGCACCTCAAGCCCAGGGCTTGCCTAGGTATTCTTGAAGTACGTGCTAAGCACGGAACCTGTCGCTAGACTTCGATTAACCAATGAAGCTTTAATACAAGGTAGCCACAGCCTCTGAAGGCTAGGCACCTCAAGCCCAGGGCTTGCCTAGGTATTCTTGAAGTACGTGCTAAGCACGGAACCTGTCGCTAGACTTCGATTAACCAATGAAGCTTTAATACAAGGTAGCCACAGCCTCTGAAGGCTAGGCACCTCAAGCCCAGGGCTTACCTAGGTATTCTTGAAGTACGTGCTAAGCACGGAACCTGTCGCTAGACTTCGATTAACCAATGAAGCTTTAATACAAGGTAGCCACAGCCTCTGAAGGCTAGGCACCTCAAGCCCAAGGCTTGCCTAGGTATTCTTGAAGTACGTGCTAAGCACGGAACCTGTCGCTAGACTTCGATTAACCAATGAAGCTTTAATACAAGGTAGCCACAGCCTCTGAAGGCTAGGCACCTCAAGCCCAGGGCTTGCCTAGGTATTCTTGAAGTACGTGCTAAGCACGGAACCTGTCGCTAGACTTCGATTAACCAATGAAGCTTTAATACAAGGTAGCCACAGCCTCTGAAGGTTAGGCACCTCAAGCCCAGGGCTTGGCTAGAAAAGAAAGAAACATCAAGAAAAAATTCCACCCTCTCCCTGCATGAGTCCTTGCCTTATCGCGTGACTTCCACGTTTTTGTGTATGCTTGCAGGGGACAAGCAAGCGGGGAGCTCCAAAAGCTCTCCGCGTAGACCGAAGGCGCGCAGTGGCCTCAAGCTAAAGTAACTAAAAACGTCACAAGGCGTTAATGAAGTGCGGCCTTACAGGCAGCAGCAAAGGATGACACATGTGCAGTGCCTGGCAAGACCGTAGAAACAATGGAACATGCTTCACTGAATGTGCCAATACCCATCCACATGTCGATACAGGCACAGTCTCTGTCCCCAAGGTCGTAAGGTTGAGATAACAAAGGTAATGTGAATGAATCTGCAGTAGACGCTAGCAAAAAAGCAATTGGAACATTGGTGGCTCAAAGCCAAGGTAGTGATGTAAGAACACAACTTCAGAATTGTAGTTGGTCTATCATGTAGTCAACAGAATTTATATCTAAAGAAAAAAGGCAAATTCATAATATTATTAAATTTGACAGACTGGTAAGAGAAATATAGAGAAAAAGAATACCAAGCATTGTAGCACCTGCCACCACCTCGTTTCGAAGCGGACACTCCTAACATCTATCCATCCTATCCATCCAAGGGCAGGCTGTTTGTGAGACAGCGATGCCCATTTATGTCCATGCTGGGTCAGAAAATGAACTTTTGATCGTAAAAACAATCTCCACAACATTGCTGCCACCTATTTTAGTACGAAAAATCAAACCTTTTTTGACTCAACAGAGTGTGAAATAGTGGTTGTGGATATGTACACATTCCTATGAGATGCCTCAAAGTTCCTCAGTAAAGTCCAAAATATCGTGCAAGTCTGAATTATTGGGGCACAAAAAACCACTCGGCACAAATAAATGCATTTGACGTACATATTTTCTCTCTGAAATTGCTGTCATGAGCCGTTTCCCCACTGCCATGACGCTGCTCCAATTGCAGGTGCCAGTGCAAGGAAGAAGTCACTTTCAAGCTTGCCCTGAGGCCTCTCAGGAGATATTCTCGTCCGCACCAGCCAATGGGAGACAGCAACGGGAATCAACGGGGCCAAACGGGAGTTTTCTGCTGCCAGAGAAGAAGGGTGCCTACCTGCTGGGGGCTTTGGACGAGTGCATAGAACTGGCCAGGAAACCGGGTGGGAACCACATACTCCTGAGCCCCCTGCGAACAACGGCAGACACTGTTAGGCAGAGGGCATTATACTGAGTGCATGCTTTTTCTGCGGGTCACTCAGAAAGGGCGCGCCCCCCTGCTGTGACCTTGGGCTAGCTGGTTCATGACGTGAAGAAGTGGCACAAACAAACGGGATGTACAGAAGCGCTTGTGTTGTCTGCTTCGGTACGCCCCGTTTGTTCCACCACTTCTAGGAGTACACGGTGACCAACTCACAGGGTGTGTGGCCGTGCTCTTCTGAGTGCGTTCAACTCGGCCGCACATCAAAGAAAAATGGTGTGTGCGGAGAAGAATCCGGAGGTGGCGCTTCACACAATCTGCCACTTCGCTTTCGTGCGTGGCCAGGACAGATGCCGTGGCTCTCCAAGGAGCGCAGTTACACTGTCACGTGTTCACCCTAAGAGCAGACCGCCCTGTACAACGGCAGTGGTGCTCACACTCTCTTTGCACTGCAAGTCCCAAGACTAGCACCACAATCACCCTCCATCCAGTACCCGACACCACCGTTGTTTCCTGCTTATACAGTCACAAAACCAGCTGCCAGCTAACACTAAATCTACCAACACAGAAGGGGCTAAGTTACCCAAATTTCCAGATAACTTCTCTTCATGCACTCCTCCCATTCCTTTAGATCTACATTTACCTCAAGCAAGTGCGGGCCAATGTTTGGACCAAGCAGGAGATGTTACGCGCTGTACAACACCCTGAGTGAATGAAGGTGACCGAAGGCCAAAGCCAAGGACCTGCTGTTGATCTAACATTGCCACTTGATTCGGATACATTTACAGCTCCCTAATCCAATCAGTACCTGCCTTTGAAAGCAAATAATGCAGCTGAGAACACAAAACAGCCTTGGTGCGTTTGCATCAACAAGTTGTTCTACACCTTTACAGAATGGTTCTTTGGGGCTGCCAAACAATATGTCATCACAGTAAAGTCTGAGGCATCCAAATCTCCTGCACACTTGTAGAATATAAATACTGTTCCACTGCATCAAGAGGGATGGACAGGCCTGACTACCATGCCCACTGAAACAAGCCACACTGCTTTCTGAGCAGCTCACTGTGTTCACGATACTCCCTGGTCTGGCAGTCACACGTCAAATGAACCCACTGCACCATACAGACCTCACGCTGGCACTGAATATCTCGGTGCTTACAGCTGCAGTCTTTCCAGACACTTTTCTAGCTGCCAATAGAGCTAGACCAAAATAATGCACTGCCGAGAGTAATACAAAGACGCTTCTGTTGTCATATGGGATACATACTGCCCGAGATGATGCAAATCCTGCACGACCGAAAGCTAAGGTTTGACCTCTGAAAGAAGAGCCTTACCTCCACCCAGCTCCACATGTTACACCAAGCAACCGTGCACCAGCGTGGGCACCATAAGTATTGTATAACTAAATGTAAACAATCAATTATATATATACACAAATCTAAGAAATAGGTATGGCCCTAGCACACTTCCCCTGACAAGAGGCACAAAGTTTCTTTCAAGATCGCTAAGGCAGCATGCTGGATGGCACACCATGTTGAAAGAAACAACCGTGCATTTCAACTTAGGCAACAGCTTTCAACGATGCATTACTTATCTCTAATTTTTTTTTTTTTTTCCACAGAATATTCCTGCAATGGGCATACTAGTGGAATGTAAACTGTTAGTTTCATTTTAGTCATGCATTGCTTCATATGACTTCTTGCAAGCCAAGGCCCGTGGGACATGTTTGAAACTATGTGCCCAAAATGTGAGCTCGAACTTAAGCTACTGGTAAATTCCCAAGTATTTGTACTCATTTACAGAACTTTCAGCTGTACCGCTAACTTTGCATATATAATAAGAATACACTTCTTGCATGTAATTGTTGTTTTTGAACAAAGGCATTTGCCAGGCCTGACACCACTTGGAAACTTATGACAGGCAGTCACTCAGTATACAACAACCCTCTGTTTTTTGAATAGGTAGGTAAAAAGCACAGTAATCTGCAAAATAATGGCACCGCACTGGGGAATAAAAAATTGGAGGATCCTTAAGCTACACCTTTAAGAGTAGAACACAATAGCATTATCAGATCCCATTCACATTGCCTGCTTAATTACCTAATCCCTAATTAGCATACTCATAGTTACACATGTAGGCATCACTACATGTCTCTAAGGCAGTTCACTAAATCAAAGACCTCAACGCACTCAGCAGGTCCACCTTTATACGGCTAGAACCAACGAGCTCCCGTGACTTATGAGTAATATGCCTGTCTCAAAATCCGGAGGTCCTGGGTTCCATTCCTACCCAAATCCAAATTTTCCTTCCAGCTAAATTACTTTCCTTTGACTACAAGTACCTCAATGAGAAATTTGGCGTCGATCTGAACATTCTTTGACCTTGTGCTGAACTTTACTATTTCTTTGCTTTCATCGAGATTTTTTGCCCACTGAAAGCGCTCGCTTTTCTGCAACACAGGACCCTTCAGGCTACTGTGTCGAAACTGGGGTCACTTAAGTAAGAAACAGTAGCGGACCAAGTCAGCCACCGAGATGGAACTCCAAGTTCAACAGCAACCATGCGAAAAGACAGCACTCACACCGGGGGTCCTCTTGAACAGTGTTGGTGTCTCCACCTCTACAAAGCCTGCAGAGAAAAAAAAAGAGAGGGAGAGATTACAACTTCCCACCAACTCTCCCTCACCGAAGCATGCAACAAGCACTAAACCACCTCTGCGGAAACTTGTTCGCAGCCCAGTGCTATCCCTTTAGTGCCTACATTATGAAGGAAAAAACCATTACCTCACGTTACGCGGCTAATATCTTCTTCATCATCAGCCTCACTATGCCCACAGCAGGACAAAGTCCTCTCCCATATCCCTGTCGAGCCGCGGCCACCCTATCCTCGCGAACTTCTTGATGTCATCTGCCCACTGAACCTTATGCCGCCCCTACTACACTTGTCCTCTCTTCGAATCCAGTCCATTACCCTTAATGACCACCTGTTATTTTATCTTCGCATTCCATGCCCCGCCCAAGCTCATTCCTTTTCCTTGATTTCGACAAGGAAGTCATTAATCTGCAATTGCTCCCTGACCAGGCACATTGCCAGAAATTTTTTCAGGAGGGGCCCAAACAATCTTTTTTAGGGGGGGGGGGAAGGGACTGAGCTGTTTCGGGAGGCCAGGCGCGCTGCTACATCGAGAAGCAATATTGGTTATGGTTTCTTTCCGAGGTCACCTGACACCCAGAGTGAAACAAAAGCTACAGCCTGACCGAACGCATCTTGTTGTAATACCGGGTGGCATGACCTCCATTCTTCAGCCTCTGGACGTTTCCTTTCTAGGATCGCTTGCGACAGTTATACTGGGAATGGACTGAAAGCGGATCAACCACAACACCTGCAGGTAGGCCGAAATGCCGAAGCGCATCTACCGCTGCCCACTGGGTTTCAGCAGCCTGGTACAGGCTGTCTCATGATTTGGTCTACTGTGTATTTAAGAAATGCACAATTTCAAATGCTCTAGACGGAAGCGAGGACGACCTGCTGTGGGAGGCAGCTAGTAACAAAGAAGAGTCGAGCTGTGATGATGACAGTGACGGCGACAATGGCTGTGAGAGTGCATAGGAATGCCCGTTTGGCATGTATTTCAATCAAGTTGTCCCTGACTTTCAGAACTGTGCGATGTCGGTTCCTCGCTTCACATTCAGGTTCTTTTGGTTTTTGCGTCACACGCCCATAGTCTACCCTCACGTTTCAATCGCGCTTTTTTCCCTCCTTTTCACACTTGAAAAGTCGGCCCTTGCATTAGAGTCATGGTCGCGTTACATTCAAGTAAATATGGTAATTTGAATGAAATAATGTACCTGCCAGTCTACATCGTGCATGCATACGTGAGATGCTTCTATATAAAGTCCGTCAAGTCTGCATGCAAGCACACTTCATATTTATAGTTCACAAAGCAAAAGATGAATACCTCAGAGCATGCTAATGAGGTATATGTCCTATCAGATTAAGTGAAATGCCAGCACTGTGAAATATATGCTTCTGTTGTCAGTGGACTTTCAGCTGCGTTTGTACAGTATTTTTTTTTTTTTTCAATACTGGAAGTAAACAATATCGCTCTATTTTGCTTTCACATTTGACGCTTCTGACAATAAGACATTATATGCGTTTGGAGCATTGCGCTTGACGCGATTCGCAGTCGCATTTCATGTGCGGCCACTTGCAAACGTAACCAAGGATAGCGCTAAGTTCGATGCAACACGATCCCTAAAATTTATAGCGGATTGCCGTGCTAGGCATGGTTTCCTTCACAGCTAACACTCACTGTGTAAGGCCCCGCTTGTGGAGACCGATCTCCTGCACGCCCTACACCGCTTCACCCCGCGCGCTACAGCACTGAAGACTTAAGCTTTGAGGTTAAAGGGACAGTGAGGAGAGCTCTATTAATATATTTTTGACAGCAAAATCCGATAGTTCGTCCTTTCATGGCTTTGTTGCCACTTGGCTGGCAGCAAAAGATGCATTTATTTCTAAGAAATTTGGATTCGAAGTTGAAAAAGTTTTTCCTGCCGCTCTGATTCAAACTTGGGATACTCTTATGACGACACAGGACTGAGTGACGTGAAACATGACGTGCACATGACATAGCGCAGACTCCGTGATTTCTGGCGGCCAGCAGTGCGGCCTGGCAGCAGCCGAAAAGAAAGCTACCGCCGGCCGCACGTTGAAGGCATCTATCGGCATTGCAGCTGTCGCTACTGTCGCTTCGTTTACGTTTGCAATGGCGTTTTGCCAGCGTTACGATGGATCCCGTTCTCGAAGTCGTCAACGAAGTTCTCGCAAATAGACACCTTTAGCATACCGTGTACTTTGTTACCGTTAGCGGAATACCGGGAGCCCGCCTACCACCGGTGATCAGGCGCTGATTGGTCCCGATGCTGCAGGCGCGCGCGTAGATGCCGGGTGCATGGCGCCCTCTGGCGACGTCAAGAAGATTTGCGCATGCATTGGCTGCGCCTCAGTGATTTGTGGCTTCTCGAGTCCTAGAGTTGCTAGAACCTTTGGTTCTAGCAACACTGTTTTGTCCTATGACGCCATCACGCTTGTACTTGCGAGTTTGGCCTGTGGCGGCGATACCTGTATTTTGGTTCTTGCTCTTTTCTACGTTACAAGAGCTTTATTGTCAGTATGAGTGGCGTTGTTGTAATCAGGAGCTGGTATTCTGTCAATACAAGCCAACTTCAATTTCTCCTCCTCAGTGTCCCTTTAAGCTTTCCAACGCTACTGATGTGTTGAGGTAACGATCGAAAGCCAGCCGTTTGTTCCAACTTCCGTGATGCTGATCGCGTCTCACAAGTGCAGAATCTCCGCATGTGGCGATAATTAGATGCGACATGCTGCGCAATGGCTTAGGGCGATGAGCTGAGAGTGGTTTCCTCGAAGCTGGCGGCGCCGCTTAATCAATATCCATGGACCTAAATAGTTAAGTGAAAGTCTGAGAGGAGCTGTGGAATAGAAAAGGGCATTGAATAGGGCATCCCTTTGTTGTGCTCCATGCTGTCAAAAGTCTTAATACCTGCTGTCTCATAACTTCATGCAAATGTACCAGCGGCAGCGTCACAAAGATCGTTTCATGCAGTGTAATTACCGCTAAACTCTTATTTCCGTGACGACCGGCCCACACGGTCTTTCGCGTTGCGTTCAGCACCATCACTCAGCTAATGTGTGTGACATGCACACCGAGACCGCCGCCGCAACGTGTTTCACCGTCCCTCTCTACGGCGATAATCTGCGATGCATATGCACCTGCGCGC
Organism: Amblyomma mixtum; assembly: GCF_055824585.1. Classification (NCBI taxonomy): domain Eukaryota; kingdom Metazoa; phylum Arthropoda; class Arachnida; order Ixodida; family Ixodidae; genus Amblyomma; species Amblyomma mixtum. Next base: position 20,663,173 of record NC_143017.1, read on the forward strand.
CGCAGCTCGGCTTCAGGCCCGACTTTAGGGCATCGCTGTTTTTTGTACTTGGCGCCAAGTACCAGACAACAATGTTTATTTTTCATACTTTTACTTTATTTTTATATTTATTCACCCTATTCTGCGCTTACGTACCTTGGCGCCACCTCGATTTACGCGTCACGGGTACGCACCGCTCTGGGTGGATTGGCGAATATCGAGAATCAGGCCGCTGGTCTGGGCAATCCGTTGTAAGGTCAAACACGCCATCGCGCGGCCAAACTATTTGGCAGAATGCCACAGTTTACCCCGCAGCCTTGCCTTAGCTACCGATTAAAGCTGTCACTGAGTGTAATGATGCTTGCCAGCTCAGCTTTCTCGATATCCCTCCCTGCAAAACGGCAGCTCACCACATTGGCGCGCCAGGAAGAGGCGCATGCGCAGCAGCAGGTCTGAGCGGAACCGCAGGCGGTGCTGCATCTCCGTTGAGCGCAGGTCCAGGTAGCGGTGCCGCAGCCGCAGAGGCTCCCGCTTCTGCATAGGCGCACCACCACCAGGGGGCTCCACTACTCCGCATCACACAGTCAACAACTCCCTTGCTCCAAGAGACGTTTGGTTTGGTCTGGTTTTATGGGGTTTAAAGGTGCCCTGAAGAGCAATCTGAACTCGTCTTTTTGCCGCTGAAACTCGATCTACACGTTCCGAGCATTCTTGGAAACTTCGAATTATTGCCATGCACGGCTGATTTCCTTAATTTAAATAGGATTAACGTCCGGCTCCCGCCTTTCTTTTTCTTTATTTCCCCGCAAACGGTGGGAGGAGTCGACCAACCTTTCACCCAGCCCCGTGGTGGCTTCCGTGATATGTAGTGATCGGCGAAAGCAAAGAGTCCACGCGTAATATTATTTCGGTGGGCCTAATAAATGTATGCAGTCTCAGAGTAGACCTATTTATTCACAGAAACCTAAAAGAAACAAAATAAAAGCGAAAGCAAAGTCGCAACGTAACTGCCTGAAAGGCACTCCATGCATTGTCAACACCTCCCACCGTATGTGGCGAATTTTTTTAAAAATCGAAGCCAGACGCTAATGCGATTTAATTAGCGAAATCAGCCGCACAGGGCAATAAATCGAAGTTTCTAAGGATGCTGGGAACGTGTAGATCGAGTTCCCCAACAAAAGGACGAGTTCAGATTCCTCTTCAGTGCACTTTTAACATTCCAAAACGACTCAGGCTATGAGAGACGCCGTAGAGGAAGGCTTTGGGTAATTGCAACAACCGAGGCTTCTTTAACACACACTGACATTGTACAGCACATGGGTCTCTAGCATTTCGCCTCCAATATGAAATGCGACCACCCCAGCTGGGATCAAACCGAAGTCTTTCGGGGCCAGCAGCCGAGCAACATAACCAGTGGGCCACAGTGGTGGCCCGAGGGAAGTGGCAGGCACACCATCATGCATTGCCACACTCTGATTTCCTCACCACTGAAGCTGGCAATCAACCTGCTGGCCTCACCATGTGCTGCCAAGTGCATAGAGTTTCTTACTATCACCTGGAGGGAAAGCTGGCGACGCTGCACTTCAGCCACCATGGACGCTCATAGCATCATGGGGCGGTGAGCTACTTGTTGCGGAACAGTCGTAATTTTTCGGGAACACGGAGTGGCACTACTAAGATGATTCATTTTGAAAATGCTGTTTGTGTGTGCGCAGATGACTTTTGCGTGAACGCAGTGTGCAAAAGCTATAGTAGTGAAAACGCAACGACACATGACACCAATGAAAGGTTTCACTTTTCCGAAATGCCATTAAAAAACCTCTTAAAGTATCCAAGCCACAATATTTTTTCTGAAAGCATATTTCCTTTTAGAAGTGCGCCTATTAATTACAAAATATAAGTTTTTGTAGCGTTCATTACTTGGCCAATAGGAAAGCTAGCCATCTCTTAATTTCGGCAAACTTTCCATTTACATGCTTTTCTGCTCGTTTGTTGCAATTTATTTTCTATTATTTTTTGGCCAAAAGTTGTAGTTCTGCAGTCAGTAGCTCACCACCCCATGATGCTTTGAGCGAGCGCCCATGGTGGCTGAAGTGGTCTTGAGTGGGCTACATGCAAACTCCCATAGAAGGGGTGCCAGCTTTCCCTCTAGGTAATAGTAAGAAACTCTATGGCCAAGTGCAAGCAAACTTCACAGGCAGGGGATCAACTGTGCTCACCTCTTCTGAGCAAACCCAGGAGACATGTCATGGTCTCTCTTGAATACACTGGACTCAAACCATGCCCTCATTGATGTCTTGGTCGTCTCAGCCCTGCCCTGCCAACTGCTAGCCACTGGTCCTGGCTTAAACTGCCCGGGACCGGTGGTGATCCCAGAAGGTGTACACCTATTTTTTAAGATTAATTTGCCCATTCAGAAGTGGATGCTACTGAGTAATCCTTCCTTTATAGCCAGATATCCCGCAACATTGGAGGACTGGTCACCTCCTCAATTCTATCAATTTAATTAGCTAAACTAAATGTGATGTAGGCGCGCTAACACAATAACTATGTGCCCTTCGCATAGGTTACTTATGACGGTTTGACAGACAATTAAGCAGCAACTGGCGCGATGCAGTTTCTGCATTTCCACTAGACTGCAGCAGGCACGATACCCTCTGTTGCATTTGGTGGCAGCTGGCATGCACAGGTATCATTTTTTCCACGCGGCTGCCGCTGCCACGACACCGATTTTCCTCCTTCACCAGGACACTAACAGGCTTCACCCAGAAACGTTCACTAGTGATCAACCTAGTGCCAGCACATTTCACCTACAAACTGTGGCAGGTGCCAGCTGGCAAGCAGGCAGCTTCAACCTCAGACAGGGCGGCTTTGTCACCAGCGAGTCATCAGTGTTAGCGCACTAAAAAAGCCACACTGTAAAGGATTGGTTGGTTTTGTGGTTTTGTGGGGTTTAACGTCCCAAAGCGACTAAGGCTATGAGAGACGCCGTAGTGAAGGGCTCTGGAAATTTCGACCACCTGGGGTTCTTTAACGTGCACTGACATCGCACGGTACACGGGCCTCTAGAATTTCTCCTCCAAAGAAATTCCAGCCGCCGCGGCCGGGATCGAACCCGCGTCTTTTGGGTCAGCAGCCGAGCACCATAGCCACTGAGCCACCGCGGCGGCATTGTAAAGGATTCCATCTTGCCAGTTCTACAGGGTGGGTAGATAAGGCATGCATAAGTGGATACGCAGCCATCCCAAGCAAGAGGCCTCTCGTTTTTCCCCTGCCTTCTCTCGGGGTTGGGACTAGTGAGTGGTACATAAGGAGAGAGACTGTCATCATCATCATCAGCCTGACTACACCCACTGCAGGGAAAAGGCCTCTCCCATGTCTCTACAATTAACCCTGTCCTTTGTCAGTTGCCGCCACTGTATCCCCGCAGACTTCTTAATCTCATCCGCCCACCTAACTTTCTGCCGACCCCTGCTACGCTTGCCTTCTCTTGGAATCCACTCCGTTACCGTTAAGGACTAGCGGTTATCCTGCCTTCGCATTACATGCCCTGCCCAAGCCCACTTCTTCCTCTTGATTTCAACTAAGATGTCATTAGCCCGCGTTTGTTCTCTCACCCACTCCGCCCTCTTCCAATCCCTTAACATTACACCTATCATGCTGTACCTGCTGGTAGTCCCTGGGCAGAAACGGCAGGTCAGGACGTGCCCGGTTCAGGGTTTCCAGCTGCTGACACAGCACTTCCACCTCACCCGTGCCCAGCCGCTGCAGAAAAAGGGGGAGGGTGCCAAGTATCACTTCCCTGCCCTCTGGGAGAAGGGCACTGCACCATGGCTGCTGCCTGGTGTCCCTTCCACTTGGGCACAGAGAACCAGGGGCAGTCTAGGGTGGCAGATTGCTACTGCTATGGAGAACGCTAAAGAAAAGCAACGGCGACAGGGCCAAGCTAGAAAGAGACAACGCGCTCAAGAGACAGCAGAAGAACGTGCTGAGGCTGAAGTTTTCTGTGCAACGTTAACAGCTGTGACACGAGAATTGACAAAAACTTCTACTTAAAGCAGCCTCATCACCATTCTAAAAAAATGAGACAATTCCAGAAATCTCGGACCGTACCAAAGTTGCATAAACAAGTTGCAGTTTTCCTCCTTTCCCAGAACAACCCAGAATGAAGTAGTTCCCGCACCCAATTCTTTGTCTGTTATAGAGAGTATCGCATAAAGTGGGTAACACTTCTACTGCATCCTTTCTGCTTTGTGCAACAAATTGCATGATTGGATGCTTTATGCTCTCTACTAAACATGTGTTGTTGTCCCCTTTTCAGTTGGGACAAGAGTTGTTTGCATTTTAGTTACTGCAATTGATTTCATGCTTTCCTTTGCTGTCTTTTTATGTCGGTTTCGATAAAATCTCCCCTTTACAGGAAAGCCTAATGGGTGCTGCAGGTATCTGTACAATGAATAAGTAAAATAAATGGTCAACCTTGCATTGCTGCCAGCTAAAAACTGCTGCTCTGCACTCGGGCGATTTAGTGGCTCGCCTCACACCAGTGCACATCCAGCGATGACCACGTGGTCAACAAGTTCAACAGGTGGTTTGGTTTGGTTTATTGGGGTCTAACGTCCCAAAGCAACTCAGGCTATGAGGGATGACGTAGTGAAGGGCTACAGGTGGCACCACTCGGTACCCAAAAATGGCACCTGCCAGTTTTGTGTGGTTGCGTTTCTGGCATAGACACTGAGAACACCAGAGCTTCACAATCAGTGAGCCTTTGTGAGTCAGTTTTGTTTGTAAGGCTTTTGGCAGAGTCTTCTAAACATTTTTCCACATGCAACAGAGCCATCTTGATAGTTAGTGGCAAGGTCTCTTATTTTTTTTTCTTCAAACATGGGGCTGATTACGTCTATAATTAGGGGTCGGACCTTTCAGTTTAAACCAAAAATACAAAGATAAAAGTAGGACAAATTCAGTTTTAACCTAAAAAGGTCAGCATCACTCTTGGCACGCAGAGCACAGCTAGCTGGCTATTGAGTATGACACATTCAGTCAAAGATGAAAACTAACCAATTAGGAAAGCCAGGGGCGCGACACGATGGTGGTATTGTTAGATAAGCAGCGCATCTGCGTAATTTGAGGTATTGCTCGACTAGATTACATGCCGCTGGAGACCGGAAGCACCATCTCCTCGCTGCCTGCTGCTAAGCACTATTTGTTCACCATCATCACCCACTTACAGGAGTTAGCCGGTGCATGGGCTTCACGAGAAAGTACCATGTTCTGGTCAACTGCGACTATGGAGCGAAAGTTCTGCGGTTGCCATCAACATGCAAACCACACGATGCCCTGCCCTTTCTCTCAACCCAGCGTGGCAACCCACTGATAACATGTCAAGCTAGCTCTTAGACGTAAACTTGCAAGTGTATCTCATTGAGTCTTGAAAGCCTGTGCTCAAAAGACGCGACTCTCTGGCCTCTTGCCTACCCGCCCCTTGCCCACTAGGGACTGCAGCGCCACCTCATTCATTTGGAGACATGCAGGAGGTCTATATATCTTTTGCATTAACTATACCGTTACCAATATAAAAAGCTACCTTTTGTTGCGTTAGCAACACTACACCAGGTTTTCGCCTCGTAGCGTAGCCGGTGGACGGTAGGCATGAATGGCCTTGAACAGCTGTTGCCTAGCAACCGTGTCAGGCAAGCTCCGCCAGGTGGCGTCGGCATCGTCGGCGCCGCTGCCGCGCGCGTAGTCGCTCGCTCCTGCCGGATGCGTGCTCTCCGCCGAGGTATAGGGTGAGGAGATGGCGCTTCACGAGGGTATATGCGCGCTTGGCCTCGGTGGAATCTCGTCGTTATGGAGAGCGCTAAAGAGAAGCAACGGCAACAGGACCACGCTAGAAAGAGACAACGCGCTCGAGAGACAGCACAAGAATGCGCTGCATGACTCGAAAAGCATTGCAGCTAGCGCAACTGATCAGGCTTTTTGTTCACTGAGTTCTATTACAGCTGCTATGTTTGTACACCTTTATGCTTGCAATATTAATGTGGGAGGTGCCAGAACAGCCATTGTTCCTGTAGTATTTTGAGCAACAACAAAAGGTTCTGAACAGAGGCAGCAGCCTTGCACTGACCGGGTTTCTCTGCCCGGGGGGCCGGGAAACCACCTCACCCTCCACTTGCACCACCGACTCCAGGGGCAGAGATTCCAGCTGGGACACCCAGTCAGCCTGCAGTCAGCGCAGTAACCAAGGAAGCATCAGAGGGCAAGTTGGTTGGCCATCTGGAAGTGAACAGCGTAGAACAGAGAGACATAGACAGGAGACCAATGCTAACCTTCACCAATGTTTATTCGGAAAAAGGCTTCTTATACTATCTCTGCCCCAAGGCAAAAAAACAGCACGTGCCACAGCCACGTCACGCCTACCAAGTGAAGCAAGGCAAGAAGTTTTGTACGATCAGGAAGGTGAAACAACTTTCAACAGATCACATTCTTTCTTTGTTAACACAGACGTCGTGCTGACACACTGATCATGCAGCCTAGCTATCTCGGCTGCCTCGATGATCTCGCGGCTAACAATATTCTGTGTTTGTCGAGCGCTTTGCGTCACGTAAATTCAGGCATAAGGGTTCTTGAGGGCGCAATCTCCACAATGCAATCACAGATTTTTGTGTTCCAGCAATCTTTCATTACTGCACTACCTGTCTCACCTACCTATTCTTTTCCATACATCAGCGGTATGGAACATACCACGGCTTTTGCACGTTCCACGAGGAGGTTTCGGTGCTTCATCGTGCATTCCTGTTTCTTTTTTGGTAGGTCAACATTCAGATGCCGGCAGAGGCTCTTTATTTGTTCGAGGCAGTTAGCACTCTGTACATGCCTCCTTTTCGAACAATCTTTTTCAGGCAGTGTGAAATGCGATGTGCGTGTGGTACTGCCACAATCCTCCTTTTTTCTTTGCTTTTTCCAGGCTCTTTTTGTTCAGGATTAGCATGCTCATGTTCTTTGATATCCACTTGGCTACAGGTTCACTATGGCTATTTTCACCAGTTTTGAAAGTACTATATGGAATAGCAGTGTCACCTTCTCCCCTCTAAGTTTATATACCCAGCATACATACCCTCTACAAGGTACTTGTTCGCAAAGCTCTATGTTCAATGCATTCTTCGTTCCCTAGCACTGTGCAGCAAGGCAGTGGCACTACCTCACGGCCCCCACCAAGGCACCTTGTGTGATGTCATGTGGCAAAAGCACTGTGCGCATAACGGACCACTTGAGCATCCATGATCAACACACATCTTTGACTTTCACCGCTCTTGCTCTGCGTTCAATCCTTGACACGCCTCTCGCAAACTCGGCAAAATACCTAAAAGGGTGGGGCACGTTGGAAATTGTTCACGATGATGCTGTAAGGCACAGACTTCACGAGGACACAGGAAGAGAAGGGAGAGGATGTGTGCTGTTGCCACAGCTGGTTTATTAAGAGAAGAAACGAAAACTCATATGAATCTACGACGACAAAGACCATGCAAGCCCACGAAACCATAGTAGTGTTGGAATCTCTGAAGATGATTTCTTTCTGTTATAGCACAGCTGACTGGCTTACACATTTCGCACACGAGTTGATATGGAATGGCCACACCATTTCCCTCATTCTTGCTTTCTGAGCAATCGTTGTTGCGGCTGCAGGTGTACCTCGGACAAAACAGACATTCAGGGAAATGATACAGGCACCTTGCATCATCTTATGTATGAAATACGTAACCGAGAGATCCCTCATGTTCTAGCATTAAGAAACCGATTATCTTACAGAGATTCTAACACTGGCATGGCTTTGTGGGCTTCTGTTGCCACATATGTGGTTTTTGTTGTTGTAGAGTGCAGGAGCTTTTAGTGTGCTAATGCTTATAGTGGCCATTCCCCACAATGTTATGCAAATAAACAGCGCTCTTATACTTCAAGAAGCCTATTTTTAAAAATTGTCTAAGGTGAAACAACCCGTATATAGCAACTTGCCCACCGTGTCAGGCAGTAGCTCAATTAATCGTGACAGGCTGCTCGGGAAGCGCAACATGGGTCGCAACCTAACCCAAGCAACCCATGTTCCACTGACAGCACCTGTCATAGAAGGGCAGCGGCGGTTCGCTTGACCACTGCACCACTGCACCAGGAGTGGTAGGAAGAATGCCAGGTAATCTATGAATGTAGAGAACGACCATTCCGCATATATGGACATTAACCCATTATCGCTATCCGAACAACTGCCATCAGTGAACACTGGATCTGAACAACAGAACCGAAGTGAAAAACAAACTGGTATTCTTGGTATCCCAGGTATTCTTGTAGTATCTGTTCATATGGTGCATGTTTTTTACGAAGGTGTGTTAGCGTGATGTCACACACAGCGGGAAGGTTGTACCATGGAGGCAATGGATTGTGTCTTAGGGTAATTTCAGGTAGGGCACCTAGTATTCCTGGTTCATCACATGCATCTTCAAATTGTAATAACAAAGATCTGATTGATTATGGTTTGTTATTGAACGGTGTACTGCAGAGCAGTGTACTGCAACAGCTTTGCAGAGGCCTAGAGTGGCACCGATTAAAGTGAAGAGTTGGGCAGGCTGGCATCAACCCACTTTTGAAACAGTGCAGCCTGGGCACTGACAAGAGATGTTTTGCAGGTGGTTGTTGGCACTCTGCCCGACCTCACCTGGGCACCCCACATGAGAGCCGAGCCCCGTAGTGGTAGTGAGCGAAGGCACAGTGCAGCTCACCCTGTGGTCAGGCAGCAGCACCTGGGTGAGGCCGTGGGCATCCCTGAGCAGCAGGAAGCGTCCCAGGCGCCTGAAGGCCAGCCAGCCACACAGGGTCACCCGCTGGCCCACGTGGGCCGGCCGCAGCTCCCCACACGTGTGCGTCCGCCACGAGAACACACTGCTCCACTGGCCTGGGCCATGGGGGGGGTGGCAGGGGTGAGCTACAGGCGACCTCCTCTACTGTGCTGCAATACAGGTGACCTAACTCAGGGCAGGCCATCATCATCATCATCATCCTGTTTACGCCCACTGCAGGCCAAAGGCCTCTCCCATGTCTCTCCAATTAACCCTGTCCTTTGCCAGTTGCAGCCACCGTTATTCCCGCAACCTTCTTAAACTCATCCGCCCACAAAATTTCTGCCGCCCCCTGCTACGCTTGCCTTCTCTTGGAATCCACTCCGTTACCCTTAAGGACCAGTGGTTATCTTGCCTTCACATTACATTGCCCTTGCCCAAGCCCACTTCTTCCTCCTGATTTCAACTAGGATGTCCACAGATCCAGGCCATGAGAGTGAAATAACTAAAAGAATAAGAATGAATATGAATGAGGTCAAGCGCAGTTTACCAACATCTCTCAAGAAGAAAGCACATGACATCTGTATCCTACTGGTACCCACCTATGGGGCAGAAATGTGAAAGCTAACGAAAAGGGCTCAGCTTAAATTAAATAAGGACAGATACCTAACTTTTGGGTCCGTGTTTTCTTCTTTGTAGTGATGGTCAAATGTTTAGGGGAATCCCCCAAGGTGGAGTAGATTTGTAATAAGGGAGTAATTACTCATTGGCATCCACCCAAGCGCAGCCATATGGCTACAAAGGAAAGCTATACAGCATTCTCAGAAACTTCGCAGTTAAAAGAAAAATTCGTCCTGGTCCGGGGTTCAAACCCGGGGCCACCATTTCACCGGAGCAGTCGCTCTACCAGTTGAGCTAACCGGGACGGCAAGCTCATGGTAGGGCGAGAGCGAATTGATCAATAACTCGCAGTGGGAACAGTGTTGGTCAAATGTTTAGGGGAATGTTTAGGAGTGATGTGTAAGGCACTGTTATACATGGATTACTACATGATATTCTCCTATAGCCATTAAATAATTTCTATTTAAATTTTTTTTCTTGTGCTGTTTCAGTTTCAACTGCCAATCGATGATGTGACGTCAAAGAGAGGATGTCACATGAGGCATGAGCTACTGCAATATAATCAGTGCTTATACATTTGGTGTCATTCTGGCTCTTGAGCAAGGCTCGCCTGAGTACTGTTGTGAATTAAAACATTGAAGCATTGACTGTATCGCAGTTATTCCATGCCTCACATGATCTATAACCACACTTGGACGTCACAGCCATCGTTCAGCTGTTGAAACCACAACAACATGACAAAAAAATTAATTATAAATTATTTAGCAGTCATAAGCGAACACCACACGGTCATTCATGCATAGTAGCGTCTCCCATATCATTGCAGAGAAGAACACATGCCACCAAAATTAGGTGTCTATACTCATTTAAGGGCAACACAGGGAGCTATGGAATGGAAAATGATAGGAGTAACGTTAAGAGATCGGAAGAGGGCGGAGTGGGTGAGGGAACAAATGAGGGTTAATGACACCCTAGTCGAAATCAAGAGGAAGAAGTGGGCTTGGGCAGGGCATGTAATGCGAAGGCAAGATAACTGATGGTCCTTAACTCTTTCCCTACCGCGCCCATTGAGCATTGTTAGCCCGCTAACGTTCATTTCATGCCCCGATTTCAGAACCTCCTGCGTTGCTAATGACCGCGCTGCAGATGTAGTTTGTAGGCCAGGAACCAAAGTTTTGTTTCCGATGTACTTGTCCCGCGAGGGGGCACTTTCTAACGAGCTGCGAAGAAATGAAGACGCAGACCTGCGCTCACTGCCCGCCATGTTGCCCGCAGATGACGCCTTCGCCGCTCGACTTCGGAGCCTTCAGCGTTGCTTACAGGCACGATGCGCATCTGGCTTGTAGCCGGAGAACTGAAGTTTTGTTTGCGGTATAGTTTTTTTTGCCCCTACAAGAAAGGCATTTTTTGAACGCACTCCGAAGATGCGGTACCATCAAAGTCACTTGGCAGCCTCCGCATGCGTGGCACGCGCTCTAAGAAATAGCAAATCTCAGGACTCCGCTTCGTCTGCGAGTGATTTAATCGACGTCCTGTGCAACAACGAGCCTGAAAATGTTGCAAGGTGCTGAAGATGATTCAGTTTTCACATTAGTGATGATGGAAACCAGCTTGAAACACAGGCGGCCGCACTCCGATGCACAACTATAGGGTTTCCAGTTATTGTTTTGTAGCAACAATACTATTCAAGATAGAATTTTTTTTTTTTTTTGCAGAGAGTGGCCAATAGAGTAACAAACATTTTTCATATTTCAGAAAATTTTTAACATTTTTTTCTTTTTAAATACAAACGTGTTTTTGCAAGTTTCGTTGAATTTTTTTCTAAAATCTCGTTTTTAGCAAATAAAATTTTTGTTGCAACATGGAATTTGTTGTTTAAACATATATTAATAGGAAGCACCTTTATTCAGCTCTGTTTTTGGGTATTGCAATCAATATTGAATGCAATAGTTTTTACAGAAAAAAAAATGTACTGAAACCTTCAGAAAATGGTCATTTTCCCCATGGTAGGGATAAGTTAAGGGTAACGGAGTGGATTCCAAGAGAAGGCAAGCGTAGCAGGGGGTGGCAGAAAGTTAGGTGGGCGGATGAGATTAAGAAGTTTGCGGGGATACGGGGGCTTCAACTGGCCAAGGACAGGGTTACTTGGAGAGACATGGGAGAGGCCTTTGCCCTGCAGTGGGCGTAGTCAGGCTGGTGAGGATGATGATGATGTACTCTTATTTCTTGGAGGGTAGTCAGACTATTTTATTTTTCATTTGCACCCCCACCTGTTGGGAACGTTTGTTTTTGGCTATGTTTTTGTATTTCAAGAATGACCTGCTACAATGTGAAGAACGTGAAACCGCATTGGAGTGGTCCCCCAATATGTCTGCCTGTTCCCCCTATACTTTTATTTATTTATTTATTTGAAATGCCCTCAGGGTATAAATACATTATAGAAGGGAGGGGCAAAACAAAAAAAAATCAAAGGCACAGAGTAATAACACCACACATACAACGTGGCAGTAGTGAACGGGAAGGTGACACAATAGAACAAAGTGAGACTGGCAATAATAGCACAAAAAAAGAATCGAAAAAATGAAAAAGAAAAAAAGAAATAAAATGAACGGGCAGTATGGGTATGGAGAACAGCAAAGAAAATGAAAACAACATTATTCAAGAAAAGCTCTCCAAATCGGTTACAACAAATTTAAAGAGAACAGGGTCATTACTGTTTACTAACGATGCAGGCAATTTGTTCCATTCAGTTGAAGTTTTTGGGAGAAACGAATTGAAGAAGTTCAAAGTTTTGCATTGTGGCATGTGAACTTTTTGTTGGCGGTCATGTCAAGCAGTGGAAATTGGTGCTAGCTGAATCCAAAGTGACTGGAGTGACACATTATGATAATAGATTTTGTGAAAAAAACGTGTGGTACCTTCCAGCGGGTAGCGACTGCTTGGATGTTTAGAGCGGCCTTCAATTGAGTGACACTTGCAGTGCGGTTATAATCAGCTAAGATAAAACCAACTGATCGATTCTGTATTGCTTCTAGTGGTTGGGATAAAGCTGTGTGACGCAGATCCCATATTGATGAGGCATATTCCAACTGTGGTTGAACAAAAGTAGTGTATAGCTGTAATTTCAGTGAGGATGGTGCAAGACAAAAAGTATGTTTCAGATAAGTCTTGGTTTATTGGGGTTTAACGTCCTAAAGCAACTCAGGCTAAGAAGGACGTCGTAGTGAAGGGCTCCGGAAATTTCAACCACCTGGGGATATCTTTAACCTGCACAGACATTGCACAGTACACGGGCCTCTAGAATTTCGCCTCCATCGAAATTCAGCCGCCGCGGCATTTCAGAAAACCAAGAGTTCTAGTATTTGCTTTGGATGTTATGAATTGTATGTGTGACTTCCAGGAAAAGAGTGTCAGTTATGTGAACACCGAGGTAGCGATACGATGCGACGGATTCTAAAGACAGGTTGTTCAGTATGTATGTGGGACACAGTGTGTTGGAACGGGAAAAGCACATCGACTTACATTTTTTGACGCCAAGATCCATTTGCCATGTACGGCACCACTTAATCACGTTATTCAGGTCAGATTGAAAGAAATGAACATCGGTGTTGTTGTTAGTTATTTTTCGGTACATAACACAGTCGTCAGCAAACAGGCACATCTGTGAGGAAACTTTATTAGGTAAGTCATTAATATAAATAAGGAACAAAAGAGGGCTAAGAACCGATCCTTGTGGTACCACCAATATGACAGATACTAGTGGCGAGTCAGGGTCAGTAGCAGTAACAAATAGTACACGGTTAGTAAGGAAAGTGTGGAACCAGTCAAACACTGCTGGGTCAATGTTTAGAGTGGAGTTTATGGAGAAGAGAGTGGTTACCTTTGCCAAATGCTTTTGAGAAGTCAAGAAAGATGCAATCATTTAGAAAACCTGAATCCAAAAGCATGTGCACGTTGTGAGCAAATGAAAAAAGTTGTGTTTCACATGAAAATGATTTGCGAAAGTCATGTTGGAATTAGGCGAAAAAAGTTCATATCTTCTAGAAAGTTAACAAGGTGAGTGAATATATGTTCCATTATTCTGCATGGGACTGACGTAAGTTACATGGGTCTGTAGTTGAACAGGTCATGTTTTTCACCAGATTTATAAATAGGAATTACCTTTCCGGTCTTCCAATCACTGGGTAATGATGCAGAACTCAGAGACTGGGAGAAAATACGTTGCTGAATGATCGAGCAGTACTCATTAGTAGTATTTTTTTAAACTTTTGTATTAATTCGACCTACTCCACAGGAACAACTCAGTTTTAGTTTGGTGATGTCAGATTTGATGCCAGCAAAATCGAATACAATGGTGTTCATTTCACAGTAGCTGGAATGTGGGTTTTCAATGGGCAGATCACCTGATGAAGACAATGAAAATGATTCAATGAAAACGGCATTAAGTAGAAAAGTGAACTGCAGCCTGAAACAAAAACTTAGCAGTTTTAAGCACCAATGTGTAGGAAAAGGAAGCTGTCTTGTATGCTAACCAACTTGCGAGTTTTAAACTGCATTTGGCTGCTTGACAAAGTCGTTTCTCGTTTTTGTTAGATAGTCAATTGAGGTGTGTGGTATACGAAGAGGCATTGTGGTTGTGAAAAACACGGCTAGTTGGAATATATTTATTTGCTCGGTATGCAATTTTTCTCGTAAATAAGTTCCAGTTTTCATCCACTGACCGTTAGTAAAAAATTAAGATGTAAGCATAAAAAAATGCTGCCATTTCTTTATTGATTTCCACTATGCTACCTTTGCTACAATTCCTAACGGTTTTAAAGCTTTTACGTGAACGGAAACTTGGAAACATTAGGGCACAATGTAAAACATAGTGATCGTTCAGCTCCGGGAAATGAGTCACTGTTGATACATTTTGCAGTGGTGACATAAAAATCATATCTAAGAAGGATGACGAATGATCTGAGACGTGTGGGTGATGTTACAAGGTGGGATAGGCCAAAGTCTGCACAGGTGTTGATGAAAAGATTGGACTCTCTTGATCATGAAGTGTTCGCAGACTGGCACATATGGGACCAAGAAATACTATGAAAGTTGAAATCCCCCATCAGTAGTATTAGTCTCGAAGGAAACTGGACGGTTACTTCATTCAGGATGTCGTGTAAATTGTCACAAAAAGATACCTGTCATGAAGGTGAGCAGTAGCAAACACCTATGACAGCTTTTTTGAAATGCACAGTAAGGCAACACCACACAGATTCAATCTTGTCACAAACTGTAACAGAAACACAATCAAAACACTCATTTATGTCTAACAAGACACCATCTCCTATTGCATTTTTACGATCATAGCGGAAAATGTCTAATATTACAATGAAATAATTCCGAAATCGTTATTTTGCTTGTTAACCATGTTTCGGTTAGTGTTATTACATCATTGTCACTATTAATTATTAGGCTACAGAGTCCATCTCTCTTAGGTACAATGCCACGAATGTTAGTAAAAATAACTGCAAGCACAGACCCAGCATCTTTAGGCTCCCTTCCCCTCGTTATCCCCTGTGGGCAGGTTCGGCCATTCCTCAGAGGACAAAAAGAACTTCTGTGTGCACGTGTGCTTGTTGAAGGACCAATTCTGTAAACTTCGTTTGTAAGTGTGTTGAAACCATAGCACTTCTCGTCTGTGACAAGTTTGTTGTACCGTACTTTAGATTTCACAGGAAGTGTTTTCCCATGCTCAATAAGTTTTTTCCTAGCATGACGTGCTGCTGTACAAAAGCTCTCTCTCATTGCCACACCGCTATCTTTAAGCATGGTATGCTTAGAAAAGATGAGTTCCGTAGTTTTACAGTCATTAAAGCTGGCTAATAATGGCCGCGCTTTTCCTGATGAGATATGGCCGAGTCTATGCGCTCTTTCGATGCTTTCAGGCGCTATTTCGAGTGACAATTTGTCAGCAAGGGTATCCAGCAACTTTTTTTCTAAATCTTGGTTATCCCATAAAAAAAATGAGGTTCTTACGGTGAGAACAGTCTTCCACATCATTAAGCTATGTGCGTAATACAGAGGTGTCCTTTTCAATGTGGGTGACCATTTCATAAAGTTCATTTATTTCACTGTGCCAATTAAATACATGATCTTGAACCTTTCCTAATCTCTCCTGAATATCAGACACCGCCTCAGAAACAGACTGATGTTGTGCTTTTAGGTCCGAAATAGTGCTAGATATTGGATACTTGTCTGTGTACCAGGTGTTATCGAAAAATGAATCATGAAGGGCGAGCTGCTCCCATTTAGTTTTCGAACTTACTCCCAAATTTTTTTTTTGATGCAGTTGGGCGGTTTATAGAAGACACATAAGCTTTCCATGATGTTTTCTCAGCACTGAGCCGAACATACCGTACTTGTGTTCTTGCCTATTTGAAAATGATAAGCTTTTCATGTGTTGGCTACCTATGAAAAATGCCCCAGGCTTTGTTTTGTTTGTTTTTCGCTCCTCAACATTCCTGAGTGCACCAAACTTTATGGTTTTGTGGCACCACTCCCGAGGATTGAGGAATAGACAGCCGTGCGGCAGTGATTATACAAGTTGTGAACATCGCATTCAGTTCGTCTACAACGCGATCATCTGAAAAAATTTTCTCCAGATTCACTTTCTGTGGAAAAAGTGCTCAGTCAGCTAAATGCAACTAATTCCAACGGCGAGGTTCGGTCGGGATAATTGATGGTGAGGACGACAGGTTGATACAGATAGGCAAATGATCACTTCCGTACATCCCAACACTGTTACCACTTAAAACCGGTAAAAACAGATGGCGAACTAAAAGGTAAATCCAAGCCGCTCATTTTTCCAGTGCTTGGAGAGCAGTACGCGTGCTTTCTTGTATTCCGTAGGCCCACGCTATTGCACAGGATAAAGTGTTCTAAAATACGGCCTCTAGTGTCCGTTTGTTCACTATAACAAAAAGAGGAGTGTGCATTAAAATCCTCCACTACCAGATATGGCTCTGGCAACTGTTCACAAAGTGCTTCTAAGTCATGTAGCGTTACTAACAGATGTGGCTGAAGATACATCGAGCATACTGTTATTGTTGCTGTATTGTTTTAAAATGAAGGATGGTGACTGTACAGCTTCATGTTTGGTGTTAAGATTTGTTTCGTGGGTTGCAACACCGCTCTGGACAACAATAACAGCCGCTCCAGATAGTCTACTTGCTTGCTCTCAGTCACATCAGAAGACTTTATACCTCTTTAAAATATTTTTTTGTAGAGATCTCTGAACCTACAGATGTCTACCGAAAATGAATGACAGTAGTGGCGACGGAATACGCACCATTCTCTTCGGCAGTCTCTGGCGAAGAGGCCGTAGCAACGCATGCGCTAGCTGCCCCAGCGTCTGGCGTGTGCGCTGAAACAAGGCCAGCAGACATAAAAACACAGGCCCAGGCAGTACAGGCTCATCGGGAACCGAACGACGGTAGTACCTGGACGCGAGCAGCGAGACCTCACCGTGACGAGTGTCCGACATCTGCGCAACGCCACACGAACCAGGGGCGACCCTCGCCACATTAACTCTAGCATCCTCCTCGGTTGGTGTGAGCAGCCAGGCTGTCAAACTTTTCACTCACGGCTTCTCCATTATATTTATTAGCCGACGCTGAAAGCGCACAGCGCGCACTGCTTGGCACTGCTCACGCCGCAAAGTTGTGGGGGCCGCCATGCCCGCGGTGGCCAGTTGTGCCGTACGATTGAGCTGCAGGCAGCTAGCAAATGGCCATGCAAACTCATGAGGTCAACCCACCCGTAGATTTCCATACAGTGCTTATAAATTTTATAGAAACTTCTTTTGCAGTTCTGTTTTTATGCGAATTCAATTCGGTCTTTTATTTGTGTATGATCACGTGACCGCATTGTTTCGCAGCATGTTTCGCAGGGTTGCCAGATTGGGCTATTAATAGCCAAATTGGGCTACTTTTTGTCCGAGTTGGCGTCAGAAATTTCGTTTTGGCTATGTGGCTACTTTTTGGCTACACCTTTTTTATGCGTGAAAAAAAAGTTAAAGTAGTTATAATGTGCTCTGTTACAATAACGCAGGGACAGAAATAAAAGGCATGTTGGAATCAAAATGCAGGGTATTGCAGGCTAAAGAAATTAAGCGCGTCTGCTACAAAATGACAATTTGTAAACGCTGTGTTCGAGAAAACTTGTGTGTGTCAGGCGGCCAAGGATCATGGCCTTCCGATTTCTTTTATAAACAGTGGACACTACGTGAAAGTTGCCCCCAGGAAACACTTCACGGCCTATAGCTTACACTTAATTCGCGAACTAACGCCACCCACGCCCGCACGCCACCGAACATAGACTGTTGCCGTCTGCACACGTGAGCGTTCTCCCATTGACGGTGTACCACGGGTGCCCATGGTACCAGAATAGAGGTAAAACACAAAGAGAGCTTAAGTCCCTACGTGGTACGAATGCGTAAGCATTAAATGCTACTGTTTCGCTTCTGTTGCGCGGTTTCGTGATCCTCACGTATTAATCGTTAACAGACGTGGCCTAGTGGTTTGGGGGTCCGCTTCGGCTGCGGTAGGTGGCTGGTTGGAAACCCACCGCCAGGCATGTTCTTTTCTTGTATTGTTTATTCTGGTTCTGCGAACTCATTCTGCTCAAGATACGCATGAGGAAAGTTATTCTTACGCATTAATAAGGTATTCTTCTGTTTCTTATATTCCTAATCTCGTGGTGGACACACCAAGCGCGCAACTCGCAAGAGCCTACGCTTTTTCTGCAGCCTCAAGCGGCACACGTGCAGCCCTCGATATTCATCGCGAACTAGGCGAGAGCGCCGCGTCCGTTGCGTAATCCACGTGCACTCATGCGGTGCCATGGCGTCATCCTTTGGCGCGGCGCGGAACCCACTGTAAGAACGAGGACGGCGGAAGTTAGTGGCATGACATGGCATTAGATCCGTCGCTACGAGAACTTTAATCAGAATGGGCAAGTTGGCTATGTACAGGGTCCTTCAAAATATGTGCGAACACGGCGAAGCGTGCCCGCGCTCCGCGGAGCGTCAGCGCATCCGGCGCGGTCGCGCATCGAAACAATGTGGCGCATGCGCACAGCAGACTGGAGGCGGTGCTTCGTGTCGTCTGCTACAGCACGGAAGCACGGCGCGCTTCCGTGCTGTAGCAGACGACACGAAGCACCGCCTCCAGTCTGCTGTGCGCATGCGCCACATTGTTTCGATGCGCGACCACGCCGGATGCGCTGACGCTCCGCGGAGCGCGGGCACGCTTCGCCGTATTCGCACATATTTTGAAGGACCCTGTACATACATCCGGAACTACAAAAAGAAATGGAAAAAGGAGCCGGAATTCAAGGTTAAAATGTTTTTCTCATTATTGTGAACGTACTGTTAGACTGAAGATGAAATCGACATAGATTATCATCTAATGGCACATATCCTTAATTTATTCTCAGCTCATGCATATCGTGGAATGTAGCTTCAAGAAGGCGCATGCTAGGTGCTTTGAGGTGACGCTCTCAGCGAGAACCTTTCTCTTAATGCATAAGATTGAAATGTGAGGCTGCGTAAGTATAGAGCAAGGTATTTTCACTGTCGATGTGTGTGATGTGCGCGCGATCATTTTAAAGGTGAAATATTTATAAACCAGAGCTGCGATTGCGTTATATAGCGCCGCCGTTCTTTTCCGCGTGCAGACTGGCTGTCGTAAACCGCCTCAGGTGATATGGCCTACTGCCGCACATGAAAAGTGGAACTGTGGCCCCATCTTGAGGACCTGGTTAGCGCACCTGGTTAGTCGTAGCGGTTAGCGCGCATGAGGGATGCGAAATGTAACAACGGAAAGAACACACCGTGGGCACCACCTCAGACGGAAAAGAAATCTAATATGTAAATATTCTTGCGAAAATTAATTTAATATGCTTAAGAAATGTCCCAAAAACAAATATTTTTGGCTACTTTTGGGCTACGCAAAATTTTCGCTTTTGGCTACGTTTGGGCTACTACGCAGGCCAATTTGGCTACCAGAGGCCGGAACCATCTGGCAACCCTGATGTTTCGCAGACTCTTCGAATTTCTACCCGCTCCATCGTACGAGTGTCGTGCGTTGTCGCTGGTCCGTTGGGCTGCGTTCTTTCTGTTACGCTATTTGCTGCATACTTCATAGTACAGTGAACTAGAAGTAACTAGTTCACTATACTTCATAGTAATTGCTCTGTTCTATTGCCGCTTTGTTTAGTCGCAGCTCCGTTGAGCTTTATTTTGGTCGTTGCCATATTCTGTGTTGCGCTGGGTGCGCTGTGTTTTTCTATTCATAGTTTTTAATTGCGCCACTGGGCGTTCTTTGTTTCCCCGTTGTAAACTGTGTTTGTCGCCGAGGTGCCCTTGTAGGAATCAATGGAGGGACCAAGTGCACCACTCGCAGAGCCACGAGATAAGTATCTCTGTCCTGTGTGCCAAGCTGAGTTTGCTTTTGAGAGTTCTCGAAGGAGGCATGTGCGAAACCAGCATCCCGAAGCTATAAGCGCTCTTTGTTTCGCGAAAGGCTCCTATTCTTGTGACCAGTGTACTAATGTAAACTTTGCCCGCCGTGGCGAATTGTTGCAGCACCACGAGCAGAATCACGGGTTCGTGTCGAGAATCAGTACGCATCAGTTCTCTTCCTATTCAGGTGAGGAAGATGCACGTGTTCTTAGCGCCTGTTGTTTTTTTTTTTCTTTGTGCATGCACGAAAGAATGTTAGCTTGTGCAGACCGCTCGCGTAGTGTTCTGCGGAGGGAAAGGAAGCGAGATTTCAACAGATCAGAGCGCTTCCAGGTACCTACATGAACGCTCCTCGTTTATTCGAACGACGCTATTCGCAGGCACAGCCATTATTGACTCTGCCACCAGGACAGCAGCAGAAGCACAGGATGCATTAAAAAAAATATATAGCGTGTCATCTGGTAGGTGGCATGGCCTGGTACTGATTGGTCGGCAGGTTGTGTGACAAGTAACCACATGATATAGCTGAGTTGTGAACTCTTTACAGGCGGTGAGATTGGTCCCTTGGATTCAAACATGCTACCCCTGGGCCATGTTGGTATGCCCTGGTGAAAATGGGGTTTTAAATCTGTTTGTGTGGTAGGTTACGGGTGTATGCTACGAGTTTGTGTGAGGTAATAGGGGCACAACTTAAGGGATTAGTGATTAAATTAGTAGCAAAAGGCATGTATGCAAACAAGGATTGGCAAGGAGAGCTGCAGACAGCAGCCATTAATGCTGTTGCATCATGCCCTTAAAAGGACACTGAAAGGAGGTAAAAACAGCTGATGATATTGTCACGTTGTAGTGACGGTAGTCCAGCGGTCAGGAAGACACCAGAAAGACTTGCAAACGAAGCTCTTTATTAGGGCTGACTTGCGCCCGGCAAAATAACTGAATCACTCGGTGGCGGCGTAAGCAACAAGCATGCTCGTCAATCGTCGAACTACGAATGCCCGCCGCTCGCGGCATCGCTCAATTTAAAGCCGGCAAAGAAACTTCCAGATAGCAGGACAAGATCATCTACAGTAATCTGGAAAAACCTAGATGCAACCTTTCATGGCTGCGATCAATCGAGATTAGACTGGTCGCTTCTCGCGTCACGAACAAAAGTGATAACAGCCCTTTCCTGCAGCCTTGAGCGTGAACGAACAAACACTACAATAATACGTGGCATTACCCCCCTTCCAAAGAAGCATCGTCTCGATGCTTTAAAATGAAAATAAACACGGAGAATGAGAGCTTCGAGTCCTTTAGCGTTCATAATAAGGTGTAAGGGCAGCGGTAAAAGCTTCAAGTTTGGCCATGTCGTCTTCGTCGTCGTCGGTGTTGTCGTCGTATTTTTCGTCGTAGTAGTCGTCGTAGTAGTCGTCGTCGTCGTAGGGGTCGTCGTCGTCGTCGTCGTAGGGGTCGTCGTCGTCGTAGGGGTCGTCGTCGTCGTAGGGGTCGTCGTTGTCGTAGGGGTCGTCGTTGTCGTAGTGGTCGTCGTCGTCGTAGGGCGCATGGTCTTCTGTTTTCGTCGATGGAGGATCTTAATTCTTGCGCTCAGAAGCAACCTCACCTCCAGAGGCTGCTTTATTCAGTTTAACCTTCGGGAGCTGGGGAAGCGTCCACGCACTGCGTAGCCTCGGCTAGGAGATACTTAGCGCGGTAACGATGGCGACGGAGAACGCGATAGGCGGCTCGGCGATGAGTATCCTTCCCGATGCAAAAAATCCTGGATTTCGGCTGGTCGCTGGCCGGGTCGGGGTCGTGGGGCGTCGTAAGGGAAACCTCGGATGCCCATTCTCCTGTATGGGCAGTACCGGAGAATGTGACCGGCTTCTCCGCAGTGGAAGCATTGTGGGCGGCATTGGTCGGGTGTTCTCCACTCGACGCATTTCCTCGGCCGTGTACGACGCTGGTAAGACGGGCGAGTTGGGGCGAGAGGGCGGCGCTCCAGCGCAGCTGGCTAAGGGCGATAGGGGCTTGGGTCCCGTCGTCGAGGTACAGGACGGCGCACTGCTGCGGCGTAAGTCATGGCTGGAGACTCCAGAGGCTGCGTGGTAGACTGGAGTCAGGTCTTCCGGCGAATAACTCAAAGGGCTGGCGTCACGACTTGCAGGGGTTGTCCGGTACCTGGAAGGCTACCCAGCACCTCCACCAGATGTCACGTTGTAGTGACGGTAGTCCAGCGGTCAGGAAGACACCAGAAAGACTTGCAAACGAAGCTCTTTATTAGGGCTGACTTGCGCCCGGCAAAATAACTGAATCACTCGGTGGCGGCGTAAGCAACAAGCGTGCTCGTCAATCGTCGAACTACGAATGCCCGCCGCTCGCGGCATCGCTCAATTTAAAGCCGGCAAAGAAACTTCCAGATAGCAGGACAAGATCATCTACACTAATCTGGAAAAACCTAGATGCAACCTTTCATGGCTGCGATCAATCGAGATTAGACTGGTCGCTTCTCGCGTCACGAACAAAAGTGATAACAGCCCTTTCCTGCAGCCTTGAGCGTGAACGAACAAACACTACAATAATACGTGGCAATATGATATATACTGAATGGCATATCATCCTTCTGTGAAAATTTTTGATCTAGGCTGTGTAGCTCTACAGATATCTGCAACTAAAAGCGATCCCACACCGAGCCAAGTTAAAAAAATAACCAGATTGTAGACCTGTGGTACACTCCACCCACAAAGCGTCGCCAGGTAACTCGGCACACTTGCTTTTTTTTTTCTCTTTGCCGCCTGCTGCCCCATTTGGGGTTAGACAACAGAGGAGAGAGTGGAAAGGGCACACGCTGCCATCTCCTGCCAAGGCAGGGAAGCACCCCGCTTGTTTCGCTGCGGCTCTGGTGCACTAGTGGCAGCATTCCGTGACTGCCGTCGCGTGCACTGACATTGTCATGTGCGGGGATTCAGGCAGACAGTGAGCATCGTGCTGTGCAAAAGCGGGAATTTTTAATGGCGTGTTGTAAAATATCGTGAGAGGGAAATAACTAGAAGAATAAGAATGGGGTGGAGCACATATGGCAGGTGCTCTCAGATCATGAATGTCAGTTTACCAATATCCCTGAAGAGAAGAGTATACAACAGCTGTATCCTACCGGTACTCACCTATGGGGCAGAAACGTGGAGGCTAACAAAGAGGGGTCAGCTTAAGTCAAGGACAACACAGCGGGCTGTGTGAAAGAAAAATGATAGGTGTAACGTTAAGAGATCGGAAGCAGGCGGAGTGGGTGAGGGAACAAAGTTAGGTTAATGACATCCTAGTTAAAATCAAGAGGAATAAACAGGCTTGGGCAGGGCATGTAATGCGAAGGCAAGATAACCGCTGGTCCTTAAGGGCAGCGGAGTGGATTCGTAGAGGAGGCAAATGTAGCAGGGGTGGCAGGAAGTTAGGTGTGCGAGGATACAGGGGCCACAACTGGCAACGGACAGGGTTAGTTGTCAAGACATGGGAAAGGCCTTTTCCCTGCAGTGGGCATAGAGCTCTTTTTGAGGACTTTATCTCTGCTATGCACACTCAGTGGTATTTCCTCTACATAATTTCACGCATTTCAAAGCCACCTTGTGAACTTCTTTCAGGGACCCTTTAAAGGCAGAGGTGAAATGTCCCTCAATTTTTTTTTCACTGGGGGTTAACGTCTCAAGACGACTGTAGCATTGAAGGGCAACGCAGTGATAGTTTCAACCGTCATGATGTCTCGCAGTTCGCGTTTACGAAAATGTGGCCGTTATTGTTTGGCCCGCTTTTCAGTCAAGCACCATTATTTAAAGATAAGTATTTGCAGCAGTCAACTTTTATATCCTAGTGCTGTAACCACAATCTATAAATTAAGGAAAATTTTGCCCACACATCTGTGTAACGGAACTTTCTTTGAAGCACTATTCATTCAGTGGAATTGTGCCTATAGCTGATGCAAGGATTTCTAGTGTACTTAGCAGGTAAGTAATATGATGGTTGCCTCTTGCTGTGTGCCTGTGTTTTCAGCTGTCTAAGTGGATTCCAAGAGAAGGCAAGCGTAGCAGGGGACGGCAGAAAGTTAGGTGGGCGGAAGAGATTAAGGAGTTTGTGGGGATACAGTGCCCGCAACTGGCACAGGACAGGATTGATTGGAGACATATGGGAGAGGCCTCTGCCCTGCAGTGGGCGTGATGATGATGATGAACCTTGTTACAACGATTAGTAAGGTGCCCTTTGTTTACTTCCAGATTGCTTTTGATTTCTCATAGCTTGCATTAAGACTTGTGAAATGTATGGCAGCCATGCCTCACAAAACTGTATAGAGTCACTTTCAAAGGGCAACGTGCATGAAAGTGGTCAAATATCAGAGTGGTTGCAATGTGTCATCCAGGAAGTGTCAGCAGGTGTTGGGGCGGGTGGGGCCTCATGCACCAAGAGTGATTGACCCTTGAGCGAACATTTTTAGAAGCCTCCAGCTAGTCCATGTCAGTCTGATGGCTACCTTACATCTTGAAGAAATTGAGTTAAATTGTTGCAAAACAAGCTTGATCATTGTGTAACATGTCTCCATTAAATATGTGCATTTGTATTTTTGTTTGTAGAGTTTGAAGCATGGAAGGAAAGGGAAGAAATGAAGGAGCAAGTCCAATTCACAGCCGTTACGGGGCCAAAGCGTTTGCCCTCAGGAGCAACAAAGAGGTACCTGTTTTGCCACAGGTCAGGGATGCATGTAAAAACGGGCAAAGGTAAGCGGCAGCCAAAGTTGGTGGGCAGTGTGAAGTGCAACAAGCACTGCTTTGCAACTATGGCTGTCAAGCAGGAAGGTGAGCAGGTCACTGTCGAATACCAGGCTGAGCATTACGGTCATGAGAAAAGTGTAAAGCATCGGCGTTTGACGTCCACTCAGCAGAAAGAAATAGCAGCGAAACTGAGCCTAGGAGTCCCGTGTAAAAAGATTTTGCAGGATGCACACTCAACTGGTGGAGGTGAATCAAATGTGCTCCATACTTTGAACAGGCACGATGTGTACAATGTAAGGCGCAAGTTCCGTATTGGAAAGGAGGAGCAGAAGGACTCGGCAGGGTTTTCAGGGCCCGGGTTTCAGGGCCCATCTGATGAAGGTGAAGCCCTTCCCCCAGCTTCTGATGAGCCTCAGGCACTTCAGGCGGATTCTGTCCCTCAGCCAAAAAGGTCGTTAATGGAAGGCATTCGCGCTGAGGCCATAGGTCTTCTACAAGACCTTATGAACATAGAGGGCCCGGGTGATCCATCACTGAATGAAGTAGTAAGAAAGAACCTTTGCGAAGCTAGGCAAGCTGCAAAGCAACTCCTACAGAAGCAGCGATCACTACCGAACTGCTAGTAACAAAAACCTGCAGAAGCAGCCAGATTATTAGCCCAGAAAGCTCTCCATCTGCACGCTTTCCCGCACCTACGCTTTTGCAGCAGGACTAGTTAAAACGAATGCTTCTCAATAATGTGCAGATTCCTGTCATTCATGCCGCCAGTGACCATGAATTGTAGTGTTGTCCAGGTGAGTGGGTGAGAGAACAAACGCGGATTAATGACATCCTAGTTGAAATCAAGAGGAAGAAGTGGGCCTGGGCAGGGCATGTAATGCGAAGGCAAGGTAACCGCTGGTCCTTAAGGGTAACGGAGTGGATCCCAAGAGAAGGCAAGCGTAGCAGGGGGCAGCAGAAAGTTAGGTGGGCGGATAAGATTAAGAAATCTGCGGGGATACAGTGGCCGCAGCTGGTGAAGGACAGGGTTAATTGGAGAGATCATGGGAGAGGCCTTTGACCTGCAGTGGGTGTAGTCAGGCTGATGATGATGACAGGGTATACAGTTCAGTGTCATCATAACATTGGTGTAATTATCAGACATCGTGCAGGAAATGTGCTTTCAGCTTGCATCGCGCCCCGTTTTACTGAGAATTATATTATAGGGGAAAATGTACACAGGTTTTTTTTTTAGATATGTGCAGCCAAGCAGTCAGTGTACAAAAGGAGTCGGAGCTTAGATCAGAGCACAAGCCCATGGTATGTAAAATTGTCTTTTTTATTTTTAGACTATTGTCTGCTGAATCTGGCAGTAAACAAAGTTGGTAATAATTCCTTTGCTGCGGTCATCAGTATATGAAAGCGTGATATCAATGGTCCTTGTAGTTGTGTATTGTTAAATTTCTACAGTGCTGCCATAGTGCAGCAAGGATGATGAGCGTTACTGAGGCACCTCCAGATTTTCCGTTCAGGCTGTCTGTGCATTCTTGTGTAGCATAAACAGATGCAGTGTGGCTGTAAATTTTTATAGGCAAAGTTAATGCTGTGTATTATTCCACTAGTCATCACTAGGTCTGCCCATTACTTCAACTAGTCATCTCCAGGTCTATAGACGAGTGCTGCTTGGAATTGGGCTCAGTGCCAGCTAGCGGTATGGTGGCAGCATGGATGGTGTGTGAGTGAGAGGCTCCTCCATTGCTTCTTGTTTACACTGGCCTTATTAAGTGTTCTGCAGCATAAAATAATGTGTTGTTGCTAAACTAGTCATCTCCAGGCCTATAGATGAGTGCTGCTTGGAATTGGGCTCAGTGCCAGCTAGCGGTATGGTGGCAGCATGGATGGTGTGTGAGTGAGAGGCGCCTCCATTGCTTCTTGTTTACACTGCCCTTATTAAGTGTTCTGCAGCATAAAATAATGTGTTGTTGCTAAACTAGTCATCTCCAGGCCTATAGATGAGTGTTGCTTGGAATTGGGCTCAGTGCCAGCTAGCGGTACGGTGGCAGCATGGATGGTGTGTGAGTGAGAGGCGCCTCCATTGCTTCTTGTTTACACTGCCCTTATTAAGTGTTCTGCAGCATAAAATAATGTGTTGTTGCTAAACTAGTCATCTCCAGGCCTATAGATGAGTGTTGCTTGGAATTGGGCTCAGTGCCAGCTAGCGGTACGGTGGCAGCATGGATGGTGTGTGAGTGAGAGGCGCCTCCATTGCTTCTTGTTTAGACTGCCCTTATTAAGTGTTCTGCAGCATAAAATAATGTGTTGTTGCTAAACTAGTCATCTCCAGGCCTATAGATGAGTGCTGCTTGGAATTGGGCTCAGTGTCAGCTAGCGGTACGGTGGCAGCATGGATGGTGTGTGAGTGAGAGGCGCCTCCATTGCTTCTTGTTTAGACTGCCCTTATTAAGTGTTCTGCAGCATAAAATAATGTGTTGTTGCTAAACTAGTCATCTCCAGGCCTATAGATGAGTGCTGCTTGGAATTGGGCTCAGTGCCAGCTAGCGGTATGGTGCAGCATGGATGGTGTGTGAGTGAGAGGCACCTCCATTGCTTCTTGTTTAGACTGCCCTTATTAAGTGTTCTGCAGCATAAAATAATGTGTTGTTGCTAAACTAGTCATCTCCAGGCCTATAGATGAGTGCTGCTTGGAATTGGGCTCAGTGCCAGCTAGCGGTATGGTGGCAGCATGGATGGTGTGTGAGTGAGAGGCACCTCCATTGCTTCTTGTTTAGACTGCCCTTATTAAGTGTTCTGCAGCATAAAATAATGTGTTGTTGCTAAACTAGTCATCTCCAGGTCTATAGATGAGTGCTGCTTGGAATTGGGCTCAGTGCCAGCTAGCGGTATGGTGGCAGCATGGATGGTGTGTGAGTGAGAGGCACCTCCATTGCTTCTTGTTTAGACTGCCCATATTAAGTGTTCTGCAGCATAAAATAATGTGTTGTTGCTAAACTAGTCATCTCCAGGTCTATAGATGAGTGCTGCTTGGAATTGGGCTCAGTGCCAGCTAGCGGTATGGTGGCAGCATGGATGGTGTATGAGTGAGAGGCACCTCCATTGCTTCTTGTTTAGACTGCCCTTATTAAGTGTTCTGCAGCATAAAATAATGTGTTGTTGCTAAACTAGTCATCTCCAGGCCTATAGATGAGTGCTGCTTGGAATTGGGCTCAGTGTCAGCTAGCGGTATGGTGGCAGCATGGATGGTGTGTGAGTGAGAGGCACCTCCATTGCTTCTTGTTTACACTGCCCTTATTAAGTGTTCTGTACCATAAAATAATGTGTTGTTGCTAAACTAGTCATCTCCAGGCCTATAGATGAGTGTTGCTTGGAATTGGGCTCAGTGCCAGCTAGCGGTACGGTGGCAGCATGGATGGTGTGTGAGTGAGAGGCGCCTCCATTGCTTCTTGTTTACACTGCCCTTGTTAAGTGTTCTGCAGCATAAAATAATGTGTTGTTGCTAAATGCAGTTATCTCCAGGTCTTCAGATGAGTGGCTTCAGTGTTAGCTAGCATTATAGTGTTTGTGTGCAGTGCAGGCACGACAAGTGCCGCAGCATAGTGCTGCATCTGGCACAGTTTCAGCAGGCACTACAAGTGCTGCGTCTGGCTGTGCCAGACCCCATTTTTCTCTCGGCAGAACCTGGCTGCTAGAGAGCGCGTCTCCCAGGTGGCGGATAGGGAGGCTTCTACCAAACAAGACAGCTTCGAAGTCAATGCATCAGTGATCACGCAAGCAAGAGATATTGTTCGTGGATTGAGATCTTAAATTTGAGCGGCTGAAGTACAAAGCCAAATTGATTTTGCTAAGCTTGTTTGGTAGAAGTGGTGCTTGCACCCGCGGACCAACAGGTGTGCTTCAGAAATGATGATTTACAGCTTTGTCACCATTGCGGTTCACAAACGTGGCAGCATTTATGCAGCTATGTTTATTTGAACATATTTAGGCGTCACTTGCTTTCAATATACCGTATTTACTCGCATAATGATGACACTTTTTTTTCTTTTAAAAAATTGACGCAAATTTAGGGATGCGATTATTACGGGGGGTAAATTTTTGACAAAAAATTTTCGAGCTCCGAAAACGCAAACAAGTTGCAGGTCAGACCATCCTTTTCACACGGGCACGCTACCCGCGGTTGCGCCGCAAAACGTGGTTATCGCGAACTGAGCTTGGCGACCTTGGTTTACGTCGTTTACCAAGAAGGCAGAGTGCGAAAAGTGCACGAGCTGGCCCGCTTCAAGAACGTACTTTCTTCGCACTAAATCATGTTCTAAGAGCAGCGCATCAAAATAGGCTGTGTGTATAGTGCTTCAGCGCTTTTATGCAGCCTTCGATCTCGTCCAAAGGCCGCAAAGGCGCAGCAACAGCGTACAACAGTAACAACCCGTGGCGGTCAAGCTACGCATTTTACCACCGTTACTCTGAAAAATGTCTGGTCCCTGCCGCATCGTTGATGTACTTTGGTGACACGTTCACAACACTCAGAGCACTGCATTCCGCATGCTTACCGCATTGGCGCCGCCCGCGAGCGCGGCGGTCGATGGTTCTTTGTACTCTCTAGTCGTCGCTAGGCCTAACTTGTTTCGTATCGAGGCCACAGAGGCGCTTTGGAATTCATCAACGCTATAATGAATGTTTTCACATCTGGCGCTGCCTTACTGACAACCTAATTGTTTCATATTAAAAGAAACATACACGTTCGATTTCAGCGATGCCTTAGCAGCGGAGCTGGCATGCAAGCCGGGTCAGTCGCGCTGCAATGGCGGCAGCTGCTACGCGGCTGCATACATAAAACTAACATCTTTCGCAGTTATTCCCGGTACAGGTCAGCGATCCTCAAGGAAGATTCGTTTTGGCATTCCCATATCCCAGGGCTTATTTATTTACGAGAACAAGAAAGTTTAACACGGTTTTCTGATGCTGGTGGCTTCCATGCGGCGCGGCGATGTATTCAGCTGTGGAGGCAGTGCTGCAACCGGACAGTGCCGTCGGACGGCACTCTTGACACTACGTCAAGTGTGCTGCAAGATATTTGCAAATGTCGCTTCACTCCAGATCACCGTGTCACTTTGTTCGTTGCACCGCAACCCAGCGAGCCTTGTGAACAGCAAACCATGATTCGAGATAACCACAGTTAAGTTTGGTCGTGGTTAAACATAACAGCATGTGGACTGCTTGTGTGAGTGCAGGTCAACCAACAGGTGGCTGCCGCTGTAATGCTGACAGAGCAAGATGGTCATCTCCACGTGCCATCTGTCAGACAGATGGCAAGTATGATCATCGTCGGCTAGGCTTGGCACATGACAAATTGCAGTTGCAACGGTAAGTTCGGGTTGCGATCATTCATCATCATCATCAGCCTGACTACACCCACTGCAGGGCAAAGGCCTCTCCCATGTCTCTCCAACTAACCCTGTCCTTTGTCAGTTGCCGCCACTGTATCCCCGCAAACTTCTTAATCTCATCCGCCCACCTAACTTTCTGCCGTCCCCTGCTACGTTTGCTTTCTCTTGGAATCCACTCCGTTGCCTTTAAGGACCAGCGGTTATCTCGCCTTCGCATTACATGCCCTGCCCAAGCACACTTCTTCCTCTTGATTTCAACTAAGATGTCATTAGCCCGCGTTTGTTCCCTCACCCACTCCGCCCTCTTCCGATCTCTTAGCGTTACACCTATCATTTTCCTTTCCATAGCTCGCTGCGTTGTCCTTAACTTAAGCTGAACCCTCTTTGTTAGCCTCCACGTTTCTGCCCCGTAGGTGAGTACCGGTTGCGATCATTACGCGGGGAATAAACAAGAATTGAATTTTGCAAACAAAATTCGGAGGTGCGATCATTATGCGAGTAAATACGGTATTACGTGCCCCAAGCTTTATGATGTAGTTCTCCTTGTCATGTACTTTTTTGGCTTGGCCAAGGTTGACCCCATCCACGGCCTCCGACCGAAGTGACCTTCACCTCGCTGGAGCAGAAAGACGAAGCAGTGGCAGAGTGGTGTGTGAAAGTGCCCGAGGTTTTCGTAGTGAGGTGATTGGGGTAAAGGAGAGCGTCCACGAGAGTCAACTTTTTTGGTGGCAAGATTGACCATAGCCACCAACCACAGTTTCCTGCACCCCACTGCAACAGGAAGGCCAAGCAGTGGCAGAGTGGTGTGTGAAAGTGTGCCACTGCCGAGCGCTCCTGGGACTACAAGACGGCGATGACACCACATCTCCCTTGACAACCCGCTTGCTGTTCCAGAAGGGTGACTGACTGCCTTCGAGAACCGCTGTGTTGTGTGAATAGACTCTTGCTGCGCCGCGGTCATTGTATGCTTCTTTTTCAGTTTCTATTCAGTGTGAACTTTTCAGTTCATTCTAATTTTATTTGTCATCCTTAATTGTAATCACTTGTATGTGTGTAATCTGCATCTACTTTAGCAGGAGACTATGAACACATGTATATACTGTCCTGCTAGTACCTGTCGCATGGTATTCTTTGATTGCTGTTGTGAGGCTCTTGATTTGTCTGCGTGTGTGTTTTCCTGAAAATATATTTGTTCTCACCTGAATTTGTGGCTGTGTCCCATTCACAACGCGTCAGACTCCACCCCCTTTTGCCTCTGTTTGGCAAGGTGCTTCGCATTCTGCTGAGCTGTGAAAGCACACATGCATGGTATGAACACAGGTCAGTATATTCACAAATGCCTTCATTCTGCCGCGCACTCAGGCTTATGAGTGGATATGTGTTTAATGGTGATTGGCTGTTTGCTGTGCGGCTGTTTTGCTGTTTTGAGCGGAAGGTCTGCTGTGCACCTTTGTGGCAGCTGTACGTGCTTAGTTGGAAAGAAGCACGAGTCACTGCAGAGAGTTCTTGAGTCCAGTTTGATTGGTAGAAGCAGAGGATTTGACGATCACACAACAGTAGGCCTTCCACTTCATTTCACTTGCCTATTTGGCTGCTTGGCACTGTCACCATTGCCTGAATTTTGCACGGCCAGTTCTACAAGGATTGCTGCTCCTTTTTGTGTATGTTGCATGGTTCACTGTGCAGTGTCCCTATGCTTTCTAGACAAAAAGGCCCACTGATTCATAATTTGGATAACAGGCAGTGCAGTCCCAGACAATGCTATAAAAGTATAGTGTCTGATCCCCAAGTAGAATGCCTTAATAGGATTTAATCCATTTGTCTCCTTTAGAGACTTGCTCGTTGAAAATGGCCATTGTAGAATATTTAGGCATTTGCAGATGCACTCCATCATGAATTGTTCCCCAGCAGACTTGTGAGGACCAATTGACCCATCTCACTGTACATACGTCTGAACATTAGTTTTTTTTTTTTTGTTGTTTTCAAGGTCTCCAGAGGCTAAGTTCTTATCTTTTGTAACTGCCATGGAGGTTAGAGTTCCTTTTGGAAGTCGTGCCTACCTGGTCACTCAATATACCACCCTCAAGCAAATCACCAAGTAGAATGCTTTTAATAGAATTTCATCAATTGTCTCCTTTAGAGACTTGCTCGCAGAAAACAGCCATGATAGAATATCTGGGCGTTTACAGGGTATATCCCCTCTAAGAGCAAATATGTTTGTTTCTGTGCTGGCATTTCAGTTTACGTTTCATTTGTTGCTGATAGTACATGCAAGGCATTTATATTTTTTGCTGTTAAACTTGAAGGCTACTGCGAATCCGTCGCACCACAGGAGTGAGCAAGTCTTGTCCGAAAAAACTGAGAAAAGTTTGACAGTTCACATAATGCCTATGAGCAAATGTCGGCGCAATTATTGCGTGTTCAATCCAGACGAATGTATGCCATTGTCAGCCTGCCTAGTAACGTTGCCATTGGGCTAAGCGCTAGCGTTCTCTATGTGCCCTTGAGTGCACTGTTTCTGACAATTAAGTAAATATTAAGAGAAGGAAATGAGCACAAGGTCATGTGACCTAGGTGCCCCACCCAGATGGCCAGAGCGGCCAGCTGCTCTGGCAGCGAGACTTAAAATGGTCGCCAACACCGACGCTGGGCATTTTTTTCTGACATGAGGGTAACTAACGCTCTCACATTAAAAAAAAACTACAAAAGACCAAGCAATGAAAGGCAGATATCTGCCTTTCATTTCTTGGCTTTTTCTAGCTCTTAAAGCTCGAAAGTTTAGTGAAAGTAGTGTGTCCGTCTTTACAATTGGTACAGACCAATTTGTACTTATAAAGTTTGGCCCCTTCGCTATGAGCACCCAGCACAGTCCGTCCCTTCAGTGAGTTCCCATATGCCTGCTGCTCAGAATGCTCCCAAAATCTTAGAGGAAGCCACAGCTGAAGGGAGGGCACCAAAAGCGATGACCCTCTCTTAGTGATGCACACGGTTACATATTTCGTATTTGGACAATGTCCTTCCTTTTGCGCACGGCCACAGCAGGAGTGCATATCAACATGTCGATGACACCACAAGACAGCACGAACTGAGCAGTATATGTTTTTATTCAACAGGGAAACAATTGTTGGCGCATCATCCGAACCAGTGGGCCCCCATGCACTGACGCGTCCACTCGTCTTGGCACAGCCAGCACCACTGGAAGCCACACTGGGACCGGCTGCACACCATGTGCATGCATCCACCTGCACACAAAGGACAGCCTTCAAATGCACGAAGAAGACACTGTCGAAGGGTGCCGCCATATTGGGCTGTGGCCATCGCCCAGCATACGTAGTTGCGGATTAAGTTCCCCCACACTCGCCCCAGAGCCCGAGAATCCGGGCGCTCGGGTTGAGAAACGGTCTTATTCACACCCTTATCACACACCCGCTCCGAACAATCACGCTTTTCCTCCTCTGTCCTCTCCAAAGCTCCACTGGTTAAACAAACTGCCATTATCTGCTGTGCATGCACACTTCACGCTGGTGACAGGCACACATGCTACTCCGTGGGCGCAGTTGGTACCACGTGGAAGCAGATCAAGTGTGCAGCGCCCATGTTCGTACCCACCAGTTTTCTGGGTAGCAGACTAAATTCCACGCACTCCATAGAGCAAACATCTTGTGAATTAGGAAGTCAATAAATTTTTTTCGCTTCTTTCTATGTATTGCTCTCAACTGAAATATACTAGGAACCGAGAAAACATTTTTGGTCATGCAAATGCCCAAAATAATCGAGCACTGTTGCCAAATGCTTCAAAGAAATCAAAGCAACCTTGAACACGAAACAGAAATTAATAATGGAATTCTCTTACGCGAGTGCAATCATCTCAACCAAAGACTCCCTTGCTTTCACATTTAGGAGTGGGGGAAAAAAAAAGCAAAGTTGATAGCAGAACATTTATGCCCAAACTCATAAACGCGCCTTCACCTGACATTTATTGATATTTCTAGACATGAAGTTGGCAAATGTTTAACTCTTAGTATGAACTGTTGTTAAAATAAAGTTACTAGCAAACAGGGTCATTTTCATGAAAGGGAATAAATTCCCAGAACACTCAAGTATTACCTCCTTGTGCATCAAGGCAATTACAACTTTTTATGGAAAACTGAGTGAGAGTCAAAATTGTGTTAGACAAGCACAATGATGACTTTGTTACAGGTATTCCATTTTAATGATGGTTCACTCCACGCAAGAGTGCTTTCTGCCATGTATTCAACCGCAATGTCCTCATATGATTGCAGTAAAAATATAAAAGACCAAGCATTTGAGAGCCAATACAGAGTTTCAGCAGAGCTGGACAAGCATTCGGCTAATACGATAATGCATAGCTGTCGCTACCATTGCCACGCTTCAACTACCAGGCCACGTTTTGCTGTACAGTCGTAGCTGCTGTATTTCGCGTATTTACAGTCTGCCAGTGATAATTCTCTGTTACAAGCATCTTGTTCCCTTTTTTTTTTTCGGAATGATTTTTGTTCAAAGTCAGAAAAAAAAAAACAAGTTTAGATCCGCATCGATGTACTTCCTCTCTGCTGAATGACACACGCTCGCCTGTTCCTAAGATGCACATGCCGCCAGCTCCCAATGAACTTCATGAACCTCCACCAGAAGCACACCTTTGTCTGCCCTTCACCCAACAGTGCCGCTCCACATGGGAGTGCTCAAATTTCTCCCCTTGCCCCGGCAACCACTTCTACTTTCTCAAGGGAAAGTAGGCTGGCTCTCTTCAGCTCCAACCTGAGTGGTCAGCAACGGCTGACCAAGCGGGCCCGCAGGATAGCAGAAGCCATACGAGGCCCGGACTGAGAACCCTACCCATGAGGACAGCTCAATCGCAAATCCCATGCAGGAGTCCAGTGCTGCGAACAAGCGGGAGGTCAGTCTGACCGCACTGGCCATCCTCTCGATGCGCACAATAGCGTGCAGTGCAGCGTGCTGTGCAAGGAGTGAAATGGACGTCACGGCCTCTGCGCATGTGGCGGCGACATGGGAGGAGTGGGGGAGCCTCGGGAAGCGTCGGACGGCGTTCCACTGGTCAGTGTCGATGCTGCACCAGAGGTGCGGACGTATGTGAAGGTAGAGAGTGTGCACAGGAGCTCTGCCACAGCAGTGCCATTGCAGAAATGCACAGCAAAGAGAGGTGAACAGCTGTCACCTTTTGCAAGTAGCTGACAGGATACAGGAGCCACGCGCTTGCCCTCCGCTCTCAGATGGTCAACGGCAGGGCACCGGGTGAGCCTGTAGTCTATTGTGAGGCCCACGTACCCAGCCGGTCAAATCTTTAACTGGCTCTGGTGTTGCATCGCTAAATGCACCTTGTAATTGTGAAAGGTTCTTTTCGGCTACACCGCTGACATTTTGTGGTTCCTTTTTGTTGATATAATATTTGAGGGGAGTACTTGCGCATTCAGATCAAAGTTATCACAAATATTCATCATCTGCCACTACGAAGAGCCGAAACAAGCGGAATACGCAGCAGTGGCTCTGGTGGCGCATTTGCCCTTACTCTGGGTAAACGACTTGTCCGCCATGAAAGGAGTGGTAGTTTACCCAGAGGAGGGAGGCCATATGGGCCAGGACCACTGCTGCGTATGCCGCTTGTTTCGGCTCTTGGTAGTGGCAGACGATAAATATTTCTAATAACTTTTATTTAAACATGGAAGCACTCCACTCAAACATTATATGAACAAAAAGGAATCACGAAATGCCATCTCACGTGTCAAATCACAGCATGAATATGCCAGCGGTGTAG
Organism: Amblyomma mixtum; assembly: GCF_055824585.1. Lineage (NCBI taxonomy): Eukaryota > Metazoa > Arthropoda > Arachnida > Ixodida > Ixodidae > Amblyomma > Amblyomma mixtum. The sequence goes on from NC_143017.1 coordinate 20,699,010, forward strand.
CCGAAAAGAACCTTTTACAAGGAGCATTTAGCGATGCAACACCCAAGCCAGTTAAAGATTTGGCCGGGCGTACCTAGCCGATCGTTTCCAAGGGAATGGAACACCGTCGAGCTGTAGGCGAGGAATAAGGCTTCTCGTAGCATGTCGTGGATGAAAGACGGGCGCCCCATTTTTAGTTAGGGAGAGAGAGAGAGGCCAACAGAGTCCAGGAACTGATTGAGGATCGTTCGTCCCAGCCAGGTGGGACTGCAGCAGAGGAGCCCAGTGCTGTCCGCGTAGATGCAGACATGTACGGGGAGGGAGGGGGATGTACGAATGACACCAGAGAGTTTGCCCATAACCAAGTCGAAGAGGAAAGGGCTTAAAACGCTGCCCTGCGGGACGCCAGTCGTGAGAGTGCGCGGAGAGCTAAGACAGAGCCACCTGTGCTGGCTGCCTTCATTTGAAAGGATCGACCTGATCAATTCACTCTCGCCCCAACCATAAGCTTGCTGTCCCGATTAGCTCAGTTGGTAGAGCAACTGCTCCAGTGAAGCAGTGGTCCCGGGTTCGAACCCCTGACCAGGACAAATTTTTTTTTAACTGCAAAGTTTCTGAGAAAGCTGCATAGCTTTCCTTTGTGGCCGTTTGGCTGTGCCTGGGTGGATGCCAATGAGTAATTACTCCTTCATTACAAATCTACTCCACAGGGGGGTGAATTCCCCTAAACATTTTACCAACACTGCACCTACAGCGGAAAACACGAGGAGCGGGGTGGGCCTGTTTTCACTTCGTTGGCTAAGCAGTGAGGGGTTACCTGTTGTTGCTGTGACAGACGTCTGTTCTTCCAATCTTTCCTCTCACGTCTTTCAACTGCCCTCTGTCTCCACGTGGTAGCGATTGTGGCTCAGCTCGAGCCAGTGGGCAGGCACTTTCCTTCTCATCCTTCCTTCAGTCGCAACAACAACACATGCCGTTGTGCCATACATGAGAGTACGGCTGACAGTGTGCCGAAACGCCTGCGAGGTCTAACCAAGCATAGTCAAGTGTAACGGAGCTTTTCCTCTAACTATGTTTAGAAGAGTTAAACTGCTGCCAATTTTTGAAGAAAGGAAATGGCCACAGGCCTAACGAGCCAATCACCTGATCTGAAAAGCATGCAGGAAGGAGGCACCAAGAGACGCTGCATGCGCAGCACCAGCGATGGTGAGTGCGCAGCCACATCCTCGAATCTAAGCCAACACCCTGGTTTCGTAATTGGAATTTCAATAAAACAAAAATTCAGGGGGGCGCTTTGTTGACCTAAAGCGGGGAGAGGCGAAAGCCTTAAGCACGGTGTTGCTGCTAGTGTCACTGATGTGTGGTTAAGATGTTAAGCTTCGCCTGTATGAGTGAAACGCGACAGCGTCTTGCAACACTGCCAGGCAGTCCACAGAACGCCATCGCCCGTTCGGCTGTACGACTTGCTCGTCGGTAAATTTGTTTTTGAGGAAAGGAAATGTATCTGTCTTGCATATCTCGGTGGACACCTGAAACTCATCGTAAAGGAAGGGAGGAAGATGGAAGACACTGCATTCACTACACGTGCCTTTGCTCATTCCAAACCATCGCGCTGGCATGGCGGAGTGGTTAGCGTACTCGTCTCGCACTCCGGAGACCGGTGTTCGATTCCCCCAGCTCGACCAATTCCTACTCGGTTTCTTTATTTGTCTGGTCGGACTAGAAAGGTTGATTAGGGTATTTGGTTAATTAACTAATTAACTAAAGTCATTCCCACGTACTTGGAGCATCACTATGCTATCCTTTGAATTGGCTGCATGGATACTAGGCAAAGTACAATTGGCTCAGTTTGAAATTCGCGCACTGTGACGTCACGACCATTTCGACCAACTGAAAAGCGTGACATTTCTGTCGACAACTCCTGCTTACAACGATGAGGCATTAAAGGCTTCCGCCTTAATAAAAACCATCAGCTTAGATTTGAATCAATATGGTATGTTTCTTGATTCAGTTACCACATGCCGTTACTCGCTGTCCTGCACGACAGCAACAGAGGACACGCGTGGTTAACCCTTTCAGGCACTTTGAAAGTGGCAAACTTGCAGCTTTTTCTGAGACAATGGAGCACCTAGCAGTGATTTCGTTATTTCAGTCAAATTGAGCACCCTTCTCGTAGCAAATAAGTTGCTTTTTTGTACCATGTAGCGAATGCAGTAAATAATATTTCACATAAGAGTGAGCTAGGTAGCACTTTGTTCGCCGTTTTTGTCCAGACAGATTTTGCTGAGAGTGAAAACATCGATTGTTTTTGCTCAGTTTCGAGCACAATGTGAATCTTCAAAACATAAAGCGATTCCACAATCCCTAGGGTGTTTACTTGACATACGAGAACATTTCGATGCTATTATCTCTAACAAATCTGACACTCTGTACGGAATTCTCCACACTGTTGTGAATAAAAACTTACCTGCTGGTCTTTCATGCTCTAAAACTAACAAATTCCCTTTCTTGAGGCCTGAATATACTACTTAGGAGAAAAAATAATTGATTTCAGTCAAAACAAAAAATGGTGCCTAAAAGGGTTAAAGTAAGTTTCCTCAAAAATTGTATTTTGTTTATGGCAACAGAACATAGTTGAGCATGCATGCATTCCTGCAGTGTATTAATCCAGGTGCAGCGCGGATTCGACCTCTTAATTTTTGCGTTCGGATAGAAGTTGATGAAAACAACGACGTGCAATGCACAGCGTGAGTGTGGCAGTTTAATTAACACGAAGAGTGATCGATCGTGGGAATAGCATAGTGCTCACTTGCAGCGGCCATCGAAGCTGATCTGTTTGCATCAGCTTCAGAACCCAGACATGGCAATATTTATTTTATTTCAGCAGATACCTGAGAAGTACCGACGGCAAAGGGTCAAGGCTTCAGACACCCATCGGCTCTTTCAGGATTGCTAGTGAAGCAACACTTTTGCACTGAAAAGATGATCAGCAACAAGGCAATCATGGTACCAAATGATGTGCGGCTTGGCTGCCTCGCTGATATGCCTGCTACCGCTGTGGGCGAGTGGCAAAGTTCCAAAAAAAGGAACTATGCAGCAGGACTTGGCTATTGAGAGGAACCAGCCGATCATCAACACAACAACCTCTGCACGCATGCCACAGGGGCCCAGGAGACAGTACGAATACCTAGACGATCGCCTGTCGAACACGTAATATGTGCCCCTTTGGGTGCCCGTCCGAATTAATCGATTTGAGCCCTGTGGCATCCGAATAAACGAGCTTCCGACGCCATAGACTAGCATGGCTGTTTGGTGGGACTCCACGGGCAGTCCCAATAAACAAAGTTTTACTGCAGGTTGCAGATGCCCCTGCGGAGGGAGACAAGGGCTACACACAAATAGAGTAAATGACAAGCTATGCATTGTACAGTAAGCCACACAATATGTGCAAAAAAAAAAAAAGAAATAAGCGCGGGAGCTGGCCAACATCATCATCAATATGCGACGCAGTTACAGTGACCTAGATAGACAGTGCAGTGGCCGGGGGTCTCCGCAAGACCTCAGCAACAGTCTAGCTGCCCATGCCTGGCAACAAGGTCAAGACTGGTGTCCGCGGCGGAAAATGAAATCACGAGACGGTTATTTTCGACCAATCATGTACCAGAACGCAGTCATGATCAAGGTGGTTGCATTGTGTGCAAAGAAGTGGTGGGATGCAGCTCCAAGCACGCCGCCTACTATCTCTTGCATCAAAGCAGTGCTCACTAAAGCCATTGTTAGCAGTGCGGAAGGAATAAGAAGCTGACATCATTTCCCTCTCCAGCAGCTGAGGGACGAAATGCATTCAGTAGTCTGGCGTACTCAATCTCCAATGTATGCTGCTGTCATGCAGTTACAGCCAGTGTGCTCATGTGTCACGTGGGGAAGCAAACTGAAACTCATGATGGAATCTTTCCCTGCTGCTCGTGTCGGCTTCCACACCGAGAAAAGGGAGCTAAATAATACTCAGCATTGATCTCACCCTGCCCTCCACGACATCTACCTGCAAGACCTGTTTAATAGGCATCACGGAAAAAGGCGAAGCTGACGTGTTTGGTTGGCGCACCTATAAGCAGCCGTGCCCGGGACACTCTTTAATCCTTGACCTGCATGTCGATAAGATGACTGCTAGCATGCAAGCAGGTTCTGACTTTGTAGGTTTGAAGGCACATTTCTCAGTAAAGCAGACCTCTTTGGTGGGCTGACTGGCAGGTCATAGCAGTTGTAATTAGTTGCGCTCGAAGTAAAAAAAAACTCTGAAGACAAAACAACAGATCAGCAGGGCTAAGACGTAACTCGCCACGGGGCCTCATGTGTTACGCGTCGTCCCTGTTGAAGCCTTGCTTTGTCCCCTGAGTTGTTAGACATTTAATGCATGAGGAAGATGGGCCAATGCAGACTGCCGCAGCTTGCATTTAGTAAAATTTTTTGAGAATATTTGAAATTACCTGATTGCCATTCTCACAAAACGTCACAGTGAAATCTCCAGAAAATTGTTTTCTAATACATGTATTTTTTTCTCTTAAGGGAGAAGCTGGTCATAAAAAAAAATTTGTTGATGAAGTCACAATGATGGAATCATCAAGAAACATGTATTTTTGCATGCTGATTCCAAACATGTAATTTAATTTTGTGTGAAACAAGTCCTTGTGCACTTATATAATATGTTATGTAACTTTCTGCCGAGAGCTTTCAATAGATTTTGGTGCGAGAAAATTGCTAGGATGCATGCCATTGGCCTGTCTTGACATCAGACTATGCAATAAGGGCAAAATTATTATCCTGCCTATCATAGAAGTTGAGTTACAGGGTTTTGAATTAGCCACTTCACAAACGGGAAGAAACTGGTGATTTCAAAATCCTGTAACTCACCTTCTATAACAGGCAGGACAATAATTTTAGCCTTATTGCATAGCTTGATGTCAAGAGAAACCAATGGCATGCAATATAACATGTTCCCTGGAGTAGAATTTCTTTCAAAAGTCTCGGCAGAAGTTACCTAACTTATTGCATAAGTGCACAAGGACTTATACATAAAATTAAATTACATACTTGGAATCAGCACACAAAAATGCATGTTCCGTGGAGATTTCGTAGTTGTGACTTCATTAATAAAAATTTATTTCTAAGACCCTCTTCCCCCCTTAAATTTGTGAAAAGGCTACACAGTCAAGAAAAATGTTGTAGGACTCCTACAATGCGCTTATGAGTTGACGCAATAGCGTGTGCTGTTGGTTGTGCCATCTGATGCTGATGCAACTCTTTAGGCTTTGAGAGGCCTCCTAGAGACTCCGTGATTTGTCCGATGGGCAAAGCGTCGTGCCGAATGGCCTATGGCGTTCGTGGACTCCCTGGCAGCGCTGCGACATGCTGTCATGTTTCGCTCTTAACCCTTTCAGGCGCTTTGTACACAATTGCGTAAGCGGCAAACTTGCAGCTTTTTCTGAGACACTAGTGCACCTAGCAGTGATTTCATTATCTCAGTCAAATTGAGCACCCTTCTTGTTGCAAATAAGTTGCTTTTTGGTACCATGTAGCGAACGCAGTAAGTAATATTTCACATAAGAGTGAGCTGGGTAGCACTTTGTCCACCGTTTTTGTGCAGGCAGATTTTGCCGCGAGTGAAAACATCTATGATTTTTGCTCAATTTCGAGCGTAATGTGCATCTTCAAAACACAAAGTGATTCCACGACCCCTAGGGTGTTTACCTGACACACGAGAACATTTCGATGGTACTATTTCTAACAAATCTGAAACTTTGTACGGAATTTTCCACATCACTGTAAGAACTGACCTGCTGGTCTTCCACGCTCGAAAACTAACAAATTCCGTTTCTTGAGGCCTGAATATACTACTTAGGTGAAAAAATAATTGATCTCAGTGAAAACAAAAAATGGCGCCTGAAAGGGTTAAAGGTGAAGCGTATGTGTCCTCCAATTTTTCCAACTGTTTCAATGAATTATGAATTTTCTTAATTATCATCATCAAACATTGGCTTTTCATTCTGAGCATTTTGACACCTTTGAAACCCCCTTTTTCCAATTTTTTAATTTCTTTATTTAATCAATTAATCAAATAATTGCAATGATTTTACTAACTCGTCATCGGCTATCACACACCAATCAATAATCAATCACTAGACACACAAATTACCGTGATACGATTTTTTTTACGCAGCCCCGATTATTTCCTCGACTACTACTAAGCCGACGGCTTTTTGACCGAACGAGCTGTATGTGCCATTGCGTAAAATGTGGCAGAAGCCTGGTTCACCATTCAAGGCATTCCTACAGGCGTGCTGAACTCAAGACACTCTTGGGAATCTTTTTTTCGCAAAGCACAAATTTTGGTTTTGAATTTATATGATGCACGGTTCATTGGCATACCAAGAGTGAAAAGAAAATTGCAACAAAGCAATTTAAAATTTACAAACCTGAAAAACAAAGAATGCCTGCACTATGGTGCTAGGAGTGCGACAGAACAAACGAAGTGAAAATAGAAAAAGCAGTCAAGATGAAATCTGCCCTGTTGAGGTGCATATTTAGGTGGAAAACCGCAATTGAGAAAAACGCCAATCGTCTGAGAGCTTCCCCGCAACGCACATCCACCGTGGTTCATGAAAAAACCTTTTCCGAGTACTTCCCGGTTGATTTCAGAAATGAAATGGGACAGCATAAAAAACGAGGCATAAAAAGAGATACAAATATTTTCTAAACATCAATTTTTTTGGCCATTTTAGGAGACTTGAAAGCCGCTGCAACACTTTTTTGACAATTTTGCGACATTCAAGGATTCAAATCTATATAGGTTGTAGGTAAAGCATGCCAAGTATTTTTGTACTAGCATTTAAAATAGTGGCGTAATCGATGATTGAATATTGCGCTTCTCCTCAATGCAGCGGAGGAGTGCAGAGAAATTCAGCGTGACGTCACGGAAGGTATGATTTCAAATTACCGCTGTTGTCTGCCACATCCTGACCTGACTCATTAGACGCTGCCAAACAACTCTTGGCAGGCTTTGCCTTTGGTGAAGTTGATTGTTTTCCTTCAAAGCAGGTGTTTGTGGGTTGGAAATGTATCTATATCTTTGATGACGTCATCATGCACCCGCCACTTGGCATTGTGTGGTGCGGAGAAGCTTGAAGGGCGTCCGAATTTTAATCGGCGATTACTTCACTATTTCAAGTGCTAGCCCAAAAAGACTTCGCATGCTTTACCTGCAAGTTTCACACATTCGGCCCTCTTAAACTCGTTAATTTCCAAAACCTATGCAGTTTCCCTTTCAAGGGCTTGCCGGGATTGTCGCATGCTAGCGACTTCACTGAAAAATCCACACTGCTATCGAAGAACCTCGTAAAAAGGGGCAACAATAAAAGCGAAGTTGCGAGTGGAACATTGAAAACAAAGTTACAGCAGTCTGGTTTTACATAATCTTGAGAAGTGGCCATTCAGTGAATAGCGTAAGAGTGCGGAGCAAGTTGTGCTCTGTTGTTTCTTCTCTCTGTACAGGACAGCTCTGAGGAAACGAGCAGAGGCAACAGAATGAATTGAAAGCACGAACTGATGGGCGAGTTGGTTATGCATGGCAAGACTGAAACAGCGCAAGGCCCATGGGCAAAGAAGAGAGCAGAGGAAAGGAGGGAACGGACAACATAGCGCTGAACTAACCACTGCCCCTTATTTGGCACGCTATGCGTATAAATACATTTAGGTATTTAGGCGGTGTTTTTCTATTTTGGTGCCTAAATGTATTAATGCGCACAGCGTGCCAAATAAGTGGCAGTGGTTAGTTCAGCGCTGTGTTGTCCGTTCCCTCCTTTCCTCTGCTCTCTTCTGTGGCCTTGTGCTGTTTCAATTATACCAGAATGCATTGTTTCCTCACCACTGCGCTCGGTGGGCGTCCGACACTTGGGGCACGGCTTGGTGGTGGCCCGGACGGTGAGCCGGCTGGCCTCGTCCCATGTGCTGCTCCCCTGGGCTGCCTTGCCAAACGATGGCCGCCAGGGTGAGGCCTACACCCAAAGCATTTCTTGTACCTCTGGGAAGAGTGCACCCTTGGCACATGCAACTATTAATCACCTCTCTAAATAAATCAGGGGGGCGCTTGTTGACCTAAAGTTCGGTGAGGCGGAAGCCTTAGGCGAGGTGTTGCTGCTTGTTTATTAGGTTTATTATTAAAACGAAATACAAATGTGTTGTAAGTTTCATAAAAAGTTAGTAAACTAGGAGGTCCTAAAGTGAAAACTGTCTGGGGGACCTCCCATCAGGAATACATAAGAAAAGTGCACAAGTTTGGCAGAGGAGCTGGAACAAAAGTATACAATCAAGTTAAGACCTATTATCAATCACTGATGTGTGGTTAAGATGTTAAGCTTCGCCTCTAAGAGTGGAATGCAACAGCGTCTTCCAACGCTGCCAGGGAGTTCACAGAACGCCATCGCCCATTCGTCTGTAGGCCTAGCTCGACGGTAAATTGGTCTTTGAGGAAAGGAAATGTATCTCTCTTGCATATCTTGGTGGACACTTGAACCTCTTATCTCGGTGGTCACCTGAACCTCTTGACACCTGAACCTCACTGGAAGATGGGAGTGAATGAAGATGCCGTATTCAGTAGATGTGCCTTTGTTCACTCCAAACCAACGAGCTGGCATGGCGGAGTGGTTAGCATGCTCGTCTCACACTCCGGAGACCCTGGTTCGATTCCCCAACTCGACCAATTTCCTACTCGGTTTTATTTATTTATTTTACTTGGAGCATCACTATACCATCCCTCTAATTGGTTGCATGGTTACTATCCAAAGCACAATTGGCCCCGTTTGAAATTCTTGCACTGTGACGTCACGACCGTTTCGACCGAATGAAAAGCGTGACATTTCTGTCGACAGCTCCTGCTTACAACGAAGAGGCATTAAAGGCTTCCGCCTTAATAAATCAGTTGTCGCAGTTGCACTCTGACTGCGCACTCTCCTTTAGTGCAATGGCTGAACAAAATAGCAACCAACTTATACTGACGGCATCCTTTTGCTACTTATTAACGCGGAAACTTGGGCTAGTTGGAAAACATTTGGAGTCATATTTGCTAGCGCTTAGTGCACACACGAGACAAGAACACAAATACACAGGAGGACGGAAGCTAAACTGCGTCCCAATCCTGCCCCCAATCTCCTCCAGAACCCAGAGAAGGCAGCACTCACGGCTTGCTCCTCCCCCTCCCCCTCCACGCTCTCACAGGGTCCCAGGTGGTGTCCCTGCAGGCACTGCCGGCAGAAGACAAACTGCACAGAACGCACAGAGAACACACTCACCAACCATGGGCACACCACCTGGAAGGGTGCAGCACACAGGCCGGCCACAACGCGCACTTCTTCGACAGCATGGCGCACAATGCGTTGCTCTCAAAGACCGAGTGCCTGCTTGGCCGAATGTTGGGAGCCACCACAGTGCAGACAAAATGAGACCAGCTGCTTTCCCACTCAACCTGCTTCATTGCACTGCTCCAGCCATGGCACAATGATGGCAGCCTGACCAGTTGCAGTTAAGCCTGGGTGGAATGTAGCTTTTCGTTGCGTCCAGTTTTAGCATAAACGCTTAAAATCACTGAGCCGAATGGAAGCAAAATGAAAAATAGAGCAAAACCTCACCAACCCGTTATAAAGAACAAAAATAGCAAAAAAAGAGGTCCGGACAGAGGCAGGTGACAACACCAGCCTGTGCTGTCTGCCTCTGTCCCGTCTTTTCTTTGCCCTTTTTGTTCTTTGTAATACCTCAGTAATTCAAAGTCGGTTAATTCGAAATCCCAGATAATTTGAAGAATTGCTGTCCCATAATTTCTCAAGGGAATTTACCCGGACGATAGGAAGCGGCGGCCTGTACCAGCCCGGTCAATTCGAAGGTCTGGGGGTGTTATGAGGCATGCCCAATCAGGGTTTTGCCACAACCACAATAAAAATTACATAACTGCTCAAGGAATTGTGCATGCATGCATTTTGTGAAGAGCTTTGGAAAAAATTTATTGTGGGAAACTTGCTGAAATGCATGCCGTTGGGTTTTCTTGACACCAAGGAGTGCAATAAGGGCAAAATTGTCTTCCTGCCTATCATAGAAGTTAAGTTGAAGGGTTTTGAAGTTCTCGCTTCAGAAATGAGAAGAAAAGTGTGTATTCCTGTTTCTGAAGTGGCAGCCTCAGTACCCTACAATTCAAGTTCTGTGACAGCCAGGACGATAATTTTACCCTTGCTGCATCCCTTGGTATCAAGAGAACCAAATGGCATACATTTCAGCGAGTTTCCCGGAGCAAATCTTCTTCAAACCTCATCACAAGATACTTGCATGAAAACTGCATAAGTGCTCAAGGAATTGTTTTACATGAAATTAAATGACATATTTAGAATCAGCACACAAAAATACATATTCCCTCAAGATTCCTTAACTGCGACTTCATTAATAAATTTTTCTTTTCTCAAGACCAGGCTCCGCCCTTAAGCGCTTGTTGCTTTGATATTGCTAAACAAAGGCAGGCAGCAAAGGGGGGTATGCGTAGACTTATATTTGCAGTCAACTCTTTTCTAGCCAGTGAGAGCTACATGTTGGGGGGGCTAGACTTTCACGCGGCAGTGCGTTTGTGCAAAGAAATATTTTGCCTGATCCCGCAAATGGCCTACCAAACATTCACAGCAAACCCCCTTACTCAAAGTCATAAACATGGAAAGTCATTTCATGATCACGTTGATAACGTGAGTACGGCAGCAGCCGCCACCATTTCCGCCGTGGATAGCATGATGAAAGCACAATGACACTAAGCGTGGGGTGGGGAGAGTGGGGGAGGCGCACTAGTCAGAAGCCCACGCCTCTTTCCACTTGCTCATCTAAAAAAAAAGCCACATGGTCTGCCTGTCCGCTGTGGCCCTCAGAAACTGACTCTTCGCCTTGTATTGCTGGCACTCGCCACCGTCCCCGCTACTGCCGCTTGTCTGCCGTCGGCATCTGTATCATGCGAGCAACTGAGTAGAGGTGATGGGCGCTGCTCAGCGCTCCTCTGTGCCTTCTTTGTTACGTCCTGTTGTTTTATACTGCGAGCACGGTGTAAGAATATTTTAGGTGTCGACACTGACTGTCAACACTTAACACTTAGCCGGGTACTTAACATTCTAGGTGCTATATGTTCCCTATATATGCCATGGCAGCAGAGCAATTAATTTCGGTTGGCGATCTTGTGGCCAGTTTCCATCTGCTGTACATTTTGGTGCCACAAAACATGGTAAGACATGCCAGTAACATTTATAACAAATATGCAGCTGCATAATTTGCGGGACCCTAAAACCCTCGATGGAGAATTTCGTGGCCCAACGTTACTGAGGTCAACAAGTCGCTTTACCATGGCAGCTGCAATTATTCTGAACTGACATCCGCCAATCCCCCAGTTTAGAGTCGCCTAAGTATTTTACCTTTGTGCGTGCATGTCAGCCTTTCCTTGAGGGAGACAACAGCTCAGCATCGTTGGTGTCGGCGTAAAAGATGAGCTTGGCAGGAGGAATGCCAGAGCAATTTCCACTAATCATTTTCACGTCGTGTAGCTAAAAATGGACTGCATTAGCCATAAAAACATTGCTAATGTGAACTTGGCTTCCTTTTGGTACCTATGCTCGTTGATATAGCGGTGCAGGCATTCCTCAATGCAGCACAAGGGCGTGGGTTCTCTTCCTGGCTGCGGAGGAAATGTTTCTGATGCAGGCAAAATGCAGACACGCCCTTGAGGTTTCTCTGCACCTCAAAAAAACCCCAGTTGGCTAAGTTAATCATGCTCTCTACACGGCAGGCATCATGTCACAGCGTTGGCACATCACACTGCTCAATCAATCTCTTAATGTATCTGTAGACTCTTTGGACCAAATATGGGAGAATGCGCACTGCGGCAGACCTTTTATATTTAAGAGTTCGCACAGTTACCTATGCTTTCAGCATTTGTGCCGATGAAAGAAAAAACACTTTGCAGTGAACGCATTTTGATAACAAGTTTGGAAGGATCGCACGGCCACGTCCTCGCTGTTGTTCCACCCATTCATGCAGTCGCAGCAAGTAAAATACGAAGGCACCACGAAATTATTTGGTGTCGACAGCAGTTTCAATCCTTCTATGCCTTGCCACACGTAACAAAGCGCATGTACACGCCGCTGTGCCGAACGATCGCACAGCACCTGCATTAAAGCCCCCACAGCTCGGCGACCAGACAAGCCCCCACTGTAAGGCGCCATCTGTACGCGTTCGAGAGAAGCACAAGAAGCAGCAAACAAAATCTGGTTGGGCCGCTGGACGCAGTGTCAGCACCTAATTATGTTCTTACAACGTGGCTGCGACAAAAGCGAAAGCTACAGGGACTGCGGCGTTCGCCACAGTGACGCACCAGTGAGACCACAGCCCATCGTGTCACTTATGTGCACTCGTTGCGATCATAGATGTTGTTCTCATGGCAGTTCCTGTTTTATCGTCAAAAAACATTTAACATGATTTGGCCCAATAACAAGCAACGCAACAGTAGTTAATGGTCGGAATGGTAAGTTTGTTATACTGTTACGTGATGGCATGCTGAAGAATGAGACGTGCTGACAGATGGTGATGAGGTGATTTTAATGGCCTGGTGCGAGCTCTTGGTGCTGCACCACTGCCCACTTTGTCTTCTAGTCCGTGACAATACCAATGTCGACCACCACAACACCTACGCTACATGGAGTTCGCAAAATCACAAGCTTTGAAGAATTGAAAAACTTCTTAACTGTAGAGGAATTCACTACACAGATGTTCGTTACATCCATGACTAACAGTGCTTCTCCATTACTGATGCAAAGATAGAAGGGTAGGATGACCAGCAGTAACTCTGAGGCAATGAAGCAGATCCCAAGAAAAGGCACACATAGCAGCAGGGAGCAGCTGAGAGTCATCTGAGCACATATAACATGACTGCAGTTCAAGTTTATTTATTTATTCAAGTTACCCCTAAAGGCCCTCCAGAAGAGGATATTAGTACATAGGGGGGGAGGTACAATCATATTAGTAATTTTAACACATACATTTTAACATTTTAACAAATATATTTTAATATATAAGTGTCGCAAAAAACATTAATTGAAACATAAGGCATAACACAAAGGAAAAATGAAGACTAACAAAAACAGCAAACTTTTACACATTTCCATGACAGCGAAGAAGCTCTTGGAATTTTGTATTGTCAGTTCCTGTGGCGATGAGTGATGGCAAACTATTCCATTCAGTGATAGTACGGGGAATGAATGAATTGCCTTGAGACGATGAATGACAGTTTACGCATTTAACTTTGAAAGAATGATCACAGCGCGGAAAGATAGCATCAGGTGACTGAAACAAATCACTGCAAAGGGATGGGTGGTGATAAAGCTTATGGAAAAGAGTTAAGCGAGCAAGTTAACAGCGATATGACAAATCTTCCAGTTCGGCACGTTTTTTTAATGCTGAAACGCTTGTGAAGGGTCAGTAGTCTGAAAATATGAAGCGAAAAGCATGGTTCTGCAAGGATTCAATGTTAGTGATAACGTAGGCTTGAACAGGGTCCCCAAATGGCCGCAGCGTATTCAATTTTAGGGCGTATTAGAGTTATATAAGCAGGTTTTTTAACGTGTATAGGGGCATATCTGAGGTTACGTTTAAGAAAACCAAGTGAGCAGATGCTCGGGTGAGGTTGATATGGTGATGCCATGTTAGGTCAAACTGAAGGTGCACCCCAAGGTACTTGTATGGTGGTGTTAGTTCCACAGTGTTGTCATTTAGAATGCAGTTGGAACGTGGTTGACGATGATGATGCCGAAGGGGATGGGAACTGCTGCTCACCCCACACTGGCACGTCACTCGGCGGCAACTCTGGTCGGATGACAGCAGCAGACCCTGGCCACAGCCGGGTCGTGGGCACAGCACCCCGCCCGCCTGCAGGACCCACTCCTCAGCCGCAAAGCGCTGGTACCGCTGGTACTGCAATGGTACCAGGTACCACCTCAGGGCTCGACCGTTCCACAGTCAGACAACTCAGGAATCCACAACTTAAGGGGGGCCGAGGGTCTTAAAACTAGCTTTTTTATTTATGCCTAGCATCTCATGAAATTTTGCACACAGGTGTGTTTTTCTCTTCTGATTCCAAATATGTAATCATAACTGAGCTGGTGGTCTTAGATCTCACACAGCTTTAATGAACTTTCTCATTGCATTTTGTTGCTTTTATTTATATGAAATGAGAGCCAGAGAGTTCCCATACCCGGTGACATTCTTCGTTTTTCTCTAAAGGCATGTCATCCTGACATACTATGTCGAGAGTAACAGGTCGCAGTATTTGACACAGCAACTCATTAAGCTAATTGTAAATTGCTATTTATACGTGGCCTAAACAAAAAAGTAAGAATGTAATCGAGTATGAGAATTCTGTGGTAATCAATTCATGTAATTAAAAGCAACAAAATGCAATGAGAAAGTTCACTAAAGCTGAGTTAAGAAATTACCTAATTACGCTCTAGAATTCAAGATAACTTTTGATCTAAGACCACCAGCTCAATTATGATTACATTTTTGAAATCAGAAGAGAAAAGCGCATCTGTGTGCAAAATTTCATGAGATTCTAGCCACAAATAAAAAGGTCAGTTTTAAAACCCTTGTCCCCCCTTAACCCTTCATATAGAGCAGCACCACAGAGATGACTCAAAGGGAACCTTTGTTTCTCAGTTGCACGTGGTGAGGTCTTGAGACATTTAATGAGGTGAAAGCTTATCAATTCCCATCACGTCGTGCGTTCAAATTCTCATGGAATGGCAAGTTTACTTCATCACATTACAATCTCACACGAAGGAAATGGGACACAGGGCAAAAAACTACTAAAGGCAGCTCCACGGAGATCCCACTGCCTCAGGCACACAAACCCCCAGCAACGGGTTCACATTTGTCAGATTCACACCTGACAACATACTACAAGCAACATTCTGCCTGTAGCTCAGTCTTTAGATAACAAAAGAAACTGGAGACAGTGCGGTAGGAAACAAAATGATGAGTACAATAATTCGTTATTACTAACAGTGATTCTCAGTGTCAATGCACATTCAGAAAAATCATAATTTTCACAGAGGATTTGACTGATAACTGACCATTTTAACTAAGCACCAGGGTAAAGCACAATTTTTAAGTATACAGTGTCATCAATGCTAACCCAAAAGCAAGCAAATGTTCATATACTGTTCACCCCCTTTATGAGACACCAGTTCACTTAATTCTAAATCTACAAAATCACCGACTGTTTCTGTGTGTTAAGACAATTTTTCTTGCAATAAGTTCAGCGTTCCCCACGACCCGTCTTCTTGTTTCTAGACCAATCGATAGGAAATAGAATTGAATGTTAGAAGGAAGAGTGTGAAATAATAGGCCTCGGAAATGAGGCACGGAAGCAACAATGATAGGAATTAACAACTGAAGTTTCATTTGTGTAGACTAAAGACTGTGGCCAGCCATTTTTTGCAGTTGCCAGCCTGAGAAAATGAAAGACATCACTCGCATGATAAGATATAGATGGTATGCTATAACTAGGCATTGGACTTTTCACTTACTATCTATCAAAGATTCAGTAGACTGTGGCTTTTATTATAGAATATACAGCTTTTTTTCGGCAAATACTGTTTCCTATGCAATGTAGTGTGCCAACTGTGACGGGTTCCGCTACCGCCATGCGCCAACACCACGCTGCGCCTGACGATGAAGAAGTTGCCCCGCTCTCTTGGTGCTGGCTACGCCTATCTACGCTGCCAGATCCTACACAGCGGTTCGGTCTCTTGAGGACGCCCAATAAACGCACCCCTACAGCAATAATGATTATTATGCTCTTATAACATATAGAGTATCCGGGTGTGGTCAAAAATAGCACGTTTGTTCTGGCTTTCTGATTAGCACGAACAGCTGACATCACTGTAAACCTAACTGCGCCCACTGCAGGGCAAAGGCCTCTCCCATGTCTCTCCAACTAACCCTGTCCTTCGCCAGTTGCGGCCACCATATTCCCGCAAAAGTCTTAATCTCATCCGCCCACCTAACTTTCTGCCGTCCCCTGCTACGTTTGCCTTCTCTTGGAATACAGTCCAGCGGTTATCTTGCCTTCGCATTACATGCCCTGCCCAAGCCCACTTCTTCCTCTTGATTGCGACTAGGATGTCATTAACGCGCGTTTGTTCCCTCACCCACTCCGCCCTCATCCGATCTCTTAACGTTACACCTATCATTTTTCTTTCCATAGCTCGCTGTGTTGTCCTTGAATTAAGCTGAACCCTCTTTGTTAGCCTCCACGTTTCTGCTCCGTAGATGAGTACCGGTAAGATACAGCTGTCGTATACTTGAGAGGGCGGGAGGGGGGGGGCAAGACTGAGTTTTTATTTATTATTCCAAGATTTATTTACATATTAAATCTTATATTTTCGTTTATGGCTGTATTATTTTGCACTATTCAAAGGTGTATTTGTTAATATGTATAAACCAAACTGAAATGGGCAGCTTTATAAAAATGCACAAACAAGGAGTGATTGGCTGCATTGAAAAAGCTTGCGAATAGTCTGTTTCAATTCTGCTATAATCATGCTCATGAGCAGGAGTCGGACAATCAACTACTGCTGGAATATGACTGGTGCAGGTTACTGAAACAAAATGCTTTACGCCTGGCTACGAAGTGTATCTGTGGTGCCCCACTGTGCTCTATATCAGTAACGTCCTAGAATTGAGGCATGTGTGAAGCCTACATCATCATCATCATGATCCTGACTACACCCACTGCAGGGCAAAGGCCTCTCCCATGTCTCTCCAATTAACCCTGTCCTTTGCTGCCAGTTGCCGCCACTGTATCCCCGCAAACTTCTTTATCTCATCCGCCCACCTAACTTTCTGCCGCCCCCTGCTACGTTTGCTTTCTCTTGGAGTCTCCTCTGTTACCCTTAAGGACCAGCGGTTATCTTGCCTTCGCATTGCATGCCCTGCCCTGCCCATTTCTTCCTCTTGATTTCGACTAGGACGTCGTTCTGCTAACGAAAATCTTATTCCCTACAATATTTCAGGTTCTCTCCTTGAGCAAGTTACCACATATAAATATTTAGGGGTTCATATAACTTCTAACCTTTCGTGGCAGGCACATGTCGATTATATTGTTAACAATGCTAACCGCATGCTTGGCTACTTGCGTCGTAATTTTTCCATGGCTCCACCTTCTTTAAAGCTACTACTCTATAAAACCTTAGTTAGATCGAAATTAGAATACGCGTGCTCTGTGTGGGACCCGGGACATGAAACTCTTACTAATCAGTTAGAGTCAGTACAGAATCGCAGCGCCCAATTTATTTCGTCTAACTTTTCCCGCACTGCTAGTGTAACTGCCATGAAAAATACTTTGAACCTTCCTAGCCTCTCCCTTTGTAGAAAACGCGCGTGAATGCTAACTTTTCACAAGATTTACTACCACAATCATCAGCTAAAACGGGATCTTCTATCTGAACCATCATTCATATCACCTCGCACGGATCATTTCCACAAGGTACGCATTCCATACTGCCGAAGCAATGCATACTTCAACTCGTTTATACCCAAGACGGCGAGCGATTGGAACCACCTGCCCACCTTGGTTGCCGATATTTCTGACACCTGTTTATTTAAAAATGCCGCGGAAAACTATGTGTTCGACTAGGCTGTTTTGTTACCTAATCTGATATGTATTTTGTTCAAGCTTACGTTTTTTCTTTCTTTGCTGTATTACATTACATTTTGCATTTACTTTTTGTTTTCATTTTGCTGCATTGTCTTTACTTTTTTATCCACTCCCTTCTGTAACGCCCCACTGGGGCCCTGAAGGTATTGTAATAAATAAATAAATAAATTAACCCACTTTTTTTCCCTCACCCACTCAGCCTGCTTCCGGTCTCTTAATATATTACACCTATCATTTTCCTTTCCATAGCTCGCTGCGTTGTTCATAACTTAAGCTGAACCCTCTTTGTTAGCCTCCACGTTTCTGCCCCATAGGTGAGTGCCGGTAAGGTACAGCTGTTGTATACTTTTCTCTTGAGGGATATTGGTAAGCAGCCATTCATGATCTGAGCGACTCATGAAGGCTCCATGCCCACCTGAAAGGTAGGGATGGTGGTGGGTGCCCACCCACCCACTTTTATCCTCCACAAGCCCATACAACAGCGAAATCAAGCAGCGAAGTCAAGTCATTGACACAATGGTCAATGTAAAAGCGAAGTGTACAACCAATACTTCTAATGCAGATTTGTCACATCACATTGTATGATCGCCTGTGCATTTTTCTTTCTGCCTCACTCACAGAAAGAACTGTGAAAGCAGCTAACGCTTTGCACAAACTAACAGGTTCAGGTTTATGTTTATGGGGTTCAAAGTCCAAAAGCAACTCGCACTATCAGGGCTGCTGCAGTGGAGGGCTCCGGATAATTTGGACCACCTGGGGTTCTTTTCAGGTGTGCATACGTTGCCCAGTACACGGGCCTCTATCATTCCATCACCTTCGAAATGTGACCACCGCGGCCAGGTTTGAAGCAGCCTCTTTCGGGTCAGCAGCTGAGTACCACGACCACTGAGCCACCACTGTGACTATAGTTTCTTTGTTATTATAATGTTGTTTGTTTGTTGGATTGCTTGTTATTATATAACAAGCAGCATGAACTGATGGGCGAGTCTGTCTGACATGGTGGTGGAACAGTGCAATCGCACAGGACACAATAGTGGTGTGTCCTCTCTCTCCCAGGTGGCGCTGTGTGCCGTTTCACCCTTTCTCACACCCTCCTCCTCCTCCTCACCTGTTCAGCTCCCAGCAGGCAGAAGTGGTGGCTCTCCTCGATGAGCGAGTCAGCACAGCCCACTGCACAGACGAAGAAACACCTGAAGGAGGCTGATCCACAAACAGCAGCTAGGCTTATGCCACCCCATCACCCGCCTCAATCGGGGACTTTTGAGCAGGGGATAAAAAATAACTTTCTCACTCCTCGCAACGAGGCCTTAATTTAACCCTTTCAGGCGCCATTTTTTGTTTTGACTGAAATCTATTATTTTTTTCACCTGAGTAGTATATTCAGGCCTCAAGAAAGGGAATTTGTTAGTTTTCCAATGTCAAAGACCAGCAGGTAAGTTTTTACAACGTTGTGGAGAATTCCATACAAAGTGTCAGATTTGTTAGAAATACTAGTACCATCAAAATGTTCTCGTGTGTCAGGTAAACACCCTAGGGATCGTGGAATTGCTTTGTGTTTCGAAGATTCACATTACGCTCGAAATTGAGCAAAAACAATCGATGTTTTCACTCGCGGCAAAATCTGCCTGCACAAAATCGGCAGACAAGGTGCTACCTAGCTCACTCTTATGGGAAATATTACTTACTGCGTTCGCTACATGGTACAAAGAAAGCAACTTATTTGCAACAAGAAGGGTGCTCAATGTGACTGAAATAATGAAATCACTGTTAAAAAGTTGTAAGTTTGCCGCTCACACAATTGCGTACAAAGTGCCTGAAAGGGTTAAAACCACTCATCTTCAGCGCATGTCTTCGTACGTATGCGCTATCATTGCTAAATGAAACACGTACAGGGTAAGTGCAGTGTGGAGATGAGACTACAAGAACATTAGCAGCTGGAGAAAAGACCCAGGCAGGACTCATTAACACTTCCGCACAGTGGTCTTTTGCACCATAGAGGTGAATAGTTAGTGTGCTAGTAGTATTCTGTCTCGATCAACTCGAGTCTTCTCATCCTGTGTTTCCATCTCAGTTGTCTTGTTTGGGTTTCATGGCAGTAGTGCATGGCAAGAGATGTCACTGCCCCATTTGAAAGCAAACAGCCCCACGGTAGGGAGCACAGGCAGAAACCGTTAGGATGGGCAACTTGAAGACCTGTTGCCTGTACACAATAGAGGGGGAACCATCTTGCTTTGAAAAAAAAAAAAAGAATGCTTTATTCACAATAACAGCGATAAGAAATAAAGGTTGCTTCTCACAGATTTTTCATGGATTTTTTGCCCATGGACAACAACGCTGGATTTTCTGTGATATGAGCTGGGGTGAGGTGGAAATCGGGTGATTGCAGTTGTCACTATGCTTGGCTTTTTTTTTTTTTTTCATTATATTTCTTTAAGAACTCCATCAAACCTAATGGTATTTATCTACAAATTTGCCATTTTTCTGTGCATCCATTTTAGTGAGTTTTATGTCTGACCCATTTTAAATCCCGAACTTGCATCCCAACATCACCACCCTACTTTTGAGCACCAATCTTCCAATCGCTTTGTGCTAAATTCCACTGCAGACCTATTTACATGACCATTGTTATCTTTAAACCCTAGGGCCTCAGGAAGAGTGACTGTGCCTGCATCGACATCCGGATGGATACCATCACATTTGAGTATGAGGTGTTCAATAGTTTCTACAGATCTACGACACACAGCACATGTGTCATCTCCTCTGTTAAATCTCCTTTACGAGCTTCGTGCTGTAAGATCCCCTGATTTAGTTTCAAAGATTAGGGCACTGCCCCCCGAGTTATCATAGAACACAATTTCTATACAGTTCTAGGGATGTGCAAATATTCTAATTTTTCAAACACCAAATATCATCCTATTCGATTTGTTAAAGAATCGACCGGTTGGGCCACAAGTAACAGGATGCTGATGCCTTGTCCCGCTCCCCACTACTGGCCGAGATTGCCAGCCTCTCCGCCCTCGAATGCACTGCGCCTTCACTCACCAACAGCGACATGCCTTCTGGTCAGCCCACAGATCCATGGATTGCCTCTCTTCTCGACTTAATCTCAAATCCATGTGCAGTTCCAGCATTCCGTGTCCTTCGCTGCCAACTTCCACATTTTGCAATTCACAATAATCTCCCTTGTTGGTGCAACTACCATATTTACTCGCATAATAGGTGCACTTTTTTTTTAGAAAATCCGCCTCAAAGTTTGGGGTGCGCATATTACGCGGAGAAAAATTTCCGAAAATTTTCCGACTTGCAATTGCATGCTTTAAAACTGAACATCCCGTATAAATGCACACGTGTAAGGGCTGCACCCATGTACAGGCCGAACTGTGTTTTCCCGAGGGAAATATTAAAAAAAAAAAGAACCGTGCAAGGGCTGCACCCAAACTTTCCATGACCCACGCGGAAATAGCTTTCGAAATGCATGCACCGTAGCCTCTGCGATCAGCTCCGGCAAGGAGTAACAGTGGGCTTGACCGCAGAGGGTACGCACACACAGAGGAGCTTCCAGGTGCCACCAAAAATAGCACAGATTGATTTTCTGATTTGATTTACTGCTTTACTGGGGTTCAACGTCCCAAAGCAACTCAGGCTATGAGGGACGCTGTAGTGAAGGGCTCCGGAAATTTCGACCTCCTGGGGCTCTTTAAAGGTGCAGTGAAGAGGAATCTGAACTTGTCTTTTTGCCGCAGGAACTCCATCTATGCGTTCCGAGCATTCTTATAAACCTCGACTTATTGCCCTGTGTGGCCGATTTCTCTAATTAAATCGCATTAACGTCCGGCTCACGCCTTTATTTTCTGAATTCTCCCTGCATGGTGGGCGGAGTCGACCAAAGCATGGAGTGCCTTGCAGCCAGCTCCGTGGAGGCTTTGCTTTCGCTTTATTTTGCTTTTTAGGTTTCCGTGAATAAAGTTTCATTCGCAGATAATATAGCCGCAAAATAAGCCCGCAGAAATAAAAATATGCATGGACTATTTGCTACTACGGATTACTACACATTACTACGTATTACTACATATTACTTCGCCGATGGCAGAGCGGCAAGCCGCCACGGGACTGGGTGAAAGGCACTCCACGTGTTGGTCGACTCCGCACACCGTACGGGGAGAATTAAAAAAAATAAAGGTGGGAGCCAGATGTTAATTCGATTTATGTAGGGAAATTGACCACACAGGGCAATAAATCGAAGTTTCTAAGAATGCTCGGAACGTGTAGATCGAGTTCCCGCGGCAAAAAGACGAGTTCAGATTCCTCTTCACTGCACCTTTAACGTGCCCTGGCATCACACAGTACATGGGCCTCTAGAATTTTGCCTCCATCGAAATTCAGTCGCCGCGGCCGGGATGGAACCCGCGTCTTTCGGGACAGCAGCCGAGCGCCGTAACCACTGAGCCACCACGGCGGGGCCGTACTTATTCGCAGACCCCATCTACATTCTTCTTCTTTTCCAGTGAATTATTCCAATTCTTACCTTCTCCCTTTTTACCTGCCATTTAAACTGTGTCCTTGTGTCCTGCATACTCCCTGGTAGTCCCCCTCCGCCACTCTGAGTCAGCGTTCACTCTCTTCAATGTTTAATTAAACCCCTCAGCTTCCCCAGGAGCTCTGCCCGTAATATATTTCAGCCTCCCACTCACCAGGGCAGGGCAATGTGTAGCCCAGGGTCGGATGCTGGACGAAGCCCCGCTCGTCCAGTCGGCTGCGGCAGTAGGCGCAGAAGCACTCCAGGCACACAACGTGCCCACACCGGAACACCAGCACCAGTTGGCTGCACCAGCCGGTACAAGAGAAGACATGCAGGAAAGTGATCAGTATCTGCACTGCGCTGAAATATTAGATTCTCTAGCAAAGGAATTTCTCTATGCATTGAAAGCCCCACCATAAAAAAAGAAAGTGTTCCCTCTCATTAACAAGCGAAGAAGGGAATTCCCTTTCTCCGCATGGTGGTAAAGTGCACACCAAACTACACCGAACATATTTATTTTTATTTTTCCATAGAGCGGCTTCCAATGCGAATGCCTTAAGGGGACTCTGAAAGGGGCTATCAATACAGTTGCGGTATGCCTGGGATGCTAAATGACGCTGCTTTACGAATATCCTCCGGCAAGAATTTTTTAAAGGTGTTTGTTAGAAGCTCAGTTATCTGCAGTCAAAATGTTAACTTTTAGCGTTCGCCCGACTTTCCCTCTCCTCTTGGCACTTTTTGTATGCTCTAAGGTTGCTACTCCTCCGTCAGCCCCAGCTGGAATTCCTCGGGGGAATTTCAGAGCAACGTAGCTGACTGGCTATGGCCATGGTAGCTCCACGACATCTGAAAGGATCTAATAGCCATCTCTTTACCGACATACCGTATAAACGCATGTAAGGGCCACACTTTTTTTTCCACATTCGAGGGCAAATTTTCGGGGTGCAGCCCATACATGCAATGTGCGAAAATCTTTTTAAGAACATACCAATCATGTAATGAGCGGAATTTATTCTCACTCACAGAGTCTTCAGATTCCGAGCTGGTGCTGTGCTCTGGTGCATGCTCATCCCTCAAGAAGTCGCACAGCATGTCCGTTGTCAACGCGTAGCCATTCTTCCGCACTTCCATCACATATCAGAGCAGCTCCTCTTCCACTTTGGGAAACTCGGACGGCTTGCCTCGGAAAGGGCACTTTTTGCATCTTGTGTTCCTCAATGCATCCTTTTGGCTGCACCATCGTCGGACGCACTTCTCGGCCATGTCGAATTTCCTGCCTGCCACAGGCTTGCTGTGTTCGAGAGCAAACTCCCAGCCACGTAGCTATTGTAAGGTGCTTGCCCATCGTGCTAAAATTGCAACACTTGGCGGCAGCACACGAAAGCTGCAACTACGATGAACTAACACGCTACCGCAACTCCTGTGCCTTCGACAGCCACAAAAACGTGCACAAAATGCTGGAGCTGGTGTTACTGATGCCAATATGGATAGCGGGAGCTCACGGCGGAGCAAAAAGCTGATGATGATGAAGAGCCGCAGCCTCGGGCACCATCTGTGGGCGGTACCTGGAAGCTCTTGTGCACGCATGTGGCCTCTGCAATCAAGTGCACCGTTGCTCGCAGCCAGAGCTGATCGCGGAAGCTACGGCATGTGCATTTCAAAGGAGATTCCAGCATGGGTCGAGGAAAGCTTGGGTGCGGCCCTTACACATCTCTTTCTTTTTTTTTAATATTTCCTTCGGGAAAACAGGGTGCGGCCCGTACACAGGTGCAGCCCTTACATGCGTTTATAAAAAACATGGGTAAGGACCAAATGCACAATTTTTTCAAGCGGATTTTTCTCCGAAAAGCGTTTTTTTTTTTTTTCAGTTTTACAAAATTTTCTTCCGGTCTGACTGTTCACACTATTTTCTTTTTGTGTCCTGCTGAGTTTAAGAAATTGGCCAGTGACTATCCGCAGCCATTCATGATGGGCCACCAGGGGCGTGGCTTTGTTAAAGGACCACTGACACCTAATTTTAGTTGCGTGCTTTCTTCTTTCAAACGATGTGTTAGAAATCAGAATACACAGATCACCACGTCTATTCTCCTGTGATGGCTAAATAGTCTATAATCGAATTTCTTCTTCACACTGTTTCAGTTTCCATTTCATCAACCGAACGGTGGCTGTGGCGTGTAGTTCACACTTAGGTCACGTGAGGGACGAAAGAACCTGCAATATAAACGCTAATAAGTAGTTTTAATTCGCTGTAACACTTACAACAGCTTGCTCCAAGAGCTGGAATGACAAGAAATGATGTATCAGCACTTATATAGTATTGCCCTTTTTTTGAGTGCCTCATGTGACTTAAAAGTCAAGAACACGTCACAGCTATCGTTCCGTTGATGAAACTGAAATTGAAACAGCTTCAAGAAGACGAGACATCTGGGCTAGTTTGCACAGTGATACAATGAATGAACAGAGCTAAAGACAAGGACAAAGAGCAAACAGGACGAGCGCTGACTCGCAACTAACGTTTATTGAGAAAAACACAGAATACTATATCAAGCCAAACAGCACCAAAACCACACAATCATCAAAATAAAAAAAAACATGTCATGAAATTCCCCTACACATTCCCTGTTCAAGAAATCTAACCTCATTATCTGTTAAAGCGATGGAAGGGTCACTGACACATTCCTCCCTTAATCTCATGATATGTCTGGCCTCTATGATTTTCCGGTTTGCCGAATGGGCATCTAAAATAACTGTCTGTGATAGAAAAGGATGGCAGCCTTTACACCCCTTACAATGCATAACCAGATTCGACCCCCTACCAATCTCTAATGATCTCTCATGCTCCCGTAAGTGAACATCTGCCAGTTTGACCTGCATACACTTTGTCACAAGATAACAGAATCCTGTATATCACACCCACTTTACAAGGAACATAAGCAAACTCATGCTTCACCCTACAAGTTTTTTTTTTCTCTCGAACCTTTTTCGCTGCTTTATTCTTAACCATGCTACAAATTTTCGACAACTTATTTGGTGCCGAGAAGACCACACCAACATCCTACCTTCTGGCCACATTCTTCAAATTATGTGATAGGCTATGTATACGTATGGCAGAACAACAGGTCTTTTAGCTTCTCTCTGTCCAACTGGCCACTCAGGACAAGAACTGCAAAGCATGATCAATGAGTTAGACAGGCAGAGCAGAACGGTGGGGCTAAAAATTAACATGCAGAAAACCAAAGTAATGTTCAACAGCCTAGCAAGGGAACAGCAGTTTGCAACTGGTAGCGAGGTGCTGGAAGTAGTAAGAGAATATGTCTACTCAGGGCAGGTAGTGACCGCAGATCCGGATCATGAGAGGGAAATACAGTGGAACCTCGATTATACGACGTTCAGGGGACCGCGCGAAACCGTCGTATAATCCGGGTGTCGTATAATCGAAAATCAAAGAATGCGGCCAGTGGCACTCGGCCTTGCGCCGAAAACTTTTGACCGGCTTCAAGCCCGCGGCAAGTAAGCCAATCAGATTAAAAAAGACAAAACCCAGCATTTGTTTGAAACAGATTTGTAAAAAAAATCTTTATTACCGTTTAAAAAAAATCGGTAATTTTTTTTTGCACCTTTGCCCAACCTCGGCGCATCAACTTTCTTTCAAGGGCTGCCACGTCCGGCAGTAGGTCGCCAACATCGTCGCGCGCGCAAGCAAAGCGCCGGATGTTGTCGACGCTCTGAAACACGTCCGCGTAACTAGGAATGGGAGCGCAAACCTCTGCATCGTTGTCCACTTCGGAAGTTTTATCGTGGGGCACAAGCATCCATTACTTCCATTACAAAAAGCGCCCCGGACACCGCTGTCCTCGCTTGGGCGAGCGCGGCCTCGCCCGCTTATCTGTTTTTTCATCAGCGTCGGCTCCTGCGGACGCATCTGTTGCTGGGACCCGCGTCTTATCTTTTCTCTTTATCTTTCCTCTGATCTTTTAACTCTCCTCGGCAGCGGTGGTGGCTTGGCTCACGCCAGTAGGCGGGCCCGTGCGCTTTCTTTTTCATCCTTCTCTCAGTCACAACAACACGCAGGCCGCGCCTCCTTGGGACTCCGACTGCACAGGCTCGACGAAAAAGAGAGCAAGTGCACTTGGCGGCCTCGGCAACGCTCTCTTCCGCGCAAAAACGGGGGGTGCTTAGATTCGCATGCAGTTTTTTTTTGTCAGAAATTTTTTTTCCGAAAATAGGGGGGGTGCTTAGAATCGCGAAAATACGGTACATCCCGGCCTGCGTTTGCTGACGACCTTTTTTGACGGACGGTACGAGCCAGCCGTCGTACGAAACGGGGTCCTTCTAAAATTTGCGTCGTATAACCGAGGTTTTTAATGCATTGTCTCTATGGGGGTTTTGCCGGGACCACACAAATTCGTCGTAAAATGCGGGTCGTCGCATGACCGGGGGACGTATAATCGAGGTTCCACTGTAACTAGAAGAATAAGAATGGGATGAAGCGCATATGGCATGTTCTCTCAGATCATGAATGGCAGCTTACCAATATCCCTGAAGAGAAAAGTATACAACAGCTGTATCCTACCGGTACTCACCTATGGGGCCGAAACGTGGAGGCTAACAAAGAGGGATCAGCTTAAGTTAAGGACAACGCAGCGGGCTGTGGAAAGAAGAATGATAGGTGTAACGTTAAGAGATCGGAAGAGGGCGGAGTGGGTGAGGGAACAAACGCAGGTTAATGACATCTTAGTCGCAATCAAGAGGAAGAAATGGGCTTGGGCAGGGCATGTAATGCGAAGGCAAGATAACCGCTGGTCCTTAAGGGCAAAGGAGTGGATTCCAAGAGAAGGCAAGCGTAACAGGGGGCGGCAGAAAGTTAGGTGGGCGGATGTGATTAAGATGTTTACAGGGATACAGAGGCTGCAACTGGCAAAGGACAGAGTCAATTGGAGAGACATGGGAGAGGCCTCTGCCCTGCAGTGGGTGTAGTCAGGCTGATGATGATGATGTCCAACTCCCTCCTGCTTCTGCAAAACTTGCTTGGCTTGGATATATTCTGTGCTTTCCTCAGTAAACGTTAGTTGTGAGTCAGTGCTCGTCCTGTTTGCCCTCGTCTTTAGCGCTGTTCATTCATTAAGTTCAAGAAGAAATTGAATTGTAGATTACTGAACAGTCAGAGGCAAATATCACACAGTGGTCCATGTATTATACTCTCTAAGGGATCATTTGAAAGAATGCAATATGCAAGCAAAAATCGGGTGTCGGCAGTCCTTGAGTGGTAAAAGACGGTGAACATTCTGTGGGAACACGGCGGAGGAGGGCACCTGGTGTCCAGGCAGGCCAGGCAAGGCACATGCAGGTAGTTGTAACGAATCAGCTGCAGCACGACGACCGTGTGCTCCCCACGGGGCTCCCCCGTGCACTTGAAGAAGAAGCGGGCCGCCCTGGTCTCACGGCACACCTGGCACTCCCCCGACAACCGGCCCGCTTCCAGCACGTCCCGCCAACAGGAGGGATCCTGCATGACACCACACAGTGTGCCATCACGGTTCATGAAACAGGAGGACCGCAGACAGTTGACGGATGCCTCGGCGTGACTGGGTCTCAGCAGACTACCTGTTGCATCCTATCTCTGAAACTGCTGCTTACTGCATGTTCACTTCATTCTATTTCTACTGCTGTCAAAATTTGCCAAACTCTGTCTGAACCAAGAGCCAGAGGCCAGCACGGGGTTCAGAAAGCGAAAATTTATGGAGGCAAGAACGCAGCTCTTGTGTGAGTACAAAGGTACACCTATCCTGGCGAAATACCGAAACAAAACCCTGGATAAAGATAAAATACAATAGTGTGGATGTTATAGACATCATCATCATTACCATTGGGTTAACTGGTTTGTTCACAGAAAGTTGCTGCCAAGCACTACACCAGGGTGGCCAAAGCCTGCTCTGGTGAGGGAGTGTGTTGTCGGTTCTGGCCACCGAGATCAGGCCACACCCCAGACCTGGTTAAGCAATTCCATCGACATGTGGAGTTTTTTTTTTCTTTTTTTAACCCAGTGGAGAATTGTGCAGATTGGAGCCCTGGTCCTCTTGCACGCAAAGCAGATGCTCTCTCTACCTCTATGCAATCGCTGCAACCTTCGTGCTTCTGGTATGTACATGGTAGGTCCTCACTTAATACACCAGGGCCGGCGTCAAATCCAAGATGCTTAAGAAAAGTTGGAAGAATCTGGCTCTCGCTTGGAGCGCGGCACGAAGAGACTACCCAAAGTTGATGGCACTTCGGCATCTGGCAGGGGTGTGCAACACAGAAGCGCACCACGAGGAGTAGCAACCCTGCCTATCCGAAGCTTGTGGGTTGGACCCACACACGATCAATGGGGTGGCAGTACTGGAGAAGGCAAGCGTAGCAGGGGCCGGCAGAAAGTTAGGTGGGCGGATGAAATTAAGAAGTTTACGGGAATACAGTGGCCACAGTTAGAACGGCTACTTGGGCTAGTTGGTGTAGATTCATTAGAGCCACTCTGCTCTCTTCCTGTCCCTTAACATTAAGCCTGTCGTTTTCCTTTCCATAGACAACTATGTCGTTCTCGACTTAAGTTGAACCCTTTTCGTTTAGCCTCCACGTTTCTGCCCCATAGGTGAGTACCGGTAAGATACAGCTGTTGTACACTTTTCTCTTGAGGGATGTTGGTAAACTGCCACTCATGATCTGAGAGAACCTGCCATATGCACTCCACCCCATTGTTATTCTTCTAGTTATTTCACTCCCGTGATCTGCATCTGCGGTCACTACCTGCCCTAAATAGACATACTCCGTTACCACTTCCAATGCTTCCCTACTAATCATAAACTGCTGTTTCCTTACGAGACTGCTGAACATTACTTTGGCTTTCTACATATTAATTTTTACACCCAGCCTTCAGCTCTGCCTGTCTATGTCATTGATCATGCTTAGCAATTCACCCCCTGAGAGACTTAGCAAGGCCATGTCATCAGCAAATCTCTGATTACTGAGAATGCAGATTACATTAACTTTTATCCCCAACTGTTCCCAATCCAGGCCTCTGAATACCTCCTGTAAACCGGCAGTGAATAACATTGGCAAGATCATATCTCTCTGCCTGACACCTCTCCTTATTGAAAGTTTACAGCTTACATTCTGCACGACTATGGTCACTCTGCAGCCGTCACAGATATCTTCCAATATTTTTATATGAGGCTCTTCTACACCCTTATTCATTAATGCCTGCATGTCTCCTGTGGTTTCCACTGAGTCAAATGCTTTCTCATTACCTATGAGGGCTTTATATAGCGGCTAGTTATATTCTATGCATTTCTCTATCACCTGATTGACAGAGTGAATAGGGTGTTTTGTTGAGTAGCCTTTCAGAAAGCCTGCCTGATGATTAACAGAGTACACTGTGGGGCCAGTTGGTCATACATAATCTGAACGAACAAACGTAGCGTTTAAAACAGGACACAGAAAGATGAGGACAGGACGGGGCTACAACTTACAACTGAATGAAATCGATAAACGAAAGACACATCCCTTCTCAAGCAAAGACACGCATGCGCAAACTTGAAAGAATGACAAAACTGTGATAAACTAGAAAAAATCGGTAAAAGAAAAAGAAAAAGAGATGAAAAGGCGTGGAATAGCCACCGGTCATGAAACTGTTTACAAACATTAAGTGCGTCTTAGAAAGTCTCTTTCTTTTTCCATTAGATAAATAGATGGTGTGCTAATGCACGTGTCATTACCGCGTTGTGATATTTCATGAGCTTCCAGGATTTCCCTCGCCAATTGATCTTTACCCCTTCCTAAAATCTTGGTGCGGTTCAAAGAGGGAAAGCAACCTGGGCAGCTCTTGCAATGTTTTGGCAAGTGCTCATCAGTTTGCTGACGAAGCGAAGATGCGTGTTCACTCAGCCTCACGTTTAGACATCTGCCCGTCTGCCCAATGTACACACTTTCGCAGCGTAGAGGGATCTGATAAAGTGTGTACATTACTTTATTGCGGATCTTGAATCTACAAAATGTATATAATTGAGAATAAATAGTAAAAAAAAATTAGGAACAGTACTTTGGTGACAGCATCACTCACAAATGAAAAATGTTCAATAGAATAGAATAGCAACGGTGATAAGCAAGCTAAGAGCAGCACCAATAAAGATAGAAATCAACTTTCGCCGCCTCTGCAAAACAGTGCCCACAAAGAGAAAACACGTTTCGTGCGACTCCGTTGCGATCCCGTGGCGGAATCGAAACCGCGTAGGCGCGTTGCCACAGAGGGCGAGAATACCTCGCGAGCAATGGTGATAAGCAAGCTAAGAGCAGCGCCAATAAAGATAGAAATCAACTTCGGCAGCCCCTGCAATATAGTGCTGACAAAAAGAAAACTCAAATTTCGAGCGGCTCCGTTGCGATCACGCGGCGAAACCAGAACTACAAAAGGGGTGTTGCCGCAGTCTGTGCCGCCGCGCTAAAGCTAGACATAAGTTCTGCTTATCTCCGTAAGAAGGCAGCACAAAATTCAAACACTTCTTGTAAGTCCTAAGAGGTGGCAGCACCCCCTAGTGAGCACGCATTGTTCTTTTGGCGCAAAATTTCAAACGGAAGATCGAAACCGTACCCGTACGGCTAAGACCTTGCGGGACAAAAAACCGCCGCCGTACATATACGGCAAAAACCTTCAAAGGGTTAAAGTCATAAGGCATTGCGTATACAGGGTCCCTAGTTTTTCTAGCACAATATCCCCTCCGTTCTTCAACAGATCTGCTGTTACCTGATCCTCACCAGCTACTTTCCCCCTTTTCATTGCTCCTAAGGCTTTCTTTACTTCCTCTTTCGTTACTGGCGGGATGTTTCATTGCTATGCGCTACTGTCTCTCACATTAGCATTCTGAATGCGTTGGCTACTGTATATATTAGAGTAGAACTCTTTGGCTACTTTAACTATCTTGTCCATATTGCTAATAACATGCCCTCTTTGTCTCTTAATGCAAATTACAGTCAACAAAATCTAATCAAAGCAGCACAGCACAATAGAGAAAAACTGGAAACAACCATTACACTGGTCAAATAATGCTCATGAAGTATGTTTTCAAGGCACTTTACAAGTTTCATAGGACTGTTTTGTCTGTCATGCTAAACCATTCCAACTTGGCTCCTGAAAACTGTGCCAACTATTGACTGTAAATATATATTAAATCGCGGCAGATGGAAGTTACCGTATGTGAGGTTTCTAGTGGGTCGAGATGCAGAGCAAAACAAACTGGCACTGAAAGGATGATTATATTTTACTATGCTGCTTGCACAGACTGCCACGTTTGCTGTTCAATTTAAAAATGTGCAACACTGTTACTGATCATCCTGCCCCACTGATTTTCCCTTTGTGCACTCGCGACTAACAGAGATTTGTAGGCATCGTGATCATCGTCAGCCTGACTACGCCCGCCGCTGGGCAAAGGCCTCTCCCATGTCTCTCCAATTAACCCTCTCCTTCGCCAGTTGCTGCCACTGTATCCCCGCAAACTTCCTAATCTCATCCGCCCACCTAACTTTCTGCCGCCCCCTGCTGCGCTTGCCTTCTCTCGGAATCCACTCCGTTACCCTAAAGGACCAGCGGTTATCTTGCCTTCGCATTACATGCCCTGCCCAAGCCCACTTCTTCCTCTTGATTTCGACTAGGATGTATTTGACCAGCGTTTGTTCTCTCACCCACTCCGCCCGCTTCCGATCTCTTAACGTTACACCTATCATTTTTCTTTCCATAGCTCGCTGCGATGTCCTTAAGGGGGTACAAGGGTCTTAAAACTGACCTTTTTATCTGTGGCTAGAATCTCATGAAATTTTTGCACACAGATGCGCTTTGCTCTTCTGATTCCAACTATGTAGTCACAATTCAGCTGGTGGTCTTAGATCGAAAGTTATCTTGGATTCTAGTGTAATTAGCCAATTTCTTACACAGCTTTAATGAACTTCATCATTGGATTTTGTTGCTTTTAATTACATGATTTGATGGCCAGCGAATTCCCATACCAGATGACATTCTTACTTTTTTTTGTTTAGGCCACGTGTAAATAGCAATTTACAATTAGCTTAATGAGTTGCAGTGTCAAATACTGTGACCTTTTACTCTCGACATAGTATATCAAGATGACATGCATTTAGAGAAAAACGAAGAATGTCATCGGCTATAGGAAGTCTCTGGCTATCGATTCATGTAAGTAAAAGCAACAAAATGCAATGGGAAAGTCCATAAAAGCTGCGTAAAAAATTACCTAATTACATTCTAGACTTTGTAAGATCTAAGACCACCAGCTCGATTATGACTGCATATTTGAAATCAGAAGAAAGAAACGCACATGTGTGCAAAATTTCATGAGATTCTAGCCACAAATAAAAAGGTTAGTTTTAAGGCCCTCATCGTCCCTTAAAGGGACAGTGAGGAGAGCACTATTATATTTTTTTTATAGCGAAATCCGATAGTTCGGCATTTCATGGCTTTGTTGCCACTTGGCCGGCAGCGAAAGATGCATTTACTTCTAAGAAATTTGCATTCGGAGTTGAAAGAGTTTTTCCCGCCGCTCTGATTCAAACTTGGGATTCTCCTATGACAACACAGGACTAAGTGACATGAAACATGACGTGAACATGACGTAACGCAGACTCCGTGATTTCTGTCGGCCAGCAGTGCGGCCTACCAGCAGCCGAAAAGAAAGCTACCGCCGGCCGCACGTTGAAGGCATCTGTCGGCTATTGCGGCCGTCGCTTCGTTTACATTTGCACCGGCGTTTTGCCAGCATTACAATGGATCCCATTCTCGAAGTCGTCAACGAAGTTCTTTAGCATAGCGTGTACCTTGTTACCGTTAGCGGAATACTGGGAGCCCGCCTAACGCCGGTGAGCCGGCGTTGATTGGTCCTGATGCTTCAGGCGCGCGCTCGTAGCTGCCGGGCACGTGGCGCCATCTGGCGACGTCAAGGAGATTTGCGCATGCATTGGCTGCGCCTCAGTGATTTGTGGCTTCTCCTGTCCCAGTGTTACTAGAACCATTGGTTCTAGCAACACTGTTTTGTCCTATGACGTCATCACGCTTGTACTTGCGAGTTTGGCCTGTGGCGGCGATACCTGTATTTTGGTTCTTGCTCTTTTCTACGTTACAAGAGCTTTGTTGTCAGTATGAGTGGCGTTTTTGTAATCAGGAGCTGGTATTCTGTCGATACAAGCCAACTTCAATTTCTCCTCAGTGTCCCTTTAACTTGAGCTGAACCCACAAGTCACTGCACAGAAAAGGATGGGGCACAGCTGCTGATCAACACCTGTTGTGCACAGCCAGTGGGAACCCACCTGGTTGAGGACGAACGAGCCCTCTCCGCACGTCGCACAGCACACCCTGAGCTTGCCCGGCTGCACCTGCCCGCACGGCTGCTTGCAGTGGACAAAGAACAGGGCTTTGTTGGCCTCTGCATCAGGAGCGTGCAGGTCAGTCAGGTCCCTGCCCAACTGAATAGGCACATCAGCCGCTTCAGCTTTCACACACAGGGCACCTGGCGCATTTGCACCTGCCACGGTCAGGTCGGCTCCAACTGACAAACCGCAAACAGGAAAGGTGTTCACAGCGCATTCGCGTTCATTTTATCTCGTATGCAAAGAACAAAAAGGGAGGTGAAATTCAGTAGGGTAAGGGTGCGGGCTAGTTGGTGATCCATACCATATAAGTACCAGCGGAAACCAGCAGGACACACGACGAAGAACGAGGACACACAAGCGCTGACTTCCAACTGACGTTTAATGGGTGAAAATGGGCTTAAATACTGGTTACAAACAACAAAAAGAAAGAGAATATCTTTTCTTGTCACTTCTTCAAGAAGCGCAACACCGCATCCGACAAGGCAATTGAAGGCACGCTGACACAATTATTTTGCAGCTCGGCTATCTCAGGAGCCTCCTTGATCTGCTGATTACCTGCTGATTATCTGCTGAGTGCCTGCTGATTACCGAACAGCTGGCCAAGTCCACAGTGCACTGCTCTTCTTTTCCTGTAGTTCGGTCTCTGATGACCCACTTGACCAGCTGTTCAGTAATCAGCAGGCACTCGGACCAGATAGTGCAGGAGGTCAAGAAGGCTGCTGAGATAGCCGGCCTGCAAGATAATTGTGTCAGGGTGCCTTTAATCGCCTTGTCAGATGCGGAGTTGCGCTTCTTGAAGAAGTGACAAGAAAAGATATTCTCTTTCTTTTTGTTGTTTGTAACCAGTATTTAAGCCCATTTTCACCCATTAAACATCAGTTGGAAGTCAGCGCTTGTGTGTCCTCGTTCTTCGTTGTGTGTCCTGCTGTTTTGCGTTGGTATTTACTATATGGAAAAAGGGAAAGGTGCTTGCAAGTGCAGACCACCCAGATTCCAGTTAACAAACCATTCAGGGGTTCACAATATTCACTCGCTCAATGCACCATGTTTCTGAGCCTCTATGCCACACAGGCCAGGCACCCTGCAGGGCCCAGCTGGACTAAACACGTTCCACATCCCATTACGCCTGGAACACATGCACCAACTAGGAACCGCTGGCTTTCCACTAAGTCCCTTCACCAGGATTCATGGCAGCATGTACAATTCGTCTTGCAAGACTACAGGTGAACACAAGCGATAGTCAAACCAGATATACAAAGAAATGTGGTCCGCGCCCACCCCTGGGACATCCTAGGATGAACAGTCTGTATCTTACACGTTACCCTCACTGCTAAATTTACTAAACCGGGTGGAGTTTGATCCTACCTGCAACCAAAATGATATCGTCAAACACTTTTGCCAACTTGTTTTTTTGCAGGACTAAAATAAGAATTCCAATTTGTTCACGACTGTTTACACTGTTAATTATTTGAACCAGCATTTTTCTTTAAGTTTATTTTGTGTTTGCCACTTTCAGCGTGTATTGTCGCGTACTCTTTGATACTTGCCTATTTGGTAACTTTGATGTATGATTGGGCATCATCTTGCTGTTTGCTGATTAGTATGGGGTCGGGACCTCGTCAAGCTCTCCGAGCTTTTAGTCCCGTGCTCCTCCTTCTCAAGGGAAATAAAGGTGATTGATTGATTGATTGATTGATGTCTTGCTCAGCATACTGAGCAGGTAATTTCAAGCAGTAATGTTCAAGCTGCAACAAACTGTTTGAACATGAACGAACTTAGCGCACGCAGTTATCCCTGTCATGACACAAAGCACTGCGTCCCTCCAACTTGAGCCATCTTTGGAAAGCCTCTAGGATGAGGCACAGCTGCCAACAAAGGTACATCATCCGTTTCAGGAGAACCATGATCACCCTTTGTTCGTGCCCATACTCAACACCAACACATGTAGCAAGTGGGCAGTTTCACATGAAAGTCAGTCCAATCATGCCCACATGAATAAGCAGGAGGCAAAAATAGTGGCTAATTGATGGCCAGGTAACATGCCAGTCAAAAACTTACAGGGGCTCTGAAACGCCTTCCAAGGAGGGCACACCAACTCACTCAATCAGTGCACTGCGTTGTCATGAACACCTGAGCCAAATAATGCACTCCTACACACAGCAGAGAACCCACATTCACGTGCAGAAGCTCCGCCCCCAGTGCCGGCGGAGGAGCGCTGATCTTTCAGCAAGCAAAAAGGGTCGAGAGGAGAGGGAAAGGTGCGAAAACCCTGCAATTCAAATTTTACTCTACAAAGTGCACCAAAAAAAATTCTTGCTGGAGGATACTTATGAAACAGCGTCCTTTAGCATCCCAGGCATATCGCAACTTTTATAGAGCCTCTTTCAGTGCTCCTTCAATGCAGAGACCCTGTATTAAGGGGAAAGCCTTTAATGCCTCATCGTTGTCGACACAGGGTTGTCAGCAGAGGTGTCGCGCTTTTCGGTTGGATGAAATGGTTATGACGTCAGAGTGGGCGGATTCAAAGTAATGAGGTCACCCACGGATGCCTGACGCCCCCTTTTGGATCAGACGACAACTAATAAAAAATAGTTGTTGTCCAATCCGACAGGGGGCGTAAGGCGTCCGTGGGTGACCCCATTACATACCTCATTACTGCAAACAGAGCCATGGATACAACCGAACTCATCGAAGCAGAGAGAGAGTCGTGCTAAAGAAGCAGTCAAAGTGTGCAATTGCAATGTGTAGTCAAAGCGTGTAGTCAAATAAAACACTAGTACAGCACAAAGAGTCTCGCAGTCAATGCCGAACAGTGCGCCAGGAAAGGCTTTCGTCTTGCGGCACTTTAGAGAGCCAAAGTGGCCCCTGAATTTTTTTATGTGCTTCTGCCCAGTGTGTGTCTGTTGTTGCAACCGAATCCCACCAGAGTAAGCTTACACGCAGTACAAAAACAGGCATAATAAAAAGAAGCTATGGTTTCGTTTGACCTTCCACAGATATCTCTACATTCTGTCTATAGTAAAGGTGCCTCAAATAAGGAAATACTTGTAAACAAGACAAAGCTAGCATACGCGTATAAGTACACTTACAACCTATTATTTTAACTTCATGGGGATGCTTACAACGCTCAAAAATAAAAGAACTCCAAACGAGAGAAAGTAATAAAGAAAATGGCCATATATGAACGCGGAACCACAGGGGAAGAACACCCACATCCCTCGTCTCTTTCTCTAGGCGATAAAACAGTGGCCCCTCTGAACTGGTATGCTCCGCCATACTGATTGACAAGTCCAATGAACAACAAACTAAAACACCAAACCACCAATAGTCTGGTGGCTTCGAATCCCAGTGTAACACACACTTTTAAGGTTGCTATAATGTGACAGCTGCATCGCCCATTGCCTGCGTGGGGAAGCAACTATGGTGCACTGATTTTCTGGGCATAAAAAATTTACCCAGGGCACTTAGAGTACTTACTTGTGAGTAATGCGAAAGCACTGCAATTCTATTCCAATTCTGATTCCAATTCCATTCAAATTCTACATTCCAATTCTATTTCTTTGCAGTTGGTGCGGCTGTAAGTACTAGTATTATCTATTACTGGTCAACATTCCGCGTTTCCCCGCCTTTGATGCTGTCACACTGTTTTGACCAAATGCGAGTCATGTAATGCTGGCATACCTTGGGAAATGGCAGGTTTTCATGTCAATGAGCCATCTAATGCTTTTAAAGGTTTCTTTACATGAGCACCTCTACGCATCCTGAGAAGACCGTTGTTTGATTTATGATTAGCACTCAAATTAATAAGGTTTGAATTGCCCAGCTTTCATCTATCTAAAGAGTTTTGATGCAGCATTTTACAAAACAGTTTCTTAAGATGAAACTACCACAGCAGTTTGCCAGTGGTATGCTGCCAGCCATTTGTGGGATTTGCTTTTGGTGTGAATGCTATTCTGCATCTACATGGCACTGAGACAACAATCGGCGCTGCTCGAAAAACAAAACCTCCTCCTAAGTTGAGCTCCGAACTGCTGCTGCTTGCTTGAGAGGAGCCCTATGAGGACATGGGGCATTTCGCAACTTTGTTTTTTGGCAATGTACCAGACAAAAATTGCCACAAAAAAAAAAAAAAACATGCTTCGGCACTTTCAAAACACACAGGTGAAATCAAAAAAGCTAGAAACTATAATCTAACAATTCAGATTTTGATTCAGATTTCCAAGTAGACGGCTAGATCAGGACAGTGCCTGTATCCACCTTTTCTCTGTCGTCATAACTGCATTCTTACACCCATCCTCTCATCAGCAGTAACTGATACACTAGGGATTGTTGCTCGTCTGAGCAGCTTTACTATGGAGAGATTTTGGTGTACTGCAATGTGATCTCATGCTTAAAGGTGCACTGAAGAGGATTCTGAACTCGTATTTTTGCCGCTGGAACTCGATCTACACATTCCGAGCGTTCTTGAAAACTTCGAATTATTGCCCTGGGCGACCGATTTCCCTAATTTAAATCGGATTAATGTCGGGCTCCTGCCTTTTTTTTTTTTGAATGCCCCGCAAATGGTGGGAGGAGTCGACCAACCTTTCACCCAGTCCCGTAGGGCTTGCCGCTCTGCTATCGGCAGAGTGATACGTAGTGATCGACAAAAGCAAAGAGTCCAAGAGTATTTTTATTTCCGTGGGCCTAATTTGCAGCTATCTAGTCTCTGACCAGACCTATTTATTCACGGAAACTTAAAAGAAACAAAATAAAAGCGAAAGCAATGTCACCATGCAACTGCCTGAAAGGCACTCCATGCATTGGTCGACTCCTCCCACCGTATGTGGGGAATTAAAAAAAAAAAAGGCGGGAGCTGGACGTAAATCTGATTTAATTAGGAAAATCGGCCACACAGGGCAATAAATCGAAGTTTCCAAGAATGCTCGGAACGTGTAGATGGAGTTCCCGCGGCAAAAAAACAAGTTCAGATTCCTCTTCAGTGCACCTTTAAAGTACCTTGTCATTATTTTCAGAGAATAGCGTTAAGGGTCCCATTTGGCGGAAAACCCAGTGTTGCCGGTAGCGTGAGCGAAACATCCCCAGAGAAGGTAGCCAAACCATGCACTCATTCCGAGGAAATACAACACAGTTGGCACAGGCGCTCCGGGATCGCTACCTGTGCACAACTCAGGACGCACGCAGATCGGCCTACTCGTACGCAGGCAGGGAAAACTCGGAGTTGGACAAGCCTTTCCAGCTTCACGATCTGCGGGCGGGTCTTGCTAAAATGAAGAGGGGCACCGTCAAACTTTTGGCCAACCTTCCTGATTCAGCGTACCAGTTCCTTCTAGAATACATCGATGTGATCTGGACGGGGGAAACCCCGCTCCCCATTGACTGGAAGACGGCCCTTGTTACCTTCATCCCGAAGGCCGGGAAACCGATTGACACGGACAACCTCCGCCCCATCTCTCTCACCTCGTGTGTGGGCAAATTGATGGGGACGATGGTGCGGGATCGGCTGTCCGAGTACCTCGTTTGGGCTCCAGGTCACCAAGGTGTCCATGGAAATGAGGCAGCCGACGCCGCCGCCCGCGTGCTCTCTCTCCGGGCATTTCCCACGGGACCCGACGCCGACCAGGACTTCTATTTCACTCCGATTTACACTTTTAAGGAAATATGCGATTATTACAAATCCATGCACCAAACTCTTTCTATCCCATGCAAAGGGCTGGGGAAAGTCAACGAGCGGGTACTCCTGCGCCTGCTCACCAACATGATGTTGTGCACGGCAACTCTAAAACATTTCGATCCTCAATTCGACGGGCGGTGCTCACACTGTGGGGAGGTGTCTGACACCTACCACATGGTGTGGGCCTGCCAGCAGAACCCATCCCTACCCCCTATCCCAAACCCCACCCGAGAGGACTGGGAGGTGACCCTGTCCGGTTGCTGCACCCTCGAGGCCCAAAGGGCCTTAACGCAGCGTGCCCGGGCTGCGGCAAACGCCAATGGGGTGCCTGACTAGGCATCCCTCCTAGTGGTTGTAAGGGTGTGACCCTTCAGGCCCCGACCCCCAACACCTCTCCCTATGATTAAATACATGTTTTCACCACCACCACCACCTAGGTACCTCGTGACGTCAACACATCACCAAGTCACTGCCCGCCAAGGCAACCTGCCCACTGGATTGTGAGCAAATGGCCCACTGTGGCAGGTGGCAGTTAAATTCATGACTGGTTGCTCGGGAAAAGCGACCTGGTGGCTTGAAACAGCCACCTTTGTGGGGAGTGGCTTAACCACTGCATCACTGCACCAGCCGTGGTCTGAAGACTCCCAGCAACCTATGAACACAAAATTGAGGATGACCAATTCTGGAAGGCACACCTTCAGTGTCCCCACAAGTTTCTTTCAGCTGCAGTGTTTTGAGCCAGTCCTGTCAACATAGGGGGTGGTGTGCGCCATGCCTACCTGTTCGTCGTGCCAGCTGCTCCTGCTCTGAAAGCTGTGAGGCAATGATGCCGGTGCCCAGGGGAGGGCAGCACACCTCGGCACCCACACTGGCCACACCACCGGACATGTGCACTGCATGTAGCGTTGTCTGCTCTTCCACATCATAATCCTGCACCACAGGAGGGGCACACTCGCCATCAGTGGAGAGGACAGAAACACACATTCACTTCACGGCTTCACCCACACCTCTCCCATTCACCTGAAGCTGCATTGCACCACAGAATTTCCTAAACTCATCCACCCACTCATGCTCATCCATCCCTTGCTACATTTGCCTTCCCTCCAAGCAACCACATGTTGCCGTGCCAATGTCCTGTTCTTGATCTCAGCTAGGACGCCATTAACTCATAATTGTTCCCCCTGATGCACTCTGCTCTATTTCTCTCCAAGCTCGCTGCACTGTCAAGGATTCAAGCTGAGGCCTTTTCGTTAGCCTCCAAGTTCCTGTCCCATAGGTGAGTGCTGGCGAGATGCAATAGCTACACACCTTTGTTTTGAGCAATTTTTATAAGTTGCAATTCATGACCTGAGAGCATCTGCCAAACATGCTCCGACCTAATCCTGTTGTCGTGAATACACACTTCTCATAGTTTGAATCTGCAGTTTAGACTTGGCCAAGATGGACCTGCCTCCTTCTTACTTCCTATACCTTACAACTAGGGGTGCGCAAATAATCGAAATTTTCGAATATATTTCGAATATTATATTTTTAGTATTCGTACTCGATTCGAAATCCAAGTATTCGTGTTGTTTCGAATATTCGACCCGACGCGAATATTTGTATCTAGCCGAATATTCATTTTGAGCACCGGCGTTCATTTCAGTCCGCAAGCCCTATCGACAGAGCCATAGCAACAAGGCAGCGCCCAGAGAAATGCGCATTCTTTCCTCCAAGGGGCATGCCGTAGCTGACTGCGCTGGTGAGCTTCTTTGTGGCTATACCTGCGAAGCTGGTATAGTCAGAGCTGTGCACGAAGTACCTTGCAATACGAGCCAGTTCAGTGTCAAGTGAGAGGGCATTTTCTGAGGCTGGAGGAGTCGTTTCAGCTAGAAGGGAACTGCTTCTGCCTGACCATGTGGAGCAGTGGGTTTTCCTTCACGACAACCTTTTATGTTCATCCCAGCAACGCGCGTTCGTGCTGATGGCAAGCTAGCCTTAATCAATGCTGTGTACCAGCCATCTTCACTGATATTTCCACTCTTCTAAGAATAATGTTCGAGACTGATACTTTTTGTGCAGCCGCACACACCTTTTGTGTTCATTTAATTATCGATAGCTGAACTGTGATGTTCTTGGGTGCTCAAATAAATGTTTTCTAATGGTTAAATGCGTCTGTCCTTGATTATTCGATTCGATATTCGGAGCCAAGTATTCGTATTCGAAGAATTTAATATTCGCACACCCCTATTTACAACCAATGCATCCGTAAAAAACGGCACTATGTGAAGCCACAAGTCAAGATCACACCAAGTCACATGACAGATGAGTGCAACCTGAAACATAACAAGTAAGCTACATGCCGGCTTTAAGAACATGCCCCAATCCCCACCCCCTAATCCTTGAAGGTGTAGATGAAATCCCAGCGATAGCATCACTGGTTTGGTTTGGTTTATGGGGTTTAACGTCCCAAAGCGACTAAGGCTATGAGAGACGCCGTAGTGGAGGGCTCCGGAAATTTCGACCACCTGGGGTTCTTTAACGTGCACTGACATCGCACAGTACACGGGCCTCTAGAATTTCTCCTCCAAAGAAATTCCAGCCGCCGCGGCCGGGATCGAACCCGCGTCTTTCGGGCCAGCAGACGAGCACCATAACCGCTCAGCCACCGCGGCGGCGATAGCATCACTGGCTGACCTCAATTTGGTGGCAGCATTCCTGACTCCCGCTTTTTTTTTTTTAGCTAACCTCCAAGAGTAGGAGTCAACCAATGCGTGAAGTGTCTTTCAGCCAGTCGCATGGTGGCTTGCTGCTCTGCAATCGCCAGAGTGATATGTAGTAATATGCGGCGTGGTGTGCGAAAAAAACAGTCCATGCTTATCTTTATTTCTGTGGGCCTAATCTGCGGCTATGTTGTCTGCGACTGAAACTATTCATGGAAACCTAATAAACACAAAAAAAGCGAACTGAAGCCGAGCGACTGACTGAAAGGCACTCCACGTGTTGGTTTACTACTCCTACTCATGGAGGTCAGTTAAAAAAAAAAAAAAGGCGGGAACCAGGACATTTAATCCAGTTTATTAGGGAAATCGGAAATCGGCTTGAAGTTTCTAAGAATTCTCGGAGCGTGTAGATGGAGTTCCCGTGGTAAAAAAATGAGTTCAGAATCCTCTTTAGTGCAATTTTAAATATGTTGTTGAGGTTGCCATTGACCACCGCCACACTACAGGTATAATACTAGGTTAAAGTAGAACGTCCCGGTCGTCAAGTGGAATCCTGAATTCCTGTGCTTTCTCTCTCACTGCTAACTTGTTTATGTGCTTCTTTCACACTAGTTCTCTCTGTTGCTTATTGCTGATGGCACTGTGGGTGCACACTATGAAGTTTATTGTCTCTTTAGCCTCCCAATTTGGGGTCTTCTTATTCTACTTCCTGTTCTCTCATTTCGAGAGGTACCTTGACGCCTGCAGGTTAAATATTGCACGAACTGATGCCAGCAGCGCAAATGTAGACATAAACAAAAAATCAAAGCCATACACATAGAAAGAGAGCATTCCTGTGTTGTTGTTTCTTCAATAGCGATAGACGTATTCATCTTTTCTCAACAACCACTTCTAACGTAGTCAACCCTTAACCATGCAGATGTCTTTCCACGCCGGTCACAGTTTGATAGGCATGCGCTAAACTTTCTACATTCACATTTAAACGTCATTCTGACTCTGTTTTCATAGGGGTCGATGTGCGCACTCATCACCGTAAACCACCTTTTTACGCAACTGCCGTCTTCAGACAAGTCACTACACGCTCGGCTAAGTTAAAAAAGTTATTCGCACGACCCCGAGGCAAGTTTAGTTCCATTAACTTTGCCCGAGGCAGGGTCGTGGTACTCAGACATGGTGAAATGACGGGCTGCGCAGCTGCTGGCGAAACGGAGGCCCGTGCTACCTTGATGGGGATCTGGTCGAGTAGCTCTTTTCCCGCGAAGATCATCCGAATCTCGTCGACGGGGAGCGACAGCTGCTTGGCCAGACTCTCCTTCAGCTCCTTGACGGTCGCGTCCCGCGCCACCCTCAGCGGTATCACCACGTCCGCCGAGAAGCGCACGTTGATCGCTACTTGGTCCATCAGGGCGGCTGGCTCCGAACGAAGGATGAACGCTAGCCGACGCCACAAGAACAACGCAAGCGCGTTGATGAACGCGTGCAACGCGTTGGTAACCAACTCCATACAGCAACCTCCATACGTTCTGCTCGCCCTTGCCAACGCTCAGGCCTCTGGCCAGTTTTGGCTGAGCGACGGCGATTCAAACCCCTCTGACCCCACTGATTGACCGCGCTGTTTACGTGCAGCTCTCGTTACCGTAGCTTCCGCAGTAGCTTCCAACTCCAGTGCACTGCGCATGCCCAGGCGTTGCTGTAGCAACAGCGACGCTTTGTTAGGTGCGGTTACAGTGAACTAGAATATTCTAGTTCACTGTAGTGCGGTCTTCTTTTCACTCAAAATATTCACAGGGCCGCGATGCCATATTCATGGAGGAAGAAAAAACTCCATGGCTATATTATAGTGCCTAGAATATTCTAGGCACTATAGCCATATGGAGGCAAAAAAAAAAAAAAAACTCGTTGATGCGGCGTGTACTGGTAGGGTGTCTAGAAGGGGTGTTTGGTTCAAGGGGCATAGGCATAGAGTGAGCGCGCGCCGCTGCTGCCGCTAGTCCGGCCAAGAGGGAAAGCT
Source organism: Amblyomma mixtum (assembly GCF_055824585.1). NCBI lineage: Eukaryota > Metazoa > Arthropoda > Arachnida > Ixodida > Ixodidae > Amblyomma > Amblyomma mixtum. The sequence continues at coordinate 20,743,080 of NC_143017.1, forward strand.
GGCGAACTTCCGACCCGAGAAAATAGTGAAAGGATATTCTAGCAAGTCAGCTTGATTAAGTTTTAGTTCTTGAACGTGATGAATTCTAGTTAGCCTTGAATTTTTGACAGCCTTTTATCCAGATTGTGTATGCTAGCCAGTTCCAAGCCGAAGCCGTCCATGATCCGTAGCCCCGCCACTTTTTGACAGTAGTACATGCAGTAGTAGCAGTAGTAGTAGTTAGCTCGCGCCATGGAGGAAGGAATGGCTCGCGCTTTGTACTCTCTTCGCGTTTTTTGTAATGTATCAGAATGCATATTGCAACACTCCATGGAGAAAGGAAAGCCAGCACTCCGTTTTATGTTGGGCAGTCGAAGCGCTGTTCCCACTGATACGGTTGATGGTGTGGCGGGTGCAATGTTGATTTCGTGAGAAACGTGGCGAGAATGTGCGTCATGGATGGCACAGCTGAATGGCCCACGCCACGTGCGGACAACAGAACCACATTCGCCTTCAGAGCCGAGGAATGGGACAGCAGGTAGGTGTTTATGCGTTTTATGCTCGACGTCGACCTGTTTACCACCGTGTTAATGGTTGCCTTTACGCCACATTACTGCCTCTTAGTTCCGTTACAGTGTACTAGAATAGGCCTATTCTAGTACACTGTATTTCCGTTTTGACGTGATCGCAGGATGCTGAATATGCTGCACGTACTTGTTGACGAAGGGGGCTTTGACACCAAGTGCGAAGACAGACAAAACCACGCAAGCTGGGCAGCAAAGTTGTTGTCCTCTAAATAATGGCATGTACCCACTGCGGGGGATTGGCCAAGACACAGGCGGCAAGTGATAGGTGCTCAGACAGCGATAGTCAGCGGTAGCGATAGCATGAAAGGACATGGGGAGCTTTGTACATTATTTACAAAATTCCGTTGGGCATCCATTTAATCAGCGCTTTCAGGAAATAGCTGAAATAAAAGTCCTCTAACTTTGGTATTTACTCAGCTAGAAATGCTTCGTCCTTTTTGATTGTTAAGGCTGGTCCACGTGCAAGCGACTGAGCGATTGAGCGACGCGACGCAGCGAAAATTTCTAACTTGTTGAAACCTCGCCGCTCGTCGCAGCGACGACTGAAAACAGGTTTTTCCGTCGCGGCGGCAGTATTCGCTAGCATATTCGCTTGCATGTGAAACAGGCCTTAGAGCTATGCTTCTCTGAGGACAACACACATAAAGTAAAGCAGTGTCAGTTCTCAGGACATACAGCATTACCGTTATCTGCGTCTAGTACGAATGGGTTTTACGCAACTGTAAGTGCCCATTCACATAATGGATGGCACATAGCTGATTACTTTGTCTGGGTCAATCAGACACTTGTTCCTTAGACTGTATGGGCACTTAATTTAAATAAGTTGAAATGTGCTGCCCGATGTCACACTGCCGTCAGGACTGCAACACAGCCATGGTTGCTCAGAATCGATGATCAGCCTAACCTGAAAGCAGTAGAAACTAGACGTAGCATGCCATCATTAGGTTTGTACTGAAGTTACTTCGTGAATTGTCGTCCCATGTGCCAGCTCTGACTCCTGTCTAGCTATTTTTTCCATCTTCTTTCCTGCATCGTCATGTGGAAGTTGGGATAGAACTGCATCACATCTTGCAAAGACACTACTACTGCACATGTTATGAACCACTTGGGGAAATTTGTAAGCCACCTTCTTTGCAAGGTTTGTTGTCCTGTGAAAGCTCTCCTTCCCGGATGACACTCGCAGTCTTGGCGGAAACGAAAAGCGGCAAACGTCTCTTTACGGCGCATTCACATTTGCGAGTCGCTCTTCAAGGCTGGAGCCTGAAGAATGGCCCGAAACCAGTCATGATGGAAAAGCAAGGCACTGGACTATCCCTTTCACCCTCTATTTTACTGATAAATGGGTGGTAGTCAACCTGTGTACACTTTGGACACCCCTCCCTGAGTCATCTTGCAGTCTACTGGAAACATTCCTGAGTTGACATAGAAGGAGGAACTTGCCTTTTTTTTGTTTTTCGAATAATACGAGAGTGTCTTCGGGGAGCGAGACCTTTTGGTTGGGAAAAAAGACTTGTAAAGAAGCTGACAGGGATTACAACAATTGGTCAGTTTAAACTGCTGTACAGCACATTTTCAGTGGCCAAATACATTAAGCAGGCCACGAAGCTTACCGTAAGAAGTTGCAGCAATACAGAACATCCTTGGTGGCGTAAGGACACGGCTAATTACTGGAAATCGGCAGTTCTTGTTTTTTGCGGTGTGCTGTCGAACTGCTCACGCGCACTTTTCGTTCTTGGTGCCACCTTCTTCAACGATTCATAACTTCTGCTCAGGAACATAAATAAAAGCAATCCGAACAAAAAAAAAAACGTTGAACTGTTGCCTGGCCTTTTGTAATGAGGGCAATTTTGATTATCTCATCAAGATCTTTTTCGGCGACCTTTTTGTAGAAGAACATCTCTCTTTTGTCCAATGTATGCTCCATTTCCCGCCTTCTCATTTTCAGCGGGGAAAGGTCTGTAATTTCGAACATTGCACAAATCCGCAAAAAGCAGGTCTCCCGCGGAGGTGCCATTCTCGCAACGATGTCACTGCGCGTCTGCTATGCGGACGGATTGACGGAAACACACTGGGCTACAGTTAACGCGGGGAGTGCCGTGCGGGGGCGTTGGCGATGTGGTCGCTGCCGGCTCCACCATACAGCGCACGGAGCCTATAGCCATGTGTAGTGCAACATGTGTTTTTTGGCTGCAGTTTGATGGGCCGGTCGGCGCTTGAGCTGATCAGAGACAAGTAGCATAGATGTGTTTATTGATCACAGGAACCAGCGGCCGCGGAGTCGGCACCGGGGGGGGGGTCAGTTTCTGATCCTTATCGTAGCTTGGCACGCTCTTTATATCGCCTCCGAACTCCATATGGAAAATGAGTTATTCCTAATGAGCAGTACACATGAAATATGCAGTGATCCTTTAAAGCAGCTGCAGGGCTTGTTGGAGGTCATTTCATGTTGCTGGCTTCAAGGAGCTGGCCACTTTGCTGAAGTGCCGAGTATGGCAAGCTCTTTGCTGCAAGATCAAGTTGTTTTTCATCAGTTTCATCAGCTTCTAGACCTCGTTATTTTGTATCTTCCAGTAACGCCCTTAGTTTGCCTGACTGCAGGCACTTCTTCACGTGTGCCGGCTTCAGAGACATCCTTATTTCCTTTTGTTAATTTCTTTTATTTTTCTTTGTCATCCACTATTTGCGTTCAGCGACCGCCGAGTTTGATAGGCTCGGTTGCAAGACACAACAGTCAGTATCGCAATTATGCGGCCTCCCGAGACATTTCCTGCTTTAATCTGTTGCTTTACACTCAAATTTACACTCGAGTCTTGCACTCGAATTTGCCTCTCAACACATTTGTTGGTTTGACAACCAAAAAGAAGAGTGTTATGTGAAAATATTGGAAGATATTTATAACGATTGCACAGCTACCATAGTTCTCCATAAAGTCAGCAATAGAATTCCAATACGGAAAGGTGACAGGCAGGGAGACACGATCTCGCCTTTGCTATTCACTGCCTGTTTACAGGAGGTATTCTGGGGCCTGAAATGGGAACAGTTGGGGATAAGAGTTAATGGAGAATACCTAAGTAATTTGCGATTCGCTGATGACATTGCCTTGCTAAGTTACTCAGGACATGAACTGCAAAGCATGATCAATGAATTAGACATTGAATAGGTTGGGGCAACCGAAAAGGAAATAAAAATAATAGGCCCCTGCCTGCACCGTTTACACACAACAGGCTTAACCCAATTGAAAAATAAAAGAGGAGGCCCGTAGGCAAGTTGTAATTTGACCACCCGTGGGTGGAAAAATAAAATAATAGGGAAAATGCTACATTAGCGACCCACAGCCGAGAGAGCGGGCCCGGGGAGGCTCCCCTGACCTCCCCTGGGAAGTAGCGGAAAGGGAAATGGGACGTGGGAAGGGAATGGGGACAGCGAGTTTTTTGCTCTGATCCTTCAATTATCTCGACTCCATTACTGGCCCGCCTGGCCAGGACAGGGAGAGCATCGAGATTGCCCAATGGTGTGGCCCCACTCACGGGATGCCCGACCACCCACCATACGCAACGGGCTCCGACCGTCGGAGACAGGAAAACCTAATACGGGGTCAGTAGCTACCTGGGGCTCCTCTCGCACACTAGAAGGCCTTTCCCACCTGCCGGCTACTAGCCGTCGAAGGTTTTTCGCGGTTTTTCGGACACCGGAAGTATGTGTGATAGTCCCGAGCCAGTGGAGGTCCAGAACGTCAACGGCCTCGCGGCCTCAGAACTGGTCGCTCCGGGGGGTCCATCTGTGCTTCCTCCAACCATCCATGCACTTATTTCCTCTCCTAGCTTACTCTTCTCCTACAGAGGAGAGAGTGTTCAAGGCTGGGCGACCGGGCCACTAACCAAGAACGTGGCTTAGGATGAGATGACCCGGGCCTACTCCACCGGTACTCCACACATCTTCGGTTTTCGCCAGACTCTTACGAGGCAGTACTAAGCCCTCATCCCCCGGCATCCCGCAGGCGGTTAAGCCTGCGGCCGGCCGTAAGGCCGCTTCCCCGAGGCGGCGGTCCTCAGAGCCTGGCCACTATGAACCCCCGCGCGGACCTGGTTTCTCCGTAACCAGAAACCGACGCGTCGGTAGCCAGACTTGCACGCCCCCGCGCGCAGAGGAAGGAAGGTAGCATGTATTTGAAAACCTTTTGGCGTTTTGACATGCCTTCCGGGCCGGATTTCGTGGGTCCAACCTGAGTATAAACCCAGGCCTGCCTCCGCTCAGGCATCGGACCTCACGTGCACGACTGGCCCTCACAGTCGTCTGGGAGTCGCTGCCACTCCCATTGGGGGTTTGCATCCCCAGAGGATGGGTCCCGGCCATCCCATCCCCACTGCTGGCATTGCACCGAAACAAAGCCTAGTAGCCGAAACTACACCGGCCCGTATTCGGTGGCGGGGGGGGCCACGAGCAGGCTGCACAGTCAGATTTCCCCCCCAATGAATTAGACAGTCAGAGCAGAACGGTGGGGCTAAAAATTGAAATGCAGTAAACAAAAGTAATATTCAACAGTGTAGCAAGAGAACAGCAGTTCGCAATTGGTAGCGAGGTGCTGGAAGTAGTAAGAGAATATGTCTATTTAGGGCAGGTAGTGACCGCAGATCCAGATCATGAGAGGGAAATAACTAGAAGAAAAAGAATGGGGTGGAGCGCATATGGCAGGTTATCTCAGATCATGAATGGCAGTTTACCAATATCCCTCAAGAGAAAAGTATACAACAGGTGTATCTTACCGGTACTAACCTATGGGGCAGAAACGTGGAGGCTAGCAAAGAGGGTCCAGCTTAAGTTAAGGACAACGCAGCGAGCTATGGAAAGAAAAATGATAGGTGTGACGTTAAGAGATCGGAAGCGAGCGCAGTGGGTGAGAGAACAAACGCGTGTTAATCATATCCTAGTTGAAATCAAGAGGAAGAAGTGGGCTTGGGCAGGGCATGTAATGCCAAGGCAAGATAACCGCTGGTCCTTAAGGGTAATGGAGTGGATTCCAAGAGAAGGCAAACAAGCAGGGGGCGGCAGAAAATTAGGTGGGCGGATGAGGTTAAAAAATTTGCTGGAATATGGTGGACGCGGCTGGCTAAGGACAGGGTTAATTGGAGAGACATGGGGGAGGCCTTTGCCCAGCAGTGGGCGTAGTCAGGCTGCTGATGATGATGATGACTCTAAGCTTATAAAACGTGCCAACGTAATCTTAGCCTGCCAGTCTGCCCTAGAAAAATTGTGCGACCACAAGATAGAAGAAAGCTTTAGACAGCAAGTTCAACATTTCCGCGCAGCTGGTTATCCGCCCCACCTCATCACCGCAGCATGTCAAACCCTATTGCAGAAGCCTAAAGACCGTAAAAAGAAGAATGAAAAGGACAAGGAAAAGCCACTGCAGGTGATGCCTTACATACACCGGGTGTTAAGTCGGGTTCAGCAACATGTTTATTAAAACTTCGTTCCGGCCCCAGCTTTGACAACAGTAAAAAAACACACTGGCATACACAGCGCCGCTGTCACACCACAGAGGTCTCCCACTCATTGTTGCCAGTCTCGGAGCACCACTCGCACCACACTGCGGCAGTAACGCGCAACTGCCCCAGCACTAAACTCGGAACACAACACCCCTTCCCCTTTAGTTCGGACTCAACAGTCGGCGAAAAGTAGCACAAAGTCTCGCAGACGGGACGGGGCCTTCCGAGCTCGAAGTGAGCGATGTAGGGTTGGTGGCTGAGCAGGCTCACTTTGTTCCCCTGAAGACACTGGTAGAGGCATATCCGTTGGCCCTATTTGTGGTGTGTCTCTATCGTCAGAGGAAGGTTCAGCTGTTGGCTGCTCATCCATTGGTTTGTCCTCGCGTGACTAGCTGCTCACTACCTCTGGTGGTGTTCCTTGCATAGGATAAGCTTCTTCTGGTGGCCCTCCTTGTGAGAGAAAGACTTCTGGCTGCGGTTCTGTGGGTACTGGTCCCCCACCTATGCAAGGGGTAACGGCCCGGCGACGTAACTTCAGGCTGGAACACCGGGTCTTCAGGCTGGAATGAAAGTGGCATCGGCATCGTTCCTGTATGCTAGGAGGACCTATCCAGGGCCCTGTCCGGATGCAGCTGGTCCAGCATAGTTAACAGCCGGCGGCCCATCAAGAGTTCCGCTGGTGATCGCCCTGTGCCTGTGTGCGGGGTTACATGTTGCTGTAACATGAAATCTGCTAGCCGCCGCGTCCAATTTCCCTGAATAATGCGGGACTGTGCTTCTTTAGTGGTTCGCACCATCCTTTCAGCTTGGCCATTTGTGGACGGGTGAAAAGGTGCGGAAGTCACCTGGCGAATCAGGTTGGCATCGAGAAACCCCCGGAACTCAGCAGAAGTAAACTTAGGCCTGTTATCCGACATGATAGTGGCTGGGAAGCCATGTGTTGCAAACAGTTTCCGTAAGGCGTTGATCACAGTGAGTGACGTCATCGATGGAACTGGAATGACCTCCAGCCTCTTTGAATATGGGTCCATCACGATCAAGAACATCTGCCCTTGGAACGGTCCCGCAAAGTCAATGTGTAGGCGGGACCATGGTGTCCGGGTTGTCTCCCACGGATGGACTGGTCCTCTGGGCATCTCTGGCCATGTCTCCTGGCGCGGAGAGCATCGTCGCACCCATTCCGCAATATCTGCATCGATTCCCGGCCATCATACATAACTGCGAGCAAGTGCCTGGCTTCATGCAAGGCTTCAAGAATCCTGGAATGTAATTTCGGTGGAATCACCACACGGTCACCCCACAGCAGACAGCCTTTGTGGGCCGACAGTTCATGTTGCCTGGCCACGAATGGTGTGAACTCAGAACTAATGCTGTGCTTTTGTGGCCACCCTTTCCATGCCCAGTTGAGTACACGGGATATGATACGGTCCTTGGCAGAATACGTGGCGATGTGAGCCGCATGAAGTGGGGGTTCTGGGAGAGAATCCAAGAGCATAATGATCTCTGCTGGGGACGGATCCTCGGGTTGCTGGTTCGTCAGGGGGATTCTGCTGAGGCCGTCCGCGTGGCCCAGCTGTTTGCCAGGCTGGTGGAGGAGAGAGTACTGGTACCCATTCAGAAAAATGGACCAGCGCAGCATCCGAGGTGATAACATCTGCGGCGTCTGGCGGTCTGAGGCGAACAACCCAAGAAGTGGCTTGTGGTCCGTGTGGATCTGAAATGGCCAGCCAAATACATAGTCATGGAACTTTTTTACGCCTGAAACCATAGCAAGCGCCTCTTTATCAGTCTGAGCATAATAATTTTGCTCAGTAGTAGACAGCGTCCTTGAGTAGAAGGGAATTGGTGCTTCTCTGCCATCCGGCATTTTGTGGCTTAGCACAGCTCCTATTCCATATGGTGAGGCGTCACAAGCCAGAACAAGTGGTTTCTTTTCATCAAAATGCACCAAGACCTGGTTGGAGGACAGGAGGTGCTTCACGCTATCAAACACTCTCTGCTGTGTGTGATTCCAGACACAGCTTATTTTCTTGAATTTTCCAACTGGAAAATACTCTAGGTTTTCGAATATTACTCTTCGTGTCGAAGCCCGAATCGAATACCGCATTATTCACTTTTATATTCGAAGCGTTACAATAGTCACACAACCCTACTTAAAATGTGACTTCGTTGTAACAAGATTAGACTATTCTTTTTATGTGACTTCGTTGTAACAAGATTAGACTATTCTTTTTGAAGTGAGGAGTGCAATTTGATCCCACTCTCAGTAATTGCTAAATTGGTTTTTGAGGAAAGGAAATGGCGCAGTATCTGTCTCACATAACTTGGTGGACACCTGAACCGCGCCGTAAGGGAAGGGAGGAAGGTGGGAGTGAAAGAAGAGAGAAAGAGGTGCCGTAGTGGAGGTCTCCGGAATAATTTCGACCACCTAGGGATCTTTAACGTGCACTGACATTGCACAGCACACAGGCGCATCTTGCGTTTCTCCTCCATTGAAACACGGCAGCCGCGGTCGGGTTCGAACCCAGGTATTCCGGCTCGGTAGACGAGCGCCTTACCACTGAGCCACCGCGGCGGGTAAATGGAATCGACTACCTATAAAATTGGAACACAAAATTCATGCTCTTACTTTCTTGCCAAACAATGAATCCCTAATAGCTAAAGCTTCTAGAGCCATAAATATTTTTGAAGTGTTGTCACACATATTGGGGCTTCCTAGAACCTGTCTTTTACACAAATCATTCCCCATTCCCTCGTATGCTTTTCTTTAGCTTGCGGGTTACAACTTAGCCTTAGGAGAGAACTTGTTCCAAGTTGCTAGTTTCCTAAAAACAAAAGGAAATTTATAGACTAACTAATAGTTACAAAAGATTGTGGTTCGTAAACAGAACAGCAGTTATTTTTTTTTTTTTCAACCATGTATATTGCACAAATAATAGCCTTAGTTGTTTATGCTTCATAAAACCCCCAATACACGCTCACACAATGGTCATCATCTGGTGTGCTGCCCTCCATTGGAGAAGGGGAGAAGAAAGAGGGCTGTGATCGGTGTTGGTGTGGACAGAAGAAAGGTGGGAACATATACAATCACATCAGCAGTGCGCCTAATCACAACCGCAAGCCAATACCCGTAGTACGAAAAATACGAAGGAAATGCCCGCATTGTGTGGAGAGCTTTCCAAATGTCTGGTTGTGCAGTGCAATGTCCTCCGAGAGTGGCCTACTCTCGAATTGCGCAGAAGTATCCAACGGCAGTCTTTTGCATTCATATATGGTGTGTACCAAGTACAGTCGACAACCGAAAATTCGGACATCTGATTTTTCGGACATTACCCATAGAGCCAGTGTATATCGCTGTTTGTGAAATAAACCTCAGTTGAAGTCCGGCGTTCGTCCTGTCTCGTCTACCTTCGTCCGTGTCTTTTTAGCCGCTGGAATGTATCATAATAGTATAAGAGCGCCTGAAATTTCGTATGCACTGCAACTGACCACTCGATTTTTCAGACCTCATTCGCACTCGCCGCCAGTGCACAAGCCACCATATAATGTGTACAGTGGAACCTTATTAATTCAAACTGCAGGAGAGATCGAAGACTTCATCAACCAAAACGAAATTCAAACTTAAAGGGAGCCTCTTAACTTGCGATGCTGAAATTCTGTGCGAGTCGGCACATTGCGCCCGCGTGGTTTCGAATTCGTACTGTTCTTGAATGTCTTCGCCGCATGAACTTGAACTGTAGTCGGAGTTTGCGGAACTCATCTGTGCCGAGTCTTTCGTCCCGAATATGGAAAGAGGTAGCAGCGAAGCGCGTGGGAGGCGTACGGCCTCACGGAGACGGCGAGCACGGGAGGAAACGGTGGTGCATTTCAGAGCAAGGTCAGCGTACCTGCGGCAAAATGCACTGTAACCCAACTCTTCTACTGTAAAACCATAAACAACTGGCATTTCGATGATAGGCAAGACGCCTCAATATACGCAACCATCGCAGAGTGCATATCGCGAGATACGGTGCCGATTTTGGCTCTAGTCGCTAGGCCTAATGATGAAGGCCAACGCCGACGGAGCGCTTGCTTCGGCCGTTTCTCAGTTCTTATTTTTTCGCCATCTTCGCGTTCTCGTTCCGGGCTCATCGTACTATGGCCACAGTGCAGTTCTTGCAGCAGCGTGTTCGCTTTCCCATTTAGACTTTGTCCCAACCCGTGTGTTCATCGGCGACATGCCAAGGGCAGCACAGCCAGGCCGAGCTCGTGAAAGCGGTCTCCGCCCGTCGTCCGTGCACCTGTCGCGTGGCGAATTGTAGTCATGAGGAGCTTTAGAATGTGTGCAGTACAACTGGCCGCTTCCTCTGGCATATTGGTACTAAGTTTATGATTTTTTCAGTGAAATTTGATTTTCCGGACTGCCCGATTTTTTGGTCGTTTCACAGTCTCTAGAGAGTCTAAAAAATCGGTCGAAAACTGTACATGCTCCATAGTCTCATTAACGCCGTATTGAGGAACGCTCGAAGAGTCTGTGAATCCAATTAAATGCAGGTAGTGCCTATGTGGGAAAGTGAGGCTCAGTCTGTGTCTGTTGAGGAGACTTGCACTGTAGTGTGGAATGCCACGTGGAATGGTAAAGGTTGTGGTTGGGTCCTGCCTTTTAAGATGCATGTTGAGTGTCTGGTAGAGACCATTGTCACGCTGTCGCACTCCTCGTAAAAGTGGAAAGAAAGCAGGTGGCACTCAGTCCTGATAAAAGCACCACTGAACAGAGGCCATCGCTAAACGTGCCCTTTGCTTCTGTATCGGTGTCCTTGTTTCCGTGCTGTGTTGGAACAGTTTCCTACATTTTGAAAGTTTTCTTTTTCAGGGCACACGTTCGAGGTTCTACCTTGTACAAGCATCACCTTTCATACCTGTTTGTGAGCTGAGACAAATGGTTTTCACAAAGGTAAGCGCAACCAGAGCTATGCCTTCAAGTGCGGTTAGCTGGGACATTTACCTGCTGGAACACACGGCCACAAACAAGTCATACTCTCTCACATGATGCGACGAGGATGCAAGTGGAACGAGAGGTAAGTTCCCTTCTCTTCCCTGTATCCGTGCTCTCCTGTCTGACCGGATGTACATAAGTTTGAGCACAATACTACCCTTGTTACGCGGGCGCGCTTAACCTCGGTTAAGGTAACTACGGTTGTCGCTAACTGTGGCTACTGCTGCTCACATGGCGGACCGGACCAAGGTTACGTCGCTAACCTCGGTTATCGCGAACCGAGCTTGGCGATCTCAGTTTGCGACGTTAACCGAGAAGATGGCAGCGTTTGTTGACGGAAAGTTCTCGTAAGCTTCCAAGTCAAGAACATACTTTTTTTGCGCTAAACCATGGTTAAAGAGCAACATATTAAAATAGGCAGTGTGCATAGTGCCCTCCGACGACGCTTTTACGCAGTCTTCGAGAATTGTCCGACGGCGGAGCAACAGCGTACTGCAACAACGTCCCGCGGTGCTAAAGCTACGCATTCTACCGCTGTTACATCGAAAAAGGTCCGGTCCCTGTCGCATCGTTAAAGTAGGCGACAAGTTCGCAACGCTCGCAGCACCGGATTCCGCTTATCCCAGTAGTGCCGCCCGCGAGCGCGGCGGACGACGGCGCTCTGGTGTGCTATTCCATAGTTGTCGCTAGGCCTAATTTGTTTCGCATTGAAGCCACAGTGGACTGCGCTTTTGCATTGACCAGCACTACAGAAAATGGTTTACTCATGGCACTGCTTTACTGACAACCTCATCTCATATTAAAAGAAAGATGTAGGATCGATTTCAGCGATGCCTTAGCAGCGGCGTTGGCGTGCAAGCGGATCGGGTGAGCCGCGCTACAACAGCCGCAGCTGGTATGTGGCTCTGAACGCAAAACTAGCTTGTGTCGTAGTTATTACTCCTACCAGCAACTCGGTACAGGTCAGCGATACTCAAGGAGGATTAATTTTTTACATTCCCTTATCCTGTGGCTTATTGACGAGAACAAGAAAGTTTTGCACGGCTTTCTGAAGCTGCCACCATGAGATACGCCGCAGAGATGTTGCTGTGGCACAGACTGCTTGCGGGAGGAGGTGCAGCGATGTATACGGCGGTATAAACACTGCGTTGCAAGGTATTTGCAGCTGTCGCTTTGCCCCGGATGACCGCGTCACTTTGCTCGTTGCACCGTAACTAAGAACGGTGGCTAGCCGAGTGACAACGGCGAACCGTGATTCAAGATAACCGCAGTTAAGCATAACCGTGGTTACACAGCCCATGTGACTAAGGTAACCTTGCATAGAAATATGTTCTGCATTTTTGCTGTGCAAGCATTTCAAATTATATTGGATTGACAACACAAAATGACAGCAAGAGTTGTCCGGTTATGTATGTTTCCCCTGCGAGGACAGAGATGGGTCATCAGCTGATCCCATTTCTGGAGGGACGTTACTCTCAGATTGCTGGCTGCTTAGCATGTTGGCTGGTACGAGCAGAGGTGGCTGATGTTGCCACTTTCATAGTTCGTGCACATAAGTTGTGTTTCTGGCTTTGAGCGGTGCACAGAGAATGTCCAGCATTGCTTCTGATGCCAATGCACTGTTGTCACGCCAGCTGTCAGTACAGGGGGCTGCTGATAGCAAAGGACCCTCATGGTGCAGTCACATGCTTCGAAGTGAGCGCTGGGTATCTGTGGCTAGCTACTTTTTAGTTCTGACTCTTTGCAGTAACTCTTCTGTTGCTGCTGACCTTATGTGGGCTGTCACCGAGTGTAAGCAATAGGGCATTGCTGATTTTGAGGTTCGTTTTCAGCTGTAAACTCTCCTATGCCAAATAATGAATTCCGATGAAAGGCTCACACTGTAGCAGATTTGCCTTGTTAGTCTTTCTGTCACGGGTTTTTTGTGTGGCAGGCGCAATGCGTTTTCTGCTCTGGATTTCTGTCTTGCGCGCCTGTTAGCGATGTGCCGTCAGGGTAGCAATCAATCCGTGAGCTCATGGAAGTGGGCGCAGTGCTCTGCATGTACACGAGGCATGCTGAGATTGAGTGGAGGTGACAGATTCTGGCAGAACACTAGTAGTAAGCCTAGCCTTGACAGCAAGGATTTTAAGAAAATTGCCTTTTTATCAGATATAATTTTCGAGATGCTCAAGCTATCCTGTAAAGCCTGGCGTCAAGTAAGAATGCAGAAAAAGTTGTACAACTCCAGGAAAAAAATATTTCGAAAGAGCAAACAATAAATGAGACAGGACAATAAAGAATGTTGACCCCACAGTGTTTGCGAGAAAGGGTTTATTCTGGAAACAGCCAGTGGCATGGATCACAGTGCATACAAATTAAAGGACACGTGCAGTGGCGGTACATCAACACACAGTCAATCAAGTGCTCCAAAATTGGAAAAAAAAATGTGCAGCCATCGAACAAAACTATTTCATAAAACGAAAAGCTGACCAATGTACTAACAAAGACATGACTCGAAACACACAAGTTCCGACTGAACTGAGCAAACACCAGCTTGAAATCATTCACACCTCCCAGAAATTAAGGACAAAACATACAGTACTGGCTACCTCAACACTGGCACTGCATAACATGTCAAAATGGTCAGAGATTGACAGTAATGCAAAACAACACCAAACCAGGACTCCCTTCTCAGGACATGAAGATCAGACACCCATACATACCATTCCCAACCCTCACACAAAAAATGAGGCCCATTCCTAGGGATGTGTGAATATTCAAAATTTTAGAACAGCACATTGAATAAATTTCTGTTCAGTTAGTCGAACGAATCAAACAGTACATGCTCAAAATTATTTTAAATGAATCTCAAGTTTTCAAATACTTTTTGAATAATTGACACAACGCTTGATTAAGCTCCACCATATTTTTCTGCACTGAATCTTCCAAAAACTGCACACATTAACGAGATGTACCACTATTCATATTCTAATTAGAAAAAGTACTATTTGCACACTCTATACAGACACTATTAACATGACCACCTCACCGCCTACACTACAAGTTACTGCCCGATACAATTTGATGCAGTGAATTGCAGTGATGCAATGATTTGGTGGAAATGTTAGTTTCCTCGGTAGACTGATCAACACACACACCCACGTGCACACGTTTCACATTTCCACCCATACACGCGCAAAGGTGATCACAGCATTCCGATGAGTCCTCTCTCTTTCCTTGGTAGCATGTGTATTACACATCCATCCGAAGTCAGACAAGTTCCTCGATGCCGCTTAAATCTTCATCACTGAAATCGGTGCTCGACTCATTAGAGGAGGAGTTGCACGAGTCAGAAATGGTGAAGACAACTGGTTCAATTTCAGCGTCAACAATCATATTGCCATGCATCATTGTAATGTCCGTTCATTCGCGCAAGGCCGCGCGAAAGGGGTGTTATCATTTTTGTTCGTGACACGAGAAGCTACCGGACTAATCTCGATTGATCACAGCCACGAAGAGCGGCATCTACATGTTTCCAGATTACTCTAGATGATCTTGACCTGTTATCTCGAAGTTTCCTTGCCGGCTTTAAATTGAACGATGCCGCGAGCAGCGGGCATTCGTAGTTCGGCGACCGACGAGCACGTTTGTTGCTTACGCCGCCGCCGAGTGATTCAGTTCTTTTGTTGGCACAAGTCAGCCCAAATAAAGAGCTTCGTTTCCAAGTCTTCTTCATGTCATACTGACCGCTGGCCTGTCGTCACTACAACGTGACAATATCGCGTTGCCATGCTTCAGCCTCAACTTGCTCCACATGAACACAACGGTTTTGCCAGTTTTCCGGCAGGAGCTTTTCCACTTCAGCCAAAGTGAAACATTTGTTGTGACTTGCGATGTATCCCTTCACCTGGCTCCAAACAAGTTCAATGGGATTGAACTCGCAGTGGTATGGTGGTAAACGAAGCACTTCGTGGCCATGGGTATGGTGGCTAGAAGGGGTAGGTGACCCCAACGGGAGGTGGGAGCCGCTCCCCCATTTCAAGCCTGGCGTAGGTGGCGCTGTTGGCCGTAATGCGATGCTCGGTACGCACCGCTAGCCTTGGGCCTGCTGTGCGTGTAACGCATGGGCCTTTCAGAGATGTTGTAGCAAGTAATGGCTTCGCTCATTAAACTCTATTCAAGCGTGACTTCCGCTGATTGCAATTTTATCCATTAAAATTAATTGGTTGCCGCTCCGCTACGTCGAATCTCGGCGCGGCTATAAACCTTTATTCGCGAACCCTTTCAGTTTCAGGAATACGAGCCGTCAGCTTACTCCTAAAAAAATGTGAAGGGTTCCAACAAGCAAAGCATAGCAAAAATTTGTTGCACATCAAAGAAAAAAGTATTACACATAAAAAAATTGAGGGTAGTTCAAAATAAAAGATACGTTTACGTGTCTTTCTGTGTAATTAGAAAAAAACATTAAACATTGGGCACCGACCGTGCATTGCTCGGCACTAGGAAATGTTGAGGCAATGATATTACTTTCGATTGAATTAAAAAATTAAGACATTTGACCTTGAAGTTAAAATATGCAATTAGAGCACCCACCTAAGTTTCAACATTTTCATTCTTTCCTGCTTTGCATTTCGCTTGCAGTTCTGGGCCTTGACATAGAAGTGGAGCCTAGTAAGAACATAAAACTTGATAATTTTGTTTGTGAGGAACGTACTGTGGTCAGGGCATCCAACAAGGGTCAGCTTTCTTAACTGCAGGAAGGAAACCAAATCCACGATGCTGTCACTGTTGACTTCTCTTACACTAAAGCAGTGAGTGTTCTCAAGAGAGGTCACAAGTGCATTGAGTTTGGCTGATGGTTAGAGCAGGCCTCCTCGGTCAACAGCAGCAGTGAGGCATGCTGTAGCTGGAGCTAATTTGTTCTCCCCTTGTAAGAGCTGCTGGCTGCACTCAGTACATTTGGTGCTTGCGATGCTCTTTCTTGCCACATAGCCAGCCATGTATGTATGAGTCTGGAATCACTGGCTTGCATCACCATGGCAGCATGCTGGGTGCCGTGGCCGCATTCACTTAGCACTTCATGTGCCTTGGCAAGGTTCCCTACGTCCAGAAGCTCATCCAGTCTCCTTTGAGTGGCCATGTCATTTCCGTGTTCAGCTCCCAGCAGGCTCCTTAGCAGTACTGAAGACACATTGCTTCCTATCTGTGATTTAGCCAAATTCTGAAAGCTTAAAGCGTTAACCGAGATCAGAAACTGGGAGGGAGTTGGATGGTCATTGCATCCGGACATTTGCCGGATGACTTCAAACAATCTCTCCAAAGGGTCCTGACACAAACGGGATGTCATCACATAAGCGGAAGTTCAACTTCGTTGTCACGTAGCAGAGTAGGGGCAAGGTACTTGACAAAGTAACACGAAGTCCCTCCGCTGTACTGCGACTAAGGAAGCCTTCGGAACCAGCAGCTGTTTCCCATGCATCCGAGTAAGCCAAAAAACTTTCAGTGCACTTCTCGTGGGTCCCTCCAGGCCTGGGTGCACCTAAGCTGCACCTGGATGTCATGGCCTCAATCAGCCTTCTCATTTTTTCCACGAAGCTGACGGTCACAGCCATGCTGCCATGCTTTCTTCAATCTTTTCATTATAGAAGAAAAGGCCTCAGAGTGTTTCATCACTGAAAAGCCTGAATGCATAATTAACCCTCATTTTTTCGAAACCGTTCGGCCGCACGACAGATTTGTTAATATGAGGCATGGCTTTGAGGGTCGTGTCATGCTGTTCATCAAGCTTCCTGGCGCAGTCAATAAGGTCAACACTGGCACGGCCTTCTGGCAGTTTTAAACCCGTTCGAACAAAAGTATTCCTGACGCATTTTACGAGGTGCGTGAAGTCAGAGATGAAGTACAGAAAGCGCTCTGGGTCTGTAGGGTGCTGTCTTCTACAGACTGTGTTCTCTTTTCTGCCGTGTGTACCGAACGAGTGCCACATACATCTGTTCCACGCAGCACCATCAGTGATGATGAAGTCTACATGCAGTCCAGCATTTTCACACATGACCACTGCTTCGAGGATTATTTTGCCTAAGGTGTCTGACTGCACATTGCTGTGGGATGCAAACACGCCAATAATCTGGTGCCACTTTCCAGTAAAAGGCACAAACAATACGACAAGGCCATGGTCACACGTCATGGGGTGCTTACTTTCAGGCGTGAACTCTACAAGGTCCACAAAACCTTCGATGGTGCTGTTGGATGCTAAGCTCAAGCATTCGGATAGCTTGATCTCATCGATTAAAAGTCCGCCATGGCGCTGGAACGAGTCCATTGGTTTTGTTTTTTCCGCCACAGCACCAAACACCTTCTCGCTTTGGCCGAACCCACTCTTGTAACTCTTTAGGTATCGACGCAAGGATGATCGAGAAGGGAAAGTCATTATTATCTTCTTTCTGCGTATGTGCTCGTAGAGCCTGGGACTCTTCATGCACATAATCAAGCACTCCAGCGCCCACTCACTTTCGTACTTCATTCCTTTCGTGCATTTCCTCTTAGACGCTGCAAAGCATGCCTTGACCTGCTGCTGTTGCTTCACGGGTAAGGCCTTGACCTGCTGCTGTTGCTTCACGGGTAAGGCCTTGACCGCTTCCTCAAATACTGCAGAATCAATCTGTGTATTGTTTTGCTTCAACTCCTTTATGCGCGATTTAGCTTGAAGGACACTCAGCCTGCACCTTTTCGCTTGTGCTGTTCGCAGCTTCAGCCTGTGCGAAAGCAACTGGACCCCGGTTTTTACTTTTGTTCTTCTGTACGATGCCTGATTCAGGAGCAGTCTCCGGAGGTGCTTGCACTGTGGGCAGGAGTTTTCTGGCATTTGAGCAACTCTGCGGCAAGATGGGCTGAAAGTTCTACCACCAGAGGTCTTCTCTTTGCGCTTGGCGTTTACTTCAAATTCGCCAGATTTGCCAAATCCTCTGCATGGAATCATGGAGTCCACGTTGCGAAGCAACTCTTCTGCCATTTCCATGTCGGTAATATGAAAAGTTTCGATTTTTGTGGCTTGCACAAAAACTGTTGCTTGAACTGTTCTCTCGTTCGTTATCATCAGCACATACTTTTCAAAACATATGCTCTCACCTTCTAGAGCGCACACGATAAATGCCGTGACATTGTTGGCCCCAGCAATCACGTGCCTAGCCCAGTAAGCGCTGGGAAGATCACACTTGCGGACGTCTGGAACTTCTGGCAAGTTCAAAAAAGGGAGTTGGCTACAATCACTTTCTGCACTGCGCGAGTCAGTTGATTCCACACAAGCAGACGCGCTTGGTTCCTGGCGCCGGATCTTTGAAGGCAAACCACAGGTTGAAGTTCTTGACGTCCTTTTCTTCGGCGCTTTTTTTGAGAGATATGCGAGAACATTGGGGAATACGGTTGGAACCGCGTCGGGTTTCAGCACCGGCCGCTCTCGCAGAAACTGAACAGTTTCGCCATTTATCACGTGCGTGAAACAACGCTTAATATACTGCTTGTCGAAATGACGCTCACATAGCGTCGACTTCGCGTCCAAAGACTTGTCTGCACGGGGGACAGCTCGTCGCCAAGCTTTGAAGCGTGCAGGGTCCTTCGGCACAGAAAAAAGAGACACACGCTGACCCTGCTGCCTCGACGACACATAGCCGGATGTGCAGCCAGGGGCAAAGCAGTGACGCTGCCTGGCTTTCTTTGCGCTGGAGTTCATCTGTCCGGTGAAGTTCGGCACTCACATTAGAATGTCAGCAGTGAAACAGATCTCGCCATAAACGAGATAACACGCTGACAACTACGAAGAAAAAGGAGCGCCGTCTTGCCATCAACACACCGTGAGAGACTGCACTAGCGCGAGACGCGTGATCGCCAAGCTGACCGCAGCGCCACCGCGGCTTTTGCGGCAGCGCATGAACCAGAGGATCGCGCTCTCTTAATGGATATGCCGGCACTGGCATCACCACTCCCTTCTGGCCACCGTAGCTTGAAGTACATATGAGGCAGCCATTTTGAAATGCCGATGGTGATATGATATCGGAAATGCAGGGTTGTACTCGATTCTAACGTGCACCCAATTTTTGGACCCGATATATCGAAAAAAAGGTGTGCGTTAGATTCGAATAAATATGGTACTTATAGCCGCGCCTGTACCACTATTCATATTCTTATTGGAAAAAGTACTATTTGCACTCTCTTACAAATTCTACTTATATACAGACACTATTAACACGACCACCTCACCACCTACACTACAAGTTACTGCCCGATACAATTTGGTGCAGTAAATTGCAATGATGCAATGATTTAATGGAAATGTTACAATTTCCTTGGTAGACTGATCAACACACACACCCACGTGCACACATATTTCACATTTCTACCCACACACGCACAAAGGTGATCACAGCATGCCGATGAGTCCTCTCTCTTTCCTCAGTAGCATGTGTATTACACATCCATTCGAAGTCAGACAAGTTCCTCGATGCCACTTAAATCTTCATCACTGAAATCAGTGCTCGATTCATCAGAGGAGGAGTTGCACGAGTCAGAAATGCTGAAGGCAACCGGTTCAGTTTCAGCGTCAACAATTGTATCGCGTTGCCATGCCACTCAAAGAGAATCGAGAAAAAGAATTATCTCGGCTTTATTGCTCCCTTGTTCGGGCTTATATTTCGCTCCTAGGTAGCATTTGGTAGCCACTCTATATTCACTGTATGTTTGCATGGGGTACTTGACTAATTCAGCAACATTTGAAATCTCTTCACTTGTGGCGACTGTGAACAAAAATTCCCAACGTTCGCAGCGGTAGCACCAGTAACTCGCACCACTGGAGCAACGGCAGTATACGGTGGGTGTTCATTCGTTCCTATGGTGACGACGAGATGGCACTACCCATTGCGGTGCTACGACATTTTTGGCGGTTTTGTTGTTTTTGCTTGCTGCACCAATTGGGATTTAGCGGTTAAATCTGACCCATGCAGACTTGTGCCCCACCCAAACGTAATGCAAAACTGGCCGTGAAATGTCACCTCTACGCAAAAGGTCCGCAGCAGCAATGTGGTTAAGACGATTTCTTTTAAATGTGTCATTCTGAAGCAGCACTAACATCAAGCTCTATGTGAAGCCAGTCTGAACATACTGGGCACTATTTTGTGACACGGATGCAGGTTGTGCAAAAAGGAATGTAGTGATTCTGGATGAGTGAAGCAGTTGTGTGCGGCGCGTGCAACTGTCTCTCTATTAGGAGATCACCTTCGCTGCGCTGCACAGGGGGTTAGGGGAGTGAAAGTCAGAGATGGGGGAGGGTCAGGTCGTGTCTAAAGGGGCACCGGGAGGGGGGGCACAGAGAGCGGGAGCGCCACGGCAGGCACTCAGGACAACAGCACGACACAAAGCTCGCAGGTGGTCGAGGGGGCAGCCTGGCCTGGGGTGAGGAGGCCAGGGAGCAGCAGGGGCGGCAGCAGCCTTCTACTAAAAGCGTCAGCGTAGACTGGCTTTGTCAATGAAGTTAACCAGCGCGGTCAATGCACTCTGTGCTTTTCGGGGGGCCCTGGGGGGAAAGTGAGGGCGCCGACAGTGTCTGTTTGCAGACCGAGTTCTCGGTACTTGGAAAGCATTTCCTCGTGCGCATTTGTGTGAGCGGGGCACTGGCACAGCAAGTGTTCCACAGTTTCTATGCCACCGCAGTCTGCACACAGTCGCCCTCCCCTCTGATGCGATGGCGGCGTTCCGCTGTCCACACACAGCCGATCCGGAGTCGCGGGAGGACAGCTAGGGCCGCGTTTCCGAAGGCGTGGAAAGGGAGCGGCTGTGGCATCCTTCCCGATGTGACACGCGGATCTGAGTGGCACAGGGCGACCTTGTATCGCATGAGGTGGCGGGCCATGTCGAACACAGTAGTGTTCGGGCACAGTGGGACGGTCGTGTTGCCATGAGCAGCCTTGGCCACTCGGTCCGCCGCCTCGTTGCCAGGCAGGCCGACGTGAGATGGCACCCACTGCAGCATGATGTCGCAGCCACGAGCACTCAGTTGATACAGCTTGTAGTGAAGCCACTGTACACATTTTGCGCCGCGCTCGGGGCGCTGCAGTTGTGCGAGCACAGCGCGTGAGTCGCACAGGATTGCGACCCGCGTCAGCTCGGGCCTCTCTGCTATGATTTCGGCAGCGAGATGTAGCACCGAAATTTCCGCTGTGGTGGAGCTGGAGAAGTGGTGAAGGCGGCACTGTTGCTCTACACCTATGTCGGGCACTGAGCACGCTGCAGTGGCCGAGTTGCTGTCCTGAGACACAGAGCCATCCGTGTACAGGTGGATGCACTTGGTGTAATCACCCTGGACGCGCTGGGCCGTCTCCTGGAGAATGGCGCACTGTGGGGTGCTCTTCTTGGAGCGCACTCCTGGAATGCCCAGCTCGATGGTGATGTTCGTCACTCGATGGAGCAGCTGGCGCGGTGGTGCGGACCCTGGCTCGGCGCGGATGACAAAGTCGAAATTGCGCTGCGCCCGTCCCATGCGTGAGCACGTCGACGCGCACAAATCTGCAATCAGCTGAGCCGTGCCAGCTGCGCGGTGCATGCGCGCTCGATGTGGTTGAGCGCAGTGCGCTCCGCGCGCAGCGAGACCGGCCAGACTCTCAGCTCGGCGTGCGTAGGACCGATGGGTGAGCTTTGCGGGAGGCCCGCAAATCGTCGGATGGCCGCACGTTGGTCCACATCCAACCGCTGCCACTGAGCGGGGGAGAGCTTGAGCAGCGGCAGCGCATACAACACGCGCGCCGAAAGGGGGAGTGTGGGCATGGCCCCCTCTCCGCGCGCCAGCAGACGGGAGGCAAGATCGGCCACTCGCTTGTTTGCTTTGTGTAGGTCACCGATGGCGGCCTTGTAAGTGATTTTGGCATTGATCTGGAGCCCCAGGTATCTCCCACTTGGTTTCCAGGGTAGAGGGGTGCCCTGAAGCTGCAGTGGCTGTGTTGTTCTGGCCGCTGTGGCTCTCGGATGGAATAGCATGGCTACAGTCTTTTCGGGGCAGACCTCGACGCCGATTCCTTGCAGGTGATTGCACACAGCGTCCAGCGTGGACTGAAGCTCGCTCCTCAGCTCAGCACTGCGCAGGGGGTGGGCCGACGCGACGATGACGATGTCGTCCGCGTAGACAGCGAGCCAAATGGTGTGGCTGCTGTGCGGGAGGCATTGGGGAAGCTGCACGAGTGCCAGATTAAACAGGAAGGGGCTGATGACGCTGCCCTGCGGGACTCCCTTCGTGACAGAGCGCTTGGTGCTGATGGTGTTTGTGACGCGAACTTTAAACGTTCGGCCGCTGAGGAAGGCTTCGATGTAGCGCAGCAGCCGCCCCGTGGCACCCAGCCAGCGCAGCGCCTCGATGATAACCTCGTGTGGCAGCATGTCAAATGCGCTGCGCACATCAAGGAGGAGGGGGTAGGCTGCGTGGCGATTGCTCTTGGCTTGTTCCAAGATGGATGTCACGTGGGCGATGCAGTCTGCTGTGCAGTGCCCCGCTCGGAAGCCACTCTGCGCGTGAACCAGGGCACCACGGGCAGAGGCAATCCACTCCAGCCTGGTGAGTGCCATGGCCTCGAGGGTCTTGCCCGCTGCCGAAGTGAGCGAGACAGGCCGATAAGACGTGATGGCTCGCTGGGGCTTGCCCTTCTTGTGGATGGGCATGACCATGGCGCTCCTCCACTCGGCTGGGACGTGGCCGCTGCGCCAGACTGCGTTGAATGCAGCGAGCAGTGCTGGGCGCTGGTCCCTGTCGATGTTGAGCAGCATTCTGTACGTGATACCGTCCTCGCCGGGTGCAGTGCGGCTGCCGCGTCGTGACTCCAGGGCCCGCTCGAGCTCGTGGGCAGCCAGGTCTGCCCTGCAAACCTTCGCAATGGCAACCTGAAGCTGGGTTTCGACGGGCGGCAGCGGGGCGTTGGGAGGCGGGATGTTTTGCGCCGCATAGTTAGGTGCAGCGAAGCTGTCTGCCAGCTTTTCGGCCAGCGTCGCCGTGTTGTAGCCGCAAGCTATGGTGATGGCCAGGGCTGGGCAGCGAGGCACTGGGGGGTTGAGCATGTCGTGCAGTATGCGCCACGCTTGGCCAGGGCGGCGATTGTCGTTAAGCGCTGCGCAGAGCCGTTTCCAACTCTGCTTTCGGCGGCGTACTGCATGGCGACGGCAGGCTGCGTCCAGACGATTGTATAGCGTCCAGTGTTCGGGCTTGCGGGTGCGGAGCTCTCTGCGCTGTGCTCTCCTTCTTGCAGCCCGGAGGTTGAGGAGCTTAGTGTCTGGGACCGGGGTGCCAGTTGGAACGGTGCAGCGTGTTGTCGCACTGCGTGCACAATCGGCCACATGGGTAAAGTAATCCGGGCTGGCAGGAGCCGCAGTGGAGCACAGATCGCGGAATCGCGACCATTTCATAACACTATAGCACCGCGTGCCCGCACGGTCGCGCTAGAAGGGGGTGAGGGTGATCAGGTAGTGTTCCGAGCCCTGGGTGTCCGCGTCACACTCCCACTTATACGCACAGCTGCATGTCACGAGCGAAAGGTCGATCGCGCTGTAGCGACCCACTCGCTGCACATGCGTGGGGCAGTCGATGTTGATTATGTGCAGGCGCGCCGCCTGCAACGACGCGAGTAATGCACGGCCACGTTGGGACGTTCCACTGCACCCCCAGTGACTGTTATGAGCATTAAAGTCCCCACAGATCACAGCGTCCTTGCCCAAATGGTCCATGAGTTTGTACATAAAGTCCGCGTCCCACGGGATGTTTGGGCGAACGTATACGCTCGCCACGGCCATGTCAGTGTTCCGAACGCGAACAATCACAGCGCAGCATTCGACTGCCTTGCTCACCAGGTCGTCGACCGTCACCACAATGTGTGGTAGCGTGTTGCGCACATAAATGGCCGTGCGTGGGCAGTCCACACGATGTGACGCGATGCTGCACAGTGCTGCATCGCACGATGCCGCGTTGCACATTGGCGGCCCACTGTAGCCAATGTAGCTCGGTAGTTTTACCTCCTCCGTGCACACGTATGTTTCCTGCAATGCAAACACATCGCAGTGGATGCGCGGGAGGAGTTGGACGAGCTCAGCATGGCGACGGCGCAATGAAGGTAGTTCCACTGCCTTATGCACGGCCAGGGGACACGTGGGGCATTATCCATGGTGGTTCAGGGCTTGTTGGGCAGCCAGAGCCGCGCCGCACAGTTGTCGGGCTGGGGAAGTGGCTGGCAGGTATTCCATCAGTGCCGTGACTGCGGCCGAGAGAGCCGCGATGACGGCGTCCTTCTCGCTGTCTGCAGCTGGGTCATCTGGCTGCGGCGTGTTATTGTGTTTGCCGCGCAGCGCGTCGCTGTACGATTTCGGTCGTGGGCCTGTTGTGGGGGGGGAGTTGTGGATTCAGCCTCCTCAGCAGCGTTTGGCAACGCTGCGGCCGTAGTAGTGGTGGCGGATGGGACGTGTTGTCTTCTCACCGCGCGCAGAGCCTCCCGCCATGTGGTAGGTGCGGCTGTTGTGGCGAGCATGGTGGCCACTTTGCGTTCTTCCTGCCAACAAGGGCAGCAGGGCTCACTGGCTGCATGGGGACCACGGCAGTTAATGCAGTGAGGCTTGGGCAAGGCGCATTCTGCGGTGGGATGGTTCTCAGCCCCACATCGATTGCAGCACGGTGAGGCAGCGCACGCTGCCGTCGCGTGACCAAGAATCCAGCAGTGCTGGCTTTGGCAGCGTTGCACCTGATGTATGAAACGGCGTGTAGTTTCACTGGACCACATTTACCTTGGTGCCACTCCTGACATGCTGGTAGTGTGTGCATGCTGTGGTGAGGGCCTAGTTGAAGCGAAGTGTCCCTGGAAAGTCAGGGATGGGAACTTAAGTGACCTCCTGTGGGATGTAAACAGCTGTGTAGTCCAATCTGATGGTGCACTCTAGCTGAAAAGTAATCACCGGTACTATTACCAAGTTCAGCTCCAGATGTTTGTGTGCCAGAGAACTTAGTGTGACTTTGTGTTGTGGAACGAGAATGAAATGAATGTACAAAGGGTGAAGGCGGATTTTTTTTTGGTTGTACCTTTATTGACAACAGCAGAGAAATTTTTCTGCACGGTGCTTCTGCTTGAGCTGGTAGGCCATTGGTACACAAGGCAAGAAGAAAATGAACCTCCAACACTGGGTCAGTCAGCTGCAGCCTCAACTGCTTACATGCCTCAGGCCACACAAAGCCAAAAGTTCTCAAAGAGGACCGAAGGCAATGATAGTATGCAGTACTGCACATGCAAGGGACCAGAGAAAGGCAAAATGATTGCCTGTGAGGGCTCGAACTGCCCCATTACGTGGTTTCATTTTAAGTGCATAGGTATGACAAGAGCACCAAGGGCTGACCAATGGTTTTGTCAGTTTTGCAAGCAGTGAGGCCTGCCTCACTTTTGGGAAGTGCAGTGTGCATTTGCAAGTTATGCGCCTTAATAACCCTGTACATATTTCTTATTATGTATATAGCATTTGTGTAAATTACCTCTCGCCCTTTCCCTGTCCCGTAACCTCTTTCATTTCATTTCTCCATTCTGCCTGCTATTCTTTATTTCCACACCCCTCTCAGGTGCTTCAGTATCAATGGCAGATGCTGGGGCTAGCAAAAACCTTTCCTTCCTTTTGATTAATATTTAATAAACTGCTACTACTACTCAGTGAATACATGCGAACGAACTGGTCGTATTTGGCAGTACTTTTAGTTCAGTGCAACTTCGAGCGATGCTGGCCCATACCCTCTTTCTAGAGAACTGCCACAGCTAAGTCAAGAACACATTAAACCTGAGTGCGGAAGTTTCTGAGTGTGCAACTTCCCCATCCAGGTTTAACAAGTTTTAGCTCTACCTATGGCAAACTGCATGCACCTTATTTTTGTCATGTAAACTGACTAAAAACGACTCTTTTGTATTTTAGAAACCTATTTTTGGCAGCTGTGTCAGATATAAGTTATTCTTTGCCAGGACCGCCTTTGACTTCTGAGGTTAGACAGTACAGCAACATAGCCTGCAGGAGCATAGTCACCCTTTAACCCTTTCGCCGCCACTCCCGAGATAACTCGGGCTACCACATATGCACACCCCTTGCCTCTCCCGAGTTAACTCGTTTTGGCTTTTTAACTCACCCCCTGCCGCTCCCGATAATACTCGTGTAAAAATAAACGATGCAAACATGTAGCGCCATCTATGGAGAGACGCTATAAACTCATAGATCTTGTGGGGTAAATTTTACACAATAGATGCCGCGCATGTTTCCACATCCGAGTCGCTTCGTTTCGGTTTCCGCACAGGAGCCATGTGAGGCAATGTGCCACACGTGTCCGCGCTTTGACGGACGAAGAAATTCAAAACTGCTTGTTAATTTGGAGTCCAATGATAACGAGAACGAGGAAGGAGCCCACCTAAGTGCCTTGTCGAGTGATGTCAGCGATGAAGTCCCCCTTCCACCGAAAAATCCGCGTAAGAGGAGGAAATCCGACAGGCACGATTGGTGCTGGAAGATTTGGTTCAGTACAACTAATATCTGTAAGATTATCCTGAATAAACATGTCTACATGCCCTGCAGAGGATTTTAGTGCATTACTAGCAAAAAATTTCCAGGAAACTAACATGCAAAAAAAACCTGGCAGGGTGTGTGCAGCTGTGAGTAAACAAACCTGGCAGTGAAAGGGTTAATCAAATGGCACTACAGAGTTGCAAAGATTTGTAAGGGCACAACACACACGAGCAATTTTGTCTATTTGGCATTCCCCGTGCTCATTTGCTTTCAGGGCTTCAACAGGGAGGCGCCCTTTCTGTATGGTGAACTTGTTTCTCACCATTCCTATCACTCTCTCCACGTGGATTTTTATGTTTGCTATCTCTCTTGTCCGCTCAATGTCACCGCTACTCAACTGTCTTTTTCCTTTGGTGAAGGCAGGTATAGCCAGTGATGCATGGCACAAACCCACACTTTCCGCTATCAGGAAACCCCTGTTGGACATAATCACAACAGAAATTTTACGGTATTATTGTGTTTGTATGCCAACTATGTCTCTGCTCGAGGTAGGTACGAGCTTGGTCGATCAATGAACACTTCAAAGCAGTCCACTATGACGCGTACTCTTAGGCCAAAGTTCTCCACAAAGGCTACTGGCATTGTTTCCATGATTTCTTCCTTTTCTGGCCAACGCACCACTGGTCCAAGTCTGTCAAAACATGCATCCAACCACCTCTCAAAAATTCTTGAAGCTGTTGACTGTGCGATGTCAAAGTGATAGGCAAGATCCTGGAATGGGCAGCCTAGCTGCATTCGCATTAGAGATAACACCATTTCTTGGAACTGGGTCAGTGAGTGCTTCTCAGAGTGTGGCCTTTCACAAGATCAAATACACAAAGCAACATTACAAATGTAGGAAGTCCGGTGTAGAAGGCAACCTTCCCGTCGTTTCCCTCAAGACCTTCCTTAGTGAAAGTCTGTGACTGAAGAGCCCCCTGGCATTCATCCAGTTGTTGTTGACAGGTTGAGAGTTTGTCCTCTAGTTCGGCGACATCTGTTATTGTCATATCTGTCCGGCAAGCAGTATCTACAAGAAAAGAAAAAAAGTGCGGGAAAGTAAGTTTCTTGACCTACAATAACACATATGTGAACATGTGGCATGTGCAGCCTTTTCAAGTGATGAATAAGAACGGAGGGCTGCCACAGAATCATCCCAAAACAAAACGGCACTAAATAGCAAGAAAAATCAGGCCTGTCAGGCTGGTCCAAATAAGCAGCTTTACATACCAATTCATGGCTCCACTCTCTTGTCAGGCTCAGCTTCATTCACATGTGGAGAGCTTTCCATATCCATGGAAATTCCATTGGTGGCTCCTGCATCAAGCTCATGTGCAGGGCTGTCTGCACCTTTGGAAGCATATGCAGCATTCGTGTTGAAAGACACCTGTAGCAATGCTGCTTCCACAGCATCATGACAAAGGACAGGGACGGTGGTTTGTCCTTACCGAGAACAAATGATTGGCATTGTGCGCGTGCGTTTTGGCGGTTATATCGCTCGTTGTTCGCCGAAATGGTCCCATAACCCAAACGCTGCGATGGGGCCGCGCAGGGTGTCTACCGACCGGGAAAACCAGGAATTGTCAGGGATTTTTAAGACGCTGGGAAAAGTCAGTGAATTGTCAGGGATATTACTAAAAAGATGGCAGAGTCAGGGAAAATAACCTATGCTGGCGCGCCCGTACCAGTAGCAGCAGGTGCGGTCAGGCGCGTGTGTGAGCTCAGTGAAGGGTGGCAGCGCTTTCGCATTGGCCTCCGAGATTCTTGCCCGCTTGCAGGTACGTATCACTGATACTAGGTGGCGCATGCTACCACGCAGAACCGTACAGCCGTTGTTCATCTTTCCTTCAGAGGCGCGTGTATAGTGCATATAGCACTCCATTCGTTCGTTAGTTTTCGCGTCTCCCCGTGATCGCATGGATAGGGTGTCTAGAAGGGGAGGTGTGAAGACCGGTCTGGAAAAGCTGGCCCCTTCCACGTGACTGCCGCGCGGCGGCGCTGTTGTCAGCGGCGCCATCAGCGCGCGCAGCGCGTCTGCTTGCGCGAGCGAGGAGAAGGCTGTAGAGGGAACGCGCTTTATTGGATTTTCGAGGTTTTGTCAGGCACCGCAGTTCTTTAGACATCATAAAGTTTAAATGACGCTGCTGTTGACATAAAAACGTGGGGAAATACAACAGTATCTTTGGGAATCTTTGTGAACTTTGCGCGAGTTTTCTGCTGCCGAAGGCACATATTTTAAAAATCTCTGCTAAAGGCAGTGAATTTTTTTGGTCCTTATCTAGGGTTCGATGTGTTCTGCAGAATTTTGTAAGCATTTTTTTTTCCTCCTTGGTGAACGCAATAGTTACCGCCACGATTACCGCATTTTTTCGTCCGTTCGAGAGGAAGGCAGTGAATTTTTGTGGTCCTTATCTAGGGTTCAATGTGTTCTGCAGAATTGTGTAAGCATTTTTTTTTCCTCCTTGGTGAACGCACTAGTTACCGCCACGATTACCGCATTTTTTCGTCCGTTCGAGAGGAAGGCAGTGAATTTTTGTGGTCCTTATCTAGGGTTCAATGTGTTCTGCAGAATTGTGTAAGCATTTTTTTTTCCTCCTTGATGAACGCACTAGTTACCGCCACGATTACCGCATTTTTTCGTCCCTTCGAGAGGAGTTTCGTATCGCATTCGACAGGAGTTGGCTGTTTCTACTGGCCAAAGCAGTGCTACACCATCGCAAGCACGGTGTTGAGAGGTTTCAGGGTTATTTCAACCACTTTTTCTTCGAAAATTCGCTGCTTCTGCTGCGGGGGGCGTCATGCAGCCTACGTAAACGAAATTAAGCGTTACCCGTACATCTACAAGATCGGGTGCTGCGACGACTATTCGTGCACTTTTAATATGTTGCAAGAACCCAGTAAATGCATGCAATATGTTCCTGGACAAGCAAGCTTTATTGGCAGGCAGCAGATCAATTTTGCTGCTTGAGTCACAGCACACAAGGCTTTGTTCTTTTTCCTTTTTTTTTCTCTAATTTCTTGGTTAACGCCCTTCAGAAGAAAATGAATCCTGGTGAGGCAGAAAAACCTTACAACAGATTTCGTGAGCTCACAACAGTGCTCCACACAACCAATCTGTGGCACGTTTGTGCTCACTTTGTTAACCCTTTGAGGGTCGAATTATTTTGAACAAAACTTTCCCAGGTGGTCAAATTACTTTATTGCGGATCTTGAATCTACAAAATGTATATAATCGAGAATAAATAGTAAAAAAAAATAGGAACAGTACTTTGGTGACAGCATCACTCACAACTGGAAAATGTTCAATAGAATAGAATAGCAACGGTGATAAGCAAGCTAAGAGCAGCACCAATAAAGATAGAAATCAACTTTCGCCGCCTCTGCAAAACAGTGCCCACAAAGAGAAAACACGTTTCGTGCAACTCCGTTGCGATCCCGCGGCGAAACCAAAACTACAAAAGGGGTGTTGCCGCAGTCTGTGCCGCTGCGCTAAAGCTAGACATAAGTTCTGCTTAACTCCGTAAGAGGGCAGCACAAAATTCAAACACTTCTTGGTAAGTCCTAAGAGGTGGCAGCACCCCCCAGTGAGGACGCATTGTTCTTTTGGCGCAAAATTTCAAACGGAAGATCGAAACCGTACCCGTACGGCAAAGACCTTGCGGGACAGAAAACCGCTGCCGTACATATACGGCAATAACCTTCAAAGGGTTAAATATGGTGAAAGCAAATCTAGAATGCAGACGAGTTCTGCAGACGAGTGAGGCCGATGAGCACAGAAGCCCACCCAAGTCCCACTCTTTGCACACATCAGCTGGAAGGTCGTCAGGGACAGAGTCCTTCGCCACAAGGCAGGCATCCTTGCATGCTTGGCAGTTTGTCGACAGGACACACTTCCTGGCCACATAGCCCGCAATGTAGTACACGAGGCGAGCATCGCTTCTCTTCTCTACGTAGTCTACATGGTCCACTGCAACTTCAACAGCATCCATGGGGAGTGCATCATCTTGACTATCTTCACTTTCATTTTCGTCAAGTGCCTCATCCACAGAAAGTAGAGATGCCATAAGTCCTGCTAACACACTTCCACTTGTGGGACTTCTTGCTAGGCTGTAAAAGCTCAAGCACCTGCAAATGTTCAAATTACAAGTGTTTAAAAATTTAGCAACATTCGATTTACAGCTAAGATGATACCTGATAATAACGATGAATTGTGCAGGGGTGGGGTGATCATTCGCACCGCTGGCCTGCCGCACTACCCCGAATGACCGTTCGAGGCAATCCTGGCTCAGGTGTGATGTCATAAGGTACCTGAACCCAACTTTTTCAGTTGTACTGTAATGCACAAATCTTCCGATGTACTTCTGCTGAGAAAGCCGAGACCCTTTGCTTGGGCTTCCCACTTGTCAAGGAACTCTAGAATTGCATCTAGTGCAGCTTCCTTAGCACTGGCTGGTCTGAAACAGTAGTACAAGCTTATGCATTTAATTTTATGTGTTTATGACAAATGATATAGAAAAAAGACCACGCTGCAAATACCTTAATGCCTCTGCGGGAAATCTGGAACTCATTGCCTCAATGAGCTGCGCCATCATGGCAATAAAAACCCTCCTTGGTTCCAGATTGGGGTACTTGTCCTCAATCTTCTCCTTGTAGAATCTCATTGCATGCAGTACAGGAGTGCTGAATACCTGAAAGGCCAAATTCACCTGCATTTTTTCGAACCCATTCGGGTATATGTGCGACCGTGTTAATTTTGGCACAACTCTCAGGGCAACGGTGCTGCTGTCAAGCTTCCAAGTGGTAGTGACATGATCCCAGTGCACCTGCAACAGGAAGCGTTTATTGGGCCAATTTTAAACCACCAAACTGATGAAATAGAAGACAAAAACTTCTCAACCATACCCTGCCTATGTGCGTGTTGAATCCACGTTTCATCATGTTATTCCGCACACACTTAGCGAGATGCGAAAGTCTGACAGGAAGTGGAGAAACCTCTCTTTGTCACAAGGGTGAATCACCTTGCACCTCACACCTCTCGAGCTTGCGTTATTGCCGATGTTGTGCCGCATTGCATGATTCCACGCTGCTCCGTCACAGCAGATATAATCTACGCGGAGGCCAGCTTTCTCACTTAGTATTGTGGCCTCCAAAATGATCTTAGTTAACAGCGCAGACTTCACATTTCCTTTTGATGCAAAGACACCTGTAGAAGAAAATAAAAAAAAAACTTAATAAAAAGCTTCATACATGTGGTGGGTGATAGATACCTATAATCTGGGTCCATTTTCCCACAAATGGCTGAAACATAACAACGAGGCCATGGTCAGCCTTTGCGTATCCCTCCTTCTCTTCAGTGAATGGCCCTAAATCGATGAAGCCTTCAATTTCCATTGATGACTTCAAGTCCAGATGCGGTGAAAGTTTGATTTCGTCGACTGCTAAGCCGCCATGCCTTTTTGTGTCATCTAGTTGAGTGACCTTTTCTTTCACACAATCAAGAACCTTCTGGTTAAAGCCATACGTTGCTTTGAATGCCTGCAAATGCAAAAAGGGCTTTAGTAGCTTCTGCTTGAAATTGGAACCCCCTGACACAAACCTTTATGCACTTCTGCAGGCACACACGACTGGGGAGAGCAAGGATTTTGTGGCAACGCAAGTGCTCGTATAAACGAGGGCTCTTCATTCTCAGAATGACGCACTCCAAAAGCCATTCTTTTCTAAATTTGTATCCATGAAGGGACCGCCGTCTTGCAGCTTCGAAGCAGGTGCGCACAGCATTCTGCTGTTTGCTGGGAAGCTGACTGATCTAGAAAAGGAACATATGCAATTAGGCACTGTGTTGCATTTAGGCAACGAAAACGGGATGTAAACGTTGTACCTTTTGCTCAAGAACAGTTGATTCCATCGCAGAATTCTCTTCCTGAAGTCTCTGCAGCTCACCACGCATAACACGTACCTTCTTGTTTCGGCCTCTCAATGTACGTACAGCATGTCTCAGCCTTGTTTTTGCACAGCAAAAAAGTGGCTGTTGTACTTTCTTTTTTAAGCGTAGCATGCGCATGAGTGCCATTCTTTTTGCTCTTTTGCAAGCAGGGCATTGTTGGGCTGCATGAGAGGATAGCCCTGCATTAAAAAAAATTGTGAAATTAGCCCACACAAAACAGCATTGCAACTGCTCGTTGCATAAGAGCGTCCTTTCCATTAGCCTCTATTTACGAATTCAATGGTAAGGACAATATATGTACCTTGTGACACAGATCCATCGCAGGCACTGGCATGAAGATTTTGCCCTGACAATTTCGTCAGACTTGACAGGTCAGGTTTTGGAAATTTGCTTGTCCTCCCAATACCACAACAAACTCCTAGTTTCACTGTGTAGGCAAGGGCTTGCTGGGCTGCTGCTTCTGACTGAATGTCGCGTCGAGAGTGCAAAAATCCCGACAGGAAGATGCTGCACTTTACAGAGTCTTTTTGCTCTTCCAAGTCGAACAAAACAATCTTCCGAAAATGTACAAGTAGACTCGCTGCTGGCACACACTGCAGTTTGGAAAGAAACTGCATGTCTGTTTTCAAATGTCTGCATCGACCAGTGTTCAGATGGAACTTTAAGGTTGTAAATGAAGTGCGCCGCAGATTCATTGCCAACCATTCCTCCCATATCTGCTTCCATTCCACCTTCTTGTGAACATGCTGATGTGCATTGTTCCATGCGAGTCTTCTTCGATGGAACAGCGTTCTGTGCGTTATTTGTCCGCCTTTTTCTTTCCTTTGGCAATGTTTTAGAAATATACCTGGGCAGGTTCGGAAAAAGGGAAGGCACTGCACCCTCTCTTAATAGCGGAACATCGCGCGGTATCGTTACTTCCTTGCCGTTCACGACGTGTTTGAATTCTCTTTGGATGTACCCGCCAACAAAAAAAAAAAGAAAGAGGATAAAATCGATGCATGGAAGACCGCTACCATAACACAAACAGTAAGTTGAAAAATGTACAGCACGTCATAAGAAGCGCTTTCAGCTTTAGGGCGTTGTTGTTACACAGGTTTTGGAAGCATTAAGATGAGTAGAAATGCTGTAACTACGTACCTTGCATCGAAGTGTTTTTCACAAACAGCAGAGTTCTCTCGCAGAAGCTTGTCTGCTCTTGGTATGTCATGCACCCACTTAGAGAGCTGATCCAGGCAAGAAAGCGCACGGAAAAGAGATACTTTCTCGGAACACGATTTGTACCCCAAATCGCACCCGGGAACAAAACACCACCTCTGAGTTTTTTTCTTTCGCGTCGGCGGCATTTCTGCCAGCACGCAGCACAGCACACGCAGGAGATCACACTGAAAATTCTGAAGCATGCAGTGACGACGGCTCACACCACACTGTGACAAACTTCACCCTGCCATCTCCTCCGGAATTCCGGAAAGCTGACGGCGCCCCAGACCGCAGCGCTCGGTTTGGCCCTGGTGACCGTAACGCGCAGGGGGCCACCCCTCTCTATGTGCAGCGCGCCGCGTTCTTCAAACCTCCCCTTCTAGACACCCTAGCATGGAGGAAGAAAAAACGCTGCGATCTACCTGTCTCTGCCAAGTGTATTGTGGTCTTCGGGTTGAAATTTCCTTTGTGTTGTTCTCCTGAACTGAAGATATTTGTGGAAGTGCCTATGTCTGGGTCGAAGAAATGCTCCTTCAGTCGAGGTTGAAGGAGCATTTCTTCGACCCAGACTGGACAAACCCGGAAATCTCTCCACATGCAAGCTGGATTAGAGCCGTGCCCAATGACCCACATAGTGCTCGCTGCACGATGTGCTGCAAGAAGTTCTCCCTCAGCAACGTGGGTAAGAGGGCGATCACTAGTCATGTCGAGAGCAAGAAACATCAAGCTGCTATGAAATCTCTGCAAAGCATTTCCCAGACCCAAGTCGTCTCATTTTTCGAGACTGCGACAAATGCTGGCTCGCCTTCCGCGGCAGCAGCGGGCGTTTCGTTCAGAGGTAGCTCTAATGGTCATAGTGCTGCAGCGATGCTTCCAACTACCGCCACGGAAGCACTTGACCCTTCTCTGAAGACGTCAGTGGGTAGATGTCAATCGAAGAACGAAGTTACAAAGGCTGAGATCATGTGGTGCTTGAACACAATAATGACCCATGGATCTTTTCGATCAGCGGCAGCCTCTGCCTCGCTCTTTCCTTTGATGTTCCCTACTTGTGAGAACGGCGCCAAAATGCAGCTTGGAAAAGACAAAGTGGGATAGACCATTTGTCATGGTATTGGACCATACTTTCAAGAAAAGTTGCTGTCAAGCCTGTCTAGCGTGCCTTATCTGGTGGTTGCGTTTGATGAGTCACTCAACAAAGTCGCTCAGAAAGAACAGATGGATGTACTGATCAGGTACTGGGACCAAACTAATGCCACTGTGAAAACGCGCTACCTAACTTCGTGTTTCTTGGGGCACACCTGCGCAGAAGATTTGGCTGTTGCTTTTAGGAAAGCCACAGAAGGCATTAAGCAAACGAAGATAGTGCAAGTGTCAGTGGACGGGCCAAACGTCAACTTGAGGTTTGTGAGGTCCCTCAAAGAAGAACTTCAAGCATCGGACATCACTCACCAGATCCTGGGCATTGGAAGCGGTGGACTCCACGTTGTCAATGGCGCATTCAAAACAGGCCACTCTGCGACGCACTAGTATCTGGTAGCATTTCTTCGTGGGTGCTGTAATCTGTTCAACTGTGCGCCAGCACATTGCGCAGACTACATTCACTACACAGGGAGTGTTGTGTTCCCATTGAAGTTCTGCGCAGTAAGGTGGCTCGAGAATAGCAGGGTGATCTCGAGAGCGCTTGATGTTATTCCACGCTTGGTGAAATATGTGGAATGCTCAAAGGAAGCAAAAAAGATGCCAGCACGTGCTAGCTTCAGCACTGTTGAAAAGGCAGTTGGTGACAGGATGCTGCCTGTGAAATATGCTTTTATGCTGTCAATTGCTGAGGAACTCGAGCCACTTCTGGCTGAATTTCAGACGGACAAGCCCATGCTGCCCTTCATTGCTCCTGATCTGGATCGCCTGTTACAGTCATTGCTTGCTAGAATTGTCCGGAAAGAGATCCTACAAGCTGCCAACACATCCTCCAAGCTGCTTAGGATTGACTTAGAGAACCCAGATAACATGGTTGCTGCTGCTGCATTCGACATTGGGTTTGCTGCGAAAAATGAGCTTCGCAAGATCCCAAAACCGTCGCAGCTGACTGTCCTCAGCTTCAAAAAGGACTGTATTTCCTTCGTGAAGAGCTGTTCACAAAAGGTGATGGAAAGGTCACCTTTGCAATACAAGTTGACCAGAGGTGCAAGCTGCTGGGACCCTACTAGCGCATTGTCCCCAGAGGTTGGTGGTAAAAAAACTGTGCACTGCACTGGAGGTGCTAACGGAGCACCAGTGGCCAACTGGCTTGGAAGCTGAGCGCACCCACCGTTCCTATGTTGAGGTATGCTCATTGAGCTCTGTACAGGTGGCATTGAGGAGCTTTGACAGAAAGGAACAGAGGCTAGATGCGCTCTGGTTTGAGTTGTGTTCACGGGACCATAAAGAGCTATTTTCGTTTGTCAAGCTTATTCTTTGCATGTCTCATGGCAATGCAGCTGTGAAACGAGGATTTTCTGTAAACAGAGAATGCCTTGTCGAAAACCTCAAAGAAGAGTCGCTGATTGCACAAAGAGTGGTGTATGACACAGTTTCAGCTGTTGGAGGGGTTGATGTTACAAACAGAATGATGCAAATGGTTGGCGGTGCCAACGCCCGATGGAAAGAGGAGCTGCAAAGAAAGAGGCAAGAGAGATTGGATAAATGAGATGCTGACAGGAAGAAGAAGAGAGTGGCTGCTCTTGTCAAGGACCTTCAACAAAAGAAGCAAAAGGTCCTCAGCGATGCAGAGTTGCAGACTTCACGTCTTGAGGAAGAAATTAACTCCCTGAAACAAGCTGCCTGATACAACTAGTCAATGCTTTTACTTTCTTTAATACTGCATAAGCGGTTTTATGTACCTGAATAAAATATTTTGCTTTGAGCACAATGCCTACCTGTGCAATATATTGTGTTTTTATAGCGGTGGTCTAAATTATTTTCCAGGACGGTGGTCAGGGAATTTGAAAATAACAATTGGGTAGACACCATGGGCCCAGTCAGGGTTGCAGTCGTCGAAGAGGTCCGACCTGAAACAAACCAGTAAAAAAGCGCCAACATTCACTGAAACGAAGTGTGTGCATGATACCCGAGGCCAACCATACTTTATTTAAATATTGAGGCAAACGTAGTGGCATGGAGTGCTGTTAGCCCTGATCGCTAGAAGTGCCAAGCTTCTGTAAGCCCTGGCAAAATCAAAAGGCTAGCTGGGTACCACAACCTTATGCCAAAAACGTTCTTTTAATGGTCATCCAGAATCACGTGCCTACAAGAAGTGCCGCAAAAAAACCAAGTATTTATCCGGGCTCTCGTCTATTCGGCACCTGTTATTTATTTATTTGTTTTATTTATTTGACAAGACTGTGAGCCTCATTGCCAGGCTCATACAGGAGTGGGTTTTGCAGTTCCGTGCAAGCAGACTGCTTCGATACACGATGTAAAATGCACAGTCACAAAAACAAAATACACATGAGAATACATAATTTGTTGCAATCAACAAATAAATAAAAGGCTTGGTACATGTCTTAGAGGGCTTCACTGGCTGGACAGGCTTTCAGTTTTCTGAACGAACAATTCAAGTGTGCCTGCATTGACACAATCAC
Source organism: Amblyomma mixtum (assembly GCF_055824585.1). Classification (NCBI taxonomy): domain Eukaryota; kingdom Metazoa; phylum Arthropoda; class Arachnida; order Ixodida; family Ixodidae; genus Amblyomma; species Amblyomma mixtum. Next base: position 20,780,438 of record NC_143017.1, read on the forward strand.
GTGGCAATCTGTTCCATTCTTCGATGGTCAACAGAGAAAATGAATATTTGAATGTGTCACAGCGGGATGGGAACGGCCTGATACATTTCTCATGATTAGTCCTGCGCGAGTGGTGATTGGGTGGTTTCAGGTATGTAGTTTTATCTATGTTAATGCCATTGTGGTACAGAAGGAAAAGAAATTTCAAAGCGGAAACACGATTAGACGATTAGACAGTGATAAGATGCCAGCTTGGATGCGCATGTCACTCACGCTGTCATGCCGTGAGTATTTCGATTAGATGAAACGAAGGCCCATATGCTGTATTTTTCCTGATTTATCGGTGAGGTATGCCTGGTGGGGATTCCAAACGGGACTTGCATATTCCAGGATCAGTCTTAAAAAGGATCTATATGCCGTAAGCTTGACGCTATACGGTGCAGTTGAAAGTTTTCTTCGCAGAAATCCTAATATTCTATTGGCCTTGGTGCATGTGTTAGTGATATGTACATCCCATTTTAACTTACTCGTAAATGTTACGCCCAGATATTTGACTGTGTCTGCCTTGCTGATGTTAATTCGCCTGATATTGTATGGAAAACAAAGAGGCTTCCTTTTCCGAGTTATACTCATACATGTTGTCTTCTCGATATTTATGTCCATTCCCCATTCATCGCACCAGTGTGCGATGTTATCTAGTGATGTATTAAGTCTTAATTGATCGTCATGAGAACGTACGGTAGTGTATATGACAACATCATCGGCGAACATTCTTATACTTACTCCAGGGGCAACGCAGTTGTAATGTCATTGACGTATGCTAGAAAAAGAGTAGGTCCCAGAACAGACCCCTGTGGTACCCCCGAAAAGACTTCCAAATGGTCAGAATTGACTTTGTTTATGCTAAGTATTGACTACGGTTAGTCAAGTACGCCGTTATCCAGGATACTATAGTAGGATTAATACCAAGAAATTTTAACTTATTAATGAGTTTGTAATGTGGCACCCGATCGAAAGCCTTTGAAAAATCAACGAAAATAGCGTCGGCTTGCAGTTGAAGATTAATTAGGTGGCGAAATCATGAGTTATTGCAACAAGTTGAGTCGTGGTCGAGAGGTTCTTGCGAAATACATGTTGATTTGAGTGCAATAAGTGATTATCCTTCAGATAACTGATAATTTCTTATTGGTTATATGTTCCAATAATTTACAACAACTCGTGAGTGATATTGGCCTATAGTTCTATCCATATAGTTTCATCCATATTGGCATATAGTTCTATATAGTTCTATCAAGCAGTCTATCCGCAGCTTTATGGATGGGAATCACCTTTGCACCCAGCCAGTCTGCAGGTAGGGTGGCAGTTTCAAGTGAACGGGTATAAATTTCGTGTAGGGAAGGGGCTATTTGTTCTGCATAGCGTCTAAGGAATGTGTTAGAAATATTGTCGGGACCTACAGATTTTTTGATGTCAACGTTAAGTAGCAGGTTCAGGATCCCACATTCCGTGATCGCGACGCCGGACATTGTTGAAGCCGGCTCACACAAAACACTTGGGCGTGAAAAAACGGACTGAAAGTATGAATTGAAGGAATTTGCTTTAGTGTGGTAGTCGTCAATGATGCAGTCATCTAAATTTTAGAGACAGTGCTTTCAGGCTTTGAAAGGTAACGCCAAAATTTCTGCGGCTGATGCGTCATAAAATGTGTTAGCGTGGTGGAAAAAAACGTGTTTCTTGCGGATCTAATCTCTGAGCTAAGTTTCTGAGACAGCTGACTAATGATAGCTATATTAGTTCTACGCCGCCGCATTCTTTGTAATCTCCTTTTAAGGTGAATAATGCTACGAGTTATCCACGGGGATTTACGCTTCGTTTTGATTAATTTTATTGGGACAAAGTTGTCTTCGCAGTTTCGACAGTTTCTTTGAACTTTGACCATTGATCATTAACGCCTAGAGAAGAGAAAGCGAAGAAATCATCGTAAACTGTCTCCAGGTATCTATAATACTAACATCGTCTGCTTGATTGTAATTTTTCACAGCCAGACGCGGATTACTGCTCGTAGCTTTAGGACCTGAGTGCTTAAGATCTATAGCCAAGAGTAGGATTTTGTGGTCTGAAGTACCTTCTGCCAAGTTAGCATCAGCCGTTATAATTTCAGAAAGGATGGCAAGGTCAAGTATTGATGATTCTTCTCCTTGAGTTCGAGTTGGCTTTGCGACAATTTGAGAGAGTGAAAAGCTAAACATAGTATTGAATAGAAGCTCACAGTTAATAGAGTCTTTATGACTTGGAACTAAATTATTCCAATCTATTCCAGGCAAATTGAAATCTCCAGTCAATACGAGCTTAGTACGACGAGTCAGCTCGTGATAAAGGAAATCATGAAGCTGCAAAAGGTAATCAGTCGAAGCATTTGGTTTCCTATAAATTCCTTCCATCAGTAAAGGCGTGCCATGAACTGTTATAGTGCACCAGACACTCTCATGATTTGCTGTGCCCTGTTCTCGATAAAATGGTATACCTTCTTTTATTGCGATTGCTACGCCTCCCCCTCGGCCGTCACGATCAGAACGAACTAGAGAATATGGTGGTGGTACTACCTCAGAATTGCGTACGTCTGAATGAAGCCATGTTTCAGTAATAACTACAATATCGGGATTGTAAAGCAATAAGAGTTTTGTTCACAATACTTCTGGCGTTGAATGATAACAGTAATAGCGGAACAGAGTTTTGCCAGTCCTTAGATGCACTAGACGTCTCGGCATCATCGCTGTGCACTTTCGAAACAGGCACCCTTTTGTTGTTTGCGTCATCCCAAGCATACAGTTTTCCATTCATCTTGAGTTCATTAAAAACAAGAACTGCGTTGCAGCCATTGTCACGATCGGTTTTTGACGATTGCCAAAGTTTCCGGCGCACGTCACGAACAGATGCCGAGAAGTCTTCAGATATAGATATACTTTCATCCTTAAGTGTGGAGCAGTTCCGAAGAATTAACATTTTTTCCGCAAAATCATGAAACCTTAGTATGACCAGCCGATCTTTGTTTTCGCGCTTTTTTGCCGATTCGGTGGATGCACTCTACAGACTTAACATGTACACCTAGTACATCCCTGAATACGTCATCCGCGACTTGTCGTTCTAAACTTGCGTTCTGTTTGTCATCACTTTCTTTTAGGCCATAAATAATAAGATTATTCCTGGGCTTCTGTTTTCAAGGTCTTCCAGTTTCGAAGTTAATTGCTCGCGATCCGTTTGCGGCGCCTCCGCTTGCACAGCTCCTTTGTTTTTTTCGCATTCTCAGCTGCGCACCTTCAGGGTCTTGACAAATCCACAGTCCTTCTCATTCGTCTTGAGCTTCTTGGCCTTGGTCTGGGTGCGGCTCGAGCATCCCGCAACGGCGCAATAAACCATGGTGACCCGCTAAACGACACCAGATACACAATTCGCGTCGTAGCGGCGGCAGTGAATGTGAAAGATGGCCGCTCACCCACAGTGCACTGTGCCGCCTGATTTTGTGTATGCACCCTATAGCATCCCTGTATTGTCCGTCGGGGGCGCCCCTCGGCTATGTTCCTTTTTCTATTTTCTACCTTGTGTTCTAATTTCCTCCATTATTTCCGACAATATGCTCACGACCTCATAGCATTCCTATGCTGCGCTCGCCGAGGCTGGAGTACTTCTACGCGCGTCGGGATGGGAACGCTTCAACTTGTCATCTGTGATTGGCCGCCGCGGTAGATGATGTGTATCGACGGGCGTTCTCAATAAGCGTTGCAGGGACGACTACTGATGTTGTGAGGACATGATGAGCGCAACGATGAGTCGTAGTGTGCTACGTCACGGCTTTGCCATGTGCGGTCTGTTGGCCTACCTCTTCGTCATTGTAGTTTTGGGGCTTGGGTCACCCTGAGTAAGACATCCGGAAGCATCCGATGTGGTGGAACTCCAATCAAGAAACTTTTTTCAGCTTTATTCACCACGACATCACTTATTATAGGCTCAGGCCACAGACCGATCTCAAGTGTCCATACAAGACAAGACAATCGCGAACTGGGAGCCGGAACTGAAGCTCGCAATACAGCAGTAAATGTGGTGGCCATTTCCACCTTTTGGCCACGTCCTTCGTTCGTCGCTCTCTCAGTTGCCACTGTGCTCCTTCCCAGGCTTTTGATTACTTTTCCGTGTGGCGCACGTGACTCTGAAGTGAAAGAGGTGGTGGTGGCAGAGTGGCAGTATCACACAAAAGCCCAAACTCTTCCGCTATGGATCAGCTCTGACCCTCGGTTCTCATTGCCCAGAAGGTTGTGGTGCACAGCACCCGATCACATCTTTTTTTTAAACTTCCCAGGGTGCAGGAAATGCTGAAAAAGTAGGGGCTAGCCGCACATGACCACCTTACCTCGCTAAACAGAGACAATCAGTGTTGGTTTCGAAATGTAGAAGGTTGTGTTGTTTGACGCTTGATCATACCGCTTTTTTTCTATGCTTTAAACAGCAGCTTTTGGACAGTTTACTACAAAAAAAGGAACATATTTCGAAACATTCCGGAGTGCAGCAGGCGCTTGAGAAGCCTGGAAATGCAGCAAAGGAAGTATTTGCACTGCGTGGTGTATCATACTTTTGCCGCTGCCTAGAAATCTCCAACTTCGGACAAGCCTGTTGAGTTAGGTGTGTTCTTCCGTGTCCTCCTACTGGTATGTCCGGCGTGGCCGGGGGCATTAAACAGCCAGTTTTGGTGGGCTTTGTTGGCCTTGCCTCTGCTGCCCGGGCATAGGGATTTGGCTTCCCGTAGAAGAACGGAAGCGGCCGCAGAGGGCAGCACTTGTGATGACGAGTGCCAGCTCACAGAACAGGCGATGGGTTGGGAGGGCAGTTGACTGCGTCAGAAAGAGATCCTTGTGAATTTCACCGTTCGCGACCTGTTGCTCCCACGAGTCCAGCCACCCGGATGCAGATTCCACGACACCAAAATCCTTGCATTCCAGTTTTAAGCCTTCTGCCAGAAAACGCCGGCTGAAAGCGTCAAACACGTCATTTAACCCTTTGAGGGTCGAATTATTTTGAAGAAAACTTTCCCAGGTGGTCAAATTACTTTATTGCGGATCTTGAATCCACAAAATGTATATAATCGAGAATAAATAGTAAAAAAAAATTAGGAACAGTACTTTGGTGACAGCATCACTCACAACTGGAAAATATTCAATAGAATAGAATAGCAACGGTGATAAGCAAGCTAAGAGCAGCACCAATAAAGATAGAAATCAACTTTCGCCGCCTCTGCGAGATAGTGCTGACAAAAAGAAAACTCAAATTTCGCGCGACTCCGTTGCGATCACGCGGCGAAACCAAAACTACAAAAGGGGTGTTGCCGCAGTCTGTGCCGCTGCGCTAAAGCTAGACATAAGTTCTGCTTATCTCCGTAAGAAGGCAGCACAAAAGTCAAACACTTCTTGTAAGTCCTAATAGGTGGCAGCACCCCCCAGTGAGCACGCATTGTTCTTTTGGCGCAAAATTTCAAACGGAAGATCGAAACCGTACCCGTACGGCAAAGACCTTGCGGGACAGAAAACCGCCGCCGTACATATACGGCAAAAACCTTCAAAGGGTTAAAAAAGCGTGAAGTCGACCACGAGGCACGCCTGTCTTTGCATAGAACAGAATCCCTTTAGCCACGGAGTTGCTGAATACCAGCGTGGCAAGTTTTACCCTCATCCTCAGCCTCTTGTAAGGGTTTATATGGCTGTATGCTATCTTGGGGCAAACCTTTAGCTCTGCTTTGTTCTTGTTGTCTGCAACAAACAAGGCATCACAGCAGGACCACCTTATCAGCTTCCTGTCTTTTTTGATGACCTTCGTGTCCAGTAGCCTGTTTATATAGATGCACTTGATAAGATGAGGTGTATCAGACAGTACGTACACGTTTCTAGAATTGTCCATTGGGTGCTCAAAAGAGTTACGGATGTGACCCAGTGCTCCAGTGATACCGAGCTGCTTCCACATCGCACGGTTCGTGGATGCACCATCACACAGTACTCCGTCGACGAACATGCCGGCTTTTTCCATACAACTCGTGATACACTGGATCAGGAGTTGAGGAAGCAGCATCCCCTTAGTTGGTGCTCCAGCGCCTCACTTCAGTGCCTCACTTTTTTGGGGGGGGGGACAGAGCGAGGCCAATTCCCTGGAGGTAGGCCGTGATTGCACTGAGCGTCAATTTGGCTGCACACTGAGCGGCTGTGGCGGGTTGGTGTCCACGCGTAGACAGCAATATCGTCCGCATAGATTGCGGTGCACCCTCTGTTTCGTGTGCGGCTAGGGATGCTGTTCGTGAGTTGCGCGAGCAGGAGATTAAATAGGAAGGTGCTCAGCCCTCCGCCTTGAAGCACACTGCACAGAACAGGGTGTCGGGACCTGGTGGTCTCTCCCATGCACACTCGCACGTAGCGGCTCTCGAGAAACTCGCTCAAAGCTGTAGAAGCGGCTGTTGATGTCCAGGGCTGCGAGCGCGTCGGTGATGGCCAGGTCGAAGTCACTCTTGATGTCTAGGAGAATGAAGGAAGTCCGCCTCTCCGCAGTCGCGGGCCTTTTCGAGTGTAGCCACAACACTGGAGAGGCAGTCGGCTGTGCTACGCTGGCAGCGGAAGGTGCTCTGCTGCGGAGGGAGTGTGTTGCAGGCAGATGTAATCCATTCCAGCCTGTGCAGAGCCATAGACTCCATCGTTTTCCCAGTGGCGGAGGTGAGAGATATGGGCTCAGGGTTCGTACAGGCTCTGAAGGCACAAATTCAAGGGTTTTTAAGGACTTTCAGGGCCCCCAAAAGTTTCTTTCAAGGACTCATTTCAATACTCAATTTAGTACCCTTTATAGTAAAACAACTTCTTTAAAACACGCTGCAACAAATTTATTGAACATAAGAAAAAGAAGCACTTACAGACTTGACTAGTTTAACACTAAACTAAGACAGGTCGTAACAAGCGTTCATGTAAGCTCGTGGCACTTTGTGACTATTTCTTGCTTGATGTTTAGAAGTTCTTCCGTCTTGCTTTTTGCCGTTTTCCGAAGGCAATTTGACTTCACAATGTGCACGACGTCGCCTGTCTCTGCTGCTTTCTCAGCCAAGTTGTCTACTGAAGCTGTCAGATCAGCAACGGTTGCTTCAAGTCTTGCTTTCTTTCGCTTTAAGGTATCAATTTCTTCCTCAACGAGGCGCCTCTTTGACTCCTTTGCTTCTTCAAGTTGCTCCTTCTTCTGCGCCTCCAGATATGCATGATAACGATGCCTTGCAGCTGAAACGGAGGTCTTCAACTCCTTTGTTATAGGAATGTTAACCCTTTATAAGGCATGAGGTCCAACGCAAAAAAAATTGTTTTTTTGATCCAAGGACACTTTATTGAGGCTAAGAAAAGGCGGTCAGACCAGTTTTCGTCACTCTCCGTACAATGGTTTTAGCACAAAAGGTGGGACAACATGTGTCCCGCTGCACACTACAAGGAATAAAGGGAGGTGGGACAGCATGTGTCCCAATGCTCACGAGGGAGTACCACAAAAGAAAGTTGCATCGTGATTTTAGGTTCACTTTGATGAGTGAAAGGGAGAAAAGCACTGCATACATAATGGCACGTTACAACCTGTGCATATGAGCTTGGTGCGCCCTTCGGCGCACTTGGTTGAACACCAGCGGCATCTCCTTCTTGTGCCAGATGATTGTGGGAAGTGGTTGTTTCCTTGAAAACGCGTCGCATGCGCTGCAGTCTGCCTTTAGTTTTTGTGAGTATGTCGGTGAATTTTCTGCGATGCTCACTGGAATGTCGCAAGGCTGCCCGGCTGATGATGATGATGTCCTCATGCTGAATGGATATCCATCCTGCTGATAGGGAATCGTCTTCTTCCTCTTCATGGTCACTGTCATGATGAATGGGCTTAGCGCGCGCGTTCTTAGTTTTCTTTTTGCATGTGTATGCCTTCTTGGGTCTTTTCTTGCGCGGCGGCTCGATGTTTTCGTGGCATTCCGACGACTCTATCGGAGCGAAAGCCGAGGTTGATGATAGGGTAAACTCGTCACCCGAGTCACTTGACACATCACTTTCCGAACCGTCAGGCAGGCTAAAAAACACCTCTAATGCCTCTTCAGCGGTGAGACTCCGTTCCTCTGCAAGGACGAATGAATACATAATAAATTTATATGTTTCATTCGAGAACGAACGACACACGACGCCATGCTTCTAGAGCTTAAGCCTAATGAACTTCCATATGCCTGCAGAGTTTCGAACACAGAATTCTTTACAACATTGTACGAACTGTACAATTTTACTCATATGAGCCTGACATATTTAGAAGCACGGAGAACACAATGGGCGTCTTACCTGGCATTTTTGAAGAAAAATGTTGCTCTTCGAAAATCGTGTGTGCACAGCTCCGTCCTTCGAAAAAATGCAACAAACTACAACACACACGGAACGCTTGCGCCACCCAGCAGAAAAAAAAGAAAGCATAAAATAGTTAAACACATCTCTCTTAGATGGCTCCAGTTGTCTCAAGCAAACCCAGCTCTCTCGCAGTTTTCACAATCGTCGTTTTGCTACAGCCTTGCAGGTGGGACAAGGGTTGTCCCGATGTCGCAAAAAGGGTTAAGGGTGCCACCTGCCTTATCAACGGTGTCACATATAACGCGCTGTGAGACATACGACAGACTTTTCAGGTTTTCCACACAGACCTGCCGGTTGACACTAAATCCTCTTTCCACAGTTGCCTGGCCGTGGCTGAGCACAAGCAAAAGTTCGACTACTGCCCAGAGCTCAGCGTAGGATGAATTGAACTTTAGGAGTTCTAAGAAAAAAATTTCTAGCCTGTCAGAGCTCTTTTCAAACAATCGCAGCTTGTGCTTCTCCATCTGCAGCATTTCGGCGTACTCAGAGAGAACAGAGTCCCGTTGGTGATCGCTCAACCTTTTTGCAGCGATGAGGGCATTCAAAACATTCTTGAGTCCTGCCAGGCACTGGTCTGGCTTGGTGCACATTTGACGGGGATCCAATGAGGAAAGGCCTCTAACCAATGGGAATCTTAAAGGACTCTTCTCAAGAACCTTTTTACACACACTAACAAGGAACCGCTTGCATTCCATTTTAAATGCACACGCATCTTTTGCACTGACCTTGGAATTCTTCAAAATTTGTTCAGCTGCATAACCAATGTCCACTTTCTCAAGCGCTGTGTGATTGTTCACGTCTTCAATGTTGATTTTCAACAGGCCTGTAGTCCCGACTGATGCAGAGAGAACGGAACACTTCACAAACTTTGTGAGAAGCTTCCTGACAATTGTTTCGAGGTCCCTTGCCAGAAAAAACACAAGTGGTTGGTCTGCCTGTTAGTCCGTCAGGAAAGGTTTCAGAATCAGTGCAATCCCAAGGGCAAAGTTCAGTTTTGCGGGGACTAGTGGGTCACTGGAGAAACTGAGCAAGTTTTGAAAGGAGGAACATTTCGGCTGGTTCGCTTCTTTCTTTCTTGCAGACTCAATGTAAATTCTCACACCAGGCCACAGTCCAAGGGCTCGTTCAATTACCGGAACATTTTCAACCCAGCGATGGGCGACGTACTTAAAGGTGCACTGAAGAGGAATCTGAACTTGTCTTTTTGCCGCGGGAACTCGATCTACACGTTCCAAGCTTTCTTAGAAACTGCGATTTACTTCCCTGTGTGGCCGATTTCCCCAATTAAATCGAATTAGCGTCCGGCTCCCGCCTCTTTTTTTTTTAATTCTGCCTCGTACGGTGGGCGGAGTCGACCAACGCGTGGGGCGCCTTTCACCCAGTCCCGTGGCGGCTTGCCGCTCTGCCATCGGCGGAGTAATACGTAGTAGTCCGTAGTAGCAAATAGTCCGCGCGTATTTTTATTTATTCGGGCTTATTTTGCGGCTATATTATCTGCGAATGAAACTATTTATTCATGGAAACCTAAACAACAAAATAAAGCGAAAGCAAAGCCTCCACGGGACTGGGTGAAAGGCGCTCCACGCGTTGGTCGACTCCGCCCATCGTATGAGGCAGAATTTAAAAAAAAGGCGGGAGCCGGACGTTAATTCGTTTTAATTGAGGAAATCGACCACACAGGGCAATAAGTCACTGTTTCTAAGAATGCTAGGAACGTGTGGATCGAGTTGCCGCGGCAAAAAGACATGTTCAGAATCCTCTTCAGTGCACCTTTAAGGGGAAATGTAGCCTGACCAGTCACCGCTACGAAGTCTTCTCGCCTCGCCGGGGAATCTTCAAACAATGCACTTAGACTAGACAACAGAATGTCCACTCCCCACTTGCTGGCAGTTACACCCGCCCTGTAGGCGTTGTGCACAACGTGCAGACCGCAAGTGCCTAAATCTAGGCATTGTACTTGATAGTTTTTTTGCAGGTGCTCCTGAAAGCTTCTGAAAAATTTCAAGTTGACATTCGGTCCGTCCATGGACACTTGTAGGATCTTAACAAGTGGTAATGGCTCCAGTGCCTTCAACAATTTATCCTCGATGTCATCTGCCGTCGCGTGGCCCATAAAAACGGATGTGAAGTACCTTGTTGTTATATTTTGAGATGCATCCCAGTACCTGACATGTATATCCATCTGCTTCTGATGGAGGTAATCATTTGCGGATTCATTCCGAGGTCTGGTGCGGCGGAGCCCACAGACGAAAGCACCAGCACAGCACAGCGGCGCACCATTCCGAAGTCTGGCTGGAGGAGGGGGTTGTAGCCCGAGGATGAAAGCACCCACACATTGTGACGGCCTCCGTGCCGTTGAAGAGATGTGGACTGCACTGGCCAGGCATCAAGGGTTGCCCCGACGGTGTCTTTTGGAACCTCTGGCCGAAGCCACCGGTGTCCCATTCTTGAAAGAGGCAGGCGGGGAAACAAACAACAACCAAGCCCCACAGAAGGCACCGAGGTGCCCAAGATGTCAATTCTGTTCACCGAAAATGCCTTTGTTTGCCTCGTTAGACTGCCCAAAAGTCTTCCTAAATGCAACCAGATTTTCGCCCTAAAAGAAAAATATTTGTAGCGAACATTTGAAAAGAGGAATAAGCATGAATGATTGCCTGATGAGACTATTTACAGTGATGCAGATGAGCCAAAAGAAACGAGAACACTAGATGGTGTACTTATTTGTGCGCCCGACTTAAGAAGTCTGTTCGCATGAAGTTTACCTCTCTTATGCTTTACCACGAAAGCATATTCCTGGAGAGTTAAACTCCACCGGAGCAATCTGCCGTTTTTTTGAGACTTGCTGGAGCCATGTCAACAGTCGATGATCAGTAATTAGAATAAATTTAGGGCCCAAAAGGTAACAGCGAAGTTTCTCGACAGCCTACACCAGGCAAGCGCATTCTTTTTCAATTGTGCTGCAAGCTTGTTCCCTCGAAGTAAGCTTCCTGCTGACAAACAAAACGGTATGTTCTTCCCCTTTGTCGTTTTCTTGGCTTAGTACCACGCCCGTACCTCTTTCGCTAGCGTCACACTGCACCAGGAAAGGCCTCGCATAGTCGGGTGGCCAGCTCAGGCTGAGTTATCAATGCCAGCTTCAGGGACTCAAACGCTTGACGCTTACGATCGTCCCATACAGTGTTATTGGGTTGCTTTTTCTTGAGGGAATCCGTAAGTGGACTCGTCTTATCCGAGAACCGGGGAATGTACTGACGGTAGTAATTCACCAGCCCGAAAAACGACATCAAACCCTTCTTCGTTTGCGGCAAAGGAAACTCTCTGATTGCTTGAATTTTAAGCTGTTGTGGTCTTCTTGCTCCCTGCCCGATGACATGACCCAGATATTCGACCTCATTACGGCCGAATTTACACTTAGCAGCCTTAACCGCTAACCCCGCTTCTTGCAAGTGGGAAAAGACCTGCTGCAAATGTTGGATGTGGTCCGTCCAGGTGTCTGAAAAAATTGCTATATCGTCCAGGTAAGGTAGTGAAAAAGCCTCTGTTCCGGCCAGAACCTGATTCATTAGCCTTGAAGATGCATACGAAGCATTTTTTAAACCAAAACTTAGAACAAGCGGCTTAAAGACTCCGAACGCGTCATGAACGCTGCCAGGTTGCTCGCGTGTTCAGTAAGTGGTACTTGCCAGTATCCCCTGACAAGGTCGACGGCTGAAATGTACTTTGCCCTGCTTACTTTCTCGATGCAGGCTTCAATATTCGGGATCGGGTAGACCTTGGTTACAGTAACGGCGTTTAACTTCCGGTAGTCCACACAGGGACGAGGATCTTTGCCGGGGCTCTCTACCAAAATCATAGGAGACACATAATCACTTTCTCCCTTCTAATTAACTGCTGTTGAAACATTTGATCTACAGCATCTTTTAAAAGCTTTTCTTGACGTGGGGAAAAGCGATAGGACTTGCACTGAATTGGTGGCTGACTGGCCACTTCAATATCGTACCGGTCTGGGTTGGTTATTCTGGAAATTGTGGAAAACAGATTCTGGCATTTTTTGACCAGGGTAAGGGGCGCTTTTTGTCGCCCGTTCGGTCGTCCCGTCCTTTGACACGTGTCACACGAACGAACAAACTCCTTAATGTCCTTGAAACAACCGGGCCAATAATACTCTTCCAATTGCCTGCGCTTTGTTTTCGTGATTCCTAAGTGCCCCAACCATCCTTCCTTATGAGCAAGTTCCAAGAGGTCACGCCTGTACTTGCACGGAACTACCACCTGGTCTACTTCATTCCCGCCTTTGTCCTTAAAGTGGCGATAAATAATACCGTCCTTCACATAAAACGAGGTATTCGGTGTTACATTTTTTCCCAGGCTATGTCAACATTTTTCTAGCGTTGGGTCCGTGGCCTGTTCTCTGGTAAGTGTGGCCTTATCAACATTTACCAGAGCACGGAAGTTCGCGCTTTCCGGCGAAACCAGCACGGTTACGTCTGCTTCTTCGAGCGTATCCTCCGGCATCCCTTCTGCCGTTTCGTTATCTGCCTTATCAGCTTCTGTCCTCGTCGCGAGCGTTTGCGGCTCAGAGCCGTTCGCTGACGTCATGGAGCGAGTGACTACTAGAATGGGATTCAGGTCAAGCGAGACGCCCGAGTCATCGAGCTGCCTTGCCGTTCTGTTCGAAAGAATGTGCGGGCAGTTTGGCAATACCCCGTCGGACACTGCTGCCTCTGTGTCTACTACACCGAAAGGCCCGTCTAGTTTTACTCTGGCTACTGGCAAGCTGATTGTATGATCTTCCAGGGCCTGTCGAACCCACACGCAGTCGCCTGTGAAATCGTCTTGCTTCACTAGCGAGGAATGAACCAGGTCGTGTGTGGCTCCGGGGTCTCTTAAAGCCTTGCAAGACTGACCATTTACTTCTATGTCGTACAAGTATGGCCTAAGCAGGTCTTCTGCCTTATCCATGCACAAGTTAACCAGGGACACTCTAGGCACACAACAGCCTGAAGCCACATGACCCGGTTGTTGACATTTGTAGCAAAGAATAGGCTTTCTTGCTTCAGACGACTTTGTTTTTAGCTTTTGCTTTTCTGGATACAATGTTTCCTTTGAAGGTGGAACATGCGTCGAACACTCTGCATTTTTAGATAACGGACGAAGCGTTCCTCGCTTGTGGTTTCGGACAAAGCTAGGCTTTGAAGGGGGACGGCGATCGAACCCGCTTCCTGTGGGTGGATTCATCCATGGCCTCGAGTGCCTGGTCTGCCTCGAGGCCCCGGGCCCCCAGAGCGGCAGCAGAGAGGTCAGTGGCCGCATTCCGTGGAGGGGGCTCGCTCTCGTCAACACGTGGTGGCTGCGGCCATGCTCTGGGTGCGAGAGGCGTCCAAACCGTCGAAGCAGCAGCCTGGGACGGTGATAACTGCGTCAGATGAACCTCTTGCGTCGCCCGCTCCACCGCGACCAGCAATTCTCTCAGCGCAGTTGCGGTACAGGGCCTCGCGTTCAAACTGTACGATCGCGGGGGTGCCGCGTGCCCAGAGCTGCGCGGCGATCGGCTCGCATGGGAATCGCGAGGGGGCTCCATGCTGCAAACCCCCTAAGCGCCGGCAGCGCGGCTATTATTATTAAAAAACAATACGTGGCTCTATCAGCGCATCAGATATGATGGCCACGTGGCAGAATAATCAAGGAAATAGTAGCAGTAAGTGGTTATATTTACATTTCAAAACGGAAGGTAAAAGAGTGTTTGCTGCCCCGGCATCTGCTATCGCGACAGGAAGCACCTGAGCTGGGGCAGCGAAATAAAGGATAGCAGGTAGAGAGTAGAAGTGAAAGAAAAGTGGTGAGGAGACAGTAGAAAGGACAGGGGGAGGGGTACACTTTCGATGAATCTATTTACATATCTACAAAGGTTAAAAATATACATATATACAAGTCGCACGCGCGTGGAGTTCTGGACGATCGCTGTTCCATCACACGCGCACGACACATAGCACCAAACAGCTGGAGTGGGGGCGTCCAAGACCAAGCGGCCGGCTTGGTCTGGTCCAAGGAGGGGAGCGCGGAATGCGTGCGCTTGGCGGTGCATTCCTGGCTTGCACCCTCAGCGCCTTGCTCACCGTCCACGCTGCGTCGTGGTGGGGGGGACGGCGATCGAACCCGCGTCCTGTATGTGGACTCATCCATCGCCTCGGACGCCAGGTCCATGGGTCCGCTCGCGGTGCCTGCCTCGAGGCCCCGGGCGCTCATCGCGGCAGCAGGGAAGTCAGCGGCCGCATTATGAGAAGGGTGCTCGCTATCGCGAACACGTGGTGGCTGCGGCCACACTCTGGGTGGAAGCGGCGTCCAAGCCGTCGAGGCAGCAGCCTGGGATGACGACAGCTGCACTTCCTGCGTCGCCCGCTCCACCGCGATCAATAATTCCTGCAGCGCACTTACAGTGCATGGCCTCGCATTCAGACTATAGGATCGCGGGGGTGCCACGTGCTCGGAGTTGCGCGGCGACCTACTCGCATGAGGCACGCGAGGGGGCTCCATGCCTCAATGCCCCTAAGCGCCGTGCGGCGCCGGCAGCGCGGCTATTGCTATAATTAATAGCGCGTGGCTCAATTAGGACATCAGGGGTGATGGCCACGTGGTTGAATGTTGAGCAGGCGCGGAGCGAAAAATTTGCGACCTCTCGCTACGCGCGCCTCCGGGATCTCTCAGAAAATAGTAGTAGTAGTAAGTGGTTATTTATTTACATGTCAAAACGGAAGGTAAAAGAATGTTTGCTGCCCCGGCATCTGCTATCGCGACGGGAAGCACCTGAGCTGGGGCAGCGAAATAAAGGATAGCAAGCAGAGAGCAGAAGTGAAAGAAAAGTGGTGAGGGGACAGTAGAAAGCACAGGGGGAGGGGTACACTTTCAATGAATCTATTTACATGTCTACAAAGGTTAAAATATACATATATACAATGCGCACACACGTGCAGATCTGGGCGAGCGCTGCTCCATGATACGTGCACGACTACAAGGTTAAAATATACATATATACAAGTCGCACGCGCGTGGAGATCTGGACGAGCGCTGTTCCATCACACGCGCACAACTACAAGGTTAAAATATACATATATACAATGCGCACGCGCGTGGAGATCTGGGCGAGCGCTGCTCCATCATACGCGAACGACTACAAGGTTAAAATATACATATATACAATGCGCACGCGCGTGGAGATCTGGGCGAGCGCTGTTCCATCATACGCGCACAACTACAAGGTTAAAATATATATATATACAATGCGCACGCGCGTGGAGATCTGGGCGAGCGCTGCTCCATCATACGCGCACGACTACAAGGTTAAAATATACATATATACAATGCGCACACACGTGCAGATCTGGGCGAGCGCTGCTCCATGATACGTGCACGACTACAAGGTTAAAATATACATATATACAAGTCGCACGCGCGTGGAGATCTGGACGAGCGCTGTTCCATCACACGCGCACAACTACAAGGTTAAAATATACATATATACAATGCGCACGCGCGTGGAGATCTGGGCGAGCGCTGCTCCATCATACGCGCACGACTACAAGGTTAAAATATACATATATACAATGCGCACGCGCGTGGAGATCTGGGCGAGCGCTGCTCCATCATACGCGCACGACTACAAGGTTAAAATATACATATATACAAGTCGCACGCGCGTGGAGATCTGGACGAGCGCTGTTCCATCACACGCGCACGACTACAAGGTTAAAATATACATATATACAAGTCGCACGCGCGTGGAGATATAGACAAGCGCTGCTCCATCAGACGCGCACGACTACAAGGTTAAAATATACATATATACAATGCGCACGCGCGTGGAGATCTGGACGAGCGCTGTTCCATCATACGCGCACGACTACAAGGTTAAAATATACATATATACAAGTCGCACGCGCGTGGAGATATAGACAAGCGCTGCTCCATCAGACGCGCACGACTACAAGGTTAAAATATATATATATACAATGCGCACGCGCGTGGAGATCTGGACGAGCGCTGTTCCATCACACGCGCACGACTACAAGGTTAAAATATACATATATACAAGTCGCACGCGCGTGGAGATATAGACAAGCGCTGCTCCATCAGACGCGCACGACTACAAGGTTAAAATATATATATATACAATGCGCACGCGCGTGGAGATCTGGACGAGCGCTGTTCCATCATACGCGCACGACTACAAGGTTAAAATATACATATATACAAGTCGCACGCGCGTGGAGATCTGGACGAGCGCTGTTCCATCACACGCGCACGACTACAAGGTTAAAATATATATATATACAATGCGCACGCGCGTGGAGATCTGGACGAGCGCTGCTCCATCATACGCGCACGACTACAAGGTTAAAATATACATATATACAATGCGCACGCGCGTGGAGGTCTGGACGAGCGCTGTTCCATCACACGCGCACGACTACAAGGTTAAAATATACATATATACAAGTCGCACGCGCGTGGAGATATAGACAAGCGCTGCTCCATCAGACGCGCACGACTACAAGGTTAAAATATACATATATACAATGCGCACGCGCGTGGAGATCTGGACGAGCGCTGTTCCATCATACGCGCACGACTACAAGGTTAAAATATACATATATACAAGTCGCACGCGCGTGGAGATATAGACTAGCGCTGCTCCATCAGACGCGCACGACTACAAGGTTAAAATATACATATATACAATGCGCACGCGCGTGGAGATCTGGACGAGCGCTGTTCCATCATACGCGCACGACTACAAGGTTAAAATATACATATATACAAGTCGCACGCGCGTGGAGATATAGACAAGCGCTGCTCCATCAGACGCGCACGACTACAAGGTTAAAATATACATATATACAATGCGCACGCGCGTGGAGATCTGGACGAGCGCTGTTCCATCACACGCGCACGACTACAAGGTTAAAATATACATATATACAAGTCGCACGCGCGTGGAGATATAGACAAGCGCTGCTCCATCAGACGCGCACGACTACAAGGTTAAAATATATATATATACAATGCGCACGCGCGTGGAGATCTGGACGAGCGCTGTTCCATCATACGCGCACGACTACAAGGTTAAAATATACATATATACAAGTCGCACGCGCGTGGAGATCTGGACGAGCGCTGTTCCATCACACGCGCACGACTACAAGGTTAAAATATATATATATACAATGCGCACGCGCGTGGAGATCTGGACGAGCGCTGCTCCATCATACGCGCACGACTACAAGGTTAAAATATACATATATACAAGTCGCACGCGCGTGGAGATCTGGACGAGCGCTGTTCCATCACATGCGCACGACTACAAGGTTAAAATATACATATATACAAGTCGCACGCGCGTGGAGATATAGACAAGCGCTGCTCCATCAGACGCGCACGACTACAAGGTTAAAATATACATATATACAATGCGC
The DNA here is from genome assembly GCF_055824585.1 of Amblyomma mixtum. Taxonomy (NCBI): domain Eukaryota; kingdom Metazoa; phylum Arthropoda; class Arachnida; order Ixodida; family Ixodidae; genus Amblyomma; species Amblyomma mixtum. The sequence goes on from NC_143017.1 coordinate 20,798,319, forward strand.
ACGCGCGTGGAGATCTGGGCGAGCGCTGCTCCATCATACGCGCACGACTACAAGGTTAAAATATACATATATACAAGTCGCACGCGCATGGAGATCTGGACGATCGCTGTTCCATCACACGCGCACGACACATAGCATAAAACAGCTGGAGTGGGGGCGTCCAGCTGATCATCGTTCAAGGTAGCACGCGCGGAGCATTCGGGTCACTGCACGCAACTACCTGGCGGAGAACAGACGGGACGTCAAGCCCGCCTGTTCGAAGAATTCACAGAGGCTCACCATTGTTCGCTCACGGGTGCGCGCACTGCCTTGCGGCCACAATAGCATTGCGAGGGAGTCTGGGAGAATGCCCAGCGCCCGGTAGGCCGCAAGCATGTCGCGACGGGCATCTATGAGCGCGGTGCATCGAAGGAGCAAGTGTTCGAATGTTTCCTCAGCACCGCACCCAACACACACTGCACTCGTCGCGAACCCATGGCACGCACGTCGTTCCCCGTGCCACACGCATCCATTTCGCAGTCGAAGGATCAGCGACAGCCGGTGACGTGATGAATGCGCTCACCTTCTGCAATGTGGGGATCGGGGTGCTGCCGTCGGAGATGAGTCTGAATGACCGCACGCACGTCCTCCAGCGCAAGAGGTAGGTTGCTGGGAGGTGGCTGGTGTGCGGCGGTCACGAGGTCGTCAGCTTCCTCGTTGCCGGCGATTCCGCAGTGACCGGGCACCCACTGTACAGGCACGCTCGGATCGCGCGCACTAACGGGGTACCACGGCCGTTGTTCTGCAGCCGGCTGAGGGCGGCGTGGGAGTCACACAAAACAGCACACTTGGGCGGCGGAGGGACAACGGTGAGCACTAGTTCCAGCCCGAGCTGGAGTCCCACCAGCTCCGCCGTGGTGGAGGAGCCCAGATAGTTGGTATGCTGTTGGCTGTGCAGTCGCAGGGCAGGGATAGTGGCAGCCGCTGCGAGCGAGCAGCTCTCGCGAAGCACTGAGCCGTCGGTAAACACAAGGAGATGGTCCTGCAGTTCCTTGTGTATGGCGGCTCTGGTCAGCTGCTGCACAGCACAGATTGGTGTGCTCCGCTTTCCCGCGATGCCGACGATTTCTCGCTGTATCTCCGAGGCAGGCGGCCAGGGTGCTCAGGTGCCGTATGGGGGCGAGCCGTTAGTGAGGGTCTCGTACTCAAGCAACGCCGCACCCATGCGTGAACGAGGGCGCGTGCGCAAGCGTTGTAGCAGCGAGCCGCCGTCTGGTGCTCGGTGGAGCCGATCGATATGATTGAGAGCCCTGCGCGCGGCCTGGAGCTGAAGTGGCCATGCTCCTGCCTCGGCCAGCGTCGCGGCGCACTGCGAAGTTCGCGGTAGACCGAGGCACACGCGCAGGGACTTCCGATGTTGTAGCTCAAGTTTCTTCCAACATGGCTTGCGCACCGAGACGAGCGGCAATGCATACAGCATCGCCCCCACGGCTGCGGCGTTATATAGACGCAGCGCGGCTTGTTGAGAGATGCCCTGGCCTCGAGCGGTGAGCTTGTGAACGGCGGCGGTGATCCTCTTCATCTGCAAACAGGCCTTGGTCGCCGCGGGGCGGAAAGAAAGGCGCTGGTCGATGTCCAAGCCGAGGTACCGCACCGTTTTTTGCCAAAGAATAGGTGTCCCGTCCAGTGACAGTGGGGTTAGGCGCGCGCGCGAGCGTGAAATGCAGGCCATGGCTACCGATTTGCCCGCGCTCAGCGACAGACCGAGACCGCGTAAGCAGGCGTCGATTGCGGTCAGGGCTCCCTGAAGGCACCCCCGCACGCGGAGTGCCTCGCCCGGTGGCCCCATTCACCACAGAGCAATGTCATCTGCATATATGGACATGTACACGTGGTGTCGGGCGCCCGTGGGAAGGCAGGCCGGCACCACCGACATGGCCACATTAAACAGGAACGGTGACAAAACAGAGCCCTGCGGCACGCCCAGATCCACCGGACGAGGCTCAGAGAGTTTCCCCCCCCCCACTCTCACGCGCATGGTACGACAGCTCAGAAAGCCGCGAACATATTGCAAAAGACGCCCGCTCACGCCGGCCGCTTCAAGCAACGCGAGAATCGGCGCGCGGTGGACGTTGTCAGACGCTCCCGAGACGTCCAGTAGCAGCAGCAGCGCTACCTGTCCTGCCGCCCTGGCGTGCTCGAGGGCGGTGACAACGTCTGAGATGTAATCAGCCGTGCACTGCATTCCGCGGAAACCCGTCTGCCGCTCGTCAAACAAATCGGCCTCCGCGGCCCGCTCGTTCAAACGCTGCAGCGCCATATGCTCCATGAGCTTACCTGCCGCTGATGTTAATGCCACTGGACGGTATCCACTCAGCTCCGTGGGTGGGCGACCTGGCTTTCGGATGGGACAGACGACCGCGGTGCGCCAATCCTCCGGTAGTTCCCCGCGTTCCCACACCAGGTTGATCTGCTGCAGGAGGATTTGTCGTTGCTCCGCACCCAGGTTGCGTAACATCTGGTAAGTCACCCCGTCCGGCCCGGGCGCCGAGCGATGGCGGCATCGCGCGAGCGCATTGTTCAGTTCCGCCGCGCTGAAAGGCACGTCACAGGGGCCATCTGAGGAGACGGGGAAGAGGCTGGCATCGCTTCCGGGGCTCTCAGGTATATCCGAGCTCGCATCGTTCGTGAGGCAGGGCGGCGCGAAGCGATCGGCGAACCTCTCTGCCAACTGCTCGTAGCTTAGGCCACTGGAGATGGCAAGTGCGGCCAATGGCTGAGGGTTCACCTGTTGCCCCGTTAATCGTCGCAGCATTTTGAACAGCCTCTGCGAGCTGGTGTCTTCCTCCATCCTTTGGCATAGCGAAGCCCACTGCCGTCGGTACAGTTTGTTTGAGTGGCTCCGCGCCGCTGCGTCCAGGCGGTTGTAAACAGTCCAATCGGCCACTCGGTTGGTTCGTCGCGCCCTATTCTCTGCGCGGTCGCGTCTCTCGCGCAGGCCGAGCAGCTTGTTGTCAGGTGTGGGCTGTCATGCCCGCACCTCTGCTCGTCTGGTGGCTGCGAGGGCGCTCTGAACCAGACTCGAGAAGAAGTCGGCTCCAGTGGCGGCCGCTTCATCGACCGCCTGCCTGAACGCGCTCCAGTTGACGATGGAGTCGTGCAGGTCGTCCCCGCGCGCGGAGTGCCGCGCACTACCCCACGCACTGTGATGGGCATTAAAATCACCACAGATGATCTGGTGCGGGGCACAACACGAGGAAACCGCACGAAAACACAGCGCGTTCCACGCGGCAGCTGGGCGCACATAAACACAGGCCACCGACGTGTCAACACCACCACGCACTCCTGGGCATCGCTTGTCGCCGCCGCCGAACCGACGAGTGTATGCAGAACGTCACTGCGCACGTAAATCGCGCACCGCGATTTCCCGGGGCGATGAGCACGGTCACAACACAGCACTGCAGCACAGGTGGGTTCCTCGCACGTTGTTGGAGAGTGGTATCCAGTGTAGCCAGGCAGTCGCATCTGGGGCTCCCCGTCTTGGAAACGAACGTACAGCCTCCCTGATTTTTAATAATATAGCGCGAGCGTCGACCGAACTGCTGGTCAGCGCCTTATAACGGCGATAAGCGTGCAACAAGGCGAGAGTTCGCGCACGCGCACGAAGGCAGAGCGTCGTCTGCTAGGCTGTTCCAAGCACGAGGACACACGCCCTGCCGCAATATCAGTTCGCAAGATCCCGCCAAGCCGTAAAGCGCATGCGCATTATTAATATGTGAGACTGCATGAGACATGATTTCTTTCTCTCTTTTTTTTTTTGTTTGCCTATTACGGGAGGCCAGCCTGGCGATGCAAAGTGATAAGAAAAAATAAAAGTAAAGAAATATAGCAGCACATTGAAACCATTGCCTGGATCGCGATAAGCGGAGTTCCAACCAGCTCTTTAATGAGCCTTGCAGTGTCTCGACGGTATAAAAAGGCACCGCAGCTCTCAAGCGCCCACTTCGGCGGAGAATGCCTCCTTGCGAGTTATCATTTTTCGGTTTTTGTGGCTCTGGACCAAGGCCCACTTATGCTGTCTTTTTTTGTTGTCTCAATTCTGTAAAGTTTACCCGCTCACTCCTGAACTACTTAAGCAAAACCACGGAGCCACGAATGGTTGCGCCTCCTTTTTTTTCTGCAAGAAGGTTGCCGCTTTCAGCATGCGTCACCTGAGCTGGAAATGGCAGTCGCCACGTTAGGAGCGATGAATGCATTGAGAAGCGTGGGGTGTATAAGCTCGTTCTTTCAGGAGAGGAAGGGGTAGTAAGACACAGCTGCATGTATCCGCGAATGTAGAACACTTCTGTGTATTTTCATCAAATAACCTTTATTTCCTTGGTGCATTTTAGAACTGAAACAGGGCCTTGTCTCAAGGCTCTCACACATCATACATATAAGTTAATAGCGCTGAAACTCGCCTCCGGACTGAGCAACACCCGCGATGCGCCTGGGCAGGGAGTCGAAGAGTGCGGGTACAAGGTCCACGTCATCCTTAAGGGCATCCCATGCACTCTTCACGGCTTCCCACAAGCCGTCTGCCGATGCATCGTGGAGACTCATCTTTGACAAGTTGGACTTGAGGATACCCCAAACATTTTCAATTATATTCAGGTCCGCTCCCTGGGGAGGCCAAGACAACGTCATGATGCCTAGTTGTTCCAAATGTTCCTTCACGGCGCGTGCAGCATGCACCGGTGACAGGTCATGCTGTAGGTAGAAGCAACCATCCGTGAAAGGGCCGTCCAGAAGATGGGGAAGAAGCTCCTGATCAATAATTTCCAGGTATGCTTCAGCACAGAAGCGGCCTGATATACGACGGAGCGGGCCAAGGCCGTTCTTAGTTATTACGCCCCAAATGTTTACGCTCGTCCTGCCACTAGACTTGACCTTCTGAACATAGTGTGGATCATACCTGCAACAGTGGAAGAAAATTTTATACACAACATAAAGTGTGTCAATGACTCCTAGACAATATTAAACGACACGTAATGAAAATATTACAGCGACAATACACCCCCTCTTCACATGGAAGTATAATCCATCCACAATCTCAGCAAACATCTTTTAAATTTAACCAAGTATAAGTAATTCTATTTAGGAACCATTTTACCCGCCTGTGCTGCATCATCTATTTCTTGAACAGTGATAGCTGACATTGATAATCACATGTCACCCCGGGAAGCAAATGCCATATACTTTCGCAGGTTTAAGCCAAACATAGCCAAATCGAAAAAATGAACAATGATAAATCACCAACCTCATGAGGTCTGGCCGGTAAACTTTCTGTTGCTGGCTCCATTTTGTGCAAACCGTGGACTCGTCTGTGAAGACAACATTTTCCCAGTCCTCCACGGTCCATTCAATATGGTCGCGTGCAAACTGTAGCCTTTTCTCCTTGTTAGTCGCCGAAAGCTTCGGCTTCTGCACCGCAACTCGATTGCGAAGACCTGCTTCTCGAAGTCGGGTACGCACCAAGTTGTCACTCACGTCCACTCCAGCAACCTGCTTCAATTGGCCAGCAGTCATGAAGGGCGCTACACAAGCCGCAGCAACAATGGCATGGTCCTCTTCCGTTGTCTTGCGCTTCAAATGTCGAGGAGCGTCACAAATGCGCCCTTCGTCGCGATAAGCCTGAACTATTCTGCTTACGGTAGCCTGAGTGACTCCAACGCTCTTAGCAATTTCATTCTGAGACTTCCCGCAAAGCGACATTGCGATGACGCGGTGGCGTTGTTCCAGTGGCACGCGTGGAGGCATTCTCCGCCGAAGTGGGCGTTTGAGAGCTGCGGTGCCTTTTTATACCGTCGAGACACTGCAAGGCTCATTAAAGAGCTGGTTGGAACCCCGCTTATCGCGATCCAGGCAATGGTTTCAATGTGCTGCTATATTTCTTTACTTTTATTTTTTCTTATCACTTTGCATCGCCAGGCTGGCCTCCCGTAATAGGCAAACAAAAAAAAAAAGAGAGAAAGAAATCATGTCTCATGCAGTCTCACATATTAATAATGCGCATGCGCTTTACGGCTTGGCGGGATCTTGCGAACTGATATTGCGGCAGGGCGTGTGTCCTCGTGCTTGGAACAGCCTAGCAGACGACGCTCTGCCTTCGTGCGCGTGCGCGAACTCTCGCCTTGTTGCACGCTTATCGCCGTTATAAGGCGCTGACCAGCAGTTCGGTCGACGCTCGCGCTATATTATTAAAAATCAGGGAGGCTGTACGTCTCTTGCAACGCGATAACCTCCGGAGCATCCTCCGCGATGCGAACTCGCAACTCAGGGTACCGCGCCGCAAGAGAGCGTACATTCCACTGCAGGATGGATGGGATACGGGGGGGAGCCCTGCGACTAGCCATGATGCTGGCCTATCCGTGCGGGGGCACCCGCGGCTTCTAAGCAGGCCCGTTGTCCGTCGCTGCCCTCGGGAAACAGGGCGCTTATCGCGCGCAGCGCGTGCTGTAGCTGCAGAATCAGCTGATCCCGTGAATCAGCTGGTCCGCCCGGCGCAGCTTGCGATTCTGCTTCTGTAGTTTTTTGACAGTGTTCTTAGACTCTTTATGGCAATGTTTCAGCTTATTATTGGCTGCTGTGAGATCTGCTATCTTCTTCCTAAGCTCTGCTGCCTCAGAATCAAAGAGTTGGGTCGCACGAACCACTGCAGTTTCTTGAGGCCGTACATCCGTGGCGGCTGGAGTAAGTTGTTAACTAGCATTGCTGTTTTCTGTACCCACCAATGTCTCATTTATCACTCCGTCTGATGATGAATCTGCTGGAGGATACTCTTGCGTGTTTAAGGGAAGGACGCTTCTCACGTCTGGTGAAGAACCTTGTGCGGCAGCGTCATCATTGAATAATGCAGGCACATGCTCACTTGGGTCCCTTGGTGGCCTCCGCTCTTTAGGAAGTTCTGGAAGCAGATAAATAAGCGAAAAGAGCACATTACATATTTAAAATAGTGGTCCTTTTGAAAAACTCCGAAAGTAAGTAAGTAAGCCCGCTGGTGTTGTGCGGCTGGCGCTGCCGTCTCGGCCTGTACCACGGCCCGAACCGCACGCCTGGAGAGGGGCGCCTCTGGTGTGGCCATCAAGGTGGCCACATGGCGTTCACGCTGCCAGTGCGGGCACGCAGGGTCCGTGGCCGCGTGAGTTCCGCCGCAGTTGATGCACCGAGGCTTCTTGGTGGTGCAAGCCCCGGTCTCGTGCGGGCCGCCACAGCGTGTGCAGCGTGAGGGCGCCCGGCAGGCCCCGGTTGCGTGAGCCAGACTCGCGCACTTCGCGCACTGCAGGGGCCGCGGGCGGCAGGGCCGGACAGCAAGGCGGCGTCTGTAAATAGATACAAACGCCGGTGGCGTCGGCGCCGCGAATCTGATGGTGAGCGTGCCACCAGACAGCGACGCCGACGTCATCGGCACTGATGATTCAGACGCCGCGAGCAGCTCCTCCGCCGTCTTCCTCTCGTCCACGCCAAACACGAGGCCCGCGCACTGGTTTCGAGGGGAGGGCTCTCGAGCGTGGACCTGGACGCCCCTAATGACCGTGGTGGCTAGCAGGGCCTGGAAGGCGTCACTGCTCCCCGCGTCCACGGCCACCACATTGCGGCGGGTATTGACCCGGACCGCCAGGACGCCAGGTCGGGGCCCGATCTCCTCTGCCAGCTCCCAGCCCTGGTGTTTCGTGAAGGCAGCCCCTCGGTCAGCTGGCCGGAACAGCACCGTGCCCACCAGGCTCGCAGGCAGCTCCACAGCAGCCGCGGCTCGAGCCAGGGCCGCCCTGCGTCGTCTCTGAGCCTTGGTGGTCTGGATTCGCCACGGGATCAGGTCCCGCTGCTGAGAGGCCACGGGTTGAGACGAGCTGGGAGGCGGCGCGTGCTCGCTGCTAGCAGACGAAATCTGGCTAGCAGACGATGCGGGCCCCGCTGGTGGCGCCGCCGCCGAAACGCGCCATCCGGTTCCGGTGACAGCTGGCTGGGAGAGAGGGACCTGCGAGGGTAAAGCGCCGCCGCGGGAGGGGAATCTCGCGCGTGGGCCGCGCGACGCTCGATGTCAACGGCCGCTTCCACGTGGTCCGAGGAATTTGTGGTATGTGTGCGCTTGGCCGTGCCTTCCAGGCTTGCATCATCAGCGCCTTGCACGCCGTCCGCGCTGCGTCGTGGTGGGGGAGACGGCGATCGGACCCGCTTCCTGTGCGAGGTCTCGTCCATCGCCTCAAAAACGCCAGGTCTGCGGGTCCTCTCGCGGTGCCTGCCTCGAGGTCCCGGGCGCTCGTCGCGGTAGCAGGCAGGTCGGCGGCCTACTGATGAGATGCGTGCTCGCTGTCGCGAACACGTGGTGGCTGCGGCCACACTCTCGGTGGCAGCGGCTTCCAAGCGGTCGAGGCAGCAGCCTGAGATGATGAAAGCTGCACCTCTTGCTTCGCTCGCTCCACCGCGATCAGTAAATCCTGCAGGGCACTTATAGTGCATGGCCTGGCGTTAAGACTATAGGATCGCGGTGGTGCCACATGCTCGGAGTTACGCGGCGACCTACTCGCATGAGACACGCGAGGGGGCTCCATGCCTTGATACCCCTAAGCGCCGTGCGGCGCCGGCAGCACGGCTATAGCTATAATTAATACTGCGTGGCTCAATTAGGACATCAGGGGTGATGGCCACGTGGTTGAATGTTGACACGCGCGGACCGGTGGGAGGCGCAGACGCTGATTGGCTGATAGAGGCGAGCGAGGGAGCCAATGGGAAAAGTAAGCGCTCGAAATCGAGGGCTGTGGGCTTAATATCCATGAAATAGAAAAAATAGTGGTGAAAAGGGCCAGGGTGAAAGGAATTGGAGGCAAAGGAAGGACAAAATCTGGCCCAGAAATGGGAAAGAGGAAAATATGCCGAAATCCAGCATTCAAGGGACGCGAGATCGCTGATTGGCTGAGGGGCGCGTGTGCGGGCCAATGGGAGAGCGAGCGCTCGGAATTGAGGGCTGTAGGTTAATTTTGCATGAAATAGAGAATTGTCTTGTGCTAAAATGATGTTTAGAGAGCTATAGTCGCTCTCTTAGTGCAGTTTCTTCGAGAAAACGAAGAACGAGCTTCAAGGCGCGCCGTGTTTTTTCACGCGGGCCATTTGGAAAGAGAATGTTGTCAACAGATGCTGAAGGAAGAGCGAGCTCGCGAAAGCCGGCACGTAGAGACTGTCTGGGGCCATTAAAGCTTGGGCAGTCGCAGATGAGATGTGAGAGGGTTTCAACTCCACCGCATTCTTGACAGGAAGGGTCGCCAACGCCGCGAAGGCGGTGGATTCGCTCTGCCGTCCACACACAGCCAATGCGCATTTTAAGGAGCGTGGCTCGGTCGTGGACTGAGAAATCGACGCAATGAAGAGGGCGAGGTGGCTTGTGTGAAGCAACACGCTCGTCGGGGTGTCGAGAAAGGACTGTTTCGTAGATGGCGAGGTGGGCGGTGTCAAACTTTGTGACATCTGAAGAGATGGGAACATCCTGGTTGTGAGCCCGGTTAGCCAGGGTGTCAGCCCGCTCATTCCCAGTTATCCCGACATGGGCGGGGATCCAGTGGAGCGAGACGTTTGTGCCGCGATCTTTGAGAGCTCGAAGCTTGCGGTCGAGAATTTGTACCACGGGGAGATGACGGGTGTGGTGTTGGTTTAGCTGCATGAGAGCAGCTTTCGAGTCGAAAAGTATGGCGACTGGATTGAGCCAGGGTCGTTCTAGAACGACATCTGCAGCCAAGTTGAGAGCGGCAAGCTCGGCCGTGGTAGAGGAGGCGCGGAATGGAATGCGGCATTGTCTGGTGAGATTGAGAGCAGGGACGACACATGCAGCAGTGACAGAGGTGCCGCCAGGGGCCACAGAGCCATCCGTGTAAATGTGTGTGCTGGCTTGGAGCTCGTCGTGAATGAGCGCCGCGGTGTTTTGCTGCATGGCACAGAGGGGCGTGTTGCGCTTATTTCTGATGCCAGGTATTTCGAGGCGGACGGCGTGTGGTGTTGCACAGTGCGGAGCAGGTGGAAGAGGCGCTCTAGGAGGGGGTCTTGCAATGTTGGCGTCGAAAGACCTCAGAGGTCGGCCCATTTTTGAGTCCGGCGCTTCAAGTAGGCGGGAGATGAGTAAGTCGGTGCTTGTTGTGCCTATAATGCGGCGTATGGCATTTAGAGCGACTCGTTCGGCGCGCAGAGATACAGGCCAGGATGACGTTTCTGCGTAAGTGGCAGCAACGTGGGAAGAGTGCGGGAGACGGAAGAAACAGTGGATGGCGTTTCGGTGGTCCGTGTCTATGCTGCGCCAAAGGTTGGGACGAATGTCAAGAAATGGCAGAGCATACAGGAAACGAGCAACTGCGATGCCGTTGTAAAACTGCAGAGCAAGTGCAGGAGAGCAGCCGTCGCCCTTCGCGATGAGCTTGTTGGCGGCTGATGCGACTTGTTTTGCCTGCTTCCTGAGATGGGTGACTGCGGGGCGCCACGAGAGTTGGCAGTCGATGATGAGGCCAAGGTATCGGGCAGAGGGCTTCCATGGGATGGGGGTGCCATCGAGTTGGAGAGGGGGAATGATGCTTCTTGCAGCAGCGCGTGGGTGGAAGACGAGAGCCTCTGTTTTGGTAGGCGAAAGAGAGAGGCCAACAGAACGGAGGAAAGTGTGGACTACATTTAGTGCAGCTTGGAGTTGAGCACGAACTATTCGTCCCTGTAGGGTAGGTCCAGAGCAGTAAAGCGCAATGTCGTCCGCGTAAATGCAACAGCGGACTGGAAAGCCGTTTGTGACATGGAGGTAAGCTGGTAGTTTGATTAAAAAGAAAGGGGCTCAAAACGCTGCCTTGTGGCACCCCAGCAACTAGTGGGCGAGGTGTGCTCATGGAGCTTTGACGCGAAAGGAGCGGCCAGTGAGAACGGAGTGTATGTATTGGAACAGCCTTCCCGTCACGCCGAGAGAGCGAACGGAGTCCAATATTGCAGTGTGTGAGAGTGTGTCAAAGGCACTTTTCACATCGAGGAGAAGGAGGTAGGCGCGTTGTTTGTCGTGCTTGGCTTGTTCAAGGGAAGCTGCAAGTTCGATGATACAGTCGGCTGTCGAGCGGGAGTTTCGGAAGCCACTTTGCTCTTGAGCCAGTGCGTTGGAGGCGTTGGCAATCCACTCAAGTCTTTGCAGGGCGAGCGCCTCCAGGAGCTTCCCAGGAACTGAGGTAAGGGAGACTGGGCGATAAGATTTAATGCTGTTGACAGGCTTCCCCTTCTTGAGAATTGGGATAACGGTGGCAGTGCGCCAATCGTCCGGTAGCTCACCGTTTTGAAAAATACGGTTGTAAGCAGCGAGTAGTCGGTTGCGTTCTTTGTTGTCAAGGTTCCTGATCATTTGATATGTAATGCCGTCAGGACCTGGTGCGCATCTGCGTTTCCTGGTGGCGATGCATTTATCCAGCTCATGCATTTTAAAGTCTTCCATGCAGAGAGCAAGGACATCATCTGCTATGTGCGCTGGCACAATAGTGATCTGGAGAGCAGTAGTTGGGGATGAAGTTGCTCCACTCACCACTGTTGTGAAGTGATCTGCGAGGATGTTGGCAAGGTCAGCGTTGCTCATGCGCCGTGTGATAGCGATGGCCAGGACTGGGTGACGTGGGATTCTCGGATTGAGGATCGCAGACAGAATGCGCCAACCACGCGCAGGCGAGCCGGGGCGGTCGAGTGATGCACAGAGTCTGGACCAGCTGCGGCGGCGAAGGCGCTTGGAATGGCGGCGACAGGCGGCATCCAAGCGGTTATAGAGCGTCCAGTGGTCTGGTCTGTCTGTGCGGCGTGCGCTTCGTTGGGCTCGGCGGCGAGCAGCACGAAGATTAAGGAGTTTTACCCTTACCAAAAAAATTGCAGTATTTCTGCAGAAATCTTGTAGACCTTGATTCACTAAGGATGCAGAATATGTGAAGACTGGTGACAGACTTTCTGTCACCCCGTCACCTCCCAGCAGTCAATTGGTACACGCTTTCTGCAGAAAGTCTGCTGAGCCTGTGTAGCCGCAGGATGCAGCTTGTCCGCAGAAAGTCTGTAGAGACTGTGGTCACAGGATGCAGCACATAAGCAGACATTTGAGAGAATCTGTGCAGCCCACCTATCGGGAGCTGGCATGCATGCACACAGGCAACGTAATAAGACACAAGGATTTTTTATTTCTTCGTCTCATTGTTTGCACCTTACAAATCTCTTCCAAGGAATGAAGTAGTGAGTAAGGAACAAAGCAGAGGCCTTAGTGCATAGAGCTTCATCATTCATTGTGCTGTGACAGGCACTGTGAAACACGAAGTTAGTGGAAAAAGAAACACATCGGCAGCTGACAGAAGAGCCGACATCGCTGTTTGTTTGGCTTACGACCTACTGTGGTTTTTCTTGGTGGCTGTGATGGCTTGTGTTTTGTTGTTCGGTAGTGTATTGCAATGGGATATCAACTATATGGCAAGTTTGAAACTGCTTGTTAGCGCCTTATCATGGCGCGAAGCCAGTGAGGATAACTGCGTGCGCACAAGTTTGCCCATAGATGACAAACATTGTGTCGACAAACTTGTGCGCGTGGCTATTCTCGCTCGCTTCGCCGCTCTGCACTGTGATAAGACGCTGACAAGCAGTTTGGTCGATGCTCGCACGGTACTGTCGGCTGGTTGTACATATTGTGTGTGGTGTGATTATTGATTTACAGCTGCTTTCCCGGACGAAGTTACGAAAGCAAACTTAGGGAATCCTGAACTACCGAACAATTGGCTGGGCCGCAAGCGATGACGCTGTTTTAGTGTCTTATTGAGCTTTGTGCATGCACCTTCATGCCATCCCGCAAAGAAAGGAGAGGGGGTGTGCGGCCTTTCGTTTAGAGTGAACTCTTTTTGGGGGGTGACCAGCGTGGGGTGCGGGTCTGGGTGCTGACGTATACGCAGCAATACACTATACCTATATTGCGCGTTGTGACCTTTGTGGTTTGTTTTTTAAGTCGCGCTCGCAATATCCCACCGTAATTTGTGCACCCACTTCATGGAGCCCTAATTTCTGAATAAAAAGTGCGCAAATTATGTGGGTAAATACGGTAATGAAAAGCTTCGGCTTAACTTGTGCGTTTTATTTTTGTTTCCACTAACTCTGTCAGCATGCCCATCACAGCACAATGAACGATGAAGTAGTAGGGATCCTTACTCGCCATTTGACTCCTTGGAAGAGCTGTCACTCTTGGTTCCCATTTTTTGCAACATGGAGCCTAGACTTCTCTTCACTTTTAGGTCTGCGCACCTAAACTTGCAGCATGTGTATTCTGTAAAAGAATGGAAATGAATGTTAGAGACATTATTTAGGGACATATCTGGAGAAGTACAACCCCGAAACAATATGAGAAGCAATGTCTTGCCATATACTGGCAAAACAAAGAGGTCATGCTGCTTGAACTATTTCCTGAATTTTGGTCAGTCAGCCAAGATGAATTGGAATTGAGATGAACTGGAATCCACTGTGCCATATTGCAGTCAATATAATGCCGGTCAGTGCGGTAAGACTTGCTAGTGCTGCTGACATCAACAGAGGGGTAACTACATGCCGGGATTCTGCACTAAGAACAACGGGTTCACTCCAGTCTGCGGTGGCAACAATGCATGTGAAAGGGCAGCAAGACATTGCAGGTTGCGCCACACACCGAAGCTTTCCTGTTCATGAAAAAATAACCTAGTTGCATTCAGTTAGGTCATTTTTAGTATCCTGTGGCGAGTCCAATGTAATGCCCACCAGAAGCAGGCATGTAAGATGTTTACAGCAGCAAGATTTTTCCTAACTCCGTACCACATTCATTTGTAGCAATGAACAATATCAACGCGAACGTCCAACCACTTCGGAAAACACTGCGTAGACCATAATAAGGCCTATCCACTTGTCTCAAGGTGAAACATTAGGGGAAGAATGCAGCAGTGTAATGGTAACAACAAACCATGAAGAGCCAGTAAGATGCAGTGACATCCAGGCGCATAAAACTATAGGAAGAGTGAGCGAGAGTGTTGACTTTAAATGCAATAATAGAGTTGGTCAGATGATATTTAGCGAGAGAAAGAGCTGTATGCAGCACAGAAAAAAAGCAGCGAGCTAAATGATGTCTCAATGTGAGCAAAAAGTGGTACAGTTGAGCCGGGCATGTAATAGCGCTTGGAAGCAAGGCATAGAATGCAAGGAAAAAAAAATAGATACGAAAGGCTGCAAATAGGAAACCTGTAGGCATAGACTGTACCTAAACCGCCATCATTTTCTTTTATTATTTTCAATAAAATTTCTAAAAATCTGCTGTTTCAGATATTAACATACTGCCTCAGCAGTTGAACAACAAAGCCCAACATTATGTGTGCAGCAAACCACAGCACAAGATTTGGCAGTTTACAGATGTGTGTTAATTGCTTTGAGGTGCGATGTGGGCACACACGGCCACAGCAGAATTATGGTCATTGATATGCAAGACATCTTTATTCAGAGCTGATTCTGTATAGCCAGCACTACATTCAAAATGTGCGGCAGAAAGCATGGTGCACCAATCACTGTCCTCCTCCTACAGAGGTAACTTGGTCACCAGTGCATTTTGCAGAAGACTAACAACACAACCTCGAAGTTTGTGCTTACTGAATTTAAATTTAGCCTAAGTAACCTTACTCTTCCTTGCTTTACTGCTTATGCACAAATATTCCCCCACTTGTTTTTTCTACATGAGAATCACTTATAATCGTTACTTCATGTTATAAAAAAAGTGGCATACCAAGGACTGCAGATACTCTCTTTTGGTCCAATGCAGGTTTGACGGGGTTGTCCTTGTGGCTGTTTGCCTGCCGGCTAAAAAGTGTATTGTTTGTTAATTCCTCATCGCTGAACACTACCCTTATTAATGCCCTCACAAACTTGCAAGGAGCATCACGGTAGCTCTCCTACATACATACATGCATACATACTTAAACACATTAGTCTGCAGAACATCTAGACCTAGTCTGCAGGAAATCTGCAGACTAGATCTACATGAAGGTGTATGGTGGGTGACTCATAGGTGACTGAAAGGTCAAACCTATTTAATTGAATTATAAAATGTGTCATGGTTCAAAATATATAAATGTATATATATATATATATATACATACATACATACCTACGCATACACACTCACTAGGCACGCATATTAAAGACTAGTCTACTTGAAATCCGCACGGCGTCTACAGACATTCTGCAGACTAAGTCTATGGGAAGGTCGAGTCTACAGGTAGGTGACAGGGGTGACTCGTGGGTGACTCATGAGTGACTGAAAGGTCAAACCCATTTTTGTAAGGGTTGGTTTCCACGCACTGCTTGGGTAGCCTGCTGTCTGGTTAGACGATGTCCGGACGCACTCATTGCGATCGCAATGCGTCGCTCTTCCTGCCATCGGGGGCAGCGAGGTTGTGTGGGTGCGTGTGTTCCGCGGCAGTTGACACACTTGGGCTTGGGTGAGCTGCATTGGGAGACATGGTGGTCCAGTCCGCAGCGCAAGCATCGCGGTTCGTGTGTACACGAAGCGGTAGCGTGGCCGAGACTGCCACACTGAAATCACTGAAGTGGTCTGGGAAGACAGGCGCGGACAGCGCGGCGAAGCTTGAATAAGGAGACTTCTTCTGGAGGTTGTGTCCTAGCGAAGCGAAGGATGATGTCGTTTCCACTGCGAGTGCAGGCAAGAACGGGAGCTTTGCTCTCTATTCCGGCCATGATGTCATCGGGCGTGAGGTTCCGGTCGACGCGAAAAATTCGACCTGTGCAGGTGCTGCCGCCAGCTTCTTTAGCGCGCACTTTCACACCACATATAGCGCTGATGTTGAGAAAGGGCTCTAGGTCTGCGGTTGGGTGTGCGTCGATAGCGACGACGTTGCGGCGGAGATTAACTCGCACGGCGTTTACTCCAGGTAGCTGTGAAAGTTCCGAAGCGATTGCGTCCTTCGTTGTTGACAAAAAGTTGTCCATTCTGCCAGTTGGGAAGAAGAGGGCGGTTGGAAATTTTGGCGTGTTTGTTTTCTGTGCAGGCGCTGAGAAGCGCGCAACCGAGGGGGCGAAAGAAGCAGACGGGACGACTTGGATGCGGTGTCGCGGAGCGTTTCGGGGTGGCTTTTGTGCAGCCCAAGAGTATTCGCCACTTGCCTTTGTTGAGGGGGGCACTTTGCTTTTTGTTGTTGCCGGCAGCTCGAGAGGCACGGGCATAATCCTCTTCAGTGAAGGCATCCCCAGCCGTGTTCGGGGGGGACGTTTGTTGTGACGGGAGTGGGAGATGAATCACCTTTCCCCCATGGAGGGCTGGTTTGCGTCCCAGTTACGGCGATGTGAGTCGGCATGTCAGGAGTGGTAAGTTCATCGGCCACAGATTCTTGGTTGATGGGGCTTGAATCCACCTCAGCAGGGTTGGAAGCTGTGGGGGAGTGCTCGTGTTGGTGCGAGAGACGATTTGAGTCTGTCACAACTGTAGTTTGGAAAAGTTGGCTTCCTTGTCCGCTGACTGTCTGAGCAGGGCAGACAGGCGTGGCACTGTCGTAACGCCGGAGCTTGGGAGGGTCGGGCGTGGAGAGAGATGGAGACGCGCTGGACTGGAAATTCTCCTGGTGGTGATGAGTAGGAGACGATGACAAGTCAGTGGGTGGCGGGGATTTCTGTGCCGCGCTGACAATTCGGATGGCTTCTTCCTGCCGCTGTAGTGTGGCGTTAGCGTCGGCACTAATGGCATATATCTTCAGCAAGCTGTTTCACAGCACTCCGACAGGCAACAATACATTCAGCTGGTCGAAATCGGGCGCTCTGACTGCACTCAGCTGACCCTATTTGAGCGCTCACCTCGAGCTCAGAGTCAAGAAACTATGCCTTTTTTCACAGAGCAGTTGGGGCCAGTTACACCAATCTGAGTCACATCGGTATTTCCCACCAATCCCAGCCTAGCGCTGGCATGGTGGCAATATACAACGGAGTGATCACGGTGGCAGGTGGTTAGCAGCAGGCGGAACCAACAGGGGTTGAAAAAAAGCCTTAGTGCCATAGGAATACATGAAAGCAAAAGCTTTCAAAGCAGTTTTCCGATTTCAAAGTGCATCTACAATGTTGCCTCTGCATGAGGAAAGTCATTTCAAGGGGACTTCTGTTTAAAACACCGCGTGGGGAGATTCCAGGCTTTGAATACAGATCTAGAGCACGGCCCCTAGAAACACATAAGCAAAGCCTGCAAGATTATATCCATCTTTTACTGAGTACCCACAGAGGCAGCCGTTCATTAACAGTTGGTGAGTGTCTTTGCAGAAGAGTGTAAAAGTACGCTTTGTCATATTGAAGCTACGTTTATAAAACACCATGATAAATATGTGTTCTGAAGCTGGACTATCTGCTGGTTGTTTCCATGAATTGCCCAAGCTTCTCACATTTCTGCTGCGCATACTACATTCCCTCGCAAATACCGCAGTTCAAACAAGAGAGGTTTACATTAGGGACAGTACTCAAACAGCACGACAAATGAACCAAGCACTTCAGCAAATGACTACAGTTGAACGTCAAAATAGCGAAGTAGTAGTTTTTGGGAAAAACCTTTGTTACATTGCAAACTTTGTTGCATCAAGGTTTTTGTTTTTCAATGGCGTAAATGATATCATGCATCCCTAAAATCTTCCCATTCCGCTTTATTTTGCTAGCATTCGTTAATGAAGATATTGCAAGTGATTTTAGAATACCAAGGAAAAAGAGCGGCGAGAATAGTTCAATACAGATTCGTTACCTCGAAAGCTCAAAATTTTGGTTTAGTCGAAATTTTGTGCACAGCCTAGATGAGCCCCACGGTCCCGTACATTTATATTACCGTGTGTCTTAAAGTATTTCCTGAACGAATTGCGTATCAACAAACCTCGACTGATAGCTGGGGGTAAATACCAGAGAAAAAGTGAATGTTTTCTGGCAAGCCACCGGAAGTGCGCAGAGCAACCAAAGACAAACAAGCACCTGGCTCCGCACTCTGCCAGCTCACGGGTAGCCAGGGTTGGATAATCGAAGAGGCCCATTGTTGATTGTGAGCACCAGATGTCTCAAATAGAGAGCTACAACCTGAACGGAATTCCACTGCAATAGTTGTTTACAACTTACGGGATGGCCAAAAAATCCAGCTTCGCCGGTGTTCGCTGCAGCACCGGCCATACCTGTAGTCTTTAAAGGCTCCATAAGGCTTGGCAACTCTGCAAAACAACAGAACATTACAGAAAGCAAACATGAGTACCACTGCACATTGGTACTTAAAATGTCCGAAGTTTAAACTTCCCACATTCTTTACAAGCATTCTGAGTGCATATATCAACAAAGTATACCATTGACGTCGTAAGATTACTAGCATAAGATCACCTAAACGTTAGAAATTAACTGCTTCTCTTGCTCCTACGCAAGGATATAAAAGATGGAATAACTTGCACATATGAGAAATCACCCCTGAAAGGACAGTGCTGAAGACAGCAATGTACTGTACAGCCACCGGACATATTGCTACCATCGCATAGCACTGACCACAAGGAGAGTGGAATGCATACAGGAGTCAGTGTCCTTATCTACACACAAATTAATGTGCACAGGAAGAAAGCATGCTGACATACATGTCAGCTTCTCGGTTGACTGGGCCCGCTTGCTTGGAATAATGCGCCTTGGTCGCAACTCCAGTCTCAGCTCGAATGACTGAAGCACGCGATGTGGTTCTTGAAGGGTGAAGAATAGTTCGTGCAGTGCTTGCTGTTTGTCTCCACTTGGGGTCACGATCGCTGCACTGCACTGGGTTGGTGTAGGGAGGAAAAGATGATAGAGTAGAGGATTGGCACGGAAACGAGTCGGACGCGGGTCATAACGCGGGAGAAGCGGCACGAAGGGGCGCGCGGACCCGTGGGAGACGCAGTTGCTGGTTGGTGGAGCGGTGAGCCAATAGGAGAGCGAGCGCTTGAGGATGAGGCTCGCCGCGGAAAGCGGGCAAAGAATTTGCGCGCAATGGAGGTATACAGTGAAATGCAATAAGAAAGGAAGTCTCAAATGGCTGCGGGCTTGGAGAGCGCGCAAAAGAGTCACAATACAAAGGCTCCGTAGTAGGAACGTCGCTGGAAGTGGCGTAGTGCTGTCATGAGGGGAATAAAGCCCGTGTGCAGGAGAGGTGGCTGCGTTGAGCTAAAAGCGTCTCTCGAGCCCTGCGGTGTCAATAAACTTGACTAGAGCTGTCAGTGCACTTTGCGCTTTGGTGGAAGGGCCTTCCGGGAAAGTCAGAGCGCCCACAGTGTCCGATTGGAGTCCAAGTTTGCAATATTTTGCGCGCATTTCTGCGCGTACCGACACGTGAGCAGGGCAGTGGCGAAGTAGGTGCTCGACTGTTTCTATGTCATGACAGTCTTCGCATAGGGGATCGCCCTCTCTGGTGAGTCGTTGGCGTCGCTCTGCCGTCCATACGCATCCAATTCGAAGTCACAGGAGGACGGAAAGGGCCACTCTTCCAAATGCGTGAAATGGGAGAGGCCGAGGACTTTTCCCCGATGCGATGCGTGGATCCGGATGGGAGAGAGATACTCTGTGGCGGATGATATGCCGAGCCACATTGAAGGCTGTAATAGCGTCCGAATTTGGAGCAGAGGCGTTGGAGCGATCCTGCTTGGCCAGTCGATCAGCAGACTCATTCCCAGGCAGTCCCACATGTGATGGCATCCACTGGAGCACGAGATCGCAGCCACGGGCACTGGCAGTACAGAGTTTATAATGCAGCCATTGCACACAGGTTGCGTTGCGTTCCGGGTGTTGGAGTTGCATGAGAGCGAGGCGTGAATCGGTTAAAATTGCCACACTCGCGAGTTCAGTTTGCTCAATAATGATGTCCACAGCAAGGTGAAGTGCGGCTATTTCGGCTGTTGTTGACGATGCAAAGAAAGGTATGCGGCATTGTCTTGCGATGCTAAGGGTGGGTGCGACGCATGCGGCTGAAGCAGAATCGCCAATGTGCGTCACCGAGCCGTCGGTGTACAGAGGTGTTCGTAGATTTAAGTCAACCTCAATTCGATGTCCGGCTTCTTGTTGGAGTGCGCAGTGTGGTTTTCCTTTTTTAGAGCGAACTCCAGTTAAGTATGGAAAGATTTTCAAGGAAGGCTTCACATGTGGTGGGAAGCTTTGCGGGGCTGGTGCAGCATCTGTTTGAACGGCGGCTTTGAAGGCAGCGAGAGCCTGTCCCATACGTGATCGTGGCAAGGCACACAAATCAGCGAGAAGATGAGAGGTCCCTGGGGCGCGATGAATTCGCTCGATGTGATTCAGAGCGGTGATTTCAGCACGCAGTGAGATGGGCCACACTCGGAGCTCTGTGTGTGTGTGACCTATTTGCGAGCTGTGTGGAAGGCCTGCGAATCGCCGCATTGCATTACCTCTCTCAAAAAATGTATATGTAGCGAGCAGCCGCATATGCAGGCGTAGAATGAGAATTTATGCATTCTACAACACAACTTGTCTAGTACAATGCTTACATAGGCAGTCGGACCAAGAAAGCAGCAAAAAGTGTACCATGACAATCACCAAACAGTAGGGAATAAGCAACAGAGCAAGCAGAAAAAGTGAGAAACGAACAGCATAATTCAGAGATCATATCAAGGGAATGCACAACACAGCAAAGAGCGCAAAAAAATGCATAGTATAAATGATACGTCATGTCAACATCTCACTTCAGATAATCCACTATTAAGGCAAATCGACATATCAGCAGGCATGGCTGGTGATTCACGACTAGAAACCCGGCCACTGCGACAGTTGACAACTCGACCGATGCAACGTGGTGAGGTGCCCAGGTGCGCGCAAAGTACCACAAATGGGCGGGTTGATTAAGTGCGAATTCGCTACCCACTACGAGCAGCCCAGCGTCGAGAGTGAAATGTGTACATTGTCGACTTCAAACCACCACGTATGTGGCAGCGCGGCATCACTGATAACAGCCAACGTGTTCGAGCGATGTCGTTTTAAGGATGAAAAACTACATCAAGAAAACGACATCAAGCGCGCAGCGCACGAGCTCGCGCTGCAGTGTTATTCAGCTGCGAGCTCATGTCTGCATTGAATCATGTTAGCATTTGCTGAAGGAACAGATGGCGGCTACTACACAGCAGGCATGACTACTTGTTTAGCGAGATGCAGTCAACAAAGACTGCAGGAGGCCCACCGTTTCGTGGCATGCTGAAAGACCGCTGCTGGCGCGCCGTGTACCGTCGTGCGCTCGAGCAGTCCAGTATACATGTCTGTTTAGCGCTGCTGCGAATTCATATAGTGCAAGTATTTCATCGCGTTGATGCGCTTGAATCTCGAAGCGTGCAGACCTTACCTGAAGTTCAACTTCGTACGCCACTCTCTTCACTTGCGAATGGCACCCCGTTGAAACTTTGCCACTTATTTCTTGAACACAGTACACGTACTTGGCGTTGCATAATTTCTTCCCTTTACACAGCGTGCCAGCCCTGAAAAAATCTTCGGCGCCCGATATTCGCTGTAGGCCATGGCACAGCACAAGCGAAAATCGCTGGTCCATACTGCCAACGTGCTTTCCGAAGCAGACGCCAGAGCCCGGTACTACCCAGCCGAGGGTAGAGGGCGCTCTTTAGCACTATTTTCGCAGCGCCCCCTGGGCAATGCAAGAGGTCTATAGCACTGTGTTGGCCCCACTCTCTGCCCGCTTCCCGCGGCGAGCCTCATTCTCGAGCGCTCGCTCTCCTATTGGCTCGGCGCTCCACCAACCAGCGGGTTGCGTCTCCCACCGGTCCGCGCGCCCCGCGGGGTCTCCGCGCCTCCGCTTGTGCCACTTCTCCCGCGACACGACCCGCGTCCGTCTCGTCTCTGTGCCCGTCCTACTCTATCATCTTTCCTCTCTTTCCCCAATCCTGTGCAGTGCAGCGATCGTGATCCCCAAAGGGGAGACAAACAGCAAGCACTGCACGAACTATTCTTCACCCTTCAAGAACCACATAGCGGCAGTCCATGCCTGACGCTCGAGCGAGCAACATCACGGGGGCTCGCTCACGCTGCTCCCCGTGCGTCGGTCTCTGGTCCTTTCGTGCTCGTACGCCATCGCTTGTGTGCGCCTAGTTGCGGCACTAGCCGTCCGGCCCCCGAGGATGGATCAGGCCGCCCGTGTTTGCTGGGGACGGCAGCTCCCACGGCCGACCCCCTCCCCGGACTCTTCTGGACCTCGGGACCAGCCGGTCGCTTCGCCGCCGTCTGCAACGGGACCGCTCCTCGCGGGCGTCCGCGGCCGCCACCACGCCCCGGCCTACGGCCCAACCCCTTGTATCGCGATCGCCGCCTAGACGAACGGCAGTGACTGCGCCTGTGTGTGTTTGTGTGTGTGCGCCCCGTGTGTGGCTTTAGATGATCGGCTCCCGAGGTAGGATCGGGTTGCCCGTGCGCGCTGAGGACGGCAGCAACCACAGCTGACCCCCGCCCCGGATTCCTCTGGACCTCGGGAAGAGCCGACCACTTCGCCACAGTCTACCACGGGGACGTTTTGTGCCGACGCGCACAGGTATCGCCGTGCCCTGGCCGGCAGTTTCCTCTCTGGCGTCCCAGAACCCTCCTCGCAGCGCCGCCCCTCCTCCTCCTTTTTTCTTTCACGGCTGTTGGGCTCTTCGGTCTATTCCTCCGGCGAGTCTGCCTCTGCGCCCCGCCGCCGCGGTTTCTTGCGGTTCTGTCGTGCAAAACCGCGATTCTCAGGGCATATGCCAGCTTCATCCAGGACTTGGTACATGTATGGATGGCTGACAACGTCGAAAGCCTTCTCTTGGTCAAAGGAACAGAGGATTCCGGAGATGTTACGGGCCTCTGCCCACTGGAAGAGATCCCTGAGAGCGAAACCATGGAGCTGGGTTGAACGACCGGGGATGGAACAAGCCTGGTATGGACCCATAATCTCAGGTAGAAACAAAGTAAGGCGTGTGGACAGGCACTTGGCTATGAGCTTGTAGTCTATGTTCAGGAGCGTGATGGGACGCCAGGCTCGCAGGTCAGTGCGTCTCGACTCGTCCTTGCAAAGGAGAGTGATCAGCCCTTCCCGTTGAGTACCTGACAGAGTCCCCTCACTCAGGAGCCTGTTCACTAATGAGGTGAAAGGCCCCCAAGCTGCTCCCAAAACTTGACATAAAACTCAGTAGTAAGGCCGTCCGAACCAGGGCTGCGGTTTCGACGGTAAGACTTAATTGCCGCGAGGAGCTCGTCTTCTTCTATCGGACTACCTGAGACACATGCTGGCTGGGGTGGACTTTCGAAGGGAAACGATGCTGAGCTAGGAGGTGGAACTGAGTACAGAGTGGAGTAGAACTGACGGGCCAAGTCGAGCACTCCCTGAGATGTTTCGACGAGGGAACCCGTCGCAGGATCGACCAAGGAGGACAGTGTGGTCTCTGTGAGCGCGAGACGGCATCGGAGGAGGTGGCGTCTGCACCAATGCTCCCTCTCCCACCGCTCGGCACGTGAGATCACTCTCAAGCTATCCCATCGACGTTGGAGTAACCTTCGAAGCTCGGACCTAAGCGAGGCAAGAGATTCGGCTACCCCAAGGCCCGCGGAAAGAGGCTTAGAAAGCAGGAGGATTGCGTCAGAGACGATGGTAATCTCTTTGCGCTCCTCGCGTGCCCGCCTCATTCCCCACGCCCTGAAACAGTCCCGCACGCCAGCCTTAGTGCTGTCCCAGCTGACACTGTCAACTTCCACTGCACACGAGGCTGACAGAATGGAAGCTGCCTCATCTACCACCCTCTGATCCTCTAGGAGCCGCGAGTTGAGGCGCCAAGTCCCCATCGCGCGGGGGTTCAGAGAGCCGTCGGCTAGGCGGAGGATGACCATTTGGTGGTCACTAAGAGCCAATGGAGTGCATGCCGAAGGCGAGTGTCGGAGAGACATAGAAGCGGTCAATCCTGCTCTGAAGGCGTCGTCCGGTCCAAGTCATTTCTGACTGTCCCGGGCGAAGTACCTTCCAGGAATCAACCAAATCTAGCTCCTCCACCAGCCCCCAAGTGCCTGCGCCCCCTGCCTGTCTCTGCCATGGCAACGAGCGCCCCTGTGCGAGATGCGGTCCTCTAACTCTAATACACAGTTGAAGTCCCCTACCAGGATAACCTTGGAAGTACCGACTAGGTGGGAGTCTAGGCCTTTAAAGAAAGCGCCTTGATCACGACCACGGTTGGGGGCATAAACACTCACTATTGCGGATGCCGCAATCGAGGTCCACAGACAGAACGCGGCCGTCAGAGTCCCTGAAGTGGCGCAGAATCGAGCCGCGGAAACGCTGCATCAGGATGATGGCAATGCCGCGGGAGCCCAACGCACCAAAGCTCCAGAAGGACCGGGTGCCAAATGTCCTGTCAAAGGTCTCGATTTGGCTTAGGCGATGGATGTAGGTCTCTTGCAAAACCAGGATATCTATGTGCTTAAGGCGGGCAAGCTCAATAACCTCAGCTTGTTTGGAACGACGTGAGACCTCGACAGTTGAAGGTGGCTATTGTAAGCGAAGGGGAAGCCATTTCGGATGAAAAGGGAGGAGCCTGGGGGAACTGAGTTTAATAACTAGAACTGGGAGCAGAGCAAGTGCTAGCCAGGGTGGCGAAGCAAGAGACCTAGGCTATTCTAAGGCGAAGTCTCCGCGACCTCGCGGTCGGGAGAGGACTCCTCGTGAGTGGAAGAGTAGGAGGCGGATGAAAGGACAGAACACTCGCAATCCTCAACCTGACAATTAGGACAAGTGGAATTGCGCTCACCAATGTCCGAATCCATGTCCGAGGGGGAGGAGTGGACCGCACGGGAGGCCTTTGCTGGTGGAGACCTCGCTGCCACGTGGCGCTTGGCTGCAGGCCGTGCCCGGGAGGAGGTTCCCTCAAAATCCGAGTCCGCGGCAGCACTGGACACGCCTTTGTCGCTGCGCTTTTTGCGGCGCTTGCGGGATTTCACAGTTTTAAATCCCTCGTCCTGCAGTGACGCAGCAGCCGCGGGCACCGAAGTGCTCGCATCCAAGGCAGGCTCTTGGCTGATGGGCGCGGGAACACCCGCCGCGCCCTCGCTGTTGTTCGAGACAACAACAGGTTCTGCCGCACCCTTCTCGTCACTGCTGGGTGCAGTGGAAGCGAGAGAAGGGAGCGAGGTGGTGTTGCCCCACCGCGGATGCGTCACCGTCGCCGCCACTGGGTGTAGCGGGGACAAAAGGGCAGCGCCGCGGCAGGTAGGACCTCCTCCCTCCCGGCGTTGGCCTGGTCATCTCTCTCCTCTGGGGCGACCACGTGGACAGGGCTCGATTCCTTGTTCTGCTCGGGCGGCATCTCTGGAACAAAGAACATGCCTTCCGTAGCCTCTTGCGCCCCTGAGTTGGCCGCGACTGAGGCGAAAGTGCGCACGTGACACTTCGACACTGCGTGATCACCTTGACACCTGGCGCACGCTGCCTGGCATGCCTCGTGGCCGAACTGGTCGCAGCGCGAGCACTTGGGTGCCTTGCACGCGGCTGCGTGGTGTCCTTCAAAGTTACACCGGCGGCACACGCCAACGACCCCCTCATACTAGCACTGGATGACCTTGTCAGCCACGTGCAGCAGGTTCGGAACGGGTCTCGCCATCTCCATCTTGACCTTAAGGTTACCAGAGGGGACATCTGGAAAACCAGGCACACACTCCATCGTACGGCCCTGTACCTTTCCAAAAACCTCGAGCTCAGAAGTGAGCAGAGATTCGGGCAGGTCCAGAGGGAAGCTGAACATGCGAACAAACTTGGACCGCACACCGCGGTACTCAAACACAACCTCTAAATCACGCACCTTAACAACAGGATCGCTTAAAAAGCGCTCAATTGCCTGCCTCATCTTAAAAAACACTTCAAATCGACCAGCACCAAAATCCTGCACTCCACCAAGCTCGTGTTTGTTGAAACGCTGAACCAAGTCCTTGCATAAATCAGCATTCGTGATGCCTTGCGGCACACGCGAGAAAAACGTAAACGGCCTGAGCCGCGAGGGCGATACCATGATGGCACACGACGTGGCGACCGCCTGAGCAGGCGGCCGCTTTAGCGCGGTGACCACGCGCGTGTGTAAACACGCCGCGCCAACACTCAACAAAAAGCTCTCGAAACCTGGCTAAACGCGTCCAAAATGGAATGGAAACAGCTCACCCAGGTAGAATCGAAGCCGCAGTCGCTCGGAAGGTAATCCACAAACGGCTAATGCATCGAGGCAACACGCGCAAGCGAGCAAGGGTTGCTTCGTACGGGCCATGGTGACGAGCTTTATTCATCTGCCTTTATTCATGCTGAAACCGTGTTCGTGGCGGAATGGCAGCGACTACCGTTGAAGTGCCCAACGCCCTGGTTCGATTCCCAGTCTCTACAGTTTTTTTTTTCTTTGCCGGAACTCGAACGCACTTGCTAGCATTCCCTGCTCCCGACAGTATGAGGCATTAAAGGCTTTCGCCTTAATAAAGCGATTTTTTTTTTAGATAGATAGAACTTTTATTCACGTCAATTGCCAGACAACATAAATCAGGCCTACCAAAGCCTCAAAGGGCTTGAGTGGCAGCGCCTGGCAGACAGCTAACATTGGCAAAACAAAGGAAAATAGAGACGTTGCAATGAACTTTGCAAAAAAAGAAAATGGTCACCAAACAGAATGAAACAAATATATAACTATTACAACATCAAGAAAGATTACAGTGATTTGAAATTAATACAGTAAATAGCTGAAATAACTACGGGGCAGGAAGCAACACGGAGACATACCGCAAAGTTTTTTTCAGGGTGTATTTAGTTTTCATGCGGAGTACAGTAGGAGGCAAGCTATTGAAACAGGCAGGTACATAGTAATGACGTGTGCGCTTACCGTACCGGGTTGAGGAGCGAGGAATGCAGTAGCGGTATTTTGGTCTTAAATCCCGAGCAGGGACATATGGAACGGTGAACTGACTGTACCAGAAGTGTTTTAGCACAATAGTTTCTGTTAATAAAGAGTTAAAACTTGGAAGCTTTAGTCTTCTAAAAATATCAATGTCATTACCAATGGACAGGTCGTAAGCAATATTCTTTAGAAGCAAACGCAAAAGCGAATTCACCCTATGTTGCCAGCGAACCGTGCAGTGACCATAAACAGTAATTCCGTACCTAAGTACACTATAGGCTAGAGCATGTACAACACATTTACGGACAGAAAAAGGCATAAAATATCTAATGTTATACAGGACACACGATACAGCACGAAGCCTTTGGCAAACAAAAGAAAGGTGCGATTTCCAAGAGAGATCACTGTCGAAGGTCAGGCCAAGATATTTGACCGAATGCGCATATTCAACTGGTACACAGTTGCAATTAAGACAAGAGGAAGTATGCAAATAAACAAGGTCAGTTAATTCAACTTGTTTTAATGGGTTATGAAAACAGATAAGTTTTGTTTTAGAAGTATTAACATTAATAAGATTAAACTTAAACCAGTCCATGGCTTTAATAGCAGCTATCTGTAATGCTGTAACAGCATCAGTGTATTTCTTTGCACATGCAACAATAACAGTGTCATCAGCATACTGAAACAGCAAAGATGGCACACTGTTAGCAAGGTCGTTAACGTATAGATTGAATAATAAAGGACTTAATATAGAACCTTGCGGGACTCCAGAGGCAATTGCCGTGAAATCGCTATGGAATCTTGAAATCGACACATATTGGCGCCTATCTTGTAAAAAGTTAGTAAGCAGTTCCAAAAACGAACCTCGAAATCCCAGCGCAGAAAGTTTATCAAGCAAAAGAACGTGGCAGATGCTATCAAAAGCCTTGCTAACGTCCAGAAAAAGAGAACATGCGACTTGATTCTTATCAAAAGCTGAATTTAGCACGTCAGAGAATTCTTCAAGAAGAACCGTTGTTCCTTTTCCTGCTATAAAGCCGTACTGACAAGGTGATAGAACACTGTGCGTATTCAAAAAATTCGTCATGGTGAGTAATAGATGCTTCTCAAAAATTTGGCCAATGCATGGTAGAATAGAGATAGGTCGGTAATTACTCATAATGTTTCTGGAGCCACCCTTGTACAAAGGTATAACTTTAGCAGTTTTCATTGAAGCAGGTATTATACCAGTAGAAATGATAGTGTTAAGGATAACTAGTAGAACACCTTTAATTACTTCAAAATTTCTGCACAATTCAGAAATCGTGAGGCCGTCATGACCAGGAGATTTGCTACGTTTAAGACTGAAAAGTATACACCTTAAATCACTTTCAGTAATATCAGGAAGGAAAGCAGATTCCATCACACTGAGAGGCATAGGACAGTCGGTAGGAGGGGTTCGAGATGCACCAGAGACCAGAGAAAAAAAATTGTTGAAGTCATTCGCAATGCTCTGTCCATCTTTATGAAAATGCGAGATGAAATATGTATCATTGTAGATAGCAGCGCTCCCTCCTTTCAGACTATTCACCAATGACCATGTTTTCTTGCTGTTAAAACGTGCGTCATTAAACTGAGACCTAAAGTGGTTGCGCTTGGCCAGACGGATCATGGCGTTGACACGGTTTCGTTCATGTTTAAACTGCAGTCGTAGCTGAGAACAGTTTGGGGCACGTCTTGATCGAGCCCAGAGCAGATCCTTCTCTTTAATGGCTGCCAATATTGCGGGAGACATCCACTTATTGTCTAAATTTCGTTGTTTAACATTCACCATGCGGGAAGATTCTGCTTTGTGTGAACGAAAAACATCGACGAACCGATCATATAGGTCCGCAGGGGACACACTGTGTATAAAAGAATCCCAATCATGCTTTGCTATTCTTTCGTCAAGACGCTTATAATCAAGTACTGAGACCTTTTGCTGGCTGTGCATAGATGCAGGATGGCTGGAACTATCTGTTAACGAGCAACAAATGAAATAGTGGTCTGCAAGCTTGACCTCAACCACAGCAGACCGCACCTACAGGTTTTGAGAACGCACGTTGATGTGGTCGATGCAAGACGCGACCAGCTGCCCAGCTAAGTATTCCTCACGTGTAGGGCTGTGGATTGTAGTCGCTAGCCCCCACTTTGATAAAGTGTCCAGATAATCTGCGACCGTTGACACAGTGGGGCGTAAAATATCGATATTCATATCACCGATAATGCACACGTGTTCTTCGCGGGAGAACGATGATAATGCAAAATCTAGCTCAGCTAAAAAGATTCGACCGTTACAACACGGAGGGCGGTAAATTGTGAGAAGAACCAGCGACAACCAAGGTGTACTTAGGCGGAGCGCAACTACTTCTGCTTGAGTGAAAGGAACACTAATTTCAGAAACGGACCAAGAATCCTTAACAAAAACTGCGATTCCTCCTCCCATTCTTTGTAAACGAGTGTAAGAATATAACTGGTAGCCTGGCAGCGAGAACTGTAGTAACACGTCTGACGAAGCGTTCACTTCCGTGAGAGCAATGAGAGATTCTGCTCGTATTCTCTTTCACAGCTGTTCTGCTCCTGGCGAGCTTATAGGGCGGCCGGCTCGCGATTTTCGCGTTGCTATTCGAGCCATTTGTGTGGCCGGCACGTTCCTCGCGCAAAGAAGGCGATTGCGCACGTACTTAAAATGGCGTTAAAGGGCGATTCACACGATGGCAACGCAAAAATCGCGAGCCGGCCGCCCTAGAAGCTCGCCAGGAGCAGAACAGCTGTGAAAGAAAAATGCCTCATACTGTTGTGAGCAGGCAAGTGTTCGAGTTCCGGCAAAAAAAACAGAACAAAAAAAAAAACTTTAGAGACTGGGAATCGAACCAGGGCCTTTGGCACTTCAAGGGTAGTCGCTGCCATTCCGCCACGAACACGGTTTGAGCATGAATAAAGGCAGATCTAGTGAATGCACGGGTTTCGTGAGTGAAATAACACAAAAGAAAAAATTGCGAGTATGCAATGGAACAAAAATATAAAGAAATAACATCATAAAACACGAAAAATATTAGAGAAAAGGCACATCTAGTGAACGCACGATTTTCGTGAGTGAAATAAAACAAATAAAAAATGCAAATATGAAAAGAAACAAAACAATAAAAAATTAAGCTATAAAACACGAAAAACATTAAAGAACACAGACCGCGTGGTCCAGAAGACGCGCAGAATCGCGGTTTTGCACGACAGAGCCGCAAGAAACCGCGGCGGCGGGGCGGAGAGGCAGACTCGCCGGAGGAATAGACCGAAGAGCCCAACAGCCCTGAAAGAAAAAGAGAAGAAAAGAGGAGGAGGGGGGGCGGCGCTGCGAGGATGGTTCTGGGACGCCAGCGAGAAAATTGCCCCCTGGCCTTGCCTTGTCAGATTGGAAGGGGTAACAGCACTATAGGTGCCGTCGCCCATAGAGGATTCAGACCTCAGCCATCCATCATCACTCAAGTGCAACCCCAGGCAAGGCCCCCACACCATTCGGGTGAGGGCGGTTTTGTTTTGGGGCTGCAGGCGGTTTCCCTGCCAAGGGGCTCGAACAGGAGGGAGCGTCATCACCAGTGGTAGGGGGAAGCGGCGCGAGTGCACCGCAATCGTTCCACGCTGGCGGATCAACTCCCACTGCGAGCAGGCTCCCTAGTGCTTGATGCTGATTCTTGCTCTGCTTTCTTCGAAGATGATGCACGGTCGGTCCCATTCTTCGCAGAACTTCTTGCGTCCTAGGTGCGTCCTCTCTCGCTGAAGGTGAAATCAGAGTTCCTTCCTGATCTTGTTCTTGATCTCCATCAGGTTGCGGATTCTTCCACTGAATGATACATGACATCGGGCCAACCAAACCTGGTAGTTGACTTCTGCAATCGCCAGCGCGAACTGGTTCCGTGCCTCACTAGGCATTGGGTTGAAGTATCGGATGGTCTGATACGGGATGCCCGGGAGGCTGAACAGGACGCGAAGGTGCTCGAGAAGGGCTGCAGGAACCACGCAGTCTTGAAAGATGTGCGTTGCTGTCTCTGGTGTTCCACAGTAGGGGCACGTGTCCACGAGTCCGGATGAAACGAAGGCGCGGCGTCGGATCGGCAGGATTCCTCTCGTAAAGCGCCACATGAATGAAGCGCGGCGCGCGTCCAGGAAGTGAGCTGTGAGGAATTTCCACGCTGGTTTTTCGGCTGTCATCAACTCCCGGTGTAGATGGGCTGGCAGCGCTGGAGTGAGGAGGCTCAGCATGGTCTTGAGGGCAATCTCACGGGGTGGCTCGGTGGTGTTGGCACTGATGTGGTTCAAATCCGCGGCCGCCGCGCCATAGAATGCGAGCGGTGCCCCCGCGCGGGGAGCGGTGTGCCGCAGCGGCTGCTGCGTGAATGCACCTAGCCGCGTGGAGAGAAAGAACGATGTTAGTGTTCTTGTTAGCGGCACATCGCACTCGACCGCGCGGAGCGTCCACTGCACATGCAAGGCTCTGGCCAGGACGTCCAGGTCGGGAATTCCAAGTCCTCCCTTGAGTCTTGGCTGCTTGACAACCGCGCGTCTGATCTTGTCTGGCGCTCCTTGCCACAGGAATTTGAAGATCAACTTCTCCGCTCTCCTTCTCACTTTTGCAGGGACATCCAGGATGCTTGCGCTGAAACAAGATGGTGATCAGCAGGGTCCGGATGATGGTTTGTGCGGTGAGTGGGCATCGCAGTTGTCCAAGGTCTGCTGTTTTCGTGGCGAGCTTTGTGACGACCTGGTTCCAGTTGTGTTCTGAGGGTCCGTTCCTGTCAAAGAAGAAGCCTAGCATGCGCGTCTCTCTAACCGTGGGTACCTCAGGGAGGTTTGGCGGGCTCTCATCGTGTAGTGCCATGATGGTACTTTTGCGCTTGTTGAGCCGCGCTCCACTAGCCGCGCAATACTGCTCAGCTATCTCCAGCGCCCGAGCTGCTGATGCTGCATCCGGGACGGCGATAGTGCTGCGTCCGGGACGACGATCCAAACAGGCACTGCAGGGGCACCCACTGGCAAGACAGTGCGCTTAATGCACGTGTCAGCTACGAGGCGTTGCAGGAGGGGTTCAATAGCTAGAACGTACAGAAGCGGAGAGAGCGGACAGCCGTCTGACACCACGCGCTACTGGAAACCACCCAGAGATGCGGCCCTGAACGATTACTGCCGCGCGCGGTGCCGAGTACAGAATTCACACCATTTGGGTGAATCCTTC
The DNA here is from genome assembly GCF_055824585.1 of Amblyomma mixtum. NCBI lineage: Eukaryota > Metazoa > Arthropoda > Arachnida > Ixodida > Ixodidae > Amblyomma > Amblyomma mixtum. The sequence goes on from NC_143017.1 coordinate 20,830,479, forward strand.
CCCTAAGCGTGCATGCTCTAGCTGTTTGAGCAAGTAGCCATCATTGAGGCAGTCGAACGCTTTCTCCTGATCAAGGGAGAGCAGTAGGCCCCCAAGGTCACGAGACCTCAACCACGTTAACAAGTCTTTCAACGCCAGTCCGTGCAGCTCTAGCAAACGCCCTGGGACGCAACAGGCCTGCTGTGGTCCCACGATGGTAGAGAGAGCTGGCGTAACCCGCAGCGAGAGGCACTTGGTGAGCAACTTTTAATCGCTGTTTAACAGCGTTATAGGCCACCATGCTCTCAGATCAGTCGACTTGCTGCTATCCTTGCACAACAGGGTGATCAGCCCTTCGTTCATACTCTCCGTCAGCACACCTTGCTCCACCAGTTGGTTTAGAAGGTTCGTAAAAGGCCGCTTCAGGAGAGGCCAGAACTTCTTGTAAAAGGCTGGCGGAAGTCCGTCCGTGCCCGGGCTGCGATTAGGCTTCAATAGTTGTAGTGCCGCATAAAGCTCGTCCTCAGATATCCAGGTCTCGTCTACTGCGGGCTCCTCGCACGGGCTTTCTAGAGGGAACTCATCCGAAGCACAGGGCTCGGCTGTGTATAAATCCTCATAGAAGTACCGCGCGGCATTTAGCACCCCATCCGCGTCGGCTGTTAAAGCGCCTGTGACGGGGTCAGCTACCGTGGTGAGCGTGTCGCTCTTTGTCGCGAGTCGGCGGCGCAAAAAGTGTCGAGCACACCATGCTTCTCGCTCCCATCGCTCGGCCCGCGCAGTTGCGCGCAGCCTGTCCCAACAGCGGTTAAGCAAGTGATGTAGCTCCTTGCGTAGCGCCGTCAGGGTTGGAGCAATGCTCGGTCCCTGCGAGAGGGGGGCAGATAGCGCGATAATACTATCAGACACTATTCGGATTTCCTCCCGTTCCTCTCGCACTAACTTAACACCCCACTCTTGAAAAGTTTCCTTAACGCGTTGCTTCATCTCGTCCCAAGACTGCGCTGACATTGATGGGCGAGACATATGCCCTGTTGATACGGCTCTCGCTACCGCGGCCCGTCCAGGTCATGCCTGCACAACCTGGCTGCAGCGCGCCCCAGCAGTCTGTCAATTCCAACTCGCCCACAAGGTCACGCAGTGCCCGTGCGCCAGGGGGCTCGCACACCTTGCGCAGAGACCTGCTGCGCCGTAAGCGGCGATCGGTAGGAGACAAAACACAATTGAAATCGCCAAGGAGTATGAGTCGCGCAGGGCCCACCAGCTTATCATCTAACCCCTCGAAGAACTGAAGTTGGCCGCGACGGTTAGGTGCGTAGATGTTACACACGCGCATGCCGTTGTTCAAATCAACTGAAATGAAGCGGCCTTCAGTGTCTCGGTCATGGCGCAACACCTTGAGTCCGTGTCGCGAAGGAAAACAAGAGCGACTCCCCCCCCCCCGATCCCCTTGTCCCAAAGCTCCAGTACGATTTCGTGCCGAACGACGTGTCGAAGTTAGCAACTTGCGCCTGCCTGTGGACATACGTCTCCTGCAAGGCTAACACGTCGATGCGCTTGCTTCGCGCCACGTGCACGACTTCCGCTTGTTTAGCTGCCCTCGTGAGGCCGCGACAATTCAGCGTGCCTAGTACAAGGGAGAAAGCCGTGGTGGTGGGGGCGAGTGGGAGGGATGCGGGGGGGGGGGGGGGGGGGGGGGGGCAGTCAGTTAGTCAGACGTAGAAAGGGATTTACCCCCCGCGTCCACGACAGGCGAGGCGAGAGGGGAGTGTGCAGTTGATTCATAACTATTGTCAGAAACCAACTCGCAGTCACATGCCCTGCCCCCACAATACTTGCAGGGGGTTGACACGCCTGTTTCGTCATCGCTGTCAGCCTCGCTTTCGCTAGAACTAGCGAGGCGTGGCGGGTCCTTAAGAAAGGCGCGCTTTGTAAGGTGCCCCCCTGTTGAAGAACTTGAGCTTGCTTCTTGGAAGCTGTTCTTGGTCTGCTTCTTTGTCTTCTTCCTGGGACTTCGCTTCCTTTTCGGGCGGGCGTTGGTGACGTCCATGTCTTTTTCTTCATTGGTCTGGTCCTGGGTTGTCGGAACCTCGTCCTCTGGACCTGCAGGCAAGGCTGAGGTCTCCAGGGACGCGGATCCGCTTGCTTCTGGTTCCGCCGGGGGCTGCTCCACGTTGGGGATGGTCTCGGCAGCCGCGTTGGCCGTCAAGGCGCCTTCTTCTGTGGTTGAAGCGGCCGCCTGGCTCACGGTGGGCACGGGCTGTTCCCAGGCTGCTGGCGGCGCTTCTTCCTCTTCATCTTCGCCCAAAATCGATGCCCAAGTGCGCTTCTTGCAGGCCCGAATGTCGTGCTCTTCTCCGCACTTCGGACACGCGGCGTCGCAGGTCTCGTGCCCGTGGGCCCCACACCTAACACACTGCGGAGTTTCGCAGTTTGCCCCCATGTGGCCCTCAAAGCCACACTTCCGACAGACGCGAACAACGCCCTCGTACTCGCATTGCGCGGTGGCGTCAATCACATCGAGGAAGTTGGGGACGGCCCTCTTCATCCCGATCTTGACGCGCCTGATCCCCGTGGTCACAGTGGGGAATCCCGGCACTGTTTCCCGCGACACGCTAACCATCTTGCTAAACGGATGCAGAGCGCGTGCAAGCTCTACGTCATGGTGCTCCGCGGAATAGCCGAAGACCCGCACCATCTTCGCCCTCGTGCCTCTGTACTCGAAGGGCACGGTCGTGCCCTTAACCTCAACTACGGGGTCCTGCAGAAACTTTTCGACAGCTGCGCGTGTCTTAAGAAAGAGCTCGAACTTTCCCCCTGTAAAATCCTGAACGCCTCCGAACTCGGTCTTGCTAAAACGTTTGACTAAAATCTTAGTCAGCTCTAGCATGGTAGTGCCATGCGGGACACGACCGAAAAACGTAAAAGGCTTAAGCCTTTTTGTTGACGCCATGGGCGCCCTGCACGTGGTCGACTTCTCTGTTTGCACGAACCCTAACTCAACGCGGCACACAAAATGCAACACGCGGGTCAGGAAAAAAGGCCAGCTGGCCTACTTACTACTGAGCAGTGAGGTAATCCAAACCGCCAGGGTTCAGCAGGCCCGTCGTCGTGATGGGGCTAGGTAGTCCTAGCCGCAGGGAACACACACACACGGAAATCCGCCTTTGCCACGACCAGACATCACGATGCAGAAAAGCGCGACCGCTCGGCTCCCAGCGACGCCTTCTGCCTTGCCCTCGCGCCGGTCTCTCCTGCCCTGTGCCCTCCCACGAACCCGACCCACTTTCCACTCCCCTATTCTTTTATTCCCCTTCCCAGCAAAGCCTAGTTGCGGTGACCCCCACGTGGAGGCAATTACCGGGCTGAGCTTCCCCCCCCTCCGCCAGCGCTTTACCGCGGCAAACAATAATCACTATTATTATTAAAGCCTGGCGAGTAAGAGTGGACAGGAATGCGCGCTGTGAAAAATAATTTCAGAGCCGTGCTCGTAAGCACGTCTGGTCAAAAAATGTGAGGACCAGTTTGAATGCGCGTCGTATTTTGTCGCGTGGTCCTTTGGGAAAGAGGATGTCATTCAAACATGCGCATGGTAGACCGAGATCGCGAAGAGTCTGCCGCGGGGCATCGAAAGACTGGCAGTCACAGAGGAGATGCGCAAGGGTTTCAATGCAACCGCAATTCTGGCAGAAAGGAGTGCCAGTGTCGCGAAGGCGGAAAAGGCGCTCAGCTGTCCAAACACAGCCTATGCGCATTCTAAGGAGAGTCGCGCGCTCACGAATGCCAAAGTCACTGAAGTGAATCAGCTGGGGGGGGGGGCTGCCTGAGGCGACGCGACTGTCTGGGTGCTTTTTGAGAATACACTCGTGTATAGCCAAGCGTGCGACGTCAAATGCGATGACGTCGGACGAGATAGGAACGTCTTCGTCGTGTGCAGACTTTGCTAGCTGGTCAGCCCGCTCATTGCCGCTAATGCCAACATGTGAAGGGAGCCAGTGGAGGGAAATAGAGACGCCGCGGTCTAGTGCCCGGACGACAGGTAGGTGGTGAACACATTGCTTTAGGAGGATGAGAGCTGCTTTTGAATCGCATAAAATAGCGATGCGTCGAAGGCTTGGGGATTCCAGGATAGAATCCGCGGCTAAGTTAAGTGCAGCAAGTTTAGCTGTTGTGGACGATGCGCGAAATGGAATTCGGCACTGCTTCGCTAGGCAGAGACTGGGAATGACGCTGGCTGCGGTGACAGAGGAGCCATTTTCGAGAACTGACCCGTCTGTGTAAACATGCGTGCTCTCATGAAGCTCTTCTTCAATTAGAGCAGCGGCTTCTTGTCGAAGAGCACAAAGGGGCGTGTTCCGCTTAGCTCTAATGCCCGGAATGTCGACGCGGATATTTAGAGGCACAAAGCGGTGGGGGGGTGCATGGTAGAGCCGCCCTGGGAGGTGGATCAGCGATGTGAGTATCGAAGAATCGGAGTGTGCGTCCCATTTTTGAATGCGGCGCTGCGAGGATGCGGGAGATAAGCAAATCCGTGCTCGATGTCTTTCTCATGCGCGCAGTCGCATGCAAGGCAATGCGCTGGGTGCGGAGCGAGAAGGGTAGGTTCCAGATTCTGCGTATGTGGGAGCCACGTGTGAGAAGTGCGGTAGGCGCAAGAAGCTGCGGATTGCTCTGCGCTGGTCAGCATCGATGGAGCGCCAGAGACGAGGTCGCAAATCCAAGTAAGGAAGGGCGTAGAGAAAGCGGGCAACTGAAATACCATTGTAGAAGCGGAGTGCGAGGGTGGGTGAGCAGCCGTCGCCTTTAGCTAACAGTTTGTTAGCTGCAGCAGCCACTTGCTTCGCTTGCTTCCTTACGCGAGTCACAGCTGGGAGCCAAGAGAGTTTTGTGTCGATGGTTAAGCCCAGGTAACAAGCTGTAGACTTCCACGGTATGTTAATGCCGTCGAGTGTTAGGGGAGGAATTAGCCTCCGCGCATAAGGTCGAGGGTGGAAGACGAGGGCTTCAGTTTTGGTGGGCGAAAGGGTTAGGCCGACAGAGGAGAGGAAATCTCGAACGGCATAGAGAGCAAGTTGCAGGTGGGCACGAACGGCTCGTCCCTGTACTGTGGGACCGTGGCAGTAAAAGGCGATATATATCATCAGCGTATATGCAGACGCGGGAACGGAGGTGAGGGAGAGACGGAATGCATCGCGGGAGCTTAGCCAGGACAAGGTTGAAAAGAAATGGACTAAGAACGCTGCCTTGTGGGACACCAGAAGTGAGGGAGCGATGGGTGCTGAGGGTGTCACCTGCCTTGACTTGGAAGGAGCGGTCAGTTAGGAAGGATTGCATGTAGCGGAAAAGTCTTCCCGTCACGCCAAGAGAGCATACAGCGTCAAGTATGGAGGCATGAGAGAGGGAGTCAAAAGCACTTTTGACATCCAAAAGTAGAAGATACACGCCCTCCTTGTTGTGTCGAGCTTGCTCAAGGAATGCAACTACTTCAGAGAATAAATCTGCAGTAGAGCGAGAGGCACGGAAGCCGCTCTGTTCTGGTGCGAGAGCTTGGGTCGCTTCGGCAATCCACTCGAGGCAATTGAGTGTGAGGGATTCCATAAGTTTGCCAGGCACAGATGTTAGAGAGACTGGGTGGTAGGAGTGAATGTTGTTAGGTGGTTTGCCCTTTTTGAGAACAGGAACAACTGTAGCAGTGCACCAGGCATCGGGTAAATTTCCGCTGGCGAAAACGAGGTTGAAGTCTGCAAGGAGACGGCCGCGTTCTTTAGCATCTAAATTCCTTATCATTGGATAAGTTATTCCGTCTGGGCGTGGGGCGCTCCTACGTTTCCGAGAGGAAAGGGACGTTTCTAGCTCATGTATGGTGAAGTCTTGCATGCACAAGGCTAGAACATCGTCAGCTATATGAGCTAAGGTGGTGGTGAAACGAACAGAAACGACAGGAGATGTCGAATGACGCACAGCTTGAGCGAAGTTGTCTGCCAGGAGGTTGGCTCGCGCAAAGTTCGAAATCCCAAGGGATACAACGATAGCCAGTACTGGCAGATGTGGTGTTCTAGGGTTGAGAATGGCAGAAAGGATACGCTAGCCTCGAGCAGAGGAGCCAGGCCGGTCAAGGGAGCGGCAAAGTCTGGCCCAGCTTTTGCGGCGTAGGCGCTTTGAGTGGCGGCGACACATGGCGTCCAAACGATTGTACACAGTCCAGTGTTCAGGCTTGTCTGTGCATCGAGCCCTGCGTTGCGCTCTGCGACGGGCAGCGCGCAAGTTGAGGAGTTTAATGTCAGGCACTGGAGCACCGCACTGAATTGAGCACTTCACAGTGGACAAGTTGGCACAATAGGAGATGTGGGTACAGAAGTTGTCGTGGCTGGAATCCGCTGCGCAGAGCAGTCGAAATTGGGTCCAGTTCACAACAGCGTAAGTTTTTCTGGCAGGTGATCAGAACCCTCGGTGTCAGGAGAGGTGCACCATAGTTACACTATGGTGAACCATGGGTCAGGTCGATAGCTAAGGGGCGTTTGCCCGGTGCAATGTGTGTTGGACTACCGTCATTCAAAACTAATAATCCGCTGGTGTAGATCACATCACAGAGGCGGCGGCCGTTTAGTGTGGTAGAGCGGCAGCCCCAAGCTGAATTGTGTGTGTTAAAGTCCCCGCAGATGACTTGATCGGGAGTGAGGCGTGCGGAGAGGTGGGCGAGGAAGCGGACGTCCCAATGACTGTTGTTTGGCCGCACATAAACACTCGCAACGGAAGTGTCACAACCACTCATGCGAACTGTTATTGTGACGCATTCGACACTTCCAACTAGTAAGTCATTCACAGGAATTAGGGAATGGGGGGGAGAATCACGCACATAAATTGCAGCGCGTGGACAGCCAGGTGGATGAGAGGGGTCAGTACACGGAGAATCCGCGCACACATCACTCGTGCACTCTGTGGCACTAGTGTAACACACATAGCCAGGTGGGCTCACTTCTCCCTCTGCCGCGTAGGTCTCCTGTAGTGCGAGCATATCAAAGGAGCGGAGAGGGAGAGAGGAGGCACGTTCTGCTTTTCGGCGGCGGAAGGAACGACAGTTCCATTGAAGACGCCGCGAGAGGCCCGCTTCGTCGATGAAACGAACCAGCGCTCGAAGCGCACCACGCGTTTTGTGGCGAGTGGCGTTGGGGAATACAAGTTCGCCGATGGTACCGCAGGGAAGTCCGAGCTCCCTGTAGGAAGCGAGCATGATTAGTCTCTCACTGTTGTAAGCGGGGCAGTCACACAAGAGATGCTCGACTGTCTCTGTTGAGCCACAGTCCTCGCACAGTGCGTTGGCTTGGCCCATGACGCGATTGCGGCGCTCAGCCGTTCTAACACAGCCAATTCTCAGGCGGAGGAGAAGGGCGAGGGCATTACGACCAAAGTCAAGGAAAGGTATTGGCCAGGGTGCGTTGCCTGAGGCGACACGGGGGTCGGGATGACAGGTGATCACTTTGCACCGGATAATGTGTCGTGCGATGTCAAAGGCTGTGATGTCTTTACACACGGGCACTGAGGGGTTGTCATGCGCTGACTTGGCAAGACGATCGGCATCGTCATTGCCGCTCACACCCACATGAGAGGGAATCCACTGGATGACAACGTCGCAGCCACGGGCAGAGAGGAGACAAAATTTCTGGTAGAGGCTCTGCACACAGCTCGCATTGTTTTCAGGTCGCTGCAGTTGCATGAGGGCAGCACGCGAGTCACACATAATTGCGACCTCGGTGAGCTCTGTGTGTTCCGAGATGATGTTGGCTGCCAGGTGGAGTCCAGCGATTTCCGCAGTTGTGGATGAGGAGAAGTGGCGTACATGGCACTGCCTCTCAACACCCAGAGCGGGGACGACGTATGGAGCGGTGGCAGAGTTCCTGTCAGTAGAGACGGAGCCGTCTATGTACAGCATGCACTCACGCACTGTAGTCGGAAGTCAATGCGCTTTGCGGTTTCCTGCCGAATTGCACAGGTTGAAGTGGTATGTTTGGCTCGAACTCCTGGTATGGTGAGCTCGATGCGAAGGTTAGGTGCTTGATGCGGTGGTGGCAACGGAGGCACAACAACAGAGTCAGCCCCAACGATGAGATCAGTCATGTAGGGCTTGCGCCATGCGCGACTGTGATACGGCATGGATGTCGGTGAGAACTTGTTGGGAGCCAGGCGCTCGGTGGAGGCGCTCAAGGTGGTTGAGCGTGGTGCGTTCAGCTCGGAGTGAAAGAGGCCACACACGAAGTTCGGCGTATGTGGGGCCAATTTGCGAGCTTCGAGGTAGGCAGGCAAATCGTCGCATGGCTGTGCGCTGGTCAGTGTCGAGTGTCTTCCACTGCTTAGGGCGTAGGCGTAGGAGTGGGAGCGCGTAGAGAATGCGCGCAGTGGCGATACCTTCGTACAGACGAAGTGGTAGGGTGGGTGTTACGCCCTCTCCGCGAGCAAGTAGGCGGGATGCCATGTCGGCTGCGCGCTTGTTTGCATTTCGGATATCTCCGATTGCGGCATTGTATGTGAGCTTCCTATCGATGCTGAGTCCCAGGTATTTGCCACTGGCTTGCCAGGGCAAAGGTCCACAGCCATTTCAGATCTCTTGAAGCACGCTGAAACGTCTTAGTATTGACCAAAAATATTACTCGACGGACTCCTGTTCTGGAAAGGAACCTCTTGAATGCCATCAGAAAATTAGGCATAGACATGGCAGTCATCAGTTCCAGGCGCACTGCGCAGGTAACTGCGCATGTGAAGATGACGATGTATGATTTCTTGTTGCCTTGATCCCTTGTGTTCAATGGCCCGGCAAAATCAATGCCTGGCACCTCGACTGGTGGTGCTTGGGCTACCCTGTCATGAGGTAAAGGGGCAACCGGCTCAGTGGCAGGGCGGCTGTTGAAACGGCAAATCGAGCATTTCTTCAGCATCCTTTTTATCATCTGACATCTCTGGATGTTCCGTCTGCTCTGTGAGAGTCTGAAATGAGCTTGCTATAGAAGGCGGCGATGGTTGGCAACTATTAAAAGTTTTGTGAAATAAACGATAGACCACCATTTTATCTGGTGGTTCAAGAAATAACTTTGGATCTCTGTGCCATGTAGCATTGTCCACAGCCATTTCAGATCTCTTGAAGCGCGCTGAAACGTCTTAGCATTGTCCAAAAATATTACTCGACGGACTCCTCTTCTGGAAAGGAACCTCTTGAATGCCATCAGAAAATTGGGCATAGACATGGCAGTCATCAGTTCCAGGCGCACTGCGCAGGTAACTGCACATGTGAAGATAACGATGTATGATTTCTTGTTGCCTTCATCCCTTGTGTTCAATGGCCCGGCAAAATCAATGCCTGGCACCTCGAATGGTGGTGCTTGGACTACCCTGTCATGAGGTAAAGGGGCAACCGGCTCAGTGGCAGGGCGGCTGTTGAAACGGCAAATCGAGCATTTCTTCAGCATCCTTTTTATCATCTGACATCTCTGGATGTTCCGTCTGCTCTGTGAGAGTCTGAAATGAGCCTGCTATAGAAGGCGGCGATGGTTGGCAACTATTAAAAGTTTGGTGAAATAAACGATAGACTGCCATTTTATCTGGTGGTTCAAGAAATAACTTTGGATCTCTGTGCAATGTAGCGTTGTCCACAGCCATTTCAGATCTCTTGAAGCGCGCTGAAACATCTTAGTATTGTCCGAAAATATTACTCGACAGACAGATTTCCTCTTCTGGAAATGAACCTCTTGAATGCCATTGAATGAATTGTGTGTAGGCATGGCAGTCATCAGTTCCAGGTGCACTATGCGGGCAACTGCACATTGAAGATGACGATGTATGATTTCTTGTTGCCTTGATTCCTTATCGTGGTTTTGCATTAATCTTCTTGCATTCCCTATGACCAACCTGCACTGCTTTCTCCCTGCTCTTAACTCCCTCGTTTAGAAATTCTTGCAGACTTGCAATGCAAAAGATATCCTCCTGCTTTTCTGCGGAACAACGCTTGTGGTAATTCATTACAAGGTCGTTTGTTACCACTCTTAGCAACGCAGAGGTAAGCATTGCGTCGTAGCTGTCTGTTTTGATGCCAAGTGTCGTGAGAGTGGCTGTGTTGTGCTGCATGAGGTCATGGTGTCGACGTAGGTCCCTTACCTCTTGCCCGCTTTGTACCGTAGGGAGGTCCAGCAGTTGGGTGAGGTGCTCCTGGATTAGCACATCTGTGCATCCGAAGCGCTCCTTCAGGAGCTCAATGGCAGTGTCGTAATTGGCTCCTGTAGCCTGAATCCCGGCCAGCACTGATGCAGCCCTCCCAGTGACCGCTGACTGCAAATGTAAGAACTTCTCGCCATTGGAAAGGGCATCATTGCTGTGAATTGCTTGCTGGTATTTCTCCCACAAGGGCTGCCACTCCATGGCGGTGTCGCTGAATCGTTGCAGCTCGGGTTTCTGCAACCTGACCTTTGAGCCGGCAGTGCTCAGGTCACCGTCGCGAGGCGCCCGTGTAGCATCCGTTCCTGGACTGGCGTTCGCTCGCTGAGCTTCAGCATGTTGGCTGAGTTTTGCAGCGTAGGTGACGATTCTATCGTTGTAGGCGATTGTATGCACGAAGTTTTCCTCGGCTTCTTCATCAGGCACAAGTGGCTCGTTAGCAGCATCCATCTCGTTGAGCTGTATTTGGAGGGTGCTAAGCCTCGCTGACAGTATGTTCAGAGCCTTTTCGTCAACGTGTGCCTCTAACGATGAATACACCTCAGAAATCAGTTTTGCCACCTGGGATCTCGGAGCTTCTCATTTCTTCATCAGCTGTTTCATTTCAGCCTCGTTGTGTCGGTTGTGGTCGTAGCACCAAGCTTGGCTGCGGGTGTGGCGTCTCCAGGCCGCGTTGCTGGAACCTTCAGTCCAAGGTAGTTTCACCTCCAAGGATCTTTAGGGTGATGGCCCAGAATTCGTTTTCCCGCCAAGACTTGATGGCCTTGCTGTTTATGGACTGTTGCAGCTTTTAAGTTCCGAGTTTTGGCGCCATAAATCTGTGTAAACTTAGAGACGCGCACAAATGATGACACCATTGTTTCGAGTTATAAGTAACGTCTGGTGTTTATTGCCTTGTCGAGCGAGTATATGTTACATAGGTTGCCAGATTACAAGTCAGAAAAAGCTAGAATGAACAGTTTTTTCAAGGCTAGCCATGGTGGGTGAGAGCACGTTGCGCGGCCATAGCTGCTGTACATACCTGTCGTGCTGGGGAGATGCAGGAAGCTCTTCGCTGGGCACCTACACGGCTGCAGATAGGGCAGCGATGATGCTGTCACGAGGGAATTTGATGACTGTTGTGACTTGGCCTGTCACTACGTCATGGAAGGAACGTTGCGTTTGCGGTTTAGAAGGCGTGCTGATGCTGGCAGATGGAGTGCCGCTGTCAGAGCTTGCGTGCGCGGCCAGAACAGTGTTGAAGTTGTGCGCAGCACGCCCGCCTGGTGCAGATGATGCGGCAGCAGCAAGTGTGGGGTCTGGGGCCGATTGCTCACTTTCCCGAAAGATGCGCCTAGCTTCGAGGCGTGTGATTGGTGTTTCAGAGGTGAGCGTGGTCACTGGTCATGTCACGTGCTACCAGCGTGTGCACCAAGGCTCTGTAGCTGCGTGCGTGCCTCCGCATTTTACGCAGCACGGTTTGGTTGCGCTGCATTCGGAGGTGAGGTGGGTGGATCCGTAGCACAGGCCGCTGTTGCGTAGCCGAGGATTTCGCATTGCGTGCATTGTAGGGGGATGGGAGCCGGGGACAAACCCATAAATAAAGCAATTTCTTCTGGGGGCAGAGGCCCGCGAAGTTGACCATGAGATTGCCCCGGTTGCGCGACCAATGCATCCGAGGATTGCCCTCTTAGGAAAGGGATAGGGAGGTTAGTCCTTTTGGGGAGTAACTGATCTGCCACTGGCAGTCGTCCTTATGGGGACTAACTTCAACAAGATGAACAGTTGGTCCCCTCCATAAAGAACGATTAGTTAACTGTTGATCCAATTATCACCCAACGGGATGAACTGCTGATCTGTACTATATATATGCCCTGACAAGCCAGTTCAGAACAGCATGAACATGTATAAGGTAAGAAAACTGACAAGTAATTGAGATCTGAATACGTTTATTTCGCGAGGAACGTATACGCCATGCACACAAGGGGTGTTGGTCGCAAGCCACTGTCCACTTTTATAAGCTGACATAGCAGCTCAAATGACCGTTGCACTTTGGCTGTAGAAACTATGCTGCATATGTCTAATACAGGGATATCTGTGCGGCCAGCACAGCAAGCAGGCTTGCCTCTCCGAGGACCACAGACTCCAAACAAGCCGAAAGTTCTGTGCAGTTGAAAATATTGCCCTCAAACAGCAAAGTTGGAAGCAAATGCACAGCTGCAGGGCCCTGAAAAAAAATACATATATGTGTGTACATACAAATCAGTTTTACAGGCACTGTTTTGTAAAACATGTAGAAACCAATGTATGACACCTGCGGCTTGTCAACATTAAATTCATCTAAATCCCTGTGCCTCCACAATGCAATGTCAGCTCATGAGCGCTAGTCAGCTGCAACAGCCAACCTAAGGAAAATTGTTGCATCGAGCAATCCTGGATAAGATTCTGCAAAAGTGTGCTTTTGGAATATAATCTGAAGCCAGTACTGATGATGAAATCTTGGGAAGCGAACAGTGTTAACTGAAATTACAGCTGTTCAGGTCGATCGTAACTGAAAACACCCCACACACTGGGTGGCTGCTAAGAAAAACGACCCTCACTACGGGTGATCGGAATTAAAAACACCTCCATTCCGCATGCTCACGAAATAGGTGCTTTCTTGCAAGTGCCCACTACAGTCAAGATGATTCAGGAATTGAGACCGGCTGCCTCGAACTGGGTTTTTCAAAACTCCTACCTACACGCGCCGCGAAACGCACAGCTGATCCGGCGATGAACAGGCATCGGGTACGTGCTGTGGCTTAGACAGTGCACAGGGATGCGGAGGAAGGGCCGCGGAGCAAAGCACAGCTCTCCCTGTCACTTTTTCACCCCACGGGAAGGCCATAAGTCTGGGCGTTTTTAAGTAAAAATGGAGGAACAAGGCAAAAGTTCTTTATTTTTCTGCTGTATATGCGTACTGTGGACGAAATAGGAATGAGGAAAATATCACATATTCTTGTGCAAATATTTGTCAAAATGGCTTGTTCATCCTGCTGACGGATGTAAAATCAGTAGAAAAAAAATCCCCTAATCAGAAACAATATTCCCACTGTATTCCCGATGTATTCCCACTCCCCTCTGTAATGCCTTCGGGCCCTGAGGGTACAATAAATAAATAAATAAATAAATATTGCAAGGCAGATTGTAAAACACACATGAACTAAAGAAGTCAGCATTGTCACAACTCGGGTCAGGTGTAGATGCTGCTGTAAACTTTTTCCACCATTTCGCGTGGAACCTCAAACGTAGAGCTGGTGGTGCCCTTTAGGCAATCCCCTGACCAGAAACAATATTGCAAGGCAGATTGTAAAACACACATGAACTAAAGAAGTCAGCATTGTCACAACTCAGGTCAAATGTACATGCTGCTGTAAACTTTTTCCACCATTTCGCGTGGAACCTCAAACGTAGAGCTGGTGGTGCCCTTTAGGCACAATCCAAACTTTATCTTCAGGATCGCAACAAGCAGTTCGTCGGACATTCTGTTTCGTAAGTCACTCTTGGTCGATGTCAAAGCAGAAAACACGCGTTCTGCATCTGCGTTCGACAAGGGTAGGACAAGCAGCTTCATAACATTTTCTGCAATGTCTTCCATGGGATTCTGACCCGATGGGTCCCGATACTTGTGAACTGTACTCCAGAACTCGATGGCAGGCATGTCTGCATTGACACTCTCAACCTGCCGCAGGTACCTGAATGGCTCCTCGACGCGGTGCTCTGGGCAAGAGAATAGATCGCGCAGCAAAGTTTTCAGCCCCTGCGTGGCATGCGGGCCTAGAACTGACTGACGACCGATAGCTCTCAGTTTGCACAGCAGCTACGAAGGGTTCGGGAAGCGCTTCTGCAAGTCGGACGAGCAAGCTTTAATGAAAGCAAAGCATCGCCATTTCAAAGACTGTTGTTCCTCGGTGCTGAGGTTCATTCCACGCTGCCTAAATTAGAGTCGTCCAGTCCCAGGTGAAATGGATTTGAGGTTTGTTAGATCCAGATCTCAAAGGTTAGGGTCGTCATGCTGTTGTAGCACTCACGGCTTCAGGATCCTGGACAGAAGCCGCTTGAAGAGTTTATGCAGTTCTTCAAAGATTCCTAGTGGATGATTGTCCTCCCCTTGAAAGAGCTTGTTTGCTCTTCTCAAATCAGCAAGAATCTGTTCCAGAAAGTACGCATAGTTTCTCTCATTAACGTACATTTCCTTAAGAAGGCGTACACTGTACGTCTTTTCTGAAACACCTAGTAAGTACGTCTTGAGAGGGCCATACTGCGACAAAATGCGTTCAATGCAGTCTTCTATCGCCAACCATCCTGTGCCTGAAGGGGAAAGGATCTTTAGGGGCTCAATCCTCTCTTGGGCCACACTGCTCTCACAATAGAGACTCCTCTAGGCGCTTTGCCTCTTGATGCTGTGAGCAGAGTAGTTGTGGGTCTCCTTAACCACGAATTCCAAGCTTGCTGGCACTGCTTCCATCGCCTTTCACGCGGCAAGGTCCAGAGAATGGCATGCACACGTTACAAGTGTCATCAATGGGTTTTCATCCTTCAGTCTTCTCCACAAAGAGTAGTTGCGGCCGCACATCGCGTTTGTCCCGTCAGTAGCTAAACCAACGCAATCGCTTGGGTTTGGAGAATTCTCGCGAAGGATTGATTGCACAGCATCATATATGGTGTCTGCTTCTCCGCCCTTCGCCTCAATCAAATCAATGAAGGTGGTAGTGAATCTACTCGCAAACCGAATAGCACACAACTTTCTTCATTGAAACATCAGTTCACTCGTCCACCAAAAGGGAGTAAGGCTTCCCTGCAATGTCGCCCTTCAGTTAGCCTGAAAAGTTCAGGGTGGTGACAGCACCGCGGCGCCGCCACTTTGGTTTGAAGGAGCGCCTCGTGCGCCCGCCGAACTATCGTTGCAGAGGGCAGGATTCTCAACAATCGCATCGGAAGCTGAAAATTCCTGGCAGGTGTTGAATTATGCTTTCGTGCTGAAATACAGAGCTCATATTGTGTTGTAAAAGCACAATAGTCATGTTGGCAGAGCGCTGCTGTGTTACGAGGAAAGGCGTTTGGCGAGTCAGGAATGTTAATTGAGTTTTCACTGCCGCTGTCACAACTTTATTTCGTTTGGACGATGGCAAATTTTTTCACAAAGCCGTTTTTGAAATTACACAACGCTTTTCTGTTCACGAGTTGGTAGGCTTCCTCGTAACTTTGAAGCACATGTTTCATTTGCTGCGTTTAACAGCAGTTCGCGGCCTTGTATCACAGAGTCCCGGCCGTATTTTTATTTCACAGTGATCCTGTACACGATGAGTCTAGATTACACATGAGCTACAATTTGAGCTTCCAATTAGTGTATTGGTGGCATAATAGCACTCTGCATCTAAGACAAATGTGATGGTTTAAATGTGTTTTTAATAAGAGTGGTCATTTCATGCACTCGGTGAGGTTTACAGAAAACAGGTAGCTTGTAAAAATGTATATCGACTTCTTGCAAAACAAATTTTATTCAAGGTTAGCACCAGCGACTGTCTTGCTGCCATATCCGTCACGACTCATCAGGCTGCATCAGCCAATGCAAATAGATGCGTAGCCTCAACGTTACAAAGCGCTCAAGTCGTCTTTTCTTCAGAGTGGGGTGGTCACTGCAGTGCACAGAAAAAGGAGGTACCTATTCTTTCAGGATGCGCCTCAAAGTTTTCATGGGGCTTTTCAATCAGCATGTATCACTTTCCTCAGAAAACTTTGCAAACCATCCCGTTAATACAAACTTGTATCCGCATTCCTTCAGGAGAAAAATGTGCAGCTGCAAAATAACATTCGTTGAGATAACGTCTGCCTGGCATGGCTTCCATACCTTCTTCACACCAATGCTTGGGCTATTAATGACCTCCACGGTGAGGTTTAGCACCGAAATTGTTTCCCTGTATTTCTCTTCATTCATGAAGCTAAGAGCCACAACTGGGTGGCGAGCTGTCATCAGGGAGTACCACTTTGAGCCACAACTGGGTGGCGAGCTGTCATCAGGGAGTACCACTTTGACATGAGTTCAAGAAACCACGCAGTTGTCTAAGCTTCAGGGTGTAGTAGCCGCTGCTCGAAATAATACCGAATAGCTGCAGGCGACTCTCTAAATCAGGGGTTCTCAATCTTTTTTGCACAGGAAGAAAGCATGCTGACATACATAATGTCAGCTTCTCGGCTGACTGGGCCCGCTTGCTTGGAATAATGCACCATTGTCGCAACTCCAGTCTCAGCTCGAATTACTGAAGCACGCGATGTGGTTCTTGAAGGGTGAAGAATAGTTTGTGTAGTGCTTGCTATTTGTCTCCACTTGGGGTCACGATCGCTGCACTGCACTGGGTTGGGGAAAGGGAGGAAAAGAGGATAGAGTAGAGGACGGGCACGGAGACGAGTCGGACACGGGTCGTGACGCGGGAGAAGCGGCACGAGCAGAGGCGCGGAGAAGTGACCCGTGGGAGACGCAGCAGCTGGTTTGTGGAGCGGTGAGCCAATAGGAGAGCGAGCGCTCGAGGATGAGGCTCGCCGTGGAAAGCGTGCAAAGAATTTGCGCGCAATGGAGGTATACAGTGAAATGCAATAAGAAAGGAAGTCTCAAATGGCTGCGGGCTTGGAGAACGCGCAAAGAGTCGCAACACAAGGAGCGTCACAACACAAAGGCTCCCTAGTAGGAGCGTCGCTGGAAGTGGCGTAGTGCTGGCGTGAGGGGAATAAAGCCCGTGTGCAGGAGAGGTGGCTGCGTTGAGCTAAAAGCGTCTCTGGAGCCCTGCGGTGTCAATAAACTTGACTAGAGCTGTCAGTGCACTTTGCGCTTTGGTGGAAGGGCCTTCCGGGAAAGTCAGAGCGCCCACAGCGTCCGATTGGAGTCCAAGTTTGCAATATTTTGCGCGCATTTCTGCGCGTGCCGACGCGTGAGCAGGGCAGTGGCAAAGTAGGTGCTCGACTGTTTCTATGTCATGACAGTCTTCGCATAGAGGATCGCCCTCTCTGGTGAGTCGTTGGCGTCGCTCTGCCGTCCATACACATCCAATTCGAAGTCGCAGGAGGACGGAAAGGGCCACTCTTCCAAATGCGTGAAATGGGAGAGGCCGAGGACTTTTCCCCGATGCGATGCTTGGATCCGGATGGGAGAGAGATATTCTGTGGCAGATGATATGCCGAGCCACATTGAAGGCTGTAATAGCGTCCGAAATTGGAGCAGAGGCGTTGGAGTGAGCCTGTTTGGCCAGTCGATCAGCAGACTCATTCCCAGGCAGTCCCACATGTGATGGTATCCACTGGAGCACGAGATCGCAGCCACGGGCACTGGCAGTACAGAGTTTATGATGCAGCCACTGCACACAGGTTGCGTTGCGCTCCGGGTGTTGGAGTTGCATGAGAGCGAGGCGTGAGTCGGTTAAGATTGCCACACTCGTGAGTTCAGTTTGCTCAATAATGATGTCCACAGCAAGGTGAAGTGCGAGTATTTCGGCTGTTGTTGACGATGCTAAGAAAGGTATGCGGCATTGTCTTGCGATGCTAAGGGTGGGTGCGACGCATGCGGCTGAAGCAGAATCGCCATCGTGCGTCACCGAGCCGTCGGTGTACAGAGGTGTTCTTAGATTGAAGTCAACCTCAATTCGATGTGCGGCTTCTTGTTGGAGTGCGCAATGTGGTGTTCGTTTTTTAGAGCGAACACCAGTTAAGTATGGAAAGATTTTCAAGGAAGGCTTCACATGTGGTGGGAAGCTTTGCGGGGCTGGTGCAGCATCTGTTTGAACGGCGGCTTTGAAGGCAGCGAGAGCCTGTCCCATACGTGATCGTGGCAAGGCACACAAATCGAGAAGGTGCGAGGTCCCTGGGGCACGGTGAATTCGCTCGATGTGATTCAGAGCGGTGATTTCAGCACGCAGTGAGATGGGCCACACTCGGAGCTCTGTGTGTGTGTGACCTATTTGCGAGCTGTGTGGAAGGCCTGCGAATCGCCGCATTGCATTCCACTGGTCCACGTCCAAGTGCTTCCACTGCGTTGGACGAAGGCGGTGGAGACGGAGCGAATACAGTATGCGAGCAGAAGCGATGCCCTCGTAGAGACGGAGCGGTAGCAGGGGGGTGGTGTCGTTTCCTTTGGCAAGGATGCGTGCTGCTACTGCTGCGATGCATTTGTTTTCTTTTCGCAGATTGCCTGTTGTCTCATTGTAGGTGAGTTTGGCATCTATTGTTATGCCCAGGTATTTCCCACTGGCTTTCCAAGCAAGGGGGATGCCTTGGAGATGAAGAGGTCTTGTGGTTTTGCAGGTTACAGGGCGAGGGTGTAGCATTATAGCAACAGTCTTCTCAGGGGATAGAGAGAAGCCGATGTTGTTCAGATAATCAACTGTGGCATCGAGTGCAGCTTGAAGATCACGCCACAATTCTGGGCCATAAAGTGTGGGGCCGGAGGCAACAATGGCAATGTCATCGGCGTATATAGCCATGTGCAACTTGTGCTGCGTGCTGGGCAGGAATTTAGGCAGCTGTGCAAGTGCCAGGTTAAAAAGAAACGGGCTGAGCACACTGCCCTGCGGGACTCCTGCTTTAACAGCGCGAGCGGCGCTGACTGTGTTGCCGATGCGGACTTGAAAGGTGCTGTCGCTGAGGAATGCTCTGACGTATTGTAGGAGTTTGCCTTTGATGCCCAGCCAGTGTAGAGATGAGATGATTGCTTCGTGAGGCAGGAGGTCGAAGGCATTTCGTATGTCCAGCAAGACAAGGTAGGCCCCGTGGCGATTGGCTTTGGCCTCTTCGAGGATTGATGCAACCTGAGTAATGCAGTCCGCAGTGCATCGTCTTGTACGAAATCCGCTCTGTTCAGGGGCGAGGGCATGTCGGGCGTGTGCTATCCACTCCAGGCGGCGCAGTGCAACAGCTTCGAGAGTTATTCCCGCAGCGGATGTAAGGGAAACAGGATGGTAAGATGTCAGTGCTCGAGCGGGTTTTCCTTTTTTCAGAATGGGCACGAGTGCTTTTCGCCACTCCACAGGAATGATGCCGGTGTTCCATACTTTGTTGAAAGCTGCGAGCAGAGCTGGTCGTTGTTGTCTGTCAACGTTGAGCAGAATTTGATAGGTTATACCATCGGCTCCGGGAGCACTGCGGTTGCACTTTCGACGGCGTTCAAGGGCATTATTGAGTTCATGCGGAGCGATTTCTGCACTGCACAATTCCTCGATGACGCTCGCAGTTCGGCCGGTGACAGCCGGGAGGGGTACGCTTGGTAACACAATATTGTGCGACGCACTGCTGGTTGTTGTGAAGTGGTCTGCCATGGCTTCGGCCAGAGCATTCACGCTGAGGCCACGTGCGATGGCGATAGCCAGGGCAGGACAACGAGGAGCAGGAGGGTTGAGCATCGCATGGGGAATTTTCCAAGCCCGTCTGGGTCTGCGGGTGTCATTCAGGGTGGTACACAGGTGGGCCCAGCTTCTTCTGCGGCAGCGAATGGCGTGACGGCGGCAGGGAGCATCTAACCTGTTGTACAATGTCCAATGTTCAGGCTTTTGGGTGCGTAAAGCTCTGCGCTGTGCTACACGTCGTGCTGCTCGTAGATTCAGTAGTTTTAAATCTGGCGCCGGTGTGCCCACTGGAGCCGTGTAGCGCACGGTTGCCGCACGCGCGCATGAAGCAACGTGAGTAAAAATGTCTCTAGTGGCAGGATGCGGAGCACTGCACAGGCTGCGAAAAACGTCCCACTTCACAAGGTTGTAGGTGCGAATTGCTGGACGAGCGCAGTATGAGGGGTCGAGGACTATAGAAAGGTGCTCGGAGCCTTGAGTGTCCGGTTCGCACTTCCATTCCACCTTCCCGAAGTAACAGTTAAATCCATGGCACTGTGTTGGCCCACGCTCTGCACACGAGTGGGGCTTCCAGTGTTTATAATGTTTAAATTGCACTGGAGAGCGCTGTTAGGAGGTCACGTCCACGTCGGTTGGTGTTGGCACATCCCCAGCTGTTGTGGTGTGCATTAAAATCACCACAGATGATGGAGTCAGTTCCGAGGCAGTTGGAGAGCGCGATGAGGAAGTTTGCATCCCAATGCGTTGTTGGACGGACGTATACACTTGACACTGCTGGGTGGGCGGGGTCACTGCATGGGAATGCTTCGCATGCTGCCAGTGCACAACTAGTTGGTCCGCTGTAGCCTATGTAGCCAGGTAACTTCAGCTCCTCCGCGCGTGCGTAAGTCTCTTGCAATGCGAGTATGTCGCACTCAAAACGCGGAAGGAGCTGAACTAATTCGGCGTGACGGTGGCGCAAGGAACGGCAGTTCCACTGCCTTATGCGCGGCCTGGGGATTATTCGCTGATTAGCCATGTTGGCTCAAGGCTTGCTGTGCGGCCAAGGCCGCTGCACACAACTTGCGCGCAGTTGAAGACGGCGGGAGCTCGTCGATGATTGCCTGGACAGCCGCAGTAAGGGCGGCGATGATTGTGTCACGCTGGTCGGAAGGTGACGATGGGGCTGATGGGGCCGCACGAGGTCCTAAGACGGCGTCGCGGAAGGAGCGGCCCGTAGTTGCGACGGAGGGAGGAATGCCGGGCGCTGAGTTGCGTGCAGTAGCGGAAACGGTGCGCTGCGCAGAGCTGAGATCGCTGGGCTGGGCTTGGCTGTTAGGTGCAGCAGTTACTGGCGAGGGAAGCGAGGTGGGTTCTTTGCCTTGCCGTTCTCGGACAATTCTCTCGGCAAGTGCTCCAACTGGAGTGTTTTGAGCATGCAAGCCCTGAAGTACTCGTTGAATGGATGTTGATACTTCCAGTGCGGCTCTAGCACTTAAGCCAGCACTAAGCAAACAACCCAAGATGCATCTTGAAGTCTCTGTCAACCCGAGTCGCACAATCCCGACTAGAAACAGTATCTGCCAGGGCAGTGGTGCACCGCTGCACCACTGCGCCAGTAGTGGTAGGAGGACTCCCTGCAATCTATGAACCTGTGCGTAGGGGGCAGGAGGTGGAGTGGGTGGGAGGCGAGAAGAGTAGCTATGGTAGACACATGGTCGGTGACTGTACACGACCATTGCAATGGAATATATTCTGGGCTGGGCTGCAGCCAGTGCCTTGGCAGACATTCGGCTTGGGTTCATATCTGATCACCCCAACAAAAAAGAGAAGCAGAACTTTAATGATGCAGGTGGTACACTAACATATGGTAATGCAAGCCACGCTGCCTGTGCTATCTGGCAATAAACAGTACCAGCTTCCAACTGTCATCAGAGTGCTGAGTTATCTAGACTGGTCAGTTAGATTACCGAAGTTGCCCAATTTCATCCAATTTCCTCTGCAGTTGCTAAGTACAGAAAGGAACTAACACTTGTCACACATACTTTCAAAGCTAACATTTCTTAATGAGCAGGACGCAGCAGCAAGCAAATAATCTTTTGATGGCCCTCTTAATATTCAGACTTATAAGCTGTTCTGCATATTCATCACCCATGAGTGACACTTCTGCTTGTATCTATAGAAGCCATAAGCATGAAGCAGCTCAGAAACTCTTTCAAAATGAGATCATGTTTTCCTTGCAGCCAGCCACTACAGTAAGCAAAAAGGGCACTTTATGCAGTTCAACACCATTTGGAAACATAGTTATTGTAAGGGCTAACTTTTTGTTACTATCATAGACTTAGGCTGGTTTATACCTTGCAGTAGAGGGTACAGAGTATCCACTGTATAGAGTGCTTTTATTTCTGCCGCCTGTGCCCTGGCCTTTCCTTCCTCTGCCCTGGCCTCTGCTTCCTGCACCCACTCCTGAAGCCTGTCAGCATTAGCTGCTGCACTGCGAAGTGTGTCCACTTCTTCTTCCACTGCCTTCAGGGTTTCCGTTACCTGTGCGGCCCTAGCCTCTGCTTCAGCAGCCTTGGCCTCAGCTGCCATGATTTTGGCTTCGGCACCGTCCGATGTCCCTGCGCTGCCAACCGCAGCCTCTGCAGTGGCACTGGAACGACCCTGCACATCAGGTTCACACGTCATCAAAAGAGCAATAATGGTTTAAATGAATGTCCAAAGTACAGTCTTACACACGCTTAACGCGAATGACGGAAAGCGTGGCCGGGAGCGGCTTGGACTGACGCCAGTGCTGCGAAGTGTTGCGCGCTGTTGCCCAGATAATATCTCGGCATGTTAGTGGTGGCTGACGATAGCTGGAGCGCAGCTCGATTTGACTACTCACCTTGTTCTTTCGCTTGTATCTAGCCGGCAGGGTGAGTGAGCTCAATTGACTGTTTAGCGACTTTTCTCTGCTGGCCGCAGCTACTTTACATTACCTAAACGCAACTTTGATGGCACTGTGGTTTAAACTGAAACAGCATGAGAGAAAAATTTGATTATGAATTAAGTGGTCATAGATCACTTGGTGATTGATGTATAAGTTACGCATTACTGTAAAGAAGAAAACAAGCCACCAAATTAGGTGTCTACATTTCTTTACGTCCCCGCAGGGGAGCGTCTGCAGCATGCAGACGTTGGTGAGTGGCGACACCACTGGGTTAACCCGAGCATCTGCAGGGACATCCCCGCAGGGGGATGATGGTGAGCAATGCGTCACCACGGACCCGAGCACCCACGCTTAGCCGTGCGAGGCACCGCCGTGTCCGGGGAAAAGGGGATCCTGGTGGTTGCGCCGACGCCAAGCGTTTGGACCCTTAAGGCCCCTCGGCGGAGGCAACACACCACTTTGGCCCCAGCTTCCTGTAGACGGCACCTCTGGCCTGAACCGACCGGGGGAAATCAGCAGTCGCCTTTTCCTGTTCTCTTCTCTATCTTTCACTTTCCTATATCCTTTCTTACAACTTTCCTGTATCCTTCTCCCTTCTTGGTTTTTTGCTTTTTTCCTGGCGGCAAGGGTTAACCTTGTGTGACCAACTACCCTGAGTGGAGTCATATTGGGTTATAGTTGAGGTGTACAGCTGGTGTGGGCAGGACTTGCGTGCAAGTTCCTGTCCCGTCCCCGTGTTGGGCTCCATGGTGGGTGGCTGCCACCGCAGCTGGATAACAATTTTCTCTTATGGATTCCTTTCCTCAAACAAATGATCGCCCTCAGCAACGAGGGCGGACCGATGTCACTGCGCAGTTCCTGCAAAAAAAAGGTCTTCCCCAGATACCATGTTGTACATAGTGAGGTAGAAGAAAAGCAAGCAAGAATCATCTCTCCTTTCATAGTTTCCAAGTCTCTGACAGAATCACTGGGCCTTGGCTACAAGGTTTCGAAGCTAGCCAGTGGGGACCCACTACTGCAGATCAAAGACAAAACACAGTTTTCCAAGCTCTGAAACATAGCAACCTTTGGAGAAATACCCATTTCTGTTAGTACCCATATATCCCTAAACACTGTCAAAGGTGTCATCTCAGAACAAGACTGTCTCACCCTGACTGAAGAAGAAATGGTGGAAGGTCTCAAAAACCAGAATGTCACTAATGTCCAGCGCATAAAAATCCGAAAAGATGACAAAGAAATTCCAACAAAGCACTTAGTTCTCTCTTTTGCGTCCAGCCAACTCCCCGAAACCATAGAAGTAGGTTATATGAAAATATCAGTCAGACCATACACCCCCAATCCTCGCCGCTGTTTCATGTGCCAGAGATTTGGCCATGGATCCCAGAGTTGTCGTGGCCGCCAAACTTGTGCTAAATGTGCATCAAATGAGCATGAATCCGATATCTGCAACGCTGTGCCAAAGTGCGCTAACTGTGAAGGGGCCCACCCCGCGTGTTCCAGGTCATGTCCATCCTGGAAAAAAAAGAAAGAGATTATAACAATCAAAACCAAAGAAAATATGACATTCCAGGAAGCACGTAAAAGATTTGCACAAACGCAAGGAACGTTTTTGTTCACAGCAAAAACAAATTTCGCCGATGTGGTGCGACGGGGCGGGGCACCACACCAGGCTTCGGCACCTGCCCAGGCCACATGCAGTGAGCTTGAGGCAGGGCCATCCGTGCCCCGGGCAGACGCAGCGAAAGCTGCTCTGCCACTTTCGAAAAAGGGCTTGCCGGCCTCCGGGTCGGCCGCCCGCAAGGCTTCCCCCAGTCGGGAGAGGCCTGCAAACCGCACACCCGCGGGTTCTCCGCGGACCTCCAGCGAGGCAATGGACACAACGCAAAACTCGCCCCCGCTTCAGCGGCGGCGCAGCTCTCTTGAGCGAAGAAGAAAAGATAAGAGCCCAGTAATGGCACCCCCAAAACCAGTATCGTAACTTTACGACACTCCCAAAAATCATCCAACATGGCGTTCCTTATACATTGGAACTGTCGTGGAGTATTAAATAACTATTCTGATATAAGAGAACTTCTAAACACATTTTCCCCTGTGGCTTTATGCCTACAGGAGACAAACTTAGGTCCCAAACAGCAGAATATCCTAAAGAAGTATCAAGTCTTTCGGTGCGACCGAGAGCAAGCTGATAGGCTCTCAGGAGGTATTGCTATTATTGTGCAGAGCGGTGTTGCAACCCGTGAAATCAAGATTAAAACCAAGTATGAAACTGCTGCAGTCACCGTCCTCCATTTTAAAACCATCACCATATGCTCTGTATATCTACAGCCACATCTACCAATAACACTGCATGACTTAGAAACACTTTTACAACAGCTACCAGAGCCGTATCTGGTAGTTGGTGATTTTAATGCGCACTCCTCTTATAGGGGCAGTGAACAAACAGATACTAGAGGCCGTATTTTAGAAGATTTTATTCTATGCAACAGTGTCTGCTTACTAAATACAGGGAAACAAATGTATTGCAGTCCCAGCACTAGAAAAATGAGCTGTTTAGACCTGTCTTTTAGTTCGCCCTCTATTTTTAATGATTTTAACTGGGATGTTTTAGACAATCCGTATGGAAGCGACCACCTACCAGTTATCATTAACATGTCATCACCACCATCAGTAACCCTGACAAAACCACGCCGCTGGAAGCTTCATTTAGCCGACTGGGAACTTTTCCGAGCGGAGGCCAGCCTCGATAAAATATCCACAGAGCATTTTAACATAGACGAACTGAATGAAATATTTACCTCATGTATTATTGCTGCAGCACAGTTAGCCATTCCTCAGACTTCGGGAACGGTACGACCAGGCCATAAACACTGGTACACACAAACATGTAGAGAAGCAAAAAAGAAACAAAATAAAGCCTGGGGGATTTTCCGACGATACCCAACGCAGGAAAACTTTATAAATTTCAAAAAAGCAAAAGCTAATGCCCGGTATATACGCCGCATAGCTGAAAAAGAATCGTGGCAAAAGTTTGTGTCATCAATAAAGAGCTCAATTACATCGAAAAAATGTGGGAACAAGTGCGTAGATTAAATGGGCGCTTCTCCGCTTTCACAATCCCTTTTCTGACAGACCCCAACAGACAAACAAACATCAAAGAACAGGCAGACATTTTGGGAGAGCACTTCTCTCAAGTTTCTAGTTCCCTCCACTATACCGACTCATTTCTAAAATACAAAAACACTGCTGAAAAACAGACTTCCCAAGAATAACAGGTTTAACGAGACATACAACAGTTTAATAACCTTTGAAGAAATCAATAGAGTACTACGCACCGGAAAGCAAACAGCACCCGGGCCTGATGAAATCTATTACGAGATGTTAGCCCATCTTTCAGAACCTGCCGTAGAAGCACTTTTAAAGTTTTTTAATAAAATATGGGTCTCCGGGAAGCTACCTGAGGCATGGAAGAAAGCGGTAATTGTACCTTTCCTTAAACCTGGAAAGCCACCAAGTTCCCCCGGTAGTTATAGACCCATAGCGCTCACAAGTTGTCTTGCCAAAACTTTTGAAAGTGTTCTTAATATCCAGTTAATGTTCGTCCTTGAATCCCGTACACTGCTTGATATACATCAATGCGGTTTTAGGAAAGCGTGCTCAACTACCGATCATCTAGTCCGCCTTGAAAATACAGTACGAGAGGCGTTTATTCACGGACAACACTGCCTGGCAGTTTTTTTCGACATGGATAAAGCGATTTCCTCTCTGGCCGTTCATTCCATGTCCGCCTTGGCTCAAAACTCTCGAAGAATTTTAGTCAAGAAAATGGAGTGCCCCAGGGGTGTATTCTGAGTACAACTCTCTTTATTGTGAAAATGAATTCTCTTGTGAAAATAATGCCCAAGTCTTTTATGTATTCTACATACGTTGATGATCTTCAAATAGCGTACACCTCCACGAACCTCTCAACATGTGAACGACAAATACAGCTGACGTTAAACAAACTGGCAATTTGGGCTGAAAGAAATGGTTTCAAGTTTTCCCCTCAAAAAACAGTCGCCGTTCTTTTTTCACTGAAGAGAGGCTTACAGGCCGACCCCACACTCCACTTAAATGAAACAGTACTGCCTATGAAAAAGGAGCATAAATTTTTGGGCGTAGCATTTGACAGAAAACTTACGTTTCTACCCCATATATATATAATCTAAAAAAGAAAGGCACTAAATCACTGAACATAATGAAAGTACTGTCTCGAAAACACTGGGGGTCTGATAGAGCATGCCTCCTACACATCTACCGCTCCTTGATACGTTCCATCTTAGACTACGGATGCATAGTGTACGGATCAGCACGGCCATCAGATCTGAAAAGACTAGACCCCAAACATAACTCAGGCCTTCGCATTTCGTGCGGCGCTTACAGAACATCGCCCACAACCAGTCTCTACGTCGAGACAAATGAACCCCCGCTAGAAGTCAGAAGAAACGCCCTTACATGTACATATGTTTTCAAAGTGAGATCCTTGCCAAAACACATCTGTTATTCCATCGTAACAAAGTGCCCCTCTAGAATAATATTCGGGAACAAACCACAAGCTACCAGGCCTCTGATTTTAAGGTTCGAAGAGATATGCGAGAATCTTGGCATAGCTGACACATTACCTAACATGGCTCAAAGACGGGACCCACTTGCCCCATGGAATAATTTTCACACCGACTGTGATCTCACGTTTACACAGTTCCGAAAAACACAAACTCCTTCACAACACATCATCCAAGAATTCCTCGCACTCGAGGAAAAATACAATGACCTTGAAGCTTTTTATACTGACGGTTCAAAAACAGCCGATTGTGTTGGAAGTGCCATAGTAAAAGGAAGATGGGAAAAAATAATAAGACTTCCGCAGTATGCATCCATCTTCACTGCTGAATGTTATGCCATCTGGGTTGCGGTAGAGAAAATAGTGAACGAGAACATAAGCAACAGCGTTATTTTCACAGACTCGCTCAGTGTACTCACAGCGCTTCACATCAGAAATGCAGGCACGCCACTACTTGGTGACATCATACATAACATAACAGCCACCGCCCACGGACTAAATGTCAAATTCTGCTGGGTCCCTAGTCACGTCGTTATAAAAGGGAATGAAAGAGCTGACGTATGCGCAGCTCAGGCTCGGAACAAACAAATCGAGAAAGTAAATTTACCTTTTAAAGATTACATGACATTAGTACATTCTAAACTAAGGGGTAAATGGCAGGCAACATGGAATAATACAATAAATAATAAACTCCACTTGGTTAAGCCTGTGTTGGGCGAATGGAAAACATGTACTCACGAAGAACGCATTAAGGAAGTCATTTTATGCCGTCTTCGCATAGGACACACACACCTCACACACAACTTCATACTAACAAAACAAGACAAACCCATATGTGACGTATGCGGAGACGACCTCATGTCGAAAGCTCGAAACACTAAGGAAGAAACATTTCATACGGTTTTACAATGAACAAATCCCTTTTCATCCATCACTGGTTTTGGGAGAGAATGCACTTGTCGACTTGTCCTGCACATTTAACTTTTTACAAGAAGCAAATATTCTAAACAAACTATAGGTTACAACAACTGTAACACATAAATTCGAGAAACATGCATTTAACCCTGTGTGTGGCGCATGATAGCCTCAGTTGCTTATGCGCCATAAAACTCTACACAACACAACATTTCTTTACGAAATTAACGAGAAGGTTGGTATAATGAAGCAACGCAATTTGAGACGTATTTTCAGGATCTATTTTCAGCATCTAGCTGTGGCACTTCATGAATAGTGGAACTTTAGCATCAACACTGTTGCAACGATCCGTGCCATTAAGCTCGGTGTTAAGACCCAGCAACCTATTTTGTTTTGTTGGTTACTACATGTCAGAAACACGGAAAATAGGCGTGCTAAACTTGTCGCAACAACATTCAGAGCTTTCACATGAATATTGCAACGGATATTCCCAGAAGACGATCAGAAGGAAGTGCCTGACTGGTGTGCGCGCGCTATTGTTCGGTGCTTCCTGTGTTGTTCACTCTGCGCTCCGGTCGCCCTTGCTTGTGACTAGCCTTTCGGGCAACGTAACATCTTTGGTGGAGCGTGCCGGGTATCGTTCCCAGTACCACGGAGCTCCGAAGCGGTCGTCAAACCGGTGCTACTACCATCATGGCCCCACCCAGCGAGTCGCCGACCCCTTCTGCTGCTTCTTTCGTGGTCATGGCTTCGTCCCGTGACCCCGGTACATTTTCGGGAAACGACGACACCGATGTAGACGACTGGTTAAGCCTTTACGAAAGAGTAAGCGCATATAACCGGTGGGATCAAACGTTAATGCTTGCTAACGTAATTTTCTATCTGAATGGAACGGCGAGGGTGTGGTTTGAAACCAACGAAGAACTTACAAGTTGGGATTATTCAAAGAGAAATTGAGAGCACTCTTCGGAAGACCTGACGATAGGCCGATCACTGCGAAAAAACAACTTGCTTCTCGTGCGCAGTCGTCGACGGAAAGTTACGTGGCCTATATACAGGACGTATTGGCACTTTGCCACAAAGTCGATGCCACCATGAGCGAGTCCGACAAGGTGGGCCACGTGCTGAAAGGCATTGCTGACGATGCCTTTCATCTGCTCATTTGCAAAGACTGCACAACTGTTGACAGCATTATCAAGGAGTGCCGTCGCTTCGAACAAGTCAAACGCCGTCGCATTTCTCAGCAGTTTTCCCGACTTCCAAACACAGCCGCTACATCTTCTTGCCAGGACCAACGACTTCAAACTCAAGTGCCCTCAGAGTCTCCTCCTGTCACCGACACTGTGACAAGAATTGTTCGCCGTGAACTCGAAGCCCTAGCCCCTGTGGTAACATCATCGACCACACCTAATGACACACTGCCTTCCGTGTCGCTTATTCAGGCTGTCGTGCGGCAAGAACTCGCCCATCTCAACCTCCCTCCGGCTTTGTGCGCCATCGGAAACTCGTCCCCACAGCCAGCACCTCCAGTCCCTTTCCGTCCCACCTATTATTCACCACGGCGTTACCGCGATCCGAATGAGTGCCGCACGCCAGACGACCGCGCAATCTGTTTTCAATGCTCTCGGGTCGGCCACATTGCCCGCCACTGCCGCAGCCCCTGGTCGTCACCCCCGCGAGACACCTACTAGCGTCCAAACTACACACGCCGCTTTTCACCCTGCCGCCCATCCGAGACGTCTGAGGCCGCCGATCAACCTCCACGACAGTCCTCCCGTTCGCCTTCGCCGCTAGCCCGCCGCTCACGCTCACCGCAGTCGCCTCGTGTTTCGACTGCTGCATCCTACCGCCCCTCTCATCGGGAAAACTAAGTGATGCAGCTCCCGGAGGTGACGCTGCATCAACGGCCCGGACCTCAAACCCTCTACTGACGACTCGACCCAATCTGCTAGACGTTACAGTTGACGGTGTTCCTGTGCACGCCCTTATTGACACCGGTGCCCATATTTCCGTGATGAGTGCTGACCTCCGCCTTCGCTTACGCAAAGTCCTTACGCCTGCAACGTCCTATGTGCGCGTCGCGGATGGTGCCATGCCTGCTGTCGAGGGACTGTGCACCGCTCGCGTGACAATCGGTGACCACAGTACGCCGGTTCAGTTCACCGTCCTTACCACATGCGCCCATGACCTCATTCTCGGTTTAGACTTTTTGTCGGATCATTCTGCCCTCATTGACTGCTCGCGGGGTGTCCTTCACCTTGAGCTTCCCCAACTCACTCCTGACCCCATCGACTCGTCGCTCCGGTTGACCTGCCCCCACTGTGCCCACATGCCCCCTCAAGCCTTATCTTTCGTTTCCCTCACACCTTCTCGCCCTGTTCTTCATGGTGACTACATCGTTGCGCCAGTCCTTGACCTCGCACTGACCCGCAGTGTTGTCCTGCCCCATACCATCGCCACCGTCACAGCCAACAACCTCTACCTTTCTTGAACTTCGGCTTCTCCTCACAGCTGCTTCCAGCCGGCATGTGCGTCGCTGCGTTGTCCCCACTCGCCCAGTGCCATGTGGCTCCATTAGATGCCTCTCCTAATCGCGACCCACCAGACCCACCGCGGTCCACTCCGCTGTCCTCGGACGCATTCACGACCATGATGCCCACCGATCTCCGCCCCGCCGAAACTTCTCAGCTTCGTTACCTTCTCCAGTCGTTCTCCGACATTTTTGACCTCTACAACACCTCACTGGACCAAACTCTCGCTGTGACGCACCGCATTGACACCGGCGATGCCCCTCCCATTCGCCGCAGGCCCTACCGTGTCTCCCACGCCGAGCGCAAGGTCATAAACAACGAGGTCTCAAAAATGCTTTCCAAGAACATAATCGAACCATCCCACAGTCCCTGGGCATCTCCAGTGGTACTCGTGAAGAAAAAGGACGGCTCATGGCGGTTTTGCATAGATTATCGACCCCTCAATAAGATCACTAAAAAAGACGTCTATCCCCTGCCGCGTATTGACGACGCCCTTGACTGCCTACATGGAGCCAAATTCTTCTCCTCCGTAGATCTTCGTTCCGGCTACTGGCAAATTGCCGTCGATGAGAAGGACCGTGAGAAAACCGCTTTTGTGACCCCTGATGGGCTATATCAGTTCAAAGTAATGCCTTTTGGCCTATGCAACGCGCCAGCCACATTTGAGCGCATGATGGACGCCCTTTTGCAGGGATTTAAGTGGACCACTTGCCTGTGTTATCTGGACGACGTCGTTGTATTTTCGCCTACATTTTCATCCCACCTCGAAGACCTTTCCCAGATTCTTTCCCTCTTCCGTTGTGCCGGTCTACAGCTTAACTCCTCAAAGTGCCGTTTCGCGAGACGTCAGATCCCTATTTTGGGCCATATCGTTGATTTCCAGGGGGTTCACCCTGATCCCGATAAGATCCGGGCCGTGAAAGACTTTCCTCTTCCCCGATCTTGCCACGACGTCCGAAGCTTCTTGGGGCTCTGCTCGTACTTCCGTCGATTCATTCAGGTCTTCGCCGACCTCGCCCGTCCCCTTACCGACCTATTGAAGAAAGACGCCACCTTCGTCTGGGGACCTGACCAAGAAGGAGCCTTCTACACTTTGATCGCCAAGCTGACCACCCCACCAGTTTTGGCGCACTTTGATGTTGCGGCCCCCACCGAAGTCCGTACTGACGCCAGTGGCTACGGCATCGGCGCTGTGCTCTCTCAGCGACAATCCGGTCAGGACCGTGTCGTCGCCTATGCCAGCCGCCTTCTTTCTGCGCCCGAGCGCAATTACTCCATAACAGAACGTGAGTGCTTAGCCCTTGTCTGGGCAGTTGGCAAATTCCGTCCTTACTTATACGGCCGCCCTTTTACGGTTAAAACCGACCACCATGCGCTATGCTGGCTCTCCTCTCTGAAGGACCCTACAGGGCGGCTTGGGAGATGGGCATTGCGTCTGCAGGAGTATGATTACACCGTGACTTACAAGTCTGGCAGGTTACACCAAGATGCCGACTGCCTCTCCCGTTACCCCATTGGCCAGTGTGACTTGTTTGGCACTGCCACCGAAGCCGACCTGTTTTCTATCTCTGTCCTTGCCAACATGGGCGAAGAACAGCGCCGCGATGACGATTTGAGATCAATTATCGACCGCCTCAATTCCACTCCGTCTGATACCTCGATGCGGCGCTTTGTGCTCTCTGACGGAATCTTGTATCGCCGCAGCCTCAATCCGGATGGCCCCAACCTTCTACTCGTTGTCCCCAAGCACCTTCGTCCTGCTATCCTTCATGAACTCCATGATCTCCCCACTGCTGGCCACTTGGGTGTATCGCGTACATACGACCGTGCGCGACGTCGCTTCTTTTGGCCCGGCCTGTTCCGCTCCGTACGCCGCTATGTTGCAGCCTGCGATGAGTGTCAGCGCCGAAAACGCCCTGCTACTCTCCCAGCTGGCACACTTCAACCTATTGACGTGCCCCCAGAACCTTTCCATCGCGTCGGCTTGGATCTTCTGGGTCCGTTTCCAGAGTCCACCTCCGGCAACAGATGGGTTGCAGTTGCCACAGACTACGCCACCCGTTATGCGATCACGCGGGCACTGCCAACCAGTACAGCTACAGATGTTGCGGACTTTTTGCTATACGACCTCATATTGCACCATGGTGCTCCCCGCCAACTTCTTGCCGACCGCGGCCGCTGCTTTCTGTCCAAGGTTGTCTACGACATTCTTCAGTCCTGCTCTACTAAGCACAAGCTCACCACCGCCTATCACCCGCAGCCAAACGGACTTATTGAGCGTCTCAACCGCACTCTGACCGATGTGCTCGCTATGTACGTTTCCCCCGATCACCGCGACTGGGACCTCGCTCTCCCGTATGTTACCTTCGCATACAACTCCTCCCGCCATGATACAGCCGGTTACTCCCCTTTTTACCTTTTATACGGCCGCGAGCCCCAATTGCCTTTGGACACGCTGCTGCCTGCTCCTGCTGCTCCGTCCTCTGAATACGCCCAAGACGCCATTGCCCATGCTGACTACGCCCGTCAACTTGCACGCTCCCGACTTCTCGCCTCACAGGCCTCCCAGCAGGAGTTCTACAACCGCCGTCACCGCACAGTCTGTTTCTCTCCTGGCTCCCTCGTCTTACTTTGGGCCCCATCTCGCCGCGTCGGCCTCTCCGAAAAACTTCTGTACCGTTATGTTGGCCTGTACCGTGTCCTGCGCCAGGTAACTGCAGTCACTTACGAGATCGCTCCGGCCTTCCAGCCCGCTTCCTCCCGCCACCTTCAACGTGATATCGTCCACGTCTCTCGCCTGAAACCCTACCTCTCGCCCTGCCGCTCGACGTCATCCAGTACACCGTGACGGTGTTTTTCCGGACGGGGGGCCATGCAACGGATATTCCCAGAAGACGAGAAGGAAGTGCCTGACTGGTGCGCGCTATTGTTCGGTGCTTCCTGTGTTCGCTCTGCGCTCCGGTCGCCCTTGCTTGTGACTAGCCTTTCGGGCAACGTAACAATATTCTGACCCATCTATCAGCTCCAAAGTGCACTGCAGCTCGTAGATGCACATGGGGTTTGTGACCATCCTTAACAGGATTTCCTGCTCAAACAGACTTCCGCTGACGAGGTGCACTGCTGACTCAAACAACAGGCTTAATGGCATGATAACTTCAAAACATTTCCTAATTGCCAGCAGACCTGCTTATGCCTCTGTCTCAAAGTAGGTGAGCAAGAGTAAGACCACACTATTTGATGCTGTTGCCAAGGGAGAACACATCTAAAAAACAATGCCCTCGATGTTCTTATGGCCAAGGCCAGTAGCACACGAATGGAAGGAACAGATGACACAAACCTTGGCAGTCTTTGGCTCGTTGGTGTCGTCGTTCTCCTCGAGCATTGTGCTCAGCAAATTCTCCAGTTCGCTGCTCACAGCTAACGAGAACAAATACATGTTAGTGGACACTCTGAGAACTATATTTGTTTCACTTTACTCGTGGCCTGTCTTTTTTCGCTTTTCACACGACATATGGTTCAAGCTGAAAAAGCCCCGACTAAAACCACAAAATATATTGCACAACAATTATCATAATGTGATAATGTTGTTCGTATGGACAAGATGGCTATAATTGTTATAGGAAATTGGATATGAAGAGTACACTATATTGAACTCCTTGTTCAGATAATTTATTTCCTTCATACACTGTCTGGAGAACTGCATAGTAAAGCGCACGGCATATCGCATTTATATTTAGCACATCCCTTAGCGAAAAAGAGGATGTGCTTAAAATGTATTTCAAACATATTGTATTAATTTCATATTTATTTCGCATTTTTGTCCCTATGCTTAAACTGCAATACGAATGCTCTCTAAGTATACTACGAATAATATTTTGAACGTTCTTTAAAATGCGTGAAAAGTACATTTTTGCCCACTTAGCATACTTATAATGCATTAAAAATATACTAAAAATATGCAATAAATACATTAGATGTCATTAGAAATACACTAAAAATATACATTAAATACATTAAAAATATATCTACTTCGGCTTAAAAAATGTGTACTGGTTGGCTTAACAGAATGAGACAAGTTAATGCTTCAAGTGCAGAACGAATTGTACAAGCGCAGTTATCATCAATCACAATGTACATGAGATTATAAGGTCACGTGATGGCATGGGAACGGCAAAGATACCTACACTGCAAATCATGACGGAAGAGCCTCAGCAAACAACAAGTGCTCCGACAAGCGCCATACTTGGCTTGCCTTATATATACCTACCGAGTGCGACGCACTATCTTGCCCGGTGATGGCCCAACTCCATCGGCGCTTTTCGGCGTGCGTCCTGCGCTCTTGGGGGGCCACGCGTCGGCCAGAACAGGTCTGCGCATGCGCGAAGCGTCGGCCGCCGCCCAGCGCGTCCACGACGCTCACATCCGACAGTGCCCAGGGTTGCCATTGGTGGCTACTTTGCGCCAAATTGGCTACTTTTCGACCCCGTCTGGCGATGAAAATTTCACGCTGGCTCCTTGGCTACTTTCTGGCTACTTTGAACTTCTATTTTGGCGCATTTACTAGCCATTTTTTTTGCAATGGCATATACAATAGCAAGCAAGAACAGAAAATAACAATTATTTCCAAGCTTTGCTGTCCTGATTGCTGTCCTGGTCGCCTTGATGCGCGCGCGTCCTCGACGCATATATTCCTCCAACGAACTGGAGTCTCAAATACGCCAGCAGCAGAGAATTAGCGGTGGCCTTGATCGCGCATCATGTTTGACTTTCTGGCACGCAGCGGCATCGTACAAGGACACTTGCAGCGAATGCCCTTTTCAACACCTGGCGCAAGGAGCACTGAACATTTTGACCCTTCCAATTTCTAATGCTGATTCAGAGCGCGTGTTCTCTTGCGTTAACTTGACGAAAACAGAGATCCGTAACAAAATGAAGCTGATTTTGCTTATGGCGATTCTGCGAATCAAATTT
Source organism: Amblyomma mixtum (assembly GCF_055824585.1). NCBI lineage: Eukaryota > Metazoa > Arthropoda > Arachnida > Ixodida > Ixodidae > Amblyomma > Amblyomma mixtum. The sequence continues at coordinate 20,865,930 of NC_143017.1, forward strand.
GGGCTATACCTCCAAGAAAAATATCATCGTTTAACGTTCCTGCTGAGTTGTTGAATAGAATGTGCCAAAATTACTCCGGCAAGAACACTAAACTACGCGGACTGAACTTTTATTTATTTACAACGTACCTGATACTTGAAGGCCAAGCAAGAGGCCCAAAATTTCGTGCTCTTTATTTACGCTTTGTTTTTGTGTTGATTCAAAATGATATTATTTATTGTTCATTAATAAAAGTTGCTTATAATAATGGTTCTTTTCTACTTGGCTACAAATTTGGCGCCAAGATCAGGTGGCGTGGCTACTTTTGGCTACTTTTAGCTTCAGTTCTGGCTCTTTTTGAAAAATTCCCAACGGCAACCCTGACAGTGCCAGATATCGGCGCCTGCGCGCGGACGCTGGCGCGCGCGTCGGAAGCGGGGCCCGGTTTTCAACAATGGGAGGACCACGGGGCTCTCGCGGACCCTTTTCTTCACCTCTGAAAGCTCTTTCAGGGTCCCTCAAATTTTCTCGGAATCCTTGCAGCTCCCCAACCATCTTTTGTTCACGGCTTGACATTTTTTCAGTCGGCTCGCGAGGGGGAGCGAGCCAGCACCAGGTGCATGGAGATGCATGCCACTTTTCGACGCTCGTCGCGGCGCGTGGCGGTCCGAAGGCGCTCCGCGCGCTCACCGAATAGCGTCGATGGAGTTCGGCCTTGAGGCGTTTTTTTGCGCGAAGACTGTGTGCCCAAAAAGTATCCCAGAAGTGCCCTACTGGTCGCGTTCGAATCGGGAGGCGATCGAGAACAGAATTGCTAGTCGAAACTTGCGTCAGAAATAGGTCAGCAGTCGAACTGCCAGGCCGACAGGACCCCGATGCCGACGCGACGGCGCCGCCGCCGATCGGCGGTCGCGTCGGCCAACCTGATCGTTCCCCGACTCCAGTCACACTGCACCGACGACGACGCCCCCAACGATCAAGCGTCGTCCTAGTGTGACAACGCCGCCGACCAAAGATGCCGACGAGACCCGTCGGCCGACGTGTCTTGGGCAGATCGGTGGCCGAGCGAAAACATTCGCCGACCAAAAGCGAGTACCGAGCTCAGAGCGCGAAGTGCAATCATTATTTAGACAAATAATGCACGCTCAGCAACATTCATCAAGCCATATGGCCACTTGGCCGACGCGCCGCACCGATCGTCGCTTGCGAACTGCCGCCCCGCTGCAAGCAAGGACACACGGAGTGGTGAGCATCGCTGCACCGCACTACCCAAGCTCCGCCCGCAACTGGCGTTACACTTCGCCGCCGTGCTGCAGTGCCTGAGCGCTGCTTCGGATGGTGTACAAATATCGCAAGAAAAGACCAGATCGCCTTGTTATCAGAAAGACTGCTCGAGCAGCGACAAATCATGCCTGCTTATGTTTCGAGCTTTCGGCAACGGCATCGCTCGCGGGCGCTCCGGTCGACGAGCTCTTCTGCTACCTGGTTGCCGTGGTCGTGGCTAGGCCTATATAGCCTCTTTCGCATCGAAGCCGCAGCGGCCGGCGCTTCGGAAGCCGCATGCGCTATAATAAAAGGCCTACTCTACACATCGCTTTACTGTCAACAGCATCATCTTACAATAAAACAAACATATGGTAAATTTCCGCGACGCCTTCAGCAGCGAAGGGAGCGGGCGCCAGGCGAGCCGGGCCCCAACGCCGAGCCAGCAGCAGCAACGAGGCGGTTGTGGCAAGAAATTTGCTCGTATCACAGTCGTTACCTTTGCCAACAGCTCAGTATTGGTCAGCGATCGTCAAAAATGGCACATTTTTCACATTTCTTAACCCAGGGTTTATTATTTACGTCAAGAACACACTGCAGCTCGTTTTTATGACGCCGGCAGAAGGCATCCAGGCTGGACGGCCAGCCGGCATGCTCGGCGTACTTCACGTTCGCTCAAGAAAATACAAAACAGCCATGATACGAGAGAGGATGCTTCCTAGATTACAGAGAGATTAGAATATGCCTGTGCAAAAGTGGATCTTTCGGACTGCGGACTGCCAATTTGCTAGAATTTAAGTATTCTTTGGAAGAATTGATTGCGTATTTACGGAAGTACACTTCAAATACGTTGACAACACGCAAATGCCATTTCACGAAACGCGATTTCGAGCACACGACTGTTCAACGGCAGCTAGAAGTGTGCTGCAAATACGTTTAAAAGGACTGCCCGTTTATTAGAATTGAAGTTTATTTCGGACGAATTAATTTCATATTTACGAGAGTACACTTTTAATACATTAACAAGATGCTAAAACTGCATACATATACGTTTACAAGGACTGCCCGTTTTGTAGAATCGAAGTATATTTCGGATGAATTAATTTCATATTTCCGAAAATACACTTTTAATACACTGACAAGATGCTGAAACTGCATATATATTTTTTCATGCGTTTGAAAGGTGCTCGAAGTATGCTTTAAGTGAGGTATTTTTTGCATATTTTAAGAATATATTTCGAATACCAAGCATGAAATTTCAGGAACGTATTTCCTACATATTTTTAGTGCATTCACGAATACAAAATATGGTTAAAATACAATATAAATAGCCCACCATATATTCCAAACGTATTTGTTTTTGATAAGGGATATATCGGCCTTCCTCTGCAATTTAGAAACTGAAATCAGTCAAACTGAAATCTGAAATTTTGGCAAGTATCAATTTTCACTACACGAGCTGCTTCCAAAATATTTAGATCAGTTTTTAGCTGATTGTAGGTCATTCATAAAATTCGCAGAAATTTGGCCATTCACAGCAAAAAAGGATGAGACAGATCTAGAGGAGGACCACAGGACGCTCTGGCACTGTGTAAGAGTTCATGCGGTAGTATCCACGTTCCTCATTATTTCAGTTAATTTTCTGAATTCGCATTATCAAGCATTGGCTTTTTGCTCTGCGCATTTAGACACCTTTTTTTCATTCCTTTAATTAATTGATTAATTGCAATGATTTCATTAAATTGTCATCGCCTATCAATCATAAATCACTAGAACCACAAATTGCCATGACGCAATTTCTTTTACGCAGCCTCCGATTATTTCCGACCCATGGCGTCTGCCACCACCACTACCACTATGCCGACGGCTTTTCGACCGAACGAGTTGTATATGCTATCGCGTAGTATTTGTTTCCGCGGATGGCATAGGAATGGGGTTCACAAACGTCATTTCTGAGTCTCCTCTCGTTGCTGCCTGAACAGATGAAGAAATGCGTCAAGACGAAGCGACACCTGCGCTCATCCTTGCCAAGCGCTTTCTAAAAACACACACAGGTGTACAGCTAGAAGCAATATCAGTAGGGGACAGTGCAGCACGTGGCTTCCGCGCTTCGCAAAGTGCTGCCACTAATAGACGACGACAATAGGTGGCTCGGAATAGAGTTACTGCATATGCTCGGAAAACGCAGCCGGCCATACTTTGCATGCGCCTTTACCACCGATTCGCTGACAGCGCTTCGTGAAGCGCCGAGGCCACGCGCTCCACGTGCTCCCTCTAATATTTCTCCTACGTATACCACCTTCTACACCTACAGGAAATACAGTGAGAGCCTGTACTTACGGCTGAACTTGATTACTTGTGCGGCGAGCAACTTCGATGTGCTGACTGCCCGTCCTCTCTTGTCTTTGTCGGGCCACGCTACCTTAACCCAATTGCCCTTCTGAGTGGGACCGCTGAATGTAGGCCAGGTTTTGGAATTGTGCTTGACCACCGGATCATACCCTTGAATTAAATTCACAGGTGCCACTACCAGTGATTCATCCGGAAATCTTAACAGTGCAAATTTGTCCATCGTGGGTAGCGCGCCGACAAAACCAAGACAAAACGACTGAAAATAGCGTGTCTATCGGAAGATGACCACTGACAAATGGACAGTGTCGATAGCATAAACCATAGACTAAGCCCATAGGTATAACCAGGCTTAACCTCACTTAACCCTGCGCAAACGGTGGTAGCTTGCACCACCTAGCTGCCATCATCTCGTTTTAAACAATTTTTTTTCACAGTTTATCAATTTATTTAGAAACTAATTTTTTACCCGCGCTTAATTTTTTTTTTCACGTTAACTTGTGACGTATTTTTACATGCCAGTGTATAGAGACAGACAGACGGTAATGCGTTTTTATCTTCTTGGGATTATCGCCATCTGCAGCATTGTTTAGCTTTTTTATGTGATGTGATATTCAACGGTCGCTGCATGCATGCAGTTTTTTTTATAAATTTTTGTATCTCATTACATTTTGCACAAAATATCTCAGCTTTTATTGCTGCCGGGCTGCACGAAAATTCATTTTTTTAAGTACTAGCATAAAGGTCATGGAATGTTTTACAAATTACGTTTTGCAAATGGCGGCCGCCTCGTCGACGCGTTTAATTTGATCACGAATCGGCAGCCGTTACTGAATCTGCTTTTACACAAAATAAGTTGCAATCAGCTACGAAAGGGGAAGCTCGCCCGCGTCGTTAAGAGAGCGATTGTCCTCGGAACAGTGCGGCTTTTTCGTTGTCGCCAAGAAATCTGTTTGTCAATCAGCTAGCATACTGACTGTTTTCAAAGTCATTTCGCAATACTCGATCGTCTTAGCTTTCTGCCATTGCAGTGCGGGAGTTAACTTTATACATGAGTCATACGGCTGGACACCATACATGTTCGAAAGCAAAGCTGGGAAAGAATACCTAAAAGCAGAGGCGCCCATTTGTTACAACTGAAATATTCTTAGGATGAATTTTATATTTACAAAAATACATTTTTCATTCATTGCGAACATGCTCAAACTGCATTTATATTTTTTTGCGTATTTGAAATGTGCTCGAAACATATCTTCAGGTGAGGTCTTTTTGACAAATTTTAAAAATACATTTGAAATACTGAGCAAGAACTTTGACTAATCTATTTTCTACATATTTTTAGCACATTCACGAATACAAAATATGTTTAAAATATAATATAAATACCCCGCCGTATATTTCAAACGTATTACTTTTTGCTAAGGGATCTTTCATCCATGTCTTCGAGAATGCCAGCACAGCACACGTGTTCAACACAAAATCGCCCACATCTTCGGCGTGTGCCGTCAAGGACTGAACGTTCATGTGTGCCATGGCATAGCGCTTGGCGCGACGAACGAACGTGGCACACGTGTCTATGACGGTCTCCTCGGTGGCCGACTGTAATCGCTTAATCTCTCTGTTAAGAAGGTGTGATCCCCTTTGTTATGCGTCAAGTAGATTCCGTCAAGTGAGGTGACACGCGAGAGTGCTACATAGACGAGCTTCTGGAATGCGACTTGCCGTGTCCGTACACAGTCTCGCTATAGGAAGCACCCTGGGCCTTAGGAATGGTCATTGCGGTAGCCTGCATGACCGGAAACTGCTCTCGCCGACACATGATGCCACCTCCTCGCTTGGCCCCAATGACGGTGATTGACACTGTGCGCTTGCACACAGGCACCCATCTGTGGTTCCTAAGCACCTCGTTAGTTGCCATCGCAGCAACGTGCTTGTAGCGGAGCATGGCGCCTATGCCGGAAGTTGGGAAATGGAACCAAAAGCGCTTGAGGCTGCGCGCGCTGCTTAAATCGTCGGGGTCGGCGTCGACGGCTTCCTCGATGTATCGAAGTGTGCCGATGGTTCCGTTGCAGAAGCCGTCGACAACATCAATGTTCGCAGTCACCGTAGCAGACAAACCAGACATCTGGGACGCACTTTTTTTGCTTATTCGGAGCTGCGCTTCCCTCAGCTCAGATTCGCAAACTTATCCAGTGTACGTGTTGGTGGCCATGCATTTCTGCACTCCTTCCAAGTTGCACAGCATGTTTTTGTTGTGCTGCTCGACAGTTGGCGTTAGTCCGCTGCACAGTACGGAAGCGACTCTCAAGCACCAAGCACTCCGCTTCTATAAGGCTCTGACCTTTGCCCACTTTCGTCAGAAGGTTCGAGAACATGGCATTTGTTTGGCGCAGCACCTGAGCAAGCGGGTAATACTCGAACCGATGCTATGGCCTTTCATCATAGACAGTGCCATCCGTTCGTTTGCAGTTCTTGTAGACCTCTGTAGATTTTACCGGTGGAAGTTGGCACAGATCTCCCATCATGATAACATCAAAGCCACCAAAGGAAAGTATAGTGCGACCACCAATTTCAAGCACACGCTCGTCAATCTTGTCAAGGAGCTCGCTACCTGTCATGCTGACTTCATATATAATTATGGCCTTCGCGTTCTGAAAGGCAAATCTGAAGTTGGCGCGGTCAGATGGTCTCAAGCCACTGTCGTGCTTGGCTAAGGTCAGTTTCAGACCTGCGTGGACGGTGACACCACCCAACGCAGCAGCTGCTCTGCCGATGCTTCCCATCACGACGTATGCAGAAGCACATTGTCCTCTGTTTGCGTACAGCTTGTTGTAAGCGGCCATGGCAAGTCTTGCTGTGAAGATCTTCCCACAGCTGGCCGGTCCTTCCAAGAAGACGCGCAATGGTTCATAGTCAGTTGGCAAAGGTGTGGGACTGCAGGATTTGCATGATGCATTGAACCAATCTGTCAAAGCAAAGCACACATGCAACTGGATCCTCGTTAACAAGCTTCGCCTTCGGGCACGTTGACTCCGGTCTTGAGTTTTTTAAGCAATGATAGAAGTTGTGGCCACTGCGTTTCAGACGCACTCAGTGTCAAGAACATTGTGTGCTTGCCGAGCTGTAGCAGCATGGTGAAGAGGTCCTTCTTGCGATCCATCCAGTAATGCGTTGAATTAGGAATGCCTCGCAGGAAGGCGAAGTTACTGTCGAGTTGTTGAACAATGTACTTTTCGCTCTCCACCATTTCCCGGGTCACGTTCTGCATGTTCGGTGCTCCCCTGAATGTGACATTGATGTTCCTGGCCACACGTTCGCGCGTTAGACGCAAGCACATATACAGCATGTGTCGCAGCGTCACTGCTCGTCGATCTCGGCACCGGATCTCACTTGTTGCCATCGAAAAGAAAGTTGCTTTAACGCTGTCATGGAACTTCCTAGGCTGTCCGAGGTAGATGGAAGGAAACGATAGCTCTTCTACGTAATCCATCCACATCACACAAGTTGGCGTTCTCCCTTCTCTCGGCGCGATCGCAATCTGTCGTCCACTATCGTTTGGTGGATTGCCGATACGATGGTTGCGCAGCTTGACGTTCCGGCGGTGCAACTCCTCCTGTTCGGCCAACATGGGGTGCTCATTAAAGCACATGGTCTGCCGGCGTGCCATTAGCTGAACGTAATCCTGCATTGGCTCGTCAGCCTCATCGGTCAACTGGATGGTGTCAAAGTGGTGGTCGTCATCGGCAACATCTCCGAAATTGTCGTCGCACAGCTGGTTTAGTATGTCCTCATTAACCGTAATGCGAAGTTCGTTCACCTTGTACAAAGGTTGCTCGTTAAGGAATGTTAACCAAGCGTGCACTGCACGCTTGTTCACTGCACCAATTAAGTAGCTGCTTTTGTGGCGAATGCAGCACTTGATATGTACGGTGACGCTTTGATCAGCGCTAAGATCTCGGGGCAAAGCTGTAACCATGCTCTCTACATTGACAGGGATGTTGCAGATTTGACCGATAACCCCAAACTGACCGCCTGTGTGATTTAACCGCCTGACTTGCATGAACGGCAAGTGGGGGGACACCAGCCGCTCAGTAACAAGGTCGAAAAGGGGCAGGTGAGCTGGCAGGTGTGCAAACACAAATCCGTTGCATGTTGCCATTGCCGGCATCCGTCCTCTGGCCAAAGCCAACTTGCATGTACGGCACACACTGTAACCATCGATATGCTCTTCGTGGTAGTAATGGTTGTAGTTATCTCGGGCACGGAGCACACTGGCCCAAGCATGCTTCATAGGACACAAGTCACGTGCGAACCACAATCGGTCACACACACCGCAAACACAGCCAAAGGGGTTTGCTGTAAAGATGAGATGAAAGTGAGTGGTCGTGCGGTAAAGCGCCGTTGATGCCTGTAATGCTGCCACGGTCGCTGCTCACTCATCTCGTGTACATTCTTTTGCCATCCGAGCTTCCTCACGCGCTGCCACATGCTCTGCATCCTTTGCAGCCCTAGCTTGTCGTGCCGCCGCATTCAGCTGCTTTTGTTGCTCGAGCTGGGCAGTTTGTTTGCTCTTTCTGTCTGGTGTCTTTCACTGCCTGTCGTGCTGCCTTTAGCCGGTTTTTTTTCTCTAGATGGGCGGTGCGCTCTGTCTCTCCAGCCTCTTTCGCTGCCTGTTGTTTCGCCTCCTTCAGGCGGTTTTCTTCTTCTAGCTGGGCAGCAAACTCTGCCTCTCTTGCGTCTTTCGCTGCCTGTCGTGCCGCCTTGAGCCGGTTGTTTTCTTCAAGCTGGGCAATACTCTCCGCTTCTCTGGCGTGTTTCGCAGCCTGTCGTGCCGCCTTGAGCCGGTTGTCTTCTTCAAGCTGGGCAATGCTCCCTACCTCTGGCGTGTTTCGCTGCCTGTCGTGCCGCCTCCTTCTGGCGGTTTCCTTCTTCTAGGTGTACAGCGCACTGTGTCTCTCTGGCGTCTTTCGCAGCCTGTCGTGCCGCATTGAGCCGCTTGTCTTCTTCAAGCTGGGCAGTGCTGTCTGCCTCTCTGGCGTATTTTGCTGCCTGTCGTGCCGCCGCCTTGAACCGGTTTCTTCTTCCAACAGGGCAGTGCGCTCAGCGTCTTTCGTAGGTTTTTCTTGTTGCGTCGAAGCGACCGCCTGCAATAGTGACGGGCTTAGGTAGGCAGCCACGAACCGTGGCGGCCTTTTCGCTTTCGGGAGTGGCCGCATAACCATGGTATTGTCGGCATGGAGCGCGTAGTCTTCTGCTGTGGCGTACCACTCGCAAAGCGATCGCTTTCCGCAACACGCTTCCTACCTCTCCTTTCATCAGGCTTAAGCAGCTGTGATGGTGGCGGCACTGAAATGCAAGACGATGGAGAAGCGTTCGCAGGCCTGACAAGAATGTATATGCATAGCGTTCAAATACTCCGCGAGCGTGTATACATCTGCCTGGCAAAGGGGGAAACATTATGAGCTGAAGGCCCAGCGGCCGGTCTGTTACATGCGTAAGTGTGGGACCGCGGTGCCATCCTAGGGGACGGCGCGGAAGCAGTTTTTCCGTCCAAAGCCCTTCTCGTCCTGGAGCTCCCCTCTCTTAAAGCCCGTAACAGATCACATATGGTAACGGAAGTGTATCGTGGCATGTAATGGGCTTTTTGCATGCGTTATTAGAAATTGGAAATTATAATTCGGCGCATTATGAAATGCACAGCTCTAGGGATATCTCGATGAACATTTAGAATACATTGGAAGCAGTGATTTTTTTGTAACTTGTTTGGAGAGCTACTGGTGCTTGCATGCCGGTCCTGTAGGAGGGCTTAGAGAGTCTCGTTAAATCTCGTACGGTGCCCAGATGCTCTCGTTTCAGTGCCTGGATGAGTGGAATTCAGTGCCTGGATGTTGGCTCTTGGTCTCGGTGTGACGTCACCACACTGCCGACAACGGGAGCTAAAAGCACTTCATGCTTAAAAACTGTGGAGTTGAAAATGCTGAACAGAAGCTAGATGCATAAGAGATAAAGTTTGTAATTAAGCTTATTCATCTAAACGCACTTAAGTGTTACTAAGCTCTTCCTGCATCAGTAAATATTACTAAACAATGCTGTCAAGGTGCTACCGTAACAGCGAGAAACAGTGCTCTGGAGCCACAAAGAGAAGTTTATAGTGAGCTCCATAGTACCAGTGGCGATCAAGAACAATTAGTTTTACTATTTATTTGGCTTCATCACTATCATTGTTAAGCAAATATCACTGAAAAACTGCGATCAGGTCCATTGGATCATCGCTTCAACGCAGTAAGCCAGATTTTAGTTGTGCTAATATGAACCTTTTGGCTGACAGTACCACATTCATTATATATGCAGTTTTCGTAGCAGGAAGCACTCACCTGACTGCCCTCCCAATGTTACTGGTTCTTCCAGCTGGACACTTGTTGCATCACAATGCTGCCTGAACAAAAATGCACCAATTGAAAACTTGTTTTTAGTTCTACCCAAAGCAGTGATGTAGAGAGCCATATTCATGTAAAGTAACTAAAAATTTTCAAAGGCTCGCTTACACCGTTGGTTTTTACAAAGGCACACACACACGAATGTGATAATCTTAACTGTATGTTACACTGCATCTTTAAATGCCGACTGTTATAAAAATCAGAGAAAGTTGAAAAAGTTATCTCGGCTTAACCGCGCGTTTGTTCGGGTTCAAATTTCGCACAGAGTTTGCATTTGGTGGTCAGTTTTGTTTTACACTACATTTAGGTGGGGTACTTGTCTGATTTGGTCAGAATTATTTGGAAATCCTCATTGTCTGCGCCGACGGAAAATCAAAACCGAAAGGCTTCGCAGCACTGGTACACATGGCGCCATCTCGCACTTACCGGAGAAACGAGCCCTCTACCGGGGAGGGCGGCGTAGGAGGACTTGGACTCACATAGCCAAGTCACGGCCGTGGCCTTCTCTTGATTGCTGTACTACCGCATTTTCGGTGATGTCTTGCGCTGGTTCGCAGCAGGCAGCACGAAGCAGAGATGATTTGCTCACCAATTTAGCACAGCTGGGTTTCTCCGGTGGGAGCGAGATGGCGCTACGGGTACGACTGCTGCAAAGCCCTTCGGTTTTGGTTCCTCGTCGCCGCAGGCGATGGGGATTTCCAAATAATTCTAACAAAATCAGGCAAGTACCTCACCTAAATGTGGTATAAAACAAAACTGACCGCCAAATGCAACCTCTGTGCGAAATTTGAGCCCGCACAAACGTTTGGTTAGGCCGAGATAATTTTTTTTCGATTTTCTCTGATTTACGCAACACGCGATAGGATTATGAACGGACAAATTACCTTCTAGAAGCTGCCATCACCCTCAGTGTGCAGTTCTTCTGCCACCCTGCTGCTGCTTGCTGTATCGTGTGGGAATCGGCGGAGGCATGGCGCCTGTCCATTCGTATCGATACTGGAAAGCAGTCACACTTTACTCCAAAACCGTGCAGGCACGGTTGAACAGGTTATTTGAAAAGCCGTAGTGGCTCATGCTACGATATGAACTCCATAATAAAAACATAGGGTCACTGAACAAGTCAAAGTTTAATGAAACATACTGACGTTTCGGAAGCCCTACGGCTTCCTTGTTCACAATGGGGAAACCAGGCAAAAAGCATGCGTTTGTCTTCTTCAAAATGCGTCGTAATGATCTTGCGTAATCAGATGGCAGATTTCCTTGCTTCTGATTTAGTGTCCCGGGGGTGGTCTGTATCATCAAAGACTCTAGATGCAAGCGTCTAGAAGCGATCCGTTCTCTGGCAAGCACACGTGCCCCGTCCCAATTTTTGACATGTCCAGTTTCTTGCACGTGTTCGGCCAGAGCGTTAGCAGCACTGCGTCCTCTCACCACGTCATTTTTGTGTTGCTGGATCCGTTTGTACCAGTTTCCGGATTCCCCGATACAATTGCGGTCGCAATCTTCACATGGAATCTTGTACACGACCCCGGGATATCTGTCAGGGGGAAGCGGGTCCTTCACATTGACGAGCTCGTGTCTAAGCTTGCTTGTTGGAACGTGGGCAACTTGCACGCCAAACTTTCGAAATACCCACTTTCGAAATTTCACACTCGATATGAACTCTAGTGTGAGAAAATAGTAACACGGTTTTGGCATTAAGAATATAACAATCACTCATTTTATGTTAATTTTTCAAATTCGAGGTTACTGTGCAGGCCTTACTGGCATACTCATAGGAAGGAACTAGTACTCATGCACCATTTGTAAAAGCCTACCAATTACACACCTTCAATCACACCAAAGACAAGCAGGTCCTTCAAGCTTCTTTTGCCCCGCTGTCCGAAAACGCTGAACATCTTCGCCACTTCGTCAGTGAAAATTGTGCGCAAGATGTTTGCAGTCAGCATTCTTATGTTCTTTCCACCTATTAGTGAAAGCCTCCATGCCTGCAAGAAATATATTGAATGATATTCCACACAATAAAACAAAAGAAAACGCTATTCAATGTATAGTTTGAGATGATATCTTTGCATATAGATGAGTGAAACATTGCTTTGGCCATGTAGTGCTTGCCTCAATGCAGTGAAGGCTGAACCCATTTTAAATATGAATTCATATTTGAAAATTGAAAAAGCCTATCTCAGATGATGGCAGCTTTCCACTGCAACTGTTATTGGTTCTCTTAGCATTCACCAAATTATATACAGCATTTTATGGCCATGAACTAATCCCATAAAAATATTTTTCTTCCGGAAATTTCACAAAATAACTTTCACGGTGTCATGAACTATGATATACAGTACTGCCGGCAGCCATGTATAAGTCTAAGGATTTTTCAAAGAAAAAAAGAAGTCACTGTTGCTACCATTCTTGCAGTAGTGCAGCCAGCGATCAGTGTGAGCACTGATGAGCCTCAGAGGGTGACTGGAATTGGTTCTTGGATTGCACTGCTTGGTCCAGGGTGCCACCTACATACACACATACCATTTCATACCACTTTGTTGTCCTTTGCTTTTCAAAGTTTTCCTTCTCATGAACACTTTCCAGCTGTGGCATGCACGCCAAGGATACTGAGCTTTGTTAGTTCAATCCAGATTGCGACAACTGGCTTAATATGAATTGTGAAACTTGCGTTTCTCACTATAAAGTGATGCCCTTTCATGACACATTGGGCAATGCATTATTGTAGCAAATGTATTTTGTGCATTCCAAAAGCCCTCACTCTAGAGTCAGCCATACAAAGTGTCACGTTCGCTTACCAAGCTGATTCTCGTTTCCTTGTCGCTAGCAATCTGGGACCCCAGATCATTTACATCATCTTCATTTTTTAGAGGCAACTCTAAACGAAGGCCTTCACTGATGTCATCTTTTGTGTTTGTAAGCAATTTGAGGATCTTTTCATTTTGCTGTTTAATGTGTTGAATTTCTTTTAGCAGGATGTATGTTGCATCTGAAAAAGGAACGCCTTTCAATGTACACTTCGCAATGTTAACTATGCTTGAATCTGCCCATCATAAGAATTTAGTGAGCATGGCAATATAAGGCAACTCTGACTAGAGAGCATGAGCTGTATCTACCTTTAGAACAACTTTCATTCCTTAGCCTTTCAACCATGGGTTCGTCAGAGCCTGAAGCATAGCAGGCACATGTTTTTGGGCTGTGGATACTTTTCTTTGCAAATGCCGTGGGACAATGCAGAGGGGCACATCTTTTGGGGCTGCAAACCATGACAATGTGCAAAAATCGGGAAGTCAGCAATCCAGTTCTGCTAGTTAGCAATAAATACAGGATATTGCAAAAGTGCATTTTCTTTCAAATGACAAGAGCATCAAAACTTAAGCAATGTGATCATCATAAAGAGATTCACCGTGGTGGTTTGCAAGGCATTCCTTCAAGCTCACTTTCATCTTCTTCACTGCTTGACAAAACTCTGAAAACTTTTCGTCGCTTGCCACGTCCTCTGTCTCAAAGGTGAGAACTAATTGCTTAGGAAGCCATGAGGTGCACAAGAAGGGGTTCAAATACTAAATTTACTCTTACAAGATGCTGCCGCTAAGATTTGCGCCAGTCATCAAGACCTCAGTCATCAAGAAACAATAACCTACAGCATGGGAGTAAACTACAATTGACAAGTTATTGGTGTAACCCTTAAAAACAAAGATAAAACAAGATATTTCTAGCATTACCACCTTATAAAGTATTCCATTTCTTTCAAGCCAGCATTCTACAGTTCTTGAGAGGCACGAACACCTAAATTCTCTCAACACTCTGAAGACCTAAAATACCATCTGGTGTTTTTGGTACCGTAATCTGTGCTTAAACACACATTAATATAAAAGGCGAAATGTCTGTTGCAGTGCTTAAAGAACACACTGCATATATTTCCTGAATCCTAACTTCATCTGCAGATGTTTGGATATTAGCAGTGGCTTCAGCCCAAGCCAGGAGTGCACGCGCAGTCTTGTATGAAGCTAGAATACAGAAGACAAAAACATTGCTTGCTTAATTAGCTGGTATTACAGAAAGTAAGTGCTGCTCTAACAAACTATGGCGCTGTTTTATTGAATCAGCCTCTGCATGGTGCTGTCATTGCCCATTAAATAGTTATTTCTAATGCCTTAACTGATACTTATGGTCATTATGGCTTAGACCAACCCCATTACAGTTGAGAGTCAATGCCACTAAGCCACAGCAGCAGTTCTCTTAGGAAGCTGTCGGATGCAGTTGCAAACTATTAAGTGAAGGCCAACAAACTTGTTTCAATGGCCATTTTAATCTGGGAGATCAATGCAAAAATTTTATCAAGACAGTGTTACATGAACTCTTGCCTTTTTCAATTATTTTCCCTTAGAATAACATCTCTTGTGTTGCAGTCACATCAAGAACAGTGGGAATGCAAATAAGCAGGTCAGAAAAAAAAGGGAAGCAAGCAACTTCCAGTCCAGCGGAAGGACAATAATCTTGTGGCGAGAATGTGATGGATCTGGAGTCTGCATGCGCTCAACAGCTTTGCTTATGGTTTTCGAGTTTGCATGGCTAGGCCACAAGCAGTCCTCTCCATCAACCCAGTTTGTGGGTGCAACAGCAACTGTGTCATCGCTGGTAAATCGCACCACTGCATACATCTGTAGATGAAAGTCGTTAGTGTCGCCCACGGGATTTCACTTAGGATCATGCTTTTGTGAGCATTAGCATCAAAGCATAGTTTCTGGACATGCATTAAAAAACATTTCGGTTTGTTTTACAACACGTACAGAACATAAGAGTTCACTCTTCAAATACACGAGGTTCATCCAGAGCACACAGAGTATTGGGTGAAGCTAAAACATGGCACCTGGTAAACTTAAACTCAAATCTAAACGTATTGTATTGGACAGATTATGAACAATTAATAGCTTGCTATGATTGGTATGTCTGAAGGAACTTGAATGGTGACAAATTCTATCGGGAATCATTGAAGGAAGCCACGACTCGGTGAAAAAATGTCATTTCATGGTTCACAAGAGCACCTGAAAAGTGTCAACTCCATTTGTAATACTCTTAAATTTTAGTAATGAATCATTAATTGGACACACAACTGAATGTGCTTCATCAGACATTGTTAGCTAACTTTCTGTCCTTCAGATGTCTGCTTTTTATGTTCTGCTTTCAGGATACAGGAGACATTTGCAGATTGTGAACTTCATCATTTAGCTGATTTCGTGCATCAGTTAGATCCACGTTCCGTATCTCAGGCACAGAGTAACAAAGTAAAGATAAGAAAGTATGGGACATTCACCATGCATTATAGAGGCATGCATTTCATTGTGATCGCCAATTCTAAGGTCTCATAGCATGCTTGCGGTATTTCGCAGAACTACTGTCACAAATTTCATGCTGGCATGACTTTGTCTTTCCTTCATTTTTAAGAAATTAGGATGCCTGTCCACCTCACATACACACACAGTATTCATATTCTATGAAAGCTAGAGGCATAATGGGAGAGCAGCTTTTATTTATATACCTAGTTGTTCTGGCCTCGCATGTCTTGTCTAGTATTCAGAGCTAACGTATTGCAAGGGTGCTATGTACTTTGAGTACAGGAATGGCTCTAATTTTAAGTTTCTGTGCACATGCTTTTATGTGCGTTTTTGTGTTGCAGAAATACTTAAGGCAAGTGGTGCATACTCCAAAATTGAAAAGCTTGCCAGCGAGGAGAACTTTGTTATCTGTACGGAGACTCTGCATATCCGTTGAAACCACTGTTGCTGAAGCCCTACGGAAATGCTTCCCTGACACCTCATCAGCAGGCGTTCAACCATGCTATGAGACAAGTTCGGCTAGCTGTTGAATGGGGATTTGGGAAGGTTGCCGCAGAATTCGTGTTTTTAGATTTCAAAAAGAACGAGAAGCTTCTGAGGCAACAGGTGGCACAGATGTACAAAGCTGGGACTATTCTCACCAACTGCCACACCTGCATGTATGGCAGTCAGGTGTCCTCATACTTTGGCCTGTGCCCCCTATTGCTGAAGACTTACTACTTGACGCCATCTTCTACGTAAAATGCCACTCTAATACCTTCAGGCACCACTCAAACCTGCTGAGAGAACATACAGTCCTGCCTCATTAATACGACTCCCGTTAATATGGATGACATGAATTATTGACAACTTTCCTGGGGACCAAACTTTTTTTAATGTGGTCATCCCTTATTAATATGGAAACTCACTGTGTGGTGAATGTACAGGGAAAAATGCTCAGAGCCCATAGGGGCCCATGCATTCTTTTCATGTTTTATTGGGGTTTAACGTCCCAAAGCGACTCAGGCTATGAGGGACACCATAGTGATGGGCTCCGGAAATTTCGACCGCCTGCATTTCCTTAACGTGCACTGACATCGCACAGTACAAGGGCCTCTAGAATTTCGCCTTCATTGAAACTGGGCCGCCGCGGCCGGGATCAAACCCGTGTCTTTCGGGTCAGCAGCTAAGCACCATAACCACTGAGCTACTGTGGCAGGGCACTGCATTCTTGTCATGTTAATATGCACGGCAATCGGTACAGAATACAATTGGTAGAACCCAACATTTCATTTTTGGCTTTCTGAGCACAGCACATCACAGGAGCGTAAAGGAAAAATGAAAATGGCTGACTGATGGCCTTTTTCTTTTCTGGTTTCGTGCTTTAAAATGAAAGGTTGCCAAGTCTGCGCGCCCCCTTACCATTTGCCATATTGCATAAACGGCTCTGAAGGAAACTCTTTCTGCAGCTCGTGCTACATAGGTATTCTAATTCAGCAAGCAGCTCTTAGCCGACAGAGTCATGAGGCCCTGGGATGTGAACAGATGTAGAAGGAACCAGTTCGTCTGGCCACGAGACGCCATGAAGCACATACACAGATCCCTAGGCACATGAGGTGGTACATTATTTCGAGTGTAATGGCACTCAGGTTAATACACTTTGGAAATCCCAAATCTGTGTCTCATCTCGACTTCAATGACCCCCATTATGCACAGAACCATACCTTAATACGTATTTTCTTATTTGCGATTTGTTATTACATCAAGGGACAGTTTTGCTCGGGAACCAAAGTGTCCGTATTAAAGAGGCACGACTGTAATAACCTTTAGCTTGTATCCACAACCTTGAAACAGTGCTTTAAGGGGCTCAGGGAATGTGTCCTTTCCTCATCCGCAGACATGCTAATGAAGGTAATGAAAGTACACGTCTTGCCAGTGAAATAAGGGGTGGTATAGAATGAAAGCATTCATTTTCCACCACTGTCTTTGTGTACTTTATTTAAAGGAGGCATGCAAAGCTAATACAGCAGAGCCTATTTTGTGTAGGACATTGCACTTTCCCACAGTTGTCTTTGTGGACTACAGTTTATCTATTTTTGCAAGCAGGCGGTCCACGATGTTTATCACTGCCTGATGTTTGGCTGCGGAGCGATGACGTTTTTCTGCAAGATGCTGTAGCAGTTCCTCTTGCACCCTGAGCTGTGCTGCATTCTTCTCTGCTTTGCGGCTTGATTCTGCCTCCTTCAAATGTACCTCGGTGAGGGTTCTCTCTCTTTCCCACGCAAGCTGGCTTTCCTCAAGAGCCAGACACTGTGATTCAATCAGATTGTCTTTTTCTTTCATCAGCATATCATTCCTCATCCTCATCTCTAGAAACTCGTAATCTATATTGTCTTGCTTCCTTTTTCCTGCAGAGGACAATTCACAAAACATGTTAAGCATGCAACTAATGCAAATTGCAGCATCACAGGAGCTTCATGCACATGAGCTAAAATTTAGAAAGACAGGTGAAACCACTGTTATTAACATAGCTGACACATGAGCAACCCTTTGCATGTGAGGCCAATGTGAAATGGATAGCCTCACGAGTCGGCACCACTGCCACGGAAAGGTCTGAAGAATGCGGATCAAAGGCAGCAAAGAATACAGCTCCTTTGCTGACATCACAGTTACTTGAAAAGTAATGATGCAAATGCTTTTCGGGTCATAATACTTCAATGTTCTTCACCATCACGTCCCAGGTGTACTGGTGTTATCACTCCTTAGCAAAGAAGCATTCATTTTGTTACCCTTCAATGTCATATATGTGATTGAACAAGCTTTGCTTTCACTTCCCCTCTATTTGTGTTCAATTTTCGCTTCCAGGGATTTTAGAAAGGTTAATTAAGCGAAACTGACACCAAAGTCCTACAAATTTCAGTGTTTCTTTGTGTTTGTCTCTCAGTGTTTGTGTCTCCGAAATCTAAACAATGTTCTTGTTGTTGAGCAAGACTTAGGGCTCATGTGTACATATATGTGACCAGAATAATAATACTGGTATTGGAGATAATAAAAAAAAGCTCTTGAGTGGCGAACCTCTATTTAATGTGCCATATAATCCTCGCATTGCTTACAGTCAACAGTGTATTGCTATACACTTGAGTATGCACTTGTCTCATTTGGCATCATGCCTTGGTATAATGTCTAGCTGCATGACTTCCTGGTCAAGTTGACTCTGTTTTGCAGTAACTATTTCAGAGTGCATACTTAAATCAGTATTAAGGGCTGCTAATTTTGTCTCAGTCGTAGTGACAGCAGTCCATCAATATTCAGCTAGTGAAGAATTGATTCTGGCAGATCACGATTCTTCTTGTGAAGTGGTTATTTTGTTGTAAGTTTCAATAATGTAACCCTTTGGAGTTTTGGTTCCTGGAAATATTTATGGTTGCAACCAGCTTGCACTGTGCAATTTCTGTGCAACTGATGCACCAACAATGTCTAGCGTTCAAAAGGGGCATCGTCTTTTTGCAGGGCTGTTTATTTCTATAAGAACATGTCTTGCAAAAGTATTAAACATGTAGACCTCACTTGCCTCGCTGCAGCTCACTTTGGGTAGCTGGCGGTGAGTACTGGCTTCACACAAAGGCTGGCTCTCAGAAGCTGCTGTAGCAGGCTGCCGATCACTGCTCCCGTCAGCGTCCGGTAGGCTGGTGCAGGAGGCAAACTGCTCCAAGGGCCCCTTTTGCTGCAGATTCATGTTGTCGTCTTCATCGATTACAAAGAGCTGAACCCGTGACGCAGAGTCATCTTGGCTCCCTGAAGTGGCGTACAAAAATCCAAACACATTAATCAGCGACGTCGTGTAAATTTATAACTCTGCAGGTGGCCGCATACTTACACTTTTGCAACAGGCTGTCACCAGTGACGTCCAATACGACGCTACCTGCAGCAGAATCCCGAGTCCATGCTCCAGAGATGCACTTTGCTGGCGCTCAGGGTTCCGACCTTGCTGTCAAGCAGGAGCTTGCGTGCCGAAACGCTCTAATTTTACGCCCGCCCTCCCTCGCTATATCTATTATCTCTTGTAAAAACTTCCCTTTCACTGTACTGCTCTTCATTTCCAGACCTGCGTGTCAACCACGGGAACAGCTTGAAACTTTGGCACTCTTCACGTTTTGACTGTCTTTTCATGCAATCAAAACAACTTACTTGCGCACGTTCACGCGATCGTTGGCCACGTACTGGCTCAGGAGCAGCTCGGCACGCTCACACACAGCGCGAACTGTGAACGCCTTCGCCGAATACTCGCCGAGAGTTCCTGCGATTTCGGTCCACTTGAGCGGGTTTGCGAATGGGTTGCATTCGGGAACCTCGTGCAGGAGCTCTAGGTCAACCGCCACCGAAAAACGTGCACGGCTGGTGACCATGGTCGTCACGTGTACGAAACCAAAACTTCTGGGAAATGAAATAGCATACAAAAATGGCCGTTGCCATGACAACAGTGTACACAGCCTGTCGTTAGGCTTACAGGCTTAATAGACTACTATCTCAAAAGTACCGGCAAGTTATCACACATAACATTGCGTCCCAGTGAAATGACAGAAAGCAGAAGCGAATTCCACCATTTATTGCCAGTTGAGCGCCGAATAACCCAATGACGAGGTATTTTATGGTACCTTCGGCTGGTCGCTCCGGTTCTCTCGTTCAGAGCGACTAAGGCGGGAGCAGCTCCCAATCAGAGGCGGGCGGAAGACGCACCAGCCAAATGCGCAAGCACTCTTCCGAGCAGTGAGAGGGACGGAAATGGCAGCAGAGGGCTACTTCCGCCAATATCAGACCACAGCACCACCCAGCAGCCGATCCCCGCAACCATGCCAGCAACGTTTCGAAAGGGTGAAGCGGCTGTCAGGAGTTAGTGTCTGTTGTCTGTCTGCTAGGTGCAGGCAAAAGTAGGCGAAAGAAAGTATCTGTACCGTCCCAACAGCTTCCCAGTATGGACAATTGACGACCGCTGCGTAGCATCTGCTCTTCTCCCTTTATGGCGGTAAGTTTGCAATACGAAGAACGTGCACAGTGTGTTAAGGCTTTCGGCTCATGTGCTGTTGTCGCAGGCTTTTTCCCGCGCTCAGCCATTGTGTCGCTTGGTGTTCTGTGTGCGTCCCAGGCCACCTTCGAAAGCACATATTGAGGCAGTTTAACATGCAAGTGACTGAGTGAGTTCTACAAGTGGCACGACGTAGCGAAAAATTACTGACTTATGTTGGAACCTCGTCGCGGTGGCTGCTCAAAATGTGTTTACGCCGTGGCACCAGATATTGCGAGCGTTGTAGCTTTGCATATCAAAACCTTTATTTGTTAGGTGCACTTACAGACGGCCCTCCTGTTTTTTTCGGGCTAGCGTGTGGCGGTGTGCATATAGCGAAACTCCACGATCAGTAGTGAAATCGTCAGCAATTGTAAAACTTCCAAAATGTTATGCGATCCCTCACGAAATTTACTACCGGGGTCATAATACACTTTGAGCTGGTTATGTCAGCTCATCAGTGAAATTATGTGTGTTGAAAAGTTATTCATGGGGCTGTGGACTTGGATTATTTTCTTCTTGACAGCTGTTGGAGTTAATGCGCTTTTGATACTGTGAAGATTTTTTTGTTGTTGACTTCTCTGGCAGACTCTCCGGGCATAAATAAATTGCCTTGCCTGCCTGTCATCCATGTGTGAGGAAGTAAATTAAAATGTTGTTTTCCAATTTTTGTTCCTGAACAGAGAGCCAAGGAAACGAAAATGAAGTACATCTGCAAACGGTGCCTGAAGATGGGCAGTCCAGCAGCAGCATCACTTCACCTAATGGTATGTATATATACTCCCAGGTGCTGCCGAGGCCAGTTCTACTGCGCCTGTGGCAGGGCCACCCACGCCCCAGGCAGGGACAGCGAAGGCTGCTCTGCCAACTACAAGCCAGGGAGTGCCGGCCCATGGGTCGACATCCCGCAGGACTTCCCCCCGTCGGGGGAGTCCTGACACTCACCCACCCGCGGCTTCTTCGCGGTCGTCCAGCACCTCTTCCGAGGTGATGGACCAAACTCCCAGCCCGTCTGCTTTACAGCGGCGGAACAGCTCTCTTGAGCGAAAAAAAGGCAGGGCTACCATAACGGCCCCAGAACATAAGTAAACCTCTCGTTGCTCCTACCCCAAAACATAAACATGGCTTTTCTAGTTCAGTGGAACTGTAGAGGAATATTGAGAAATTACGACGACATAAAAAACATTTTAGGGTCAATGTCACCCGTAGCCTTATGTCTCCAGGAAACCAACCTAGGTCCGCAACATATGAACATCCTGAAGCATTATAAAACTTTTAGACGCGATCGTGAGCAGGCAAATAGACTCTCTGGAGGCGTCGCGATTATCGTACAAAGCGGCGTTCCGGCTCGAGAAATAAAACTCAAAACAAAACTTGAAGCCGTTGCGGTCAGTGTCGTCAGCCATAAAACAATTTCTCTCTGTTCTGTATATATTCCTCCACATTCTACATTAACATTAACTACATTCTACATTAACTTATCAATGAACTTCCAGAACCGTATCTAGTAGTTGGGGACTTTAACGCTCACTCCCCTTTTTGGGGAAGCGAGCACTGTGACTCTAGGGGTCAAATAATCGAAGATTTTATCCTCACAAACAATTTATGTCTTTTAAATACAGGAAAAGCCACCTACTGCTCCCCTGCCTCGGGAAAAATGACCTTTTTAGATTTGTCTTTTAGCTCACCTTCTGTTTTTAATGATTTTAAATGGGCTGTCATTGACAACTCATATGGCAGTGACCACCTCCCTATACTAATCACTTTAACATCCCCACCGGAAATAATCCCCACAAGGCCACGGCGCTGGAAGCTTCACCTCGCCGACTGGTCACTTTTTAGAGCAAAGGCAAATTTAGAAAATATACTTTTAGATAATCTCTCCATCGACCAGATAAATGAAAAGTTCACTAATTGTATCATAACTGCCGCACTCAAAGCTATTCCACAGTCGTCAGGAGTGGTGCAACAAAGTCATAAAATATGGTGGACAAAAGAGTGCAAGGAAGCAAAAAAACTACAAAACAGAGCTTGGGGTAAATTTCGCCGGTATCCGACACATGAAAATCTCGTTAATTTTAAGAAGGCAAGAGCCAAAGCTCGGTACGTCCGTCGGGGTGCCGAGAAAGCATCATGGCAGAGTTATATTTCATCCATTAACAGTCAGATGACATCTAAAAAAATGTGGGAGCAGGTTCGCAAATTAAACGGTAGCTTTTCACCATTCACAATTCCGCTTTTAACAACACCTGGCACACAAACAAGCATACAGGAACAGGCAGACATATTGGGGGAACATTTCACTGCAGTTTCAAGTTCATCACACTACACGCAGTCCTTTTTAAAATACAAAAATACAGCTGAAAAACAGCGGCTGCCAACAACTGGAGGTGCAAATGAAAAATACAATAGTCTAATTACCCGCCAAGAAATCAACAGAGTACTGTCTGCCGGAAAAAAAACTGCTCCAGGACCCGACCATATACATTATGAAATGCTTGCACATCTTTCTGAGCCTGCCATAGAAGCACTTTTAAGATTCTTCAACACAGTTTGGATGTCAGGGAAAATACCTGTAGCCTGGAAGAAAGCTATTATTGTACCGTTTCTTAAACCTAGTAAACCCCCAACCTCTCCTAGCAGTTATAGACCCATAGCCTTAACCAGTTGCCTCGCCAAATCCTTCGAAAGTGTCCTAAATATAAGACTAACCTTTCTTCTTCAATCCTGTGAACTTCTTGATATCCATCAGTGTGGATTTAAAAAAGGATGCTTCACTACAGATCACTTAGTCCGCCTTGAAAATACTGTCAGTTCCCCGCAGGGAGGCGTCTGCAGCATGCAGACGGTGAGTGGCGACACCACGGGGTTAACCCGAGCATCCGCAGAGACATCCCCGCAGGGGGATGATGGTGAACAATGCGTCACCACGGACCCGAGCATCCGCGCTTAGCCGTGCGTGGCATCGCCGTGTCCGGGGAAAAGGGGATCCTGGTGGTTGAGCCGATGCCGAGCGTTTGGACCCTTAAGGCCCCTCGGCGGAGGCAACACACCACTTTGGCCCCAGCTTCCTGTAGACGGCACCTCCGGCCTGACCCGACCGGGGGAAATCGGCAGTCGCCTTTTCCTGTTCTCCTCTCCATCTTTCACTTTCCTATCTCCTTTCTTACAACTCTCCTGTATCCTCCTCTTTTCTTCGTTTTTTCCTCTTTTTCCTGGCGGCGAGGGTTAACCGTGTGTGACCAACTACCCTGAGTTGAGTCATATTAGGTTATAGTTAAGGTGTACAGCTGGCGTGGGCAGGACTTGCTTTCAAGTTCCTGTCGCGTCCCCCTGTTGGACTCCATGGTGGGTGGCTGGCACCATGACCGAAAAACATCAATTTTTTATGGCCCCCCCCTTTCAAAACCTGATCGCTCTCTTAAAAGAGTGCGGAACGAAGCATCAGACTTTTTTTCGAAAAAGAAACCTACATTCTCAAAGTTTCATGTGATACATAGCAACAGTGACCAAAAGCAAGCTCGAATAATATCCCCATTTCTTGTAACCAAATGTTTAACAGATACCTTAGGGCCTGGCTACAAGGTATCCAAAATGTCCAGCGGCGACCTACTCCTCGAACTCCGTGAGAGCATCCAATGCTCGAAACTCTCAAACATTGCTTCCATAGGGGACATCTCTGTCTCCGTGACTCCCCACCGATCTCTTAACACAGTTAAAGGCGTTATCTCAGAAGCTGACTTCATCCATCTAACAGAAACCGAAATGCTTGAAGGACTTTCTGATCAAAATGTAATTGACGTGCACAGAATCAAAATCCGCAAAGACAACAAAGAAATAGACACCAAACACATGGTCCTCACGTTTAACACCAGCAGTTTGCCCGAAACAATCGATGTTGGATACCTGAAAATCACCGTCAGACACTACATACCCAATCCCCGCCGCTGTTTTAACTGTCAGAAGTTTGGCCACGGCTCACAGAGTTGCCGCGGCCGCAAAACCTGCGCGAAATGCGCTTCGAAGGACCACCCTTCTGAGGAATGCGACGCAGCCCTACGCTGCGCGAATTGTGAAGGAGATCACGCTGCATACTCCAGGGCGTGTCCGTCCTGGAAAAAGGAAAAAGAAATCATCACCATTAAGACCAAAGAAAACATTTCATTCAAAGAAGCGAGGAGGCGTTTTGCAGTTAACAACACATTCTCCTTCACAGCGAAACCAAACTTCGCTGATGTGGTGCGCGGGGGCGTAGCACCACACAGCGCTCCGGCACCTGCCGCGGCCACTTCCACCGCGCCTGTGGCAGTGCCATCCACGCCCCAGGCAGAGACAGCGAAAGCTGCTCTGCCAACTACAAGCCAGGGAGTGCCGGCCCACAAGTCAGCATCCCGCAGGACTTCCCCCCGTCGGGGGAGGCCTGACACCCACACACCCGCGGCTTCTTCGCGGTCGTCCAGCACCTCTTCCGAGGTGATGGACCAAACTCCCAGCCCGCCTGCTCTACAGCGGCGGAACAGCTCTCTTGAGCGAAAAAAAGGCAGGGCTACCATAACGGCCCCAGAACATAAGTAAACCTCTCGTTGCTCCTACCCCAAAACATAAACATGGCTTTTCTAGTTCAGTGGAACTGTAGAGGAATATTGAGAAATTACGATGACATAAAAAACATTTTAGGGTCAATGTCACCCGTAGCCTTATGTCTCCAGGAAACGAATCTAGGTCCGCAACATATGAACATCCTGAAGCATTATAAAACTTTTAGACGAGATCGTGAACAGGCAAATAGACTCTCTGGAGGCGTCGCGATTGTCGTGCAAAGCGGCGTCCCTGCTCGAGAAATCTCACTCAAAACGAAGCTTGAAGCTGTTGCGGTCAGTGTCGTCAGCCATAAAACAATTTCTCTCTGTTCTGTATATATTCCTCCACATTCTACATTAACAGTCCACGATTTACAAGAACTTATCAATGAACTTCCAGAACCGTATCTAGTAGTTGGGGACTTTAACGCTCACTCCCCCTTTTGGGGAAGCGAGCACTGTGACTCTAGGGGTCAAATAATCAAAGATTTTATCCTGACAAACAATGTATGTATTTTAAATACAGGAAAAGCCACCTACTGCTCCCCTGCCTCGGGGAAAATGACCTTTTTAGATTTGTCTTTTAGCTCACCTTCTGTTTTTAATGATTTTAACTGGGACGTCATTGACAATCCATATGGCAGCGATCACCTCCCTGTACTAATCACTTTAACATCCCCACCGGAAATAATCCCCACAAGGCCACGGCGCTGGAAGCTTCACCTCGCCGACTGGTCACTTTTTAGAGCAAAGGCAACTTTAGAAAATATAGTTTTAGAAAATCTTACTATCGACCAGATAAACGAAAAGTTTACTAATTGTATCATAACTGCCGCACTCACAGCTATTCCTCAGTCGTCAGGAGTGACGCGACAAAACCATAAAGTATGGTGGACAAAAGAATGTAAAGAAGCTAAAAAACAACAAAACAGAGCTTGGGGTAAATTCCGTAGGTATCCGACACATGAAAATCTCTTAATTTTTAAAAAAGCAAAAGCTAAAGCTCGGTACGTCCGTCGCAGTGCCGAGAAAGCTTCATGGCAGAATTATGTTTCATCTATCAACAGTCAGATCCCATCTAAAAAAATGTGGGAGCAGGTTCGAAAATTAAACGGTAGCTTTTCACCATTCACAATTCCGCTTTTAACAACACCCGGCACACAAACAAGCATAGAGGAACAGGCAGACATACTAGGGGAACATTTCGCTGCAGTTTCAAGTTCATCTCACTATACACAGTCTTTTTTAAACTACAAAAACACAGCTGAAAAACAGAGGCTCCCAACAAGTGGAGGCACAAATGAAAAATACAATTGTCAAATTACCCTCCAAGAAATCAATAAAGTACTATCTGCCGGCAAAAAAACTGCTCCAGGACCCGACGAAATACACTATGAAATGCTTGCGCATCTTTCCGAGCCAGCCGTGGACGCACTTTTAAGATTCTTTAACACAATATTCATGTCTGGGAAAATACCGGAAGCCTGGAAGAAAGCTATTATTGTACCGCTTCTTAAGCCTAGTAAACCCCCAACTTCTCCTAGTAGTTATAGACCCATAGCCCTGACTAGTTGCCTTGCCAAATCCTTCGAAAGTGTCCTAAATATAAGACTAACCTTTGTTCTTCAATCTGGTGAACTTCTTGATATCCATCAGTGTGGATTTAAAAAGGGATGCTGCACTACAGACCACCTAGTCCGCCTTGAAAATACTGTCAGAGAAGCTTTTATACACAAGCAACACTGTCTTAGCGTCTTTTTTGATTTAGAAAAAGCATATGATACAACCTGGAGGTTCGGGATCCTCCAGGACTTAGCTGAGCTTGGCATCCGTGGCAGAATACTGAACTCAATTAAAGACTTTTTGACTAACCGTTCATTTAATGTCCGTCTAGGCTCAACCCTCTCAAGGGATTTTATTCAGGAAAATGGAGTGCCTCAAGGGTGTATTTTAAGCACAACTCTTTTTATTGTAAAAATGAATTCTCTTAACAAAATTATACCAAGGTCCATAACATATTCAGTCTATGTCGACGATCTTCAGATAGCGTGCACATCTTCCAATATATCTACATGTGAAAGACAAGTACAACTTACAATCAACAAACTGGCAACATGGGCAGACAAGAATGGTTTCCAGTTCTCACCACAGAAAACAGTGGCCTTACTTTTTTCGCTCAAACGAGGCTTGCACACAGATCCCACATTACACCTAAACCAAACCAAACTGCCTTTAAAAAAAGAACACAAATTTCTAGGCATCACCTTCGATAAAAAGCTTACTTTCCTGCCTCACATAAACGCACTAAAGAAGAAAGCGTCGCTATCACTGAACATACTTAAAGTCCTTTCACGCAAACACTGGGGTTCTGATCGGGTATGCCTTCTACAGATTTATCGCTCTGTAGTACGTTCTGTTTTAGATTATGGCTGCATAGTGTATGGATCAGCAAGGCCGTCGTACTTGAAGCGACTGGACCCTGTGCACAATATGGGTTTGCGTCTTTCAACTGGTGCTTACAGGACATCACCCATAAAAAGCCTTTACGTAGAAACCAATGAACCACCACTTGCAGACAGACGAACAATGCTCACATGCTCATACATCTTAAAGATCCGTTCCCAGCCTAAACACATCTGTTACCCACTCGTTACAAAGTGTCCATCTCGAACACTATTTACCAACAAACCTCTAGCAATCAGACCACTTCTTCTCCGCTTTGAAGAGAAATGCCAAGAACTAGACATAATGAACATATTACCTAATATTGCCCGCAAACCTGATCCACTCCCGCCTTGGTACTGCCTGCCATCTGTGTGCGACTTCACATTAACACAATTTCGGAAAAAACTTACACCACATGAACAGATATTACAAGAATATTTAGCACTCAAGGAAAAATACAGAGAATACGAAGCATTTTATACCGATGGATCAAAATCTGCGCACTATGTGGGAAGTGCTGTAGTTCAGAATAATTGGGAAAAAATAGTACGGCTACCTGAGTGTACATCCATTTTCACCGCCGAGGGTTACGCAGTCTTGGTGGCTGTAGAAAAAATAATAAATGAGAACATTGAGAACAGTATCATTTACACTGATTCTCTGAGCATACTAACCTCACTTCACCATAGAAATGCAGTGACACCACTAATTGGTAATATCATACACAACATAAAGAGCGCCACAATACAGGGACAAGACATAAAATTTTGCTGGGTTCCCAGCCACATTGGAATCACTGGCAATGAGAAGGCGGATGAATGTGCTGCGAAAGCTCGCAACAAAGAAATAAAGAAAGTGAACATCCCCTACAATGACTGTATGAAGTTGGTACAGTGCAAGCTAAGAAATAAATGGCAGTCGCAATGGAATATTGAACGAAATAATAAGCTCCACTTAGTAAAACCATTTATAGAAGAATGGAAGTCATGCTCCCACCAAGAACGTTTCATCGAAGTTATTTTATGCCGCCTCCGTATTGGACACACACATCTCACACACAACTTCCTACTTACAAAAGAAGACAAACCTGTTTGCGAAAAGTGCGGAGATGAACTAACAGTAAACCACATATTATTCTCATGTACAGAACTTGATTCACTAAGAAAAAAACATTTTACTACCTTTTACAAAGAACACATTCCTTTTCATCCAGCATTGATTTTAGGCAAAGATGCACTTGTCAGTATACCGTGTGTTTTTAGCTTTTTAAGGGAAGCCAGTATTCTTCATCACCTCTAATCTACTCACCCTGTGCTTCGCTACATACAATTATACACCTCAGCCACTTTCTCAATCACGAGAAGGAGGCTGAGGTCTTTATCTGAGCTGTTGGGAGCCTCGAAATCCTTGCCGAGCCAAGGATGTCTGCGGAGGTAACCCAACCTTTAAAAGTTTCTGCTATCAGACATTTTTTTAAAATTCTTGTCTTTCTTCAGCTAGTTAGTAAAAATAACTTTTAGGCCCTTTACACCACCGTTTTTATCCACTTTGTTTTCAAACTCTGCTCAAGCATATTTTCTCCATACCTTGTTCTTGGCGCATGATAGCCTTAGCTGCTTATGCGCCAATAAACCCAACACAACACAAAATACTGTCAGAGAAGCTTTTATACACAAACAACACTGTCTTAGCGTCTTTTTTGATTTAGAAAAAGCATATGATACAACCTGGAGGTTCGGGATTCTCCAGGACTTAGCTCAGCTCGGCATCCGTGGCAGAATGCTCAACTCCATTAAAGACTTTTTGTCTAACCGCTCATTTAATGTCCGCCTAGGCTCGACCCTTTCGAGGGACTTCATTCAGGAAAATGGAGTTCCTCAAGGGTGCATTTTAAGCACAACTCTCTTCGTTGTAAAAATGAATTCTATTAGAAAAATAATCCCAAGGTCCATTATGTATTCAATGTATGTTGATGATCTTCAGATAGCATGTACATCTTCCAATATATCCACATGCGAACGACAAGTACAGCTTACAATCAAGAAAATGGCAACATGGGCAGACAAGAATGGTTTCCAGTTCTCAACACAGAAAACAGTGGCCTTACTTTTTTCACTCAAACGAGGCTTGCACACAAATCCAACATTACACCTCAACCAAACCGAGCTGCCTTTCAAAAACGAACACAAATTTCTAGGCATCACCTTCGACAAAAAACTAACTTTCCTGCCTCACATAAACGCACTGAAAAAGAAGGCGTCGCTAGCACTGAACATACTGAAAGTCCTATCACGCAAACACTGGGGTTCTGATCGGGTATGTCTTCTACACATTTATCGCTCTGTAGTCGGTTCCGTTTTAGATTATGGTTGCATAGTGTTTGGATCAGCAAGGCCATCGTACTTGAAGCGACTGGATCCTGTGCACAATTCGGGATTGCGCCTTTCGACTGGTGCTTACAGGACGTCACCCATAAGTAGCCTGTACGTCGAAACCAATGAACCACCACTTGCAGACAGACGAACAATGCTCACATGCTCATACATTTTAAAGATCCGTTCCCAGCCTAAACACATCTGTTACCCACTCGTTACAAAGTGCCCATCACGAACACTATTTACCAACAAACCTCTAGCAATCAGACCACTTCTTCTCCGCTTTGAAGAGAAATGCCAAGAACTAGACATAATAAACGTATTGCCTAATATTGCCCGCAAACCTGATCCACTCCTGCCTTGGTACTGCCTACCATCTGTGTGCAACTTTACATTAACACAATTTCAGAAAAAACATACTCCACATGAACAGATATTACAGGAATATTTAGCACTCAACGAAAAATACGGAGAATACGAAGCATACGAAGCGGGGGTGACGGTTGTTGTATGGAACAGCGAACGAGGGAGAGAATAGTGCGAAATCATGATTTTTCCTGTTCCAAAACCGGCCGCCAGGTGCCTGGAGTGCCAGGCTGGTCGACGCTCGCTCGCGCGATAACCTTCAAATCGCGCTCGACTGTACTATCTCTGTGATAGGGGTAGCCAACACTTGTCACATCGTTGTCTTTGAGCGAATCAAGGAGGGCCCAAAAAGTGTCTGAACAGAGGCTCTTCTTTTGCAGCATAGGCGAAATCTTGATTTCAATTGCGCGGAACATGTAATAGAGTTCCCATGATTGCTTCTTGATGCTCCCCTGCTTCAATTCTCTCCCTAGAGTGAGAAATGCCTCTGGGAATTCTGAATGCTACTGATTCACTCCTGACACTTCTCATATTTCAGAAAGGATTTTACGAGGTAACCACACAAGTAGTATATGACGCAATCCTCGGCTGATGATGTGTAATATCCGTGATCGGAAGCGATGCTTTCCCTGACTTGTGCGGATGCGTAGATTTCAAACAACTTCCCCTCAATGGTCTTCTGAAGCGGCTCACGTGATGCAAGCCGTTCTTTTCTCCCAGCCTTCATCGTCTCGTCAACAGTGGCAAGAACGAATGTGTGTTCTTCTATCGCATTGCTACCAACACAAGCGCTTATCGGTGCGTACAAACTCAACAGCCTGTATATCTGAGAGAAGCCTGTCAGAGTGGGATGGTCTATCACCTCCGTAACTTCTGGTCAGCCCAAAAAACCTCTGAAAAATAAGATGCATGACTGTTTTTTAAAGTTAAAACGTACATTGAAGTCGATTCTTAGGCATTCCAACTCTAAGGAGATTGAAAATTTTCGAAATATATGTGCAATTTAAATAAACGGGACCATTTTCCATAAGGTTTCCGGGTGTTCTGCATGTTCGAAGTAATTAATTAAGTTCAACTTAATCAGAGTCCACAAGTAAAAGAAAAGAAATTGCTCCCGTTTGTACTGCTTAACTCTAAAGTATCCTGAGTCAGCTTTCCGGTAAGTACATAAGATGCTCCTTGGGACAAAAGATATTTCGTGAGGTCTAGGACTGACGCAAGAGTAACACAGAGATTCAGTGGTAGGTTACGAAGCAAACGTAACAGTTCCTTGAGAAATGTGGTTCCTCTCCATCAGATTTGCTACATCAAGGAACTTCTGGATGACCTGGTAGGTGAACCAGGAGGAAAAAAACAGTCAACAATGTTAGAGAAAATTTGCACCCATTTGCGAGATTTTTCGTTTATATGTACTTACCCCCATTTCCTTCGAGGAGCTTGTTATTCCAAACTGAGGCAGTTTTATGTTTAAGGCATCAAACAGAATTCACCATGAGCGTGAACTCGCTAGTGGAATCACAGTCTTCCAGTCCGGGCTGCTTGAGCTGCTGGTAGACCCTTAGCCCGACTGCAGTATTGCGGCTTAATAGCTACAAAGAAAGCAATGAATACAGTGCTTTAATGTGTGTCGCAACCGCGCCAAGGAGTTCTAGTTCGACTGTAAATTTGGCACACTTCAGCACCTTTACTTACCTGAACAGCCAGCCGGACATTTATTTTTCTCATTTTGTCAGGGCTGACGTGCTCTCTAGTCAGTTTAGGCACGACGCATAGCTGCTGTTTGCTATCAACTTCCTATAGTATCCGGTAGTGGTGATAGTTGATCTTGTGATCTTGTGCAAGCTTGCAAAAACTTGCAGATCGAAAACAAATATGTTGTGTCTGCACTTCTTTTATTACACAACTAAGAACACAATACAAGACTGACACACAACATGGGAGCCTAGAGTTCCTGTATATGCTCCTGGGAGCCATGCCGGCAGCACACCACACACTCGCACGGCGTTGACACACACATACACAGCTTGTGCCCTCAGTTGCCAACACACGCACAGTACGCCGCTGGTTTTGGCACACAACACTTCCTCCCTCGTAATTTTCTTACAAGTCCAGTTTCGACGGCGGTCGACGTATCTTAACTGGACGACTTGTAGTATGATCAGGGAGGTTCGCGGGGACTGCTCGAGGAGTATTAAGTTTGTCCTCTGGTACACTCACACACGGATCACGTTGAGGTGATGCAGATCTGTCTTCATCTGGAACACGAGCAGGTGATGTCTGAGAGTCTGGGGAGGTGTTTGTATGCCGGTTTGGAATTCAGCTTCCGGATCCAGATGACGTTTGTCGTCGGTGTAACCCCTGCACAGTTGATCAATGTGACGCCTCCATGTTGTTCCTCCAACTTCCACTTCACACGAAAGAGGTCCTGTTCTGTTTGTAACTGTTCCGGGCACTGCGAGCGGCCGAACCGGCCGCGTCGCGCGCCTTCTTCTTGTGGTTCTTGATGACAATGGTTTGAAATGCGGGGACACGGCGCGTTCAACTGTCTCCTCTGTGAGGGAATCACCGCCGTTGCACCGTGTTTAGCATAGAGTTTCTTACTATTACCTAGAGGGAAAGCTGGCGACCCGTCTATGGGAGTTTGCATGGAGACCCCACGTGACCACTTCAGCCACCATGGGCGCTCAAAGCATCATGGGGCGGTGAGCTACTTGTTGCGGAACTGCAACTTTTGGCCAAAAAATAATAAAAAAAAATAAAGCTGTTTGATAACTACAAACGTCCTAACATTCAATATTTTGTCTAATGATTGCAACAAACGAGCAGAAAAGCATTTAAGTGCAAAGTTTGCCCAAAATAAGAGACGACTCGCTCTCCTATTGGCCAAGTAGTGAACACTATAAAAACAAATATTTCGTAATTAACAGGCGAACTTTTAAAAGTAGATATGTTCCCAAAAAAAAAGTTGTTGCTTAAATACTATAAGAGGTTTTTTAATGGCATTTTGGACAAGTGAAACCTTTTATTGGCGTCATGTGTCGTCGCGTTTTCACTACTATGGGTTTTGCCCACTGCGTTCGCGCGAAAGTCGTCTGCGCACACACGAACAGCGTTTTCGGAATGAAACGTCTTAGTAGTGCCACTCCGTGTTCCCGAAAAACTACGACTGTGCCGCAACAAGTAGCTCACCGCCCCATGATGCTTTGGGCGTCCATGGTGGCTGAAGTGCAGCGCCGCCAGCTTTCCCTCTAGGTAATAGTAAGAAACTCTATGGTGTTTAGGGAAGGTGGAATGAAATGATAGTGATGAAAAGGGTCCGGGTGAATGGCAATGAAGGCAAGCAAGGGACAAAATTACGGCCAAAAAGGCGGAAAAAAGAAAATATGTAGTAGTAGTAAGTGGTTATTTATTGTGCATTTGATACGGCAGATAAAAGAATATTTGCTGCCCCGGCATCTGCTATCGCGACAGGAAGCACCTGAGCTGGGGCAGCGAAATAAAGGATAGCAGGCAGAGTGTAGAAGTGAAAGAAAAGTGGTGAGGGGACAGTAGAAAGGACAGGGGGAGGGGTACACTTTCAATGAGGCTATTTACATATCTACAAGTCAAAATATACATATATACAATGCGCACGCGCGTGGAGATATGC
This sequence comes from Amblyomma mixtum, assembly GCF_055824585.1. Classification (NCBI taxonomy): domain Eukaryota; kingdom Metazoa; phylum Arthropoda; class Arachnida; order Ixodida; family Ixodidae; genus Amblyomma; species Amblyomma mixtum. The sequence continues at coordinate 20,899,756 of NC_143017.1, forward strand.
GCGAGCGTTCTCCATCATAATAGTGATTATTGCCGCGGTAGTGCGCTGGGGGGAGGGGGGTGAAATGGGGGAAAGCTCAGCCTGGTAATTGCCTCCACGTGGGGGTCACCGCAACCGGGCTTTGCTGGGAAGGGGATTAATAGAATAGGGGAGAAGAAGCGGGTCGGGGTCGTGGCTGGGCACAGGGCAGGAGAGTCCGGCGCGAGGGCAAGGCAGAAGGCGTCGCTGAGCAAGGCCAGGGTACGGCGGCACCTGCGCGTGTCGGCACAGTAACGTCCCCGTGGTAGACGGTGGCGAAGCGGTCGGCTCTTCCCGAGGTCCAGAAGAATCCGGGGCGGGAGTCAGCCGTGGTTGCCGCCGTCCTCGGCGCGCACGGGCAACCTGATCCTACCTCGGGAGCCGATCATCTAAGGCCACACACGGGGCGCACACACACAACACGCACAGGCGCAGTCACTGCCGTTCGTTTGGGCGGCGAACGCGATAAAACGGGTCGGGCCGTAGGCCGGGGCGTGGTAGCGGCCGCGGACGTCCGCGATGAGCGGGCCCGTTGCAGACGGCGGCGAAGCGACAGGCTGGTCCCGATGTCCAGAAGAGTCCGGGGAGGGGGTCGGCCGTGGGAGCTGCCGTCCCCAGCAGACACGGGCGGCCTGATCCATCCTCGGGGGCCGGACGGCTAATGCCGCAACTGGGCGCACGCTCGCGACGGTGCACGAGCACGGACACGGTAGGACCGGAGGCCGGCGCACAGGGAGAAGCGTGAGCGAGCCCCGGCGATGTTGTTCGTTCGAGAGTCAGGCACGGACTGATGATGATGATGATGATGATTGCTTTGGGGTATTCTTGGGAGGGGATACTGGTCCCGACGTATGTTGGCCAGTTGGTGGCATCACTCTTGGGGACCAGGGGAAGGGGTAGGGGGATGTAGGGAGGGGAGAGGGGAGGGGGTATGGTCGTCGCCTCGACGGGAGCGGTCCGTGTCCACGTGGGGAAGAGCGAGGCGGCCGCGCCGGGATTGGCCCGAAAGCCGCGCGGACCTCGCGGAGCAAGGGCGCGGCGCCGCCAATGAGAGGGGCGCGCGGCGTGCACGCAGAATGCTGGAAAGCGAGGCGCGCGCTGGGACGATCATGGAGGAAAAAAAACTGAGGAGGGAGCGTCCGGCGACAACCTTGAAGCCTAGTCTTAACAAGTAAAGATATAGCAAAAAAAGGAGAGTGTGTCCCCCCGTGATCGCACCACGTGATAGCGTGCGGTAAAGTCTAGCCCCGCTGCGCGCGCGCATGCGCCGATTAGCGCGGCAGGCTAACTGTAGATCAACTTCCTTGCTGTAGACGCCCGCGCCGCGGGTCGCGCATACGCGCGCACTAAAACATACCGGAATGAAAACATAAAGGACCGGCTCGGAGAGCGAAAAACTGAGGGAGAAAACGACTTCAAAACACTCGGCTTGCGAACGCTGGCCGCGTGACGTCATGCTCCCTCCTTAGTTTTTTTTCCGTCCACCCGCGTCAGAGCGGTGCAGACGTGCGTCGCATGCGCTCCCGCCAAGCAGCTGTTTTTCGGCGTTCAACTTGGGCCTGCGGGCCGGTAACTACCGCGAACAGATCCGGCTTCTCCCTCCGTGCAAGGGGACACTGGATTTCGGGCAGACGGTGGACTATTTCACATTTCATGGGACTTTTAACCTCTCGGACGCGTGAGAGCTAGCTAGGCCTAACGCCCAGACCTAGCGTAGCTACCCGTGCATCGACGGGAGCCGGCCCCTGGGGCGGCCCCGTGACCACCACGATGATCAACGCCGTCGACGGAGATGAACTGGCACCCTCGGAATTTGAGAACGGTGAGTGGGAGACCGTTCTCAGCATGCACGACCGCATGAAGAAAAAAGGCGGGAAGCCTGGAAACGCCAGCGGAAACGCTGGCACGAACGCCGCCGCGAATTTCGGCGGGAACGCTGGCGATCACGGCGCCGGGGTGAAGAAATCGACTGCCACTCAGAAAAAGAGGCAAGACCCGAACATCCGAAAAAGGGCACCAATGCCGAAGCTCCCGGAGAGCGACTATAAAATAATCTTCAGGCCCAGAGGCTGGAACTTGAACGATTACGTGCCACGTCACCTACTGCAGGCCACCTGCGCGGCCGCGCAACTACCATACGGAGATGTCCTGGACGAAGACACTTCAAGAATCAACTCCGTGAACAACACGTACACGATCAGCACACCGAATCGTCAACGCGCGAGCACCTACGCGAGGATAAAGACGATAGTTATCGGGGAGAAGACCCTCGCCATGGCACCCTACGTCGCGGCTCCCGACGACGCAATTAAGGGCGTGGTATACAACGCCTATGATATCGGAACACCGGAAGAAGTCCGTCAAGGATTCATCAAACGCAACCCGGACATCGAAGTACTCAACGCCAGAAGAATTGGCAAGTCCAGATCTATTCTCATCACCTTTGGAGAGAAAAAGCTTCCCAGACAAGTCTTCTACTGGGGATCAGTGTTCATCGTCTACCCGTACCGAGAGCGGGTAGAGACCTGCTACAACTGCAGGAAGACGGGACACAGGACGGATGTGTGCTATAAGCCATGGGTAAAGCGTTGCCGCATGTGCGGCGAAGACCATCCAGACCCACCGGAGGGAGAACTGCCGACATGCAAGCCCGAATGCATCGTATGCGGGGGGCCACACAACACCGGCAGCCGGAATTGCAAGTATCGGCTGGCAAAGAAAGCACCTTTTAAAGCCAAGAACGACCTGGGGCAACTTGACTCCGGACACCAACCAAGACCGAAGACCAGGGACCACAGCGGCACCCGCCAAGGCCACCGGGGGAGAAGCAGATCGAGCTCCTTCCCACCATTACCGGGGACCGGAGGCGCCAGCTCGGGTCCTGACAGAGAGAGCAGCTCGAGCAGAGGAAGAGGCTCAAGCAAGGACAGAGACGCGGGCAAAAAGGTGAGCTGGCCAGATAAGGCCTCTTCTTGGGAAACCGCTCGGGAGAAGGAACTGGTAGAGCAGCTCGCTAAGAGGGACAGAGAGCTAGACACCTTAAAGAAGGAAATGGCGGAGCTGAGGAAACTCATTCACGCTAACACAAAACAGCCGAAGGTGGTCGAAAAACCTCCTTTGCAACAATCACAAAACGCGAGTCAGGCGCCCCCGCGTGACACATATGAAGGGGGAGACATTCAAAACGCAATGGATACAGACACCAGAGTCCCCTTGAAAAGACCTCTACCCAGAGAGGAAAACACAGACGACAGTACTCCCAAAAAGGCGGCAGAAAGTCCTAACGAGGACGCATCGGCTAAAACCCACATGAACGTTAGGCCGGACATGAACACACTAATGAAGCGGGTTGACGCTCAAGACGCTAGAATTGATGCCCTTACCGCTAGGGTAGACAAAATAGCCGAACGTGCTGACAATCTGACGGCGGAATTCGTCACGTTCAGGGAACGAACCATGGGTTGCTTCCAGCAAATTCTGGAACAACTAGCAAACATAGAAGCCAGGCTTCCCCCTGTTGCCGGCAACACCCTCCCCTCGCTGCAACCGCAGCAGCAGCCTCTATAGGACATCATGGCCCCTAGCCAACAAATTAGAATCTGGCAGTGGAACTGCAGAGGCTTCCAGTCCAAAAGATGGAACCTGCAGGCATACATTCAAAAAAACATAACCACACCGGACGTAATCACGCTGCAGGAGGCAAGCGGCATGGTCAAATTAAATGGCTACGCCGCGTACACCCCGCAAGAAGTGCAAAAAGAGCACAAACCCAAGTCGTTCACGGCCACGCTAGTGCATAGAAATCTAACGGCAACACAACACGCGCTCGAAAACACAAGCGAGGACTACGTGATGTTAGAAATAATCCCAAACAGAAAGGGGGACAACAGTCTCTTTATTCTGAATATATACAACTCACCGAAAAACCGGGGCACAGGGCTGGCGGACCTATTACGTAAAGCCATTAGACTATCTTATAAGAAGGGATTAGTAATCACGGGGGACTTCAACGCCCCGCATCCGGCATGGGGATATCGAACGGCCTCCCCTAAGGGAAACAAACTATGGACAGAAATCCAAAACTTAAGGCTCACGCTACTAAACAACCCGCAAGACCCCACGAGGATAGGCAATAGCGTCAGCGTAGACACGTCCCCAGACTTGACGCTAGGCAAAGACCTCGAGGGTGAACGATGGTCAAACACAGGACACACCTTGGGTAGCGATCACTACATCATAGAGATTGAAACACAAACCAGGCCGATGAAGGGGAAGCTGCGCGAAACGAAGCTGACAGACTGGGACACCCTCCGAAAAGTCCGGGACAGAACCGCTCCGAGGGAGATATCGGATCTAAATCAATGGGTTGAGACACTCAAAAAAGACGTAAACAGTCACACTAGACAGACCCCAACCACCGAACATGACATCACAGACTCGAGGCTAGCCCACATGTGGGAAGCCCACGAGAGCCTCTTGAAGAGGTGGAAAAAACAGAAACACAATAGAAGGCTAAAGAAGAGAATATCGACACTCGAAAAACAGATAGAAGACTACACAAACGAGCTTCAGCGTCAACACTGGGGACAAATTTGCGATGAAATGAATGGAAAGCTAGGGTGCAAGAACACGTGGCATCTTCTTCGCCACTTACTAGACCCAGGACAAACAAAGTCGGCGGCACAAGGGCAGCTTAAACGATTGATTCACAAATACCAGGGAACAGCCGCGGACCTAATAGAGGAACTGAAGAGCAGGTACCTTAACACAGACAAAGGGGGTTCATCTCCAGCTTACCAAGGAGCAGAGAACACACAGCTAGATGAGGACATCTCGATAGCGGAGGTATGGAGAGCAATGAGTCAACTAAGAACCACGTCGGCAGCGGGGGCAGATGGGGTAACCAACAAAATGCTAAGGAATCTAGATCTAGTCTCGGTCACGGCAGTCACAGATTACCTAAATGAGATATGGAAACGAGGTAGTCTACCTTCACAATGGAAACATGCCAAAGTAATCTTTATTCCAAAACCCGGGAAGAAACTTGAAGTGGGCAACCTCAGGCCGATATCGCTAACGTCCTGCCTGGGGAAGCTGATGGAACATGTCATATTAAACAGACTCCAGGAATACGCAGAGGAAAGGGAGGTATTTCCTGAAACGATGCTAGGCTTCAGGGGCAAGTTGTCCACGCAGGACGTCATGCTCCAGCTCAAAGCAGACATCATAGACCCGCCCAACAAAGGGGGCGCCAAAACTATACTGGGCCTAGACCTACATAAAGCCTTCGATAACGTCAAACACGAGGTCATACTAACTAATCTGGCGGAGATTACCCCTGGAAAGCGGACCTACGATTACGTAAGGGACTTTCTAACCGGCAGAACCGCAGAAATAAATCTAGGAGATATCCAGTCAGAAACTATTAAGCTGGGAGATAGGGGAACTCCGCAGGGCTCAGTGCTCTCTCCTTTCTTATTCAACCTGGCGTTGAAGAACCTACCGCCGCTATTGAAGACTGTCGAAGGTATAAACCATACGCTATATGCGGATGACATAACAATATGGACGCATACAGGAAACGATGGGGAAATAGAACAAAATCTCCAACACGCGATCGATATTGTCCAGGAATACGCAGAATGGGCAGGACTAAAATGCTCGCCAAGCAAATCCGAACTTCTGGTGATCCGGGGGGCTAGCAAACGCGATACCAACGCAGGAGACATTCACGTACTGGTAAATGAGACTCCGGTAGCCAGAGTTGACAAAATCAGGGTCCTAGGACTTATAATACAGGACAATAGAAAGAACACAGAGACAATAAACAGGCTTAAGTCCACAATTAACATGACAACCAGGCTCATAAGGCGAATAGCTAACAAAAGACGGGGAGTCAAAGAGAAAGATCTCTGCCGAATGGTTCAGGCTTTCGTGATAAGCAGAATAGTTTACGCCGTTCCCTACCTCAAGCTAGGGCTGGCGGAACAGAACAAAATAGATGGGATCATAAGGCAGGCATATAAAGCAGCATTGGGGCTGCCCCACTGCACTCCTACGGAAAGACTTCTTAAACTGGGGATCTACAACACCACCACGGAACTATGCGAGGCACATATATTTGCGCAATTAAGGAGGCTTGCGTCCTCACCCCCGGGGAGAAAGATCCTGAGCAACCTAGGATTACATGATAAAATTCCGGAAAGAAACGCGCAGGCAAAATTACAGACCAAAGTTAGAAAATTACTCACTATTAAACCACTTCCAAAAAACATGCACCCTGCTTTTCACGAAGGCAGGAGGAGAGCCAGAGCAAAGGCCCTTGAAGCCAAGCTCGAAGGCTCGGAACACACAACTTATGTAGACGCGGCGGAATACGAAGGAGGCGACTCCTTTGTGGTCGTGGCCGTGAACGACTCGGGTGAAACATTAACGGCCGGTTCGGTCAAAACAAAAAACTCAGGGACAGCGGAGGAGGCGGCTATCGCCATGGCAATGGCCAGCACCAAAGCAGTCACCATAATTAGCGACTCCAAGGTGGCTATCAACAATTTTGCGCGGGGTATGATCTCCCAGGAGGCAGAACGAATATTAAGACATAAAGACTGGGACCAAAGAGAGGTGGAACTAATATGGGTGCCGGCACACTCGGGGAACAGGGGAAACGAGTTGGCTCACAGTATAGCTCGAGGTTATGTCAGCCGAGCAGTGAGCCGGGTCGAGTCCCCAAATTTCACGAGAGATGCATTCATATCATTTCACGAATACACCAATCAGTTTAAACTGGAAAGGAGGATCTATCCGCCACCAGACAAAAAGCTCGACAAAAGCCAGGAGGTAACGTGGCGTCGGCTCCAGACGCGAGCCTTCTTTAGCCCGTCGAGACTAGCACACATGTATCCAACACAATACAACGCTACTTGCAAACAATGCGGCGAGATAGCCGGATATGACCACATTTTATGGAGCTGCAAAAAGGCGCCGCCACCGGCGGACCTACTACCAGTCCCTTCTCTAGAGCGGTGGGAGGCTATACTGGCCAGCTCAGACCCGTTGACGCAAGTCCGGGCCACTGAGTGGGCTCACAAGGTCGCCAAGAGCCATGGGCTCGAAGCCACCTAGTATAATGCCCACTAGGGCTCAGTGCTGACAATAAACGTTTTCCAATCCAATCCAATCCATGGGGACGATGAAGTGTCGTGCACCTCACAGTCTTGAACGCAGGTCACACGCTCCAATAAATGTTAGCAGGTGACGCAGGGCTTTGATTTGGCTCCCACGGGAGCGTGGAGGGAAGAGAAGGTCTTCCAGGGTGGCGCACGGCAAGCCGAGGTCTCTATACCCCTGCTGCATGAGTGAGCGCTCCCGTGGGAACGCAGGGCACACGCACAAAATGTGGGTCATAGATTCCTCTGCACCGCACTGCGAGCACAGTGATGACGGAGGGTCACAGAAGCGGTGGAGACGGTCGGCGGTCCACCCAGAGCCAGTGCGGAGGCGGAGAAGCAGGGCGTAATCCGCCCACGCGAGTTTGCGTGGGTCAACTGTTGTAAACCTGGCTGCGGTGGCCACTCGTGGGTCAGGGTGGAGGCGCCGAATGGTGCGTCGCAGGGTTAGTTTAGCGTTGTCGTAGGGGGTGACCAGTCGCGACAGGGGCACTTTCGGATCGAGAGCGGCCCGGGCTAGTTGGTCAGCCGCCTCGTTCCCCTCAACGCCAACGTGGGAGGGGACCCACTGGAGAGTTATCTGGCAGCCGCGGGCACCGAGCAGATGAAGCTTGAGCGCTGTGAGTTGCAGCAGGCGAGAGCCCTTCTCGGTTTGTTGGAGGGCTTGCAGCGAACTCCTGGAATCCGTGAGGATGGCTGCTTGGCTGACGGCCGGGTTGGAGCTAAGAATGTCGGCCGCGAGCGGCTGTCAGCTCAGCCGAGAGGGACGATGACGGTGTTTTGAGTCCGATCTGCCGGACGGCGTGCAGAGCGGGAGAAATGCAGGCTGCTGCGGCCCGTCCCATCTCCTCGTTGACGGAGCCATCTGTGTACACGAGGGTGTGGCCCTCGAAGTCTTCGTGCACTTTCGCAGCGACTTCCTGCTGCAGGGCGCATCGCGGGGTGCTTCGTTTGGAGATGACGCCGTGGAGCGTGGTGGATATGCTCGGCGGCCGATAAATATGCGGCGGCGGGAAGCGGGGCGGTGGTGGTGGGCCGAGCAGCTGATGAGTCTGTTTAACAGCCTTGCCCATTTGCGTGCGGGACTGCGCTCTGAGATGTTTGAGCAGAGCCGTACAGGTGCCCGAACGCTGCATGCGCACTACATGGTTCAGAGCAGTCAGCTGGGCGCGCAAAGACACGGGCCATGTGGCTGTTTCAGCATAGGTCGCTGCGACTGGCGAGTTCCGCGGGAGGCCAAAGAAGTGACGCAGTGCATTGCGGTGCGCCTTGTCGACTTCGTTCCACTGCGCTTGCGACAGGCCAACGAGTGGGAGGGCGTAGAGTGTCCTGGCAGTGGCGACCGCATCGTAAATGCGCAGGCAGAGCGCGGGAGAGCAGCCACTGCCTTTAGCGAGGAAGCGCCGCGCGATGCGGGCGACGAGGGCTGCCTGGCTGCGGATGGCTTTGAGCGCGGGTCCCCAGGTGAGGCGCGAATCGATGACCAGGCCAAGATAACGCACGCTCTTACGCCACGGGATGGGAGTGCCATTCAGGGTGAGAGGGGCTGTTCGGTTGTGCGCCGCCGCGTTGTTTGGGTGCACCATGAGCGCCTCGCTTTTCCCGGGCGAGAGGGTGAGGCCTATGCCCTTTAGGTGGGTCGCAATCGCGTTCAGGGCAGCCTGGATTTTGATGCGGGCTGCGCGCCCGCGGCGGGTTGTGGAACGCGCGAAGACAGCGATGTCGTCCGCGTACACTGCGATGCGGACAGTCTTCCGCGCGCGTGGCGGAATGCAGTCTGTCAGCTGGGCGAGGACGATGTTAAACAGGAAAGGGCTCAGCACACTGCCCTGAGGCACGCCGCACGGAAGGTGGTGTTGAGAGCTGGTGGTGTTGTTGACTCGCACACACATGCGGCGGCTCTCGAGGAAGGAGCGGAGGTACGAGTATAACCTTCCCTTGATGCCGATGGCTGCGAGAGCGTCTGTGATGGCCCAGTGTGGCACTGAGTCAAAGGCGCTCCTGACGTCGAGAAGGACGAGGAATCCCGCCTCTCCGCAGGCGCGGGCCTGTTCTAGTGTGGCGACGACGTCGGAGATGCAGTCAGCTGTGCAGCGTTGGCGGCGAAAGCCGCTCTGCAGTGGCGAGAGCGCGCCGCAGGCGGTTGCAATCCATTGAAGTCGGCGCAGCGCCATGGCTTCCATCGTTTTCCCCGCGGCCGAGGTGAGGGAGATGGGCCGGTAGGAGGTGAGCAGCTTCCTCTGTTTGCCCCGTTTGAGGATGGGCACGACAACCGCGGTTTGCCAGGCCTCAGGGAGGGCGCCGCTCGTCCAGACCTCGTTTAACGCCGCGAGGAGAGCCCGGCGCTGCGGAGCATCGAGGTTTCGGAGCATCTGGTATGTGATGCCATCTTCCCCGGGTGCGCTGCCTCGCTTGCGCGTCGTGAGAGCAGTTTGCAGCTCCCCGATGGTAAGGGGGTCCTCGCAAAGTGAGTTAATATTGCACCTCGACTCGCTGCGAGACGCGGAGCGCGGGGGGAGGGGGCAGCGCCGGTCGTGCTGCTGGCGCTTCGGGGATGAATTGGAGCGCCAGGCGCTCAGTCAGCTCCTCGGTGCTGATGCCCAGGTGGATGGCTGCGGCGAGGACGGGGTGTCTCGGCAGTTTGGGCTGCAGCATTCCCCGGACGATGCGCCAGGCTCTCGGCTGGTAGCGCGGGTCGTTGAATGTAAAACAGAGTGCTGCCCAGCTTTGAAGGCGGCGGCGGCGAGCGTGTCGTCGGCACACGGCGTCGATACGGTTGTACACTGTCTTATCGGACGGCCGTCGAGAGCGCAACATGCGCCTTTGTGCTTGCCGGCGCACGGCGCGGAGATTGAGAAGTTTGATGTCGGGCACGGGGGTGCCGACAGGTACTGTGCAAACGGTTGAGGCCTCCCTCGCGCACTGGACCACAGCGTGTAGGAAATTCGCGTCAGGTGGGATGGCGGCGCACCTTTCGCGAAAGAGTTCCCACCTGGTCACCACGTACGAGCGCGTGCGTGGGCGCGTGATGGCTGGCAGCACTGCGATGGGGAAGTGGTCCGACCCATGGGTGTCTGGCGCGCACTGCCACACATAGTCTTGCAAGCAAGCTGGCGAAACAAATGCGATATCGATTGCCGTGGGGGCTCCCGGGGCGTTTAGGAAGGTGGGTTCGCCGCGGTTTAAGAGGACGAGGCCCGCGGTGAGCGCTGCGTCATATATGTCCTTGCCGCAACGATCGCACCGTCGCGAGCCCCACGCAGTGTGGTGGGCGTTCAAGTCACCGCACAGTATGCAGTCCCTGGTGAGCCGTTGGGTGAGGCGCGTGAGCACAGTGGGATCGCACTGGATGCCAGGGCGAATGTAGACACTCGCCACCGAGGTGTCGGTGCCCCGAATGCGCACTGTCACTGCCACACACTCTGTAGAGGCGCCGGCGAGGTCCGTGACGTCGTGCACCACGTGTGGGAGTTCGGCGCGCACATACACAGCCACGCGTGGCTTGCCGACGGGATGGGAGGGGTTGCGGCACGGGGAATCAATGCAGGCCACTGCATCGCACTCCGAAGCACTGCTGTAGCCAATGTAACCAGGGAGCGAGACGTCCTATGCGCGGCAGTAGGTCTCCTGCAGTGCCAGGACGTCAAAAGGGTGCAGCGGCAGGTGTTCTGCCAGCTCAGCTGATCGGCGGCGCAGCGAGTTACAGTTCCACTGCAACACACGCAGCCGAAATGCAGCTGAGCTAGCCATGGTTGGTGAGGGCGCGTTGCGCGGCCAGAGCCGCTGCACACAACTTGCGTGCTGGAGACGTGGGAGGGAGCTCGTCGATGAGTGCCTGAACCGCTGCCGAAAGGGCAGCGATGATATTGTCACGCGGATCTTGTGGGGGTGCCGTGGCCGTTGCGATTGGGGCTAGCCCGGTGACCACATCGCGGTATGACCGCTGCCCTGAGGACGCGCTGTCGAGTGCAGTTGAGGTGCCGATCTGGGTGCTGGCGGACGCGACGAAGTTGTGTGCAGCGTGAGCGCTGGGAGGTGCGGGTGTTATGGGAGCAGGCTGGGACGCTGTTGCGGGTTGCATGCGCTCCCGGACGAGGCGTCTGGCCTCGGGGCGACTCGATGTGCTTGTCCGAGGTAGCCATGGTGACCGCAACGCGTCGCTCGTGCTGCCAGCGTGGGCAGCGAGGCTCACTGGCCGCGTGCGTGCCGCCGCAGTTGATGCAGCGTGGTTTGGCAGAATCGCACTCGGATGGATGAGGTGCGGCTCCACATCGAAGGCATCGGGGCTGATCTGTGCAGGCAGCAGTGGCGTGGCCGAGTATACCGCACTGTGTGCACTGTAGCGGGCGTGGGAGACGGGGACGGACGCGACGGCGAAGCTTGAAAAGCGCGATTTCTGGCGGAGGACAGAGGCCGGCGAATAGAATGACCAGGTTGTCCCGGTTTCTCCAGCAGCCGATGACGGGGACGCGGCTCTCGATGCCAGCCTTTATGTCCTCCTCAGATAGGCCCTTGTCGACTCCGAAAACGAGTCCGGTGGATGTTTTCATGCCCAGCTCTTTGGGACGGACCCGAATGCCTTGTATCGACGTAAGCGCGAGGTCAGTGGCCGGGTGAGTGTCAACAGCACACACATTGCGCCTCTGGTTCACGCGGACCGCCGTGACTCCGGGAAGCTTTGAGAGCTGAGCGGCGATCGCGTCTCTTGAGGCAGACAGGAAGTTGCCCAGTCTGTCTGCCGGGAAGTATAAGACGGTGGAAGTCTTGTTTTGTGCTGGTGAGGCGAGCGGCGCCGAGAAGCGCGCATTCGTTCTCGGCTTGGTGGATGGGCCGCCGGCGCTAGCAGACGACGCGCTCGGAGCGAGAGGATCTTCGAGCGGCCGAAGGGCCAAGCGCCGCCTGCGATTGGTTGGCCAAGGAGGCTGCGCCGCTTGTGGTTGGCTGCTGCTTGGCGCAGCGGTGGCACCATCTCTCGGGCGCTGAGGGAGTTGGGAGCCTTGGAGCGGGGGTGAATGACTGGCTGACGCTGAGCCGCGCGCAGCGGTCTCGTAGTCGGCAGGCGTGAAAGCATCCACAATGGGTTGCGTCACAGTGAGCTGGGTGCCAGGTGCGGCGGTTGTCGCCGGCGGCTGGGTGTTGTGAGAGAGGGGGGGAACGGGTTCCCGCGTCGATGGTTTGAGCAGCGCGCCTCTCTGGGCTAGCAGACGACGCCGCGGGAGAAATGCCGCTGCCGTTCGGGTGGCGCTGCTGTTGCGACGACTCTGGTGCGCGGGCGTTGGGAGAGGGAGTGGAGGAAGCTGCTCGGACCGGCCTGGGCAGCTGGCTCACTGCATTTGCCTCTGCCAGGGAGGGAAAATCCTTTGTTGGGGGGGGTGCTGCCTTGGCCTGCTTGAGCGGATATTGCCTTGCCTTTTTTGTTTGATTGTTGGGCTTGGCTATAGCAGGGCTCTGTGTGCCTCTCGTGGGGGAGGAGGCTGGGGGAGAAGGAGTCCGTTGCCTCGGCTCTTCGCCCACTGTCTGGGTTGCTAGGAGCAGGCTGCTGCTGCTCCCAGAGGGAGAGGCGAGGGTCGCTTGCACTGAAGTGACCAGGTCGCATTCCTGAGCTCGTTCAGGAGGAGGGGGGGGAGGCCTCTGGGGGGGACGGGAGTGCTTTCTTTGCTTTGAGAGCTTTGCCCTTACCCTTCTTGGTCTTTTTTGGTGCATTCCTGGGGCCCTTGACAAAGGCAAGATAGGGTGCCGAAGCTTGCTGCTGGCGTTTTCCTGCCCGCTCTGCTTGGGCAAGAGACCTGGACGGTTTTCTTAGCCGCCGCGGTGGCGCCGGCGTTTGGGAGCCCTGATGCTCCTCGGGGGACGCGATGGTGATGGATGATGTTATGGGGACGAGCGTGGGGATTAGAAAAGAGTCGTCCAGGTCGTTGTCCAACAGGGATGTTGTGTGGCGCGGATTGTGGCCACGGGCTGGAGAGGTGCCTTCGCAGGCGGGCTCTGATGCCTCTTGTAGAAGTATGGAGCTCCTGTCTCCAGCTTCAACAGGTATCGTAATAACTGCTGATGGTGTCGAGGTCTGTGGGCTGCTGTCGGGTGGTTGCGGCATGCCCGATGGGGTCCTGGGGGTGAACGGGTGTTCGCCAGCGCTGACAAGGTGTCGAGCATGGTCTTGCAGCTCGATCACCTTGCTTGCTTCTGCGTACAGTTGCTTGAGCATTCGTGAACATCCGACGCTGCCAGAGCGGCGGTGCAGATTTCGGAGGCTTGATGTGCCACCCTCCATCGTCTCTTTAAGACGGTTGGGTTATTTACTTAGGTTATGGAGCCGCTGATGAGCCCCATGATGGGGAAAGCTAGAAAACTACTATGAAAACAGGGACGGAAATTTAGTAGCTGCGGTCGTACCGAAACAGAGAATGGACAGAGCTCCATCATAATAATAATAGTGATTATTGCCGCGGTAGTGCGCTGGGGGAAGGGGGTGAAATGGGGGAAAGCTCAGCCTGGTAATTGCCTCCACGTGGGGGTCACCGCAACCGGGCTTTGCTGGGAAGGGGATTAATAGAATAGGGGCTCCATCATAATAATAGTGATTATTGCCGAGGTAGTGCGCTGGGGGAAGGGGGGTGTGAAATGGGGGAAAGCTCAGCCTGGTAATTGCCTCCACGTGGGGGTCACCGCAACCGGGCTTTGCTGGGAAGGGGATTAATAGAATAGGGGAGAAGAAGCGGGTCGGGGTCGTGGCTGGGCACAGGGCAGGAGAGTCCGGCGCGAGGGCAAGGCAGAAGGCGTCGCTGAGCAAGGCCAGGGCACGGCGGCACCTGCGCGTGTCGGCACAGTAACGTCCCCGTGGTAGACGGTGGCGAAGCGGTCGGCTCTTCCCGAGGTCCAGAAGAATCCGGGGCGGGAGTCAGCCGTGGTTGCCGCCGTCCTCGGCGCGCACGGGCAACCTGATCCTACCTCGGGAGCCGATCATCTAAGGCCACACACGGGGCGCACACACACAACACGCACAGTCACTGCCGTTCGTTTAGGCGGCGAACGCGATAAAACGGGTCGGCCCGTAGGCCGGGGCGCGGTAGCGGCCACGGACGTCCGCGATGAGCGGGCCCGTTGCAGACGGCGGCGAAGCGACAGGCTGGTCCCGATGTCCAGAAGAGTCCGGGGAGGGGGCCGGCCGTGGGAGCTGCCGTCCCCAGCAGACACGGGCGGCCTGATCCATCCTCGGGGGCCGGTCGGCTAATGCCGCAACTGGGCGCACGCTCGCAAAGCTGCACGGACACGGACACGGTAGGACCGGAGGCCGGCGCACGGGGAGATGCGTGAGCGAGCACCGGCGATGTTCCTCGTTCGAGAGTCAGGCACGGACTGCCGCTATGTGGTTCTTGGTTGGTGAAGAATAGGTCGTGCAGTGCTTGCTGGTTGTCTCCTCTTGGGGTCACGATCGCTGCACTGCACTGGGTTGGGGACGGGAGGAACAGATGATAGAGTAGAAGACGGGCACGGAGACGAGACGGACGCGGGTCGTGTCGCGGGAGAAGAGGCACGAGCGGAGGCGCGTAGAGCGACCCCGCAGGGCGCGCGGACCGCCGGGAGACGCAGCCACCGGTCGGTTGAGCGCCGAGCCAATAGGAAAGAAGGCGCTAGAATGCTGGAAAGCGGGCAAAAAGTTGCGCGCGGTGCCAGTTTACAGTGGAATTCAAAGAAAATGAAGACTCAGATGGCTGCAGGCTTGGAGAGCGTGCAAATAATCACAACACAGCGCAGGAAATCGTCACAACACAGAGGCTTCGTGATAGGAGCGTCGCTAGAAGTGGCGTAGTGCTGCGCTGAGGGGAGTAGCGCCCGTGAGACGGAAAGGTGGCTTTGCGCTAAAAGCGCTTCTGAAGCCCTGCGGTGTCAATAAACTTGACTAGGGCTGTCAGTGCACTTTGCGCTTTGCTGGAAGGGCCTTCCGGGAAAGTCAGAGAGCCCACGGTGTCCGATGGGAGTCCCAGTTTGGAATATTTTGCGCGCATTTCTGCGCGTGCCGAGGCGTGAGCAGGGCAGTGGCAAAGTAGATGCTCGACTGTTTCAATGTCATGACAGTCTTCGCATAGAGAGTCGCCTTCTCTGGTGAGTCGTTGGCGTCGCTCTGCCGTCCATACGCAACCAATTCGAAGTCGCAGGAGGGCGGAAAGGGCTCCTCTTCCAAATGCGTGAAATGGGAGAGGCCGAGGACTTTTCCCGGATGCGATGCGCGGATCCGGATGGGAGTGAGAAACTCTGCGGCGGATGATATGCCGAGCGACATCGAAGGCTGTGATAGCGTCCGAAATTGGAGCAGAGGCGTTGGAGTGAGCCTGCTTGGCTAGTTGGTCAGCAGATTCGTTCCCAGACAGACCCACATGTGAGGGGATCCATTGGAGTACGAGATCACAGCCACGGGCACTGGCAGCACAGAGTTTATGATGCAGCCGTTGGACACAGGTTGCGTTGCGCTCCGGGTGTTTGAGTTGCATGAGAGCGAGGCGCGAGTCGGTTAGAATTGCCACACTCGTGAGTTCAATGTGCTCAATAACGATGTCCGCAGCGAGATGAAGTGCGGCTATCTCGGCTGTTGTTGAAGATGCGAAAAATGGTATGCGGCATTGTCTTGCGATGCCGAGGGTGGGTGCGACGCATGCGGCTGCAGCAGAATTGCCATCGTGCGTCACCTAGCCGTCGGTGTAGAGAGGTGTTCTCAAATTGAAATCCATCTCGATTCGATGTGCGGCTTCTTGTTGGAGTGCGCAGTGTGGTGTGCGTTTTTTAGAGCGAACGCCTGTTAGATATGGGAAGATTTCCAAGGAAGGCTTCACATGTGGTGGGAAACTTTGCGGGGCCGGTGCAGCATCCGTTGGGACGGCGGCTTTGAAGGCGGCGAGCGCCTGTCCCATGCGCGATCGTGGCAAGGCACACAGATCAGCGAGAAGATGAGAGGTCCCTGGGGCACGGTGAATTCGCTCGATGTGGTTCAGAGCGGTGATTTCAGCGCGCAGTGAGATGGGCCACACTCGGAGCTCTGTGTGTGTGGGACCTATTTGCGAGCTGTGTGGAAGGCCTGCGAATCGCCGGATTGCGTTGCGCTGGTCCACGTCCAAGTGTTTCCACTGCGCTGGACGAAGACGGAGGAGAGGGAGCGCATACAGTATGCGAGCCGAAGCGATGCCCTCGTAGAGACGGAGCGGTAGGAGGGGGGTGGCGCCGCTTCCCTTGGCAAGAATGCGTGCTGCTACTGCTGCGATGCGTTTGTTTTCATTCCGCAGCTTGCCTGTAGTCTCGTTGTAGGTGAGCTTGGCATCAATTGTTATGCCCAGGTATTTCCCACTGGCTTTCCAAGCGAGGGGGACGCCTTGGAGAAGAAGAGGTCTGGTGGTTTTGCAGGTTACTGGGCGAGGGTGAATCATTATCGCAACAGTCTTCTCAGGCGAGAGAGAGAGGCCGACGTTGTTAAGATAATCCACTGTGGCGTCGAGCGCAGCTTGGAGATCACGCCGCAATTCTGGGCCGTAAAGTGTGGGGCCGGAGGCAACAATGGCAATATCGTCGGCGTATATGGCCATGCGCAATTTGTGCTGCGTGCTGGGCAGGAATTTTGGAAGCTGCGCAAGTGCCAGGTTAAAAAGAAACGGGCTGAGAACGCTGCCCTGGGGAACTCCTGTTTTGACAGCGCGAGCAGCGCTGACTGTGTTGCCGATGCGGACTTGAAAGGTCCTGTCACTGAGGAATGCTTTGATGTATTGAAGGAGTTTGCCCTTGATGCCCAGCCAGTGTAGGGATGCGATGATGGCTTCGTGAGGCAGGAGGTCGAACGCGTTGCGTATGTCCAGCAAGACAAGGTAGGCCCCGTGGCGATTAGATTTGGCCTCCTCGAGGATAGATGCGACATGAGCAATGCAGTCCGCAGTGCAGCGTCTTGTACGAAATCCGCTCTGTTCAGGGGCGAGTGCGTTTCGGGCGTGTGCAATCCACTCCAGGCGGCGCAGTGCAACAGCTTCGAGAGTTTTCCCCGCAGCAGATGTAAGAGAAACAGGACGGTAGGATGTCAGTGATCGAGCGGGTTTTCCTTTTTTTAGTATGGGCACGACGAGCGCTTTTCGCCAGTCCACAGGAATGGTGCCGTTGTTCCATGCTTCGTTGAAAGCTGCGAGCAGAGCTGGTCGTTGTTGTATGTCAACGTTGAGCAGCATTTGATAGGTTATGCCGTCAGCTCCTGGAGCACTGCGGTTGCACTTTCGACGGTGTTCAAGGACATTGTTGAGTTCATGCAGAGCGATTTCTGCACTGCACAATTCGTCGATGACGCTCGCAGTTCGTCCGGTGACAGCCGGGAGGGGTACGCTTGGAAAAACAATGTTGTGCGACGCACCGCTGGTTGTTGAGAAGTGGTCTGCCATGGCTTCGGCTAGGGCATTAACGCTGAGGCCGCGTGCGATGGCGATAGCCAGGGCAGGACATCGGGGTACAGAGGGATTAAGCATAGCATGGAGAATTTTCCATGCCCGTCCGGGGCGGCGGGTGTCACTCAGGGCGGTACACAGGTGGGCCCAGCTTCGTCTGCGGCAGTGAATGGCGTGACGACGGCAGGCAGCATCTAACCTGTTGTATAATGTCCAATGATCAGGCTTTTTGGTGCGTAATGCTCTTCGCTCTGCTACACGTCGTGCTGCTCGCAGATTTAGTAATTTTAAATCTGGCGCCGGCGTACCCGCTGGAGCCGTGCAGCGCACGGTTGCCGCACGCGCACATGACGCAACGTGTGAAAAAATGTCTGTAGTGGCAGGACGCGGAGCACTGCACAGACCACGAAAAACGTCCCACCTCACAAGGTAGTAGGTGCGTGTTGCTGGACGAGCACAGTATGAGGGGTCGAGCACTATAGGAAGGTGATCGGAGCCTTGAGTGTCCGGTTCGCACTTCCATTGGTAGGAGCACCCTCCCGAAGTGAGAGTCAAGTCTATGGCACTGTGTTGGCCCACTCTCTGCACACGAGTGGGGCTTCCAGTGTTTATGATGTTTAAATTGCACTGGAGAGCGACTGCTAGGAGGTCACGTCCACGTCGGTTGGTGTTGGCACATCCCCAGCTGTTGTGGTGTGCATTAAAGTCACCACAGATGACGGAGTCAGGTCCAAGGCGGTTGGAGAGCGCGATGAGAAAGTTTGCGTCCCAATGCGTTGCTGGGCGGACGTATACACTAGACACTGCGGTGTCGGTGTTGTGTATGCGAACGATAACAGCACAACACTCCACTGCGTCGTTGACAATGTCTTCAACCGATATGGTGACATGCGGGAGCGTGTTTCTGACGTATAGCGCTGTCCGTGGTTTTCCGCGCGGGTGGGCGGGATCACTGCATGGGAACACATCACATGCTGCCAGTGCGCAGCTAGTTGGTCCGCTGTAGCCTATGTAGCCAGGTATCTTTAGCTCCTCCGCGCGTGCGTAAGTCTCTTGTAATGCAAGTATGTCGCACTCAAAACGCGGAAGGAGCTGAACCAATTCAGCGTGACGGCGGCGCAAGGAACGGCAGTTCCATTGCCTTATGCGCGGCCGGGGGATTGTTCGCTGATTAGCCATGCTGGCTCAAGGCCTGTTGTGCGGCCAGGGCCGCTGCACACAACTTGCGCGCAGTTGATGACGGCGGGAGCTCCTCGATGATCGCCTGAACAGCCGCAGTGAGTGCGGCGATGATCGTGTCACGCTGGTCGGAAGGTGACGATGTGGTTGATGGAAAAGCACGAGGTCCTAGGACAGCGTCGCGGAAAGAGCGACCCGTGGTTGCGGCGGTGGGAGGAGCGCAGGGCGCCGAGTTGCGTGCAGCAGCTGAATCTGTGCATTGCGCCGAGCTGAGAGCGCTGGGCTGGTCTTGGCTGCTAGGTGCAGCAGTTGCTGGCGGTGAGGGGGAGTTGGGTTCCCTGCCTTGCCGTTCTCGGACAATTCTATCGGCCTCTTGTCGTGTGAGATGTTTTTCGCTCGTGGCGAGGACGATGGCAACTTGTCGCTCGTGTTGCCAGCGTGGGCAGCGGGGCTCAGTGGTTGCGTGCGTGCCGCGGCAATTAGCGCAGCGTGGTTTCGGGGCGTCGCAGTTATCGGTGGCGTGGTCACCGCCGCAGCGAAGGCAGCGAGCCTTGTTTCGGCAAGTTGCCGTGGTGTGCCCGAAGATGCCGCAGCTGTGGCATTGTAGCGGGCGAGGGAGACGGGCGCGGACTCGTCGCCGGAGCTTGAATAGAGCCACCTCTTGTGGGGGTTCGATGCCAGCGAAGCGGACAATGATGTTGGCACCACTGCGTGTGCAGCTGATGACGGGGACCTTGCTGTCGAGGCCAGCTGCGATATCTTCTTCGGAGAGGCCACGGTCGACACCAAAAATGACGCCAGTGCAGGTTTTGGGGCCAAGGTGTTTGGCGCGCACCCTGACGCCGCAAATCTCTTCCACGGCGAGGAGAGGAGCTATATCGGCTGTCGAATGGGCGTCGACGGCGCAAACATTGCGATCGATGTTGACACGCACTGCTGTGACACCAGGGAGGTGGGAAAGTTGCGCTGCAAGTGCGTCGCGCGAAGTGTTCTTAAATGTCCCTTTGTTTCCCAGAGGGAAATAGAGAACAGTAGCGGGCTTCGCCTTATTGCACTCCTGAGGCCTTGGCGCTGAAAAGCGGCCAGTGGAGAGGGGGACGATGTCTGGAGCTCCCGAAGGGGGTGCCTGTCTGGGCTTGGTTTGCTCAAAAGGACGGAAGGCGAGACGGCGCTTCTTCCTTTTGTCTGGTTTGCGACCTTGCTCTTTGGAAGGGAGAGCTTCGGTCTCGCCGTCTGATGGGCGAGGGGGCGAGGGGGGATCCTGCTGAGGGGGGCCACGCTTGGCTTGTAGGTAATCTTCTTCAGAGAAGGCATCCACTATTGTGGGAGTGGAGGTGGTGAAAGTGTTCTTTTCTTTGGCTTCAGAACAGCTGATGCCAGGGCGAGGACTGGGAGGGGAAGTCTGTGTTGCTGCAGCGAGCTTCCCTTCTTGCGGAGGAGGCGTTTGGCTGCTCTGAAGGGGCGCAGTGCTTGGCTGTAGAGGAGGAAAATCCTCTTGGCCTTGAGGTGTGAGTTGTAGGGCCTCTATTTCTTCATTTTGGCAGTTCGGAGGTGGAGTAACGGGGTTCTCGGATGCACTGGAAAGTTGTGCCTGTGCATCGGTTGCCGCGAGATGAAGCGGTGATGAAGAGGCCTGAGAGGGATTCTCGATGGGCTCTGTGGTTTGGATGAAGGCAGGTGCGATTTCAGTGCCCTCGGGGCTCATAAAATAGTAGACTATTGTGTCTTCTCCACTTGCGGTGGACACGTTTGAAAGTGCAGCAGTCGGAGTGACGGGTGCTACTTGAGTAGTTGGCTGCGACTCGGCATTGAGTGGCTTGCGTGTGGTGGGACTTGGCTCAGTCTTGCTGTCGGCTTTGGGGGAGCGGTGAGCAGCAGAGAGTAGGCGACGAGCGTCGTCTTGAGATTCAATAATCTTCTGTGCCTCGACGTAAAGTTGTTGAAGCATGCGCGAGCAGCCGACGCTGCCGGCGCGGCGGTGGTGGCGGCCGGGAAGCCGGGCGCTAGCAGTTGGAGGCAGCTTCTCCATGGTCCGTTGCGGACAACAAAAAAAAAGGTAAAAGAAATTAAGAAAGAAAAAAGGACCCCATGGTGGGGTGAAAGGCGCGACGTTTACGCGACGTTAAGGTAGGAGTGGTAATACAGCAGCGATAACGGAAGATGCTGCAAGGTAATACTAATAATAATAGTGATTATTGCCGCGGTAGTGCGCTGGGGGAAGGGGGGGGAGGAGTGTGGGAAAGCTCAGCCTGGTAATTGCCTCCACGTGGGGGTCACCTGAACCGGGCTTTGCTGGGAAGGGGATAATAGAATAGGGGAGAAGAAGCGGGTCGGGGTCGTGACTGGGCACAGGGCAGGAGAGTCCGGCGCGAGGGCAAGGCAGAAGGCGTCGCTGAGCAAGGCCAAGGGCACGGCGGTACCTGTGCATGTCGGCACAGTAACGTCCCCGTGGTAGACGGTGGCGAAGCGGTCGGCTCTTCCCGAGGTCCAGAAGAATCCGGGGAGGGAGTCAGCCGTGGTTGCCGCCGTCCTCGGCTCGCACGGGCAACCGGATCCTACCTCGGGAGCCGATCATCTAAGGCCACACACGGGGCGCACACACACAACACGCACAGGCGCAGTCACTGCCGTTCGTCTAGGCGGCGAACGCGAGGAAACGGGTCGGGCCGTAGGCCGGGGCGTGGCAGCGGCCGCGGTCGTCCGCGATGAGCGGGCCCGTTGCAGACGGCGGCGAAGCGACAGGCTGGTCCCGAGGTCCAGAAGAGTCCGGGGAGGGGGCCGGCCGTGGGAGCTGCCGTCCACAGCAGACACGGGCGGCCTGATCCATCCTCGGGGGCCGGTCGGCTAGTGCCGCAACTGGGCGCACGCTCGCAAAACTGCGCGAGCACGGACACGGTGGGACCGGAGGCCGGCGCACGGGGAGAACCGTGAGCGAGCCCCGGCGATGCTGCTCGCTCGAGCGTCAGGCACCGACTGCCGTCCACGTGGGGGAGAGCGAAGCGGCCGCGTTGGGATTGGCCCGAAGGCCGCGCGGACGTCGCGGAGCAAGGACGCGGCGCAGCCAGTGAGAGGGGCGCGCGGCGTGCACGCAGAATGCTGGAAACCGCGCCGCGCGCTCGGGCGCTGAAATGTCGTGCACCTCACAGACTTGAGCGCAGGTCACACGCTGCAATAAATGTCAGCAAGTGACGTAAGGCTGTGGTCTGGCTCCCACGATGGCGTGGGGGGAACAGCAGGTCGTCCAGGGTGTCGCACGGCAGGCCGAGATCTCTGTACCCCTGTTGCATGTGTGAGCGCTCCCGTGAGAACGCAGGGCACGCGCACAAAATATGGGTCATTGATTTCTCTTCACCGCACTGCGAGCACACTGTTGAGGGAGGGTCACAGAATCGGTGAAGACGGTCTGCAGACCACCCAGAGCCGGTGCGCAGGCGGAGGAGCAGGATGAAGTCAGCCCACGCGAGTTTGCGTGGGTCTACTGTAGTAAACCTGGCCGCGGTGGCCACTCGTGGGTCCGGGTGGAGGCGACGAACGGTGCGTCGCAGGGTGAGTTTCGCGTTGTCATAGGGGGTGACGAGACGCGACAGGGGCACTTTCGGGTCGAGAGCCGCCCTGGCTAGTTGGTCAGCCGCCTCGTTCCCCTCGACGCCGACGTGGGAGGGGACCCACTGGAGAGTTATTTGGCAGCCGCGGGCACCGAGCAAGTGGAGCTTTAGCGCTGTGAGCTGGAGCAGGCGCGAGCCCTTCTCGGGATGTTGAAGGGCTTGTAGTGAACTCCGGGAATCCGTGAGGATGGCTGCTTGGCTGACGGCCGGGTTGGAGCCAAGAATGTCGGCCGCGAGCGAGATGGCTGTCAGCTCAGCTGAGAGGGACGATGAGGGTGTTTTGAGTCCGATCTGCCGGACGGCGTGCAGAGCGGGAGCAATGCAGGCTGCTGCGGCCCGTCCCATCTCCTCGCTGACGGAGCCATCTGTGTACAGGATGGTGTGGCCTGCGAAGTCTTCGTGCACTTTCGCAGCGACTTCCTGCTGCAGGGCGCATCGCGGGGTGCTTCGTTTGGAGATGACGCCGTGGAGCGTGGTGGATATGCTCGGCGGCCGATAAATATGCGGCGGCGGGAAGCGGGGCGGTGGCGGTGGTGGTGGGCCGAGCAGCTGATGAATCTGCTTAACAGCCTTGCCCATTTGCGTGCGGGACTGAGCTCTGAGATGTTTGAGCAGAGCCGCACAGGTGCCCGAACGCTGCATGCGAACTACGTGGTTCAGAGCAGTCAGTTGAGCGCGCAAGGACACGGGCCATGTGGCTGTTTCAGCATAAGTCGCTGCGACTGGCGAGTTCCGCGGGAGGCCATAGAATTGACGCAGTGCGTTGCGGTGCGCCTTGTCGACCTGGTTCCACTGTGCCTGCGACAGGCCAACGAGTGGGAGGGCGTAGAGTGTTCTGGCAGTGGCGACCGCTTCGTAAATGCGCAGGCAGAGCGCGGGAGAGCAGCCACTGCCTTTAGCGAGGAAGCGCCGCGCGATGCGGGCGACGAGGGCTGCTTGGCTGCGGATGACTTTGAGCGCGGGTCCCCAGGTGAGGCGCGAATCGATGACCAGGCCCAGATAACGCACGCTCTTGCGCCACGGGATAGGAGTGCCGTTCAGGGTGAGAGGGGCTGTTCGGTTGTGCGCCGCCGCGTTGTTTGGGTGCACCATGAGCGCCTCGCTTTTCCCGGGCGAGAGGGTGAGGCCGATGCCCTTTAGGTGGGTCGCAATCGCGTTTAGGGCATCCTGGATTTTGATGCGGGCTGCGCGCCCGCGGCGGGTTGTGGAACGCGCGAAGACTGCGATGTCGTCCGCGTACACTGCGATGCGGACAGTCTTTCTCGCGCGTGGCGGGATGCAGTCTGTCAGGTGGGCGAGGACGATGTTAAAGAGGAAAGGGCTCAGCACACTGCCCTGAGGCACGCCGCACGGAAGGTGGTGTTGCGAGCTGGTGATGTTGTTGACTCGCACACACATGCGGCGGCTCTCGAGGAAGGAGCGGATGTAGGAGAATAGCCTTCCTGTGATACCTATGGCTGCGAGTGCATCGGTGATGGCCCAGTGTGGCACTGAGTCAAATGCGCTCTTGACATCGAGGAGGACGAGGAATCCCGCCTCTCCGCAGGCGCGGGCCTGTTCCAGTGTGGCGACGACGTCAGAGATGGAATCAGCTGTGCAGCGTTGGTGGCGGAAGCCGCTCTGCACTGGCGAAAGCGCTCCGCAGGAGGTTGCAATCCACTGCAGCCTGCGCAGGGCAATGGACTCCATCGTTTTCCCCGCGGCCGAAGTGAGGGAGATGGGCCGGTAGGAAGTGAGGAGCTTCCTCTGTTTGCCCCGTTTGAGAATGGGCACGACCACTGCGGTTTGCCAGGCCTCTGGGAGGGCGCCGCTTGTCCAAACTTCGTTGAACGCCGCGAGGAGAGCCCGGCGCTGCGGGGCATCGAGGTTCCGAAGCATCTGATATGTAATGCCGTCCTCCCCGGGTGCGCTGCCTCGCTTGCGCACTGCGAGCACAGTTTGTAGCTCCCCGATGGTAAGGGGGTCCTCGCAGAGTGAGGTAATATGCACCTCATCACGCAGCGAGACGCGGTGCGCGGGGGGAGGGGGCAGCGCTGGACGTGCTGCTGGCGCTTCAGGGATAAATTGGAGCGCCAGGCGCTCAGTCAGCTCCTCGGTGCTGATGCCCAGGTGGATGGCTGCGGCGAGGACGGGGTGTCTCGGCAGTTTGGGCTGCAGCATTCCTCGAACGATGCGCCAGGCCCGCGGCTGGTATCGCGGGTCATTGAATGTGAAGCACAGTGCTGCCCAGCTTTGAAGGCGGCGGCGGCGGGCGTGTCGTCGGCACACGGCGTCGATACGGTTGTAAACTGTCTTATCGGACGGCCGTCGAGATCGTAACATGCGCCTTTGTGCTTGCCGGCGCGCGGCGCGGAGATTGAGGAGTTTGATGTCGGGCACGGGGGTGCCGAGAGGTACTGTGCACACGGTGGAGGCCTCCCTCGCGCACTGAACCACGGCCTGTAGGAAGTTTGCTTCGGGTGGGATGGCGGCGCACCTTTCGCGAAAGAGTTCCCACCTGGTCACCACGTAAGAGCGCGTGCGTGGGCGCGTGATGGATGGCAGCACTCCGATGGGGAAGTGGTCCGACCCATGGGTGTCTGGCGCGCACTGCCACACATAGTCTTGCACGCAAGCTGTCGAAGCAAATGCGACGTCGATTGCCGTGGGGGCTCCCGGGGCGTTTAGGAAGGTGGGAGCGCCGCGGTTTAAGATGACGAGGCCCGCGGTGAGCGCTGCGTCATATATGTCCTTGCCGCGACGATCGCACCTTCGCGAGCCCCACGCGGTGTGGTGGGCATTCAAGTCACCACACAGTATGCAGTCCCTGGTGAGCCGTTGGGTGAGGCGCGTGAGCACAGTGGAGTCACACTGGATGCGAGGGCGAATGTAGACACTCGCCACCGAGGTGTCGGTGCCCCGAATGCGCACTGTCACGGCCACACACTCTGTAGAGGCGCCGGCGAGGTCCGTGACATCGTGCACCACGTGTGGGAGCTCGGCGCGCACATACACAGCCACGCGTGGCTTGCCGACGGGATGGGAGGGGTTGCGGCACGGGGAATCAATGCAGGCCACTGCACCGCACTCCGAAGCACTGCTGTATCCCACGTAACCAGGGAGCGAGACGTCCTCGGCGCGGCAGTAGGTTTCCTGCAGTGCCAGGACGTCAAAAGGGTGCAGCGGCAGGTGTTCTGCCAGCTCAGCTGATCGGCGGCGCAGGGAGTTACAGTTCCACTGCAACACACGCGGCCGAAATACAGCTGAGCTAGCCATGGTTGGTTAGGGCTTGGTGGGCAGCCAGGGCTGCGTCGCACAACTGACGGGCTGGGGAGGTGGCTGGCAGATAGTCAATTATTGCACTGACCGCTGCCAAGAGAGCCGCGATGACTGCATCTTTCCCACGCTCTGCAGTTGCGCCAGCTGGCCGCGGTGTGCTGTCGGATTTACCTCGCAGCGCGTCACTGTATGATTTCGGTTGTGGGCTGGTTGGGGAGGGTTGGGTCGTGGTTCCAGTCCCCTCTCTAGCGTTTGGCAATGCTGCGGGCGTGGTGGTGGTGGCAGGTGCGAGCTGCGTTCTTCTCACCGCGCGCTGGGCCTCCCGCCGTGAGGTAGGAGCGGTGGTTTTGGTGAGAATGATGGCCACTTTGCGTTCTTCCTGCCAGCGGGGGCAGCGGGGCTCACTGGCTGGATGTGGCCCACGACAGTTCACACACCGTGGGTTGGGCGAAGAGCATTCCACGATGAGGTGGGTCTCTGCTCCACAGCGGCAGCAGCGCGACGAGGCAGTGCACGCCGCAGTCGCATGTCCGAATGCCCAGCACTTGCGACACTGCACAGGGCGCGGAAGGCAGGCTCGAACAGGGCGCCGCAGCTTGAACAGTGCTACCTCGCTGGGGGGGGTGTGTCCTTCGAAATGAAGGATTAAATTTTTCCCCCTCCTGGCGCACCCAACGAGTGGAGCTCTGCTCTCGATATTAGCTGCGAGCTCGTTCTCTGGGATGTTGACATCCACTCCGTAGAGCATCCCCGTGCAGGTGTTCGTGCGTGCCGCGCGGGCGCGAACTTGGACACCACACACAGAGGTAATTCCCAGGAGCGGCTGTAAATCCGTCGCGGGTGGTGCGTCCACGGCCACAACGTTGCGACGGTGATTGACGCGCACAGCCTGAACTCCTGGTAGCTTGGAAAGTTCCGCTGCAATTGCGTCGCGCGACGAATCCAAAAAGTTTGCCTTTTTGCCCACGGGTCTGAGGAGCACAGTTTCCGAGCGGCCACCGTCAGCTGGCCGTTGGGCGAGGGGAGCGAAACGGGTTTCCACGCCGAGAGAGAGGGTAGCGCGCCTCTCCGGGCCAGCAGACGACGCCGCGGGAGAAGTGCCGCTGCCGATCGGGTGGCGCTGCTGTTGCGACGACTCTAATCGAGGGGCTTTAGACGACTCTGGTGCGCGGGCGTTGGGAGAGGGAGTGGACGAGGAGGAAGCCGCTCGGACGGGCGTGGGCAGCTGGCTCACTGCATTTGCCTCTGCCAGGGAGGGGAAATCCTCCGTTGGGGGGGGGGTGCTGCCTTGGGTGGCTTGAGCAGGCAGTGCCTTGCTTTCTTTGTTGGTTTGAGAGGCTTGTTGGTGCTGCTGCTCGCTGCGTTCTGTGTGCCCAGGGTGGTGGAGGGGGCTGAGAGGGAGGAAGGCCACTGAAACTGGTCTGCAGGGGTTGTTGGCCGCGGGCTACTGCTGCCGGTGGGAGAGGGGAGGGCCGCCTGTGCAGTTGGGGCGAGCTGACTATATTGGGCCTCTTCTGGCGTGGAGGGGGAAGCCTCAGGGGGGGGGGCGGCGTTGCTTTCTTAAGCTTGCGCACACCGCGCTTGGTTTTTTTTTTGGATTTCTTTGACGTTTTCTTGCTCGCTGCAGCGGTGCGGGCTGTTTTCCGGGCACCCTTGGCTGGGGGGAGAGGGGGTGAGAAGGCTTGCTCCCACTGTTTCTCCTCGGGTGCTGCCTGGGTAGAGGAACCGGTATGGTTGCGATGCCGTCGCGGTGGCGCCGGAATTTGCGAACCCCGGTGGTCATCGGGAGAGACACTGTTGATGCGCGCCGCTGGGGGCGCGATTTGGGGCAGGACGAAGGAACTGGCCAAGTCGTTCTCCAGCAAGGATGCACAGCCATGAGCAGTAAAGATGCTTTGAGAGGCATTCGCTGCTCCTTCTTGTAGGAGGAGGATGGAGCTTTTTTCGCCTGCCTCCACAGGGATGGTGACAACTGTGGATGGCGTCGGTGTTGAGGTCAGGGGGCTGTCGTGGGATGATTCCGACATGTCCGCAGGGGTGTTGGGGGTGAGCGGGCGTTGGCCAGCGCTGACAACCTGTCGAGTCTGATGTTGTAGCTCGATGATTTTGGTTGCGTCGGCGTATAGCTGGTGGAGCATACGCGAGCAGCCGACGCTGCCAGAGCGGCGGTGTGAGCTTCGGAGGCCTCTTGGTGCACCCTCCATCGTCTCGTTAAGACGGTTTGGTTGTCTAATTAAGTTAGAGAGCTAGTAGAGAGCCCCATGGTGGGGAGATGATAGGAGACTAGAGGACTCAGAATCAGAGGACAGAGAATGCCCACAGAAGAGAAGGAGAAAGAGTAAGTGAAAGCACAGAGGAAACAAAACAGAGAAAAGCGACCGGACGCCGCGCAACGAAAACTGAGGTAATACTAGAAGCACGGACTGCCGTCCACGTGGGGAAGAGCGAGGCGGCCGCGCCGGGATTGGCCCGAAAGCCGCGCGGACCTCGCGGAGCAAGGGCGCGGCGCCGCCAATGAGAGGGGCGCGCTGCGTGCACGCAGAATGCTGGAAAGCGAGGCGCGCGCTGGGACGATGAAGTGTCGTGCACCTCACAGTCTTGAACGCAGGTCACACGCTCCAATAAATGTCAGCAGGTGACGCAGGGCTTTGATTTGGCTCCCACGGGAGCGTGGAGGGAAGAGAAGGTCTTCCAGGGTGGCGCACGGCAAGCCGAGGTCTCTATACCCCTGCTGCATGAGTGAGCGCTCCCGTGGGAACGCAGGGCACACGCACAAAATGTGGGTCATAGATTCCTCTGCACCGCACTGCGAGCACAGTGATGACGGAGGGTCACAGAAGCGGTGGAGACGGTCGGCGGTCCACCCAGAGCCAGTGCGGAGGCGGAGAAGCAGGGCGTAATCCGCCCACGCGAGTTTGCGTGGGTCAACTGTTGTAAACCTGGCTGCGGTGGCCACTCGTGGGTCAGTGTGGAGGCGCCGAATGGTGCGTCGCAGGGTTAGTTTAGCGTTGTCGTAGGGGTGACCAGTCGCGACAGGGGCACTTTCGGATCGAGAGCGGCCCGGGCTAGTTGGTCAGCCGCCTCGTTCCCCTCAACGCCAACGTGGGAGGGGACCCACTGGAGAGTTATCTGGCAGCCGCGGGCACCGAGCAGATGAAGCTTGAGCGCTGTGAGTTGCAGCAGGCGAGAGCCCTTCTCGGGTTGTTGAAGGGCTTGCAGTGAACTCCTGGAATCCGTGAGGATGGCTGCTTGGCTGACGGCCGGGTTGGAGCTAAGAATGTCGGTAGCGAGCGAGTTGGCTGTCAGCTCAGCCGAGAGGGACGATGACGGTGTTTTGAGTCCGATCTGCCGGACGGCGTGCAGAGCGGGAGAAATGCAGGCTGCTGCGGCCCGTCCCATCTCCTCGTTGACGGAGCCATCTGTGTACAGGAGGGTGTGGCCCTCGAAGTCTTCGTGCACTTTCGCAGCGACTTCCTGCTGCAGGGCGCATCGCGGGGTGCTTCGTTTGGAGATGACGCCGTGGAGCGTGGTGGATATGCTCGGCGGCCGATAAATATGCGGCGGCGGGAAGCGGGGCGGTGGTGGTGGGCCGAGCAGCTGATGAGTCTGTTTAACAGCCTTGCCCATTTGCGTGCGGGACTGCGCTCTGAGATGTTTGAGCAGAGCCGCACAGGTGCCCGAACGCTGCATGCGCACTACATGGTTCAGAGCAGTCAGCTGGGCGCGCAAAGACACGGGCCATGTGGCTGTTTCAGCATAGGTCGCTGCGACTGGCGAGTTCCGCGGGAGGCCAAAGAAGTGACGCAGTGCATTGCGGTGCGCCTTGTCGACTTCGTTCCACTGCGCTTGCGACAGGCCAACGAGTGGGAGGGCGTAGAGTGTCCTGGCAGTGGCGACCGCATCGTAAATGCGCAGGCAGAGCGCGGGAGAGCAGCCACTGCCTTTAGCGAGGAAGCGCCGCGCGATGCGGGCGACGAGGGCTGCCTGGCTGCGGATGGCTTTGAGCGCGGGTCCCCAGGTGAGGCGCGAATCGATGACCAGGCCCAGATAACGCACGCTCTTACGCCACGGGATGGGAGTGCCATTGAGGGTGAGAGGGGCTGTTCGGTTGTGCGCCGCCGCGTTGTTTGGGTGCACCATGAGCGCCTCGCTTTTCCCGGGCGAGAGGGTGAGGCCTATGCCCTTTAGGTGGGTCGCAATCGCGTTCAGGGCAGCCTGGATTTTGATGCGGGCTGCGCGCCCGCGGCGGGTTGTGGAACGCGCGAAGACAGCGATGTCGTCCGCGTACACTGCGATGCGGACAGTCTTCCGCGCGCGTGGCGGAATGCAGTCTGTCAGCTGGGCGAGGACGATGTTAAACAGGAAAGGGCTCAGCACACTGCCCTGAGGCACGCCGCACGGAAGGTGGTGTTGAGAGCTGGTGGTGTTGTTGACTCGCACACACATGCGGCGGCTCTCGAGGAAGGAGCGGAGGTACGAATATAACCTTCCCTTGATGCCGATGGCTGCGAGAGAGTCTGTGATGGCCCAGTGTGGCACTGAGTCAAAGGCGCTCCTGACGTCGAGAAGGACGAGGAATCCCGCCTCTCCGCAGGCGCGGGCCTGTTCTAGTGTGGCGACGACGTCGGAGATGCAGTCAGCTGTGCAGCGTTGGCGGCGAAAGCCGCTCTGCAGTGGCGAGAGCGCGCCGCAGGCGGTTGCAATCCATTGAAGTCGGCGCAGCGCCATGGCTTCCATCGTTTTCCCCGCGGCCGAGGTGAGGGAGATGGGCCGGTAGAGGTGAGCAGCTTCCTCTGTTTGCCCCGTTTGAGGATGGGCACGACAACCGCGGTTTGCCAGGCCTCAGGGAGGGCGCCGCTCGTCCAGACCTCGTTTAACGCCGCGAGGAGAGCCCGGCGCTGCGGAGCATCGAGGTTTCGGAGCATCTGGTACGTGATGCCATCTTCCCCGGGTGCGCTGCCTCGCTTGCGCGTCGTGAGAGCAGTTTGCAGCTCCCCGATGGTAAGGGGGTCCTCGCAAAGTGAGTTAATATTGCACCTCGACTCGCTGCGAGACGCGGAGCGCGGGGGGAGGGGGCAGCGCCGGTCGTGCTGCTGGCGCTTCGGGGATGAATTGGAGCGCCAGGCGCTCAGTCAGCTCCTCGGTGCTGATGCCCAGGTGGATGGCTGCGGCGAGGACGGGGTGTCTCGGCAGTTTGGGCTGCAGCATTCCCCGGACGATGCGCCAGGCTCTCGGCTGGTAGCGCGGGTCGTTGAATGTAAAACAGAGTGCTGCCCAGCTTTGAAGGCGGCGGCGGCGAGCGTGTCGTCGGCACACGGCGTCGATACGGTTGTACACTGTCTTATCGGACGGCCGTCGAGAGCGCAACATGCGCCTTTGTGCTTGCCGGCGCACGGCGCGGAGATTGAGAAGTTTGATGTCGGGCACGGGGGTGCCGACAGGTACTGTGCAAACGGTTGAGGCCTCCCTCGCGCACTGGACCACAGCGTGTAGGAAATTCGCGTCAGGTGGGATGGCGGCGCACCTTTCGCGAAAGAGTTCCCACCTGGTCGCCACGTAAGAGCGCGTGCGTGGGCGCGTGATGGCTGGCAGCACTGCGATGGGGAAGTGGTCCGACCCATGGGTGTCTGGCGCGCACTGCCACACATAGTCTTGCAAGCAAGCTGGCGAAACAAATGCGATATCGATTGCCGTGGGGGCTCCCGGGGCGTTTAGGAAGGTGGGTTCGCCGCGGTTTAAGAGGACGAGGCCCGCGGTGAGCGCTGCGTCATATATGTCCTTGCCGCGACGATCGCACCGTCGCGAGCCCCACGCAGTGTGGTGGGCGTTCAGGTCACCGCACAGAATGCAGTTTCTGGTGAGCCGCTGGGTGAGGCGCGTGAGCACAGTGGGATCGCACTGGATGCCAGGGCGAATGTAGACACTCGCCACCGAGGTGTCGGTGCCCCGAATGCGCACTGTCACTGCTGCACACTCTGTAGAACCGCCGGCGGGGTCCGCGACATCGTGCACCACATGTAGGAGTTCGGCGCGCACATACACAGCCACACGTGGCTTGCCGACGGGGTGGGAGGGGTTGCGGCACGGGGAATCAATGCAGGCCACTGCACCGCACTCCGAAGCACTGCTGTAGCCAATGTAACCAGGGAGCGAGACGTCCTCTGCGCGGCAGTAGGTCTCCTGCAGTGCCAGGACATCAAAAGGGTGCAGCGGCAGGTGTTCTGCCAGCTCAGCTGATCGGCGGCGCAGCGAGTTACAGTTACACTGCAACACACGCAGCCGAAATGCAGCTGAGCTAGCCATGGTTGGTGAGGGCGCGTTGCGCGGCCAGAGCCGCTGCACACAACTTGCGTGCTGGAGACGTGGGAGGGAGCTCGTCGATGAGTGCCTGAACGGCTGCCGAAAGGGCAGCGATGATATTGTCACGCGGATCTTGTGGGGGTGCCGTGGCCGTTGCGATTGGGGCTAGCCCGGTGACCACATCGCGGTATGACCGCTGCCCTGAGGACGCGCTGTCGAGTGCAGTTGAGGTGCCGATCTGGGTGCTGGCGGACGCGACGAAGTTGTGTGCAGCGTGAGCGCTGGGAGGTGCGGGTGTTATGGGAGCAGGCTGGGACGCTGTTGCGGGTTGCATGCGCTCCCGGACGAGGCGTCTGGCCTCGGGGCGACTCGATGTGCTTGTCCGAGGTAGCCATGGTGACCGCAACGCGTCGCTCGTGCTGCCATCGTGGGCAGCGAGGCTCACTGGCCGCGTGCGTGCCGCCGCAGTTGATGCAGCGTGGTTTGGCAGAATCGCACTCGGATGGATGAGGTGCGGCTCCACATCGAAGGCATCGGGGCTGATCTGTGCAGGCAGCAGTGGCGTGGCCGAGTATACCGCACTGTGTGCACTGTAGCGGGCGTGGGAGACGGGGACGGACGCGACGGCGAAGCTTGAAAAGCGCGATTTCTGGCGGAGGACAGAGGCCGGCGAATCGAATGACCAGGTTGTCCCGGTTTCTCCAGCAGCCGATGACGGGGACGCGGCTCTCGATGCCAGCCTTTATGTCCTCCTCAGATAGGCCCTTGTCGACTCCGAAAACGAGTTCGGTGGATGTTTTCATGCCCAGCTCTTTGGGACGGACCCGAATGCCTTGTATCGACGTAAGCGCGAGGAGCGGCGCGAGGTCAGTGGCCGGGTGAGTGTCAACAGCACACACATTGCGCCTCTGGTTCACGCGGACCGCCGTGACTCCGGGAAGCCTTGAGAGCTGAGCGGCGATCGCGTCTCTTGAGGCAGACAGGAAGTTGCCCTGTCTGTCTACCGGGAAGTATAAGACGGTGGAAGTCTTGTTTTGTGCTGGTGAGGCGAGCGGCGCTGAGAAGCGCGCATTCGTTCTCGGCTTGGTGGATGGGCCGCCGGCGCTAGCAGACGACGCGCTCGGAGCGAGAGGATCTTCGAGCGGCCGAAGGGCCAAGCGCCGCCTGCGATTGGTTGGCCAAGGAGGCTGGGCCGCTTGTGGTTGGCTGCTGCTTGGCGCAGCGGTGGCACCATCTCTCGGGCGCTGAGGGAGTTGGGAGCCTTGGAGCGGGGGTGAATGACTGGCTGACGCTGAGCCGCGCGCAGCGGTCTCGTAGTCGGCAGGCGTGAAAGCATCCACAATGGGTTGCGTCACAGTGAGCTGGGTGCCAGGTGCGGCGGTTGTCGCCGGCGGCTGGGGGTTGTGAGAGAGGGGGGGAACGGGTTCCCGCGTCGATGGTTTGAGCAGCGCGCCTCTCTGGGCTAGCAGACGACGCCGCGGGAGAAATGCCGCTGCCGTTCGGGTGGCGCTGCTGTTGCGACGACTCTGGTGCGCGGGCGTTGGGAGAGGGAGTGGAGGAAGCCGCTCGGACCGGCCTGGGCAGCTGGCTCACCGCATTTGCCTCTGCCAGGGAGGGAAAATCCTTTGTTGGGGGGGGGGTGCTGCCTTGGCCTGCTTTCAAAGTCAAAGTGTTTATTTAGACAACTGAATGGTACAGTTGCCTAGGGCGCAGACTAAAAGGCAAAAGGATGCCTGACAAAGAGTCCACGCCCTTCTTGCTCCCATTCGAGAGCACAAGACATTCAGCGAGTAAAATAGACATAAAAACGAAATGGAAATACAGAAAGGATTGGTTAACAGTGAACTGAAGTAATTTCATCTTAAACATTTATCTACAGTTGGAGAAGTACTATGAGAGACAACAGAATAAAAAAGAAAAAAAGAAGTGGTTATGCCTGGAGTGACAACAGATACATGGTGATGCAATTTTTGAAAGCTTTCAATGATTTGCTTTCTTGAATAATGTTTACAGCAGGATGGTGATCGTTTAAAAAACTGGAAATTCTGTAGCTAAGTTTCTGGGCGCCGTAGTTAGTACGTATTTTTTCCTTATTATAACTTATGTGCCGTATGTTGTAGCTGTGTGGTTTCGTGAGATACTTATGACAAAAGGCGGCAGGATCAGAATGCATTTGTTGGTAAGTGGCTAACGCTATCTTTTTGTTTATAACATTCCACAGTGTAAGCAATTGGTGTTTCCTAAACAATGGGGCAGTGTGGCTAAGGTATGGTGCATTATCCATTAGTCGCAGAAATTTCTTTTGTAATAAGTATATGTTTTCTATGCTTGTTTTAGGTGCTGTGCCCCAAACAAGAAGACAATAGTGGAAACGCGAATGTACCAGTGTGTAGTATAGTTGTTTCTTTAGCCACATAGGCAAAAGGTCCTTTAATTTATACATGATACCAATGGACCTAGAGATACCTGTGCGAACTTTTTCAATGTGAGGGGACCAGTCGAGATGTTCGTGAAATATGACGCCAAGAAATTTATGAGATATTGCACGTTCAATAGATTCATCACAAAATTGAATCAGTATTTCTTGTTTAATGCACTTGTTACGTGCGCGGAATATAATGTACTTAGTTTTTTTAGTGTTTAACTGCAGTTCGTTAGTGCGGAGCCATGTGGATAAGTTTTGCAGCCATATATTGGTTTCTACTTGGAGGGCTTCCAGATCTTGTCCGCAGAAGAATACATTGGTATCGTCAGCGTACAGTACTATTTCTGGTGTAGAGGGCACGTTAATTACATCATTTATATAAAGAAGAAATAACAGCGGCCCAAGGATTGATCCTTGCGGAACTCCATAATGTATTAGACCTAAGCTGGACTTTGCATTCGGAATGTTCGTGTACTGTTGACGATTTGAGAGGTAATTCTTTATTAATGTGAGAGCCGTTCCTCTAATGCCATATTTATCCTCCTGAGACCCGTGTATGGCAATTTGTCCAATATATTGGACATTAGCTTTTAAGCCAGTACTCCCGCGTCGAAAGATTCATCTTCATAAAACCTGCTTGTCCAATACATTGGACAACTGGTTGCGCCATCTGTGCACCTTTTTTGAAATTAAACTGCTCACTTTCCCGCCAAAACACTTTGAAAATTGCGGCGGTCAGCGGCGCGGCGTTCTAT
The DNA here is from genome assembly GCF_055824585.1 of Amblyomma mixtum. NCBI lineage: Eukaryota > Metazoa > Arthropoda > Arachnida > Ixodida > Ixodidae > Amblyomma > Amblyomma mixtum. Next base: position 20,934,871 of record NC_143017.1, read on the forward strand.
GGCACCTGCTGGAGAAGTAAGTGTTGTTTCTGCGATTTTTACCTACTTTGAACGCGTAAATTTTGTTGGATATCAACAAAAATAGAACAGGAAACATGTAGATATCATAATTGTAACTCTACATGACCTAACTTTTCTGTGCTTTCAATTTGATTTCACATGTCCAATACGTTGGACGCTGGGACTCAGCCCGGTTATTTTGACCGCGCTTTTGAGATGGCTTTCGCAATAACTGTAAACTAATACTGCTGGTATTTAACGGCTTGGGACGAAATAACAACTTTTTTTGTTGTAGGAAACAGGCCTCGCGTTCCTGATGAGACGGCCGAAGCAGTTTTGCAAAGAATTGCATAAGCCAACACATCAGACATTGACTTATCGGACAGCAACGACGACACTATTGTCTATTCAAAAAAAGCAAGAAACCCAAGAAACGTCAAGAAGCAAGAAACGTCAAGGAAAAAAACAGCAAGAAACAGAGAGTGACAGTGAAGTTGAGTGGAGCCCACCATGAAAGCAAGCTCGACGAGGAGAGACCAACAAAAGTGCCTACCAGTAAAGTCCCTGTATGAGCTTTTCTAAAAAAAGCTGGTCTAGGGACTTTACCTACCACTTCCCAAGGCTGTCTGACGCAGCTAACGCTGCGCGCTGCAGGTTTGAGGGGTGCACCATGAAAACAAAGTTTTTTTGCACAAAATGTCAGCAGTTCTTCTGCATAACAAAAGACAGAAGATGCTTCGAAAAGGCACACAGCAAGTGAGCACAGCGAAACTTTTGTATTCAGTTGACGTATATTTTGCTACTTTGACTTTTGTCATAATAAAGTATTTTTTTCGCACACTTTTCACAGCTTTATCTGAAGTATTTTGCGGCACGCCCACTGGGTGGGAAAATACGGCTAGAGTCCTAGTGTCCAATATATTGGACATCGTGCTGAGCCGAAACTATTAGTTCTGTTGAGAAAATATCTCTCACTTTTCACCTTTGTACTCCTACCAGCTAATTCTGAAACCCTACAAAATTTTTGTGCACTCAAATTCACTTCGGGTCTCAGGAGGATATATAACTTGTATAACAATATCGGGTGCTTGATAGAATCGAATGCTTTCCTAAAGTCAAGAAAAACACCTATTGTATATATTTTCTGCTCAAAATTGTCTATTATCTTATCCTTAATTTTTATTAGCGCCATTTCAGTAGATTTCTCTTTCTGAAATCCATATTGCTGTTCTGCGATATCGTTTCGCTTGCAGAAGTTTAGTAGTCTGATGTTTATAACCTGTTCAATTACTTTCGAGAGGACTGGTAGTACCGAAATTGGCCTATAGTTATTTATATCATTTCTATCGCCTCCCTTGTGTATGACGGAGACTTTTGCAATTTTTAGTTTGTCTGGAAATATTCCGCTACTCAAAATAAGGTTGCATATATGCGTAAGTGGCTCACTAATCATGTGACTAACGGATTTTATAGGTTGAACTTTAATATCATCAGCACCACATGCACTGCTACTTTTTAAGTTTTTGATTACTGTGCAGATTTCCAATTCTGTAGTTGGAAACATGAACATTGAGCTTTCGATGTTGGATGTGAGATACGATGTAAAATCACAGTTACTTGCCTGAGATTTACTTGAAGCCCCTGATATGAGAAAATGCTCATTAAGTTTGTCAGCAAGCGACGCCCCTGTGTAAGGCACACCATTTATAACAAGTTCAGAGATGCCGTCTCTTTCATTTTTGGACATTAGCTTGTTTACGGTATTCCATACCTGTTTAGGGTTGTTGCAGATATCAGTAAACTTATGTTCGTAATAACTGGTCCTGGCTTTTTTAATATCAGAGCTTAACTTGTTACGAATTCGTTTATACTCAATCAAACTGTCTATATTTTTCGTTCTGATAAAAGAGGCAAATAGTCTGTCACGATTTCTAATTCTTTTCAGAAGTTCAGCATTTATCCATGGTTTTCTGGCTTTTTTGCACTTTTTGAATTGCACTGTAGGAAAGGCTTGATTATAAAGCTCGGTAACTTTTTTAATAAAGACGTCATATGCTGTAACGGGGTCAGATAGTTGAAAAACCTCTGCCCAACTTGTTCCTGCTACTAAGTTTCTAAATATTGTGGTCTTTGCTTCATTAATGATTCTATATGTAATCGGTGCACTGATTTTGGAATGACTCTGTGTTGTAAAGTATGGTTTAAATGACAGGAAAATCGGCAAATGGTCACTAACATCAGCTATCAGTACACCTGCTTGCACATCATCCTTTTTGTAGCTTGTGAAGCACACATCTAGTAAAGTACGGCACATATCAGTCACTCTAGTTGGCATATGTATCACATTTTCACAACCAAACGAGAAAAAAATATCAAGCATCCTTTGCTGATTAGATTCAGGCAATAAGAGATCGATATTGAAATCACCACAAATAACTACAGGCGACTTAAACTGCATGCACTGTTCTAACATATTTTCAAGAAATACTAAAAACATTGCCTGTGATCCAGAAGGCGGCCTGTATATAACGGCAAATATGGTACCAACACATTTTAACATGACACACTCAAAGTGCTGATCTATGACACAGAAATCTTCAATGGTGGCATAGTTTAGGTGGTTCATTACATAAATGGCCACACCTCCCCCTCTCTTATTACTCCGTGAAACTGATGCGCATTTGTATCCTGGAAATTGTATGACATCATAATCATTGGTAAACCAAGTCTCAGTGAAAGCTAAAAATTCAAATTTATGGTCTAGTGCATTTAGGAGGGTTTCTACAGAATCCTGTTTATTCCGAAGGCTTTGCGCATTGAGATGGAATAAGGAAAGTTGATTTTTTTCTCGTAGAGGCTTGGAATGTTTAAACGAATCAGCATCATGATAAGAATATGCGAACGAGGCTGTCATTTTCAAGGGTGCTGCTATCAGTTACCGTGGTGTGCATACGGCCTATTACTCAACGTATCTTATCCAGACCGTTAGTCGTCCTAATCCTGATAACTCGGCTGCGGGGGCCACGACGAACAAACATTTTTCCATTCTTCAACCAGGCAAACTCATACTCTTTTTCCTTGGCCGTTTTTTTCATTTTCCAAAAGAGCGCCTTGTTCTGTGCTGTCAGGTTTTCATTGAAGAAGATTTTAGATTTCGCTTCCTTTAGCTGTCCCTTTTTTGCAAGCCATAAGTCTCTGGTTGAACGGGATAGGAAGCGTACAAGAACAGGTCTAACCTTCTTAAAACTCTCCCCGACCTCACTGTCACTACTAGCACTCGCGTTGTTAGTGCTCTCCTTGATAGACCGTGAGGGCAATCGATGAACAGCCTCAACATCTGCCTCGGAAAGCAGCGGAAGTTCGAGATCAGTGGCCAAGACATTAAGCTTTTCCAGTAGGTTTTCATTTTCATGATGGGGCAGCCCAAGTATTTCTAAATTTTGGCGTCTGCTGTACTGCTCTAGTTCGTTAACTTGTTGCCTTAATTCCTGGTTTTCTTGTTCTGCTACCAGAACCTCGAGTTTTTCCACTCGCTTTCCGAGGGCAGATATATCTGCATCCTGTTGCTTCATTTTCGACAAAACTTCGTCGTATTTTGTGGACATTTCCTGCATAAACTGCTCAATACCATCCACAGTGGCCTTTATCTCTCCTAGTGCGTCGATTTTCGATTTGATCTCAAGTACTTCTGTGAGCACGAGACGAACATCTGTAATTTCACTTCCAAGATTCATTTCCGGTTCCTCGCTTGTTTTCTTGCCACTATGGTTGCTTCGAGCCTTAGCTGTTTTGCATGTTGGGCATTTCCATGCTTTTTTTGCAGTTTCTGCCTTTTTCTTGTATGTGGCTTCACTTACCCCAGAACATGTGCCAAGATGATACACATAACAACACTCTGAGCATGTCAGAAACGCTTCATCCTCAGAAAACTGCTCGTTGCATGCAAGACATGTGTCAGCCATTTTTCACTTGTCACGACAGACCGAGCAGTCAGCAGCAGCGGCTACCAGAAAAAAAATAGCTAAAGTTGCATTTCAAGGGGAAAAGGAGGAAAAAAAAACCAACCTGTAAATTAAGGTGATGTTTTTAGGGCACGGATAGTAGGTCCTGCGGTGCCACTGCTGCTGAATGCTTGTGAAGCAGATCCCCGGTGGCAAGCTGCTTTTATAGCTGTTGGGCGGTGACGTCACGAGCTACGTCGATGTTAGCAGCCAGTTTCCCAGCCACGTTTCCGATCGCCAGTCATTCTGCGGTAGCTCATCCGGGGCAGATGTACGCAATCGGCTCCTGTAAATTAAGGTGATGTTTTTAGGGCACGGATAGTAGGTCCTGCGGTGCCACTGCTGCTGAATGCTTGTGAAGCAGATCCCCGGTGGCAAGCTGCTTTTATAGCTGTTGGGCGGTGACGTCACGAGCTACGTCGATGTTAGCAGCCAGTTTCCCAGCCACGTTTCCGATCGCCAGTCATTCTGCGGTAGCTCATCCGGGGCAGATGTACGCAATCGGCTCCTGTAAATTAAGGTGATGTTTTTAGGGCACGGATAGTAGGTCCTGCGGTGCCACTGCTGCTGAATGCTTGAGCGGATATTGCCTTGCCTTTTTTGTTTGATTGTTGGGCTTGGCTATAGCAGGGCTCTGTGTGCCTCTCGTGGGGGAGGAGGCTGGGGGAGGAGTCCGTTGCCTCGGCTCTTCGCCCACTGTCTGGGTTGCTAGGACCAGGCTGCTGCTGCTCCCAGAGGGAGAGGCGAGGGTCGCTTGCACTGAAGTGACCAGGTCGCATTCCTGAGCTCGTTCAGGAGGATCCCCGCAGGGAGGCGTCTGCAGCATGCAGACGTTGGTGAGTGGCGACACCACGGGGTTAACCCGAGCATCCGCAGGGACATCCTCGCAGGGGGATGATGGTGAACAATGCGTCACCACGGACCCGAGCATCCGCGCTTAGCCGTGCGTGGCATCGCCGTGTCCGGGGAAAAGGGGATCCTGGTGGTTGAGCCGATGCCGAGCGTTTGGACCCTTAAGGCCCCTCGGCGGAGGCAACACACCACTTTGGCCCCAGCTTCCTGTAGACGGCACCTCCGGCCTGACTCGACCGGGGGAAATCGGCAGTCGCCTTTTCCTGTCCTCCCCTCTATCTTTCACTTTCCTATTTCCTTTCTTACAACTTTCCTGTATCCTCCTCTCTTCTTTGTTTTTTCCTTCTTTCCTGGCGGCGAGGGTTAACCGTGTGTGACCAACTACCCTGTGTTGAGTCATATTAGGTTATAGTTAAGGTGTACAGCTGGCGTGGGCAGGACTTTCTTTCAAGTTCCTGTCGCGTCCCCTTGTTGGACTCCATGGTGGGTAGCTGGCACCATGACCGAAAAACATCAATTTTTTATGGCTCCCCCCCTTTCCAAACCTGATCGCTCTCTTAAAAGAGTGCGGAACGAAGCAGAGAACTTTTTTTCCAAAAAGAAACCAACATTTGCCAAATTCCATGTCATCCACAGTGAAGTTCAAGATAAACAGGCCAGAATTCTATCCCCCTTCATGGTATCGAAGTGCTTAACAGAAGCTTTGGGCCCCGGATACAAAGTATCCAAAATGACCAGTGGCGATTTATTGCTGGAGCTCCGAGAAAATGTCCAAACCACCAAACTCTGTAACATAGTGTCTATTGGGGACACACCTGTCTCCATCACTGCACACCGATCCCTCAACACTGTCCGTGGCGTCATCTCAGAAAATGATTTTCTACACCTTACCGAGAAAGAAATGCTGGAAGGGCTTTCCGAGCAAAATGTCATTGATGTATATCGAATCAAGATCCGCAAGGACAACAAAGAAATAGATACCAAACACCTAGTCCTGACTTTTAACACATGCACATTGCCCGAAACCATCGACGTTGGATACCTCAAAGTAAATGTAAGACACTACATCCCTAACCCCCGAAGGTGCTTTAATTGTCAACGGTTTGGCCACGGATCGCAGAGTTGCCGCGGCCACAAAACTTGCGCGAAATGCGCGTCGAAGGAACACCATTCTGAGGAATGCGACGCAGCTCTACGCTGCGCTAATTGTGAAGGAGAACATGCTGCGTACTCCAGGGCGTGTCCGTCCTGGAAGAAGGAAAAGGAAATCATCACCATTAAGACCAAGGAAAACATTTCATTCAAAGAAGCCAGAAGGCGTTTTGCACTGACAAATACATTCTCTTTCACAGCCAAACCAAACTATGCTGACGTGGCGCGCAGGGGCGGTGCACCACGCAGCACTCCGGCATCTGCCGCGGCCACTCCCACCGCGCCTGTGGTAGTGCCATCAACGCCCCAGGCAGAGACAGCCAAGGCTGCTCTGCCAACTCCAAGCCAGGGAGTGCCGGCCCATGGGCCAGCATCCCGCAGGACTTCCCCCCGTCGGGGGAGGCCTGACACCAACACATCCGCGGCTTCGCGGTCCTCCAGCACCTCTGGTGAGGTGATGGATACAACTACCACTCCGCCCGCTTTACGGCGGCGGACCGGCTCTCACGAGCGAAGAAAAGATAAAACCCCGGTAACGGGCCCAGAACAGTAAATTCCTTCAGTTCCATTCACACCCAAAAAAACAAACATGATATTTGCGATTCAATGGAACTGTAGAGGAATGTTAAGGAACTACAGTGATATAACACATATTCTAGGGTCCGTGATGCCTCTAGCTCTATGTCTCCAGGAGACCAATCTTGGTCCACAACATTCAAATATCTTAAAGCATTATACAACTTTTAGGCGTGATCGCGAACATGCAAGTAGACTCTCGGGAGGCGTCGCAATCATCATCCAAAGCGGCGTCCCGGCTCAAGAAATCAAACTGAAAACAAAACTTGAGGCGGTTGCGGTTAGCGTCATCAGCTACAAAACCATAACAATATGTTCTGTATATCTTCCCCCACACATCACATTAACATGCCAAGATCTAGAAGGCCTGATCGATGAACTGCCGGAGCCATTTCTGGTAGTTGGCGATTTTAACGCTCACTCTCCGTTTTGGGGAAGCGAACGCTGCGACTCTAGAGGCCAAACAATCGAAGATTTTATAGTTTCGAATAATGTCTGTCTTTTAAATACGGGAAAAGCCACATATTGCTGCCCAAGCTCAGCAAAAATGAGCTCTCTCGATTTAGCCTTCGCATCACCATTACTTTTTAACGATTTTAAATGGGATGTTTTAAATGACCCCATGGGCAGCGATCACTTACCTACCGTCATCAGGCTCTCATCATCCACTCCAATCATCCCCACAAGGCCACGGCGCTGGAAAATTCAGCTTGCCGACTGGTCACTCTTTACAAAAAGTGCCACTCTGGAAAAGGAATTTTGTGACGACCTTAGCACAGATGAAATTAATCAGAAGTTTACTGAATGCATAATATCGGCCGCAACACTCGCTATACCACAAACAACAGGACTTGCACAAAAGAAACACAAAGTATGGTGGACAAAAGAATGCACATTAGCAAAAAAACAACAAAACAAAGCCTGGAGCGCTCTGCGTCGATATCCCACTGCAGAGAACTTACTTACCTTTAAGAAGGCAAAAGCCAGAGCGCGGTATGTCCGAAGAAATGCAGAAAAAACCTCTTGGCAGAAATATGTCTCCTCAATAAACAGCTCAACAACATCAAAGAAAATGTGGGAAAAAGTGCGTAAATTTACTGGTGACTATACCCCTTTCACACTTCCTCTCTTGACAGCACCCGGGACACAAACATCTTTAGAAGAACAGGCCAACATACTGGGCGAGCATTTTGCTGAGATCTCAAGCTCATCCAACTACACAAGCACATTTCAAAAACACAAAGCAATAGCTGAAAAACAAAAATTTCCATCTGGAGCAGGTGTTCATGAGGATTACAACCAGCCTCTCACACTACAAGAAATAAATAAGGTATTATCTTCTGGAAAAAAGACAGCACCAGGACCAGACAACGTGCATTACGCTATGCTTGCACATCTCTCCGAGGCTGCTGTAGAGGCACTGTTAAAATTTTTTAATAAAATCTGGATAACTGGAAATATACCTGACGAGTGGAAAAAAGCAGTCATAATACCCTTTCTCAAACCCGGAAAACCACCAACAAGTCCTAGCAGTTACAGACCAATAGCCCTCACCAGCTGCATTGCTAAATCTTTCGAAAGTGTAATAAACATTAGACTGACCTTCGTACTTGAATCTCGGCAACTACTAGATAAACACCAATGTGGGTTTAAGAAAACATGCTCCACCACAGATCACCTTGTCCGCCTAGAAAACACCATCCGGGAGGCGTTCATCCACAAGCAGCACTGTATTGGGGTCTTCTTCGACCTGGAGAAGGCCTACGATACTACGTGGAAGTTCGGCATCCTCCGTGACCTAGCAGAGCTAGGTATCTGCGGCAGGATGTTGAACTGCTTGAACGACTTCCTGGCTAACCGCACATTCCGAGTCCGCCTAGGAGCAACTCTCTCCATTACTTTCACCCAAGAGAACGGCGTACCCCAGGGGTGCATTCTAAGCACGACACTCTTCATAATAAAAATGAATTCCTTAGCTAAAGAAATACCCAAGTCCATAATGTATTCAGTTTATGTAGATGACCTACAAATAGCATGCACGTCCTCCAGCATATCAACCTGTGAGAGACAAATACAAATCACACTAAATAAACTAGGTTCTTGGGCAGACAAAAATGGATTTAAATTTTCCCCTCAAAAAACAGTAGCTGTTCTTTTCTCATTGCGACGAGGCCTACAGGTCGATCCCAGTCTATACCTGAATTACACTGCGCTACCAATTAAACAAGAACACAAATTTTTAGGCCTAACTTTCGACAAGAAACTCACATTTCTACCACACATTAACAACCTTAAAAAGAAAGCTTCTCAAGCCCTCAACGTCTTAAAAGTGCTCTCACGGAAGCGGTGGGGGTCCGATAGAGCAAGCCTTTTACAAATATATCGCTCTCTGGTGCGCTCCAAGCTGGACTACGGGTGCATAGTATATGGCTCGGCAAGAGCATCCTACTTGAAAAGATTAGACCCCATTCATAATCTTGGTCTCCGCCTATCATCTGGAGCATACAGAACATCACCAGTAGCCAGCCTATACGTTGAAACTAATGAGCCCGCTCTTGAGGACCGAAGAATCGCACTAACATGCACATACGTCTTAAAAATCCGTTCTCTTCCGAAACATCTCTGCCATCCAGTTGTCACCAAGTGCCCATCTAAAAGATTATTCATCAACAAACCACATTCTATCAGGCCATTACTACTGCGCTTTGAAGATAAATGTGAAGAGCTAACAGTACTAGATGCCCTAAAGAATATTGCACAAAGGAATGAATATTTGCCACCATGGTACAGCCTGCCTTCAGTATGTGACTTCACAATGACACATTTAGACAAAAAGCAAACGCCAAACGAGTACATATTACAGGAATTCTTTGCACTACAAGAAACGTATGACACCTACATTGAATTTTATACCGATGGCTCAAAAACAGAAAGTCATGTTGGAAGTGCAGTAATCCAAGAAAAAAATAAACAGATAATACGACTACCAGAATGCGCATCAGTTTTTACTGCTGAGTGTTATGCCATCTTCATAGCTGTAGAAAAAATAGGAAGAGAGAACATCAAAAATAGCATCATTTACACCGATTCCCTCAGTATGCTCAAAGCACTGCACTCCAGGAATGCTACTGAACCCATAATAGGAAACATCATACATAACATAGTTAAAATCACAAAACAAAAGCACAACATTAAATTCTGCTGGGTTCCTAGCCATGTTGGAATTGTAGGTAATGAGAAAGCAGATGTATGTGCTGCACAAGCCCGGAATGGCCAAATAAAGCAAGTGAACATACCGCACAGGGATTGTTTAAAGTTTATCTACAGTAAACTCAGAAATAAGTGGCAGGCAGAATGGGAAGAGCACGCAAACAACAAATTACATTCTGTTAAGCCCATTTTAGGGGAATGGCAATCGTGTAGGCATCAAGAACGTTTTACCGAAGTTATTTTATGTCGGCTCCGCATTGGACACACCCACCTCACGCACAACTTTCTGCTAACCAAACAAAACAAACCTCTCTGTGACATGTGTGGTGCTGAACTCACAGTGAACCACATTTTAATTTCATGTATAAAGCTAGAAGAGCTAAGAAAGAAATATTTTACAACATTTTACAGGGAAACCATCCCATTACACCCCATGTTACTTTTAGGTGATCGAGCACTGGTTGACATCTCATGTATTTTTAGGTTTCTCAAGGAAGCAAGCATTTTAAACAAACTCTAAGTATAGAAAGCTTCACCTTTAACAAAAACTCTAACCTTGTGTTTGGCGCATCATAGCCTCAGTTGCTTTTGCGCCATTAAAATCAATATAACTAACTAACTAAGTTATACACCTCAGCCACTTTCTCAATCATGAGAGGGAGGCTGAGGTCTTTAACTGAGCTGTTGGGAGCCTCGAAATCCTTGCCGAGCTAAGGATGTCTGCAGAGGCGACCCAACCTTTAAAAGTTTCTGCTCTCAGACATTTTTAAAATTTTTGTCTTTCATCAGCTAGTTAGTAAAAATAACTCTTAGGCCCTTTACACCACCGTTTTTATCCACTTTGTTTTCAAACTCTGACCAAGCCAATTTTTCCATACCTTGTTCTTGGCGCATGATAGCCTTAGCTGCTTATGCGCCAATAAATTCAACACAACAACAACAACAACATTAATCAGCCAGGTAATAAAAATAACTTTTAGGCCCTTTACACCACCGTTTTTATCAACTTTGTTGTCACTCTGCTCAAGCCAATCTTTCCATACCTTGTTCTTGGCGCATGATAGCCTTAGCTGCTTATGCGCCAATAAACCCCACACAACACAACACAACACGTTCAGGAGGAGGAGGGGGGGGAGGCCTCTGGGGGGGACGGGAGTGCTTTCTTTGCTTTGAGAGCTTTGCCCTTACCCTTCTTGGTCTTTTTGGATTTTTTTGGTGCATTCCTGGGGCCCTTGACAAAGGCAAGATAGGGTGCCGAAGCTTGCTGCTGGCGTTTTCCTGCCCGCTCTGCTTGGGCAAGAGACCCGGACGGTTTTCTTAGCCGCCGCGGTGGCGCCGGCGTTTGGGAGCCCTGATGCTCCTCGGGGGACGCGATGGTGATGGATGATGTTATGGGGACGAGCGTGGGGATTAGAAAAGAGTCGTCCAGGTCGTTGTCCAACAGGGATGTTGTGTGGCGCGGATTGTGGCCACGGGCTGGAGAGGTGCCTTCGCAGGCGGGCTCTGCTGCCTCTTGTAGGAGAAGTATGGAGCTCCTGTCTCCAGCTTCAACAGGTATCGTAATAACTGCTGATGGTGTCGAGGTCTGTGGGCTGCTGTCGGGTGGTTGCGGCATGCCCGATGGGGTCCTGGGGGTGAACGGGTGTTCGCCAGCGCTGACAAGGTGTCGAGCATGGTCTTGCAGCTCGATCACCTTGCTTGCTTCTGCGTACAGTTGCTTGAGCATTCGTGAACATCCGACGCTGCCAGAGCGGCGGTGCAGATTTCGGAGGCTTGATGTGCCACCCTCCATCGTCTCTTTAAGACGGTTGGGTTATTTACTTAGGTTATGGAGCCGCTGATGAGCCCCATGATGGGGAAAGCTAGAAAACTACTATGAAAACAGGGACGGAAATTTAGTAGCTGCGGTCGTACCGAAACAGAGAATGGACAGAGCTCCATCATAATAATAATAGTGATTATTGCCGCGGTAGTGCGCTGGGGGAAGGGGGTGAAATGGGGGAAAGCTCAGCCTGGTAATTGCCTCCACGTGGGGGTCACCGCAACCGGGCTTTGCTGGGAAGGGGATTAATAGAATAGGGGCTCCATCATAATAATAGTGATTATTGCCGAGGTAGTGCGCTGGGGGAAGGGGGGTGTGAAATGGGGGAAAGCTCAGCCTGGTAATTGCCTCCACGTGGGGGTCACCGCAACCGGGCTTTGCTGGGAAGGGGATTAATAGAATAGGGGCTCCATCATAATAATAGTGATTATTGCCGAGGTAGTGCGCTGGGGGAAGGGGGTGAAATGGGGGAAAGCTCAGCCTGGTAATTGCCTCCACGTGGGGGTCACCGCAACCGGGCTTTGCTGGGAAGGGGATTAATAGAATAGGGGCTCCATCATAATAATAGTGATTATTGCCGAGGTAGTGCGCTGGGGGAAGGGGGGTGTGAAATGGGGGAAAGCTCAGCCTGGTAATTGCCTCCACGTGGGGGTCACCGCAACCGGGCTTTGCTGGGAAGGGGATTAATAGAATAGGGGAGAAGAAGCGGGTCGGGGTCGTGGCTGGGCACAGGGCAGGAGAGTCCGGCGCGAGGGCAAGGCAGAAGGCGTCGCTGAGCAAGGCCAGGGCACGGCGGCACCTGCGCGTGTCGGCACAGTAACGTCCCCGTGGTAGACGGTGGCGAAGCGGTCGGCTCTTCCCGAGGTCCAGAAGAATCCGGGGCGGGAGTCAGCCGTGGTTGCCGCCGTCCTCGGCGCGCACGGGCAACCTGATCCTACCTCGGGAGCCGATCATCTAAGGCCACACACGGGGCGCACACACACAACACGCACAGTCACTGCCGTTCGTTTAGGCGGCGAACGCGATAAAACGGGTCGGGCCGTAGGCCGGGGCGTGGTAGCGGCCACGGACGTCCGCGATGAGCGGGCCCGTTGCAGACGGCGGCGAAGCGACAGGCTGGTCCCGAGGTCCAGAAGAGTCAGGGGAGGGGGCCGGCCGTGGGAGCTGCCGTCCCCAGCAGACACGGGCGGCCTGATCCATCCTCGGGGGCCGGTCGGCTAATGCCGCAACTGGGCGCACGCTCGCAAAGCTGCACGGACACGGACACGGTAGGACCGGAGGCCGGCGCACGGGGAGATGCGTGAGCGAGCACCGGCGATGTTCCTCGTTCGAGAGTCAGGCACGGACTGATGATGATGATGATGATTACTTTGGGGTATTCTTGAGAAGGGATACTGGTCCCGACGTATGTTGGCCAGTTGGTGGGGAAGAGCGAGGCGTGGGGAAGAGCGTCCACGTGGGGAAGAGCGAGGCGGCCGCGCCGGGATTGGCCCGAAAGCCGCGCGGACCTCGCGGAGGAAGGGCGCGGCGCAGCCAATGAGAGGGGCGCGCGGCGTGCACTCAGAATGCTGGAAAGCGAGGCGCGCGCTGGGACGATGAAATGTCGTGCACCTCACAGTCTTGAGCGCAGGTCACACGCTCCAATAAATGTTAGCAGGTGACGCAGGGCTTTGATTTGGCTCCCACGGGAGCGTGGAGGGAAGAGAAGGTCTTCCAGGGTGGCGCACGGCAAGCCGAGGTCTCTATACCCCTGCTGCATGAGTGAGCGCTCCCGTGATAACGCAGGGCACACGCACAAAATGTGGGTCATAGATTCCTCTGCACCGCACTGCGCGCGGCTACAAGGTTAACAATACAATACGGTGGGAGACGCAGACACTGATTCGCTGATAGAGGCGCGCGAGGGAGCCAATGGGAAAGGAAACGCTCGAAATCGAGGGCTGTGGGCTTAATGTCCATGAAATAGAAAAAAATAGTGATGAAAAGGGCCAGGGTGAAAGGAATTGGAGGCAAAGGAAGGACAAAATCTGGCCCAGAAGTGGGAAAGAGGAAAAGTAGTAGTAGTAGTAAGTGATTATTTATTGTGCATTTGATACGGAAGATAAAAGAATATTTGCTGCCCCGGCATCTGCTATCGCGACAGGAAGCACCTGAGCTGGGGCAGCGAAATAAAGGATAGCAGGCAGAGCGTAGAAGTGAAAGAAAAGTGGTGAGGGGACAGTAGAAAGGACAGGGGGAGGGGTACACTTTCAATCAGTCTATTTACATATCTACAAGGAATAAAATATACATATGTACAACACGCACGCGCGTGGAGCTCTGAGCGACCACTGCTCCGTCACACGCGCACGATAACTAGATTAAATATACATATATACAGGTCGCACGCGCGTGTTGATCTGGGCGATCGTTGGTCCATCACGCGCGCACGACACAGCACAAAACAGCTGGAGAGGGGGCGTCCAGCTGTTCATCGTCCAAGGTAGCGCGCGTGGAACGTTCGCGTCACTGCACGCAACTACCTGGCGGAGAACAGACGGGACGTCAAGCCCGCCTGTTCGAGGAAAACACAGAGGCTCATCAATGTTCGCTCGCGACTGCGCGCACTGCCTTGCGGCCACAATAACATTGCGAGGGAGTCTGGCAGGATGCCCAGCGCCCGGTAGGCCGCAAGCATGTCGCGACGGGCATCTATGAGCGCGGTGCAGCGAAGTAGCAAGTGTTCGAGTGTTTCGTCACAACCACACTCGACACACGCTGCATTCGTCGCGAACCCGTGGCGCGCACGTCGTTCCCCGTTCCACACGCAGCCAATTCGCAGTCGAAGGATCATTGCGCCCGCGTGAGCGAGCGACAGCCGGTGACGTGATGAATGCGCTCACCTTCTGCGATGCGGGGATCGGGGTGCTGCCGTCGGAGATGAGTCTGAATGACCGCACGCACGTCCTCCAGCGCAAGAGGTAGGTTGCTGGAAGGGAGCTGGTGTGCGGCGGTCGCGAGATCGTCAGCGTCCTCGTTGCCGGCGATTCCACAGTGGCCGGGCACCCACTGAACGCGCACAACACATCCAAGCTGTGCCAGTTGCGCAAGGCACGCTCGAATTGCGCGCACTAACGGGGTACCACGGCCGATGTTCTGCAGCCGGCTGAGGGCGGCGCGGGAGTCGCACAAAACAGCACACTTGGGCGGCGGAGGGACGATGGTGAGCACGAGTTCCAACCCGAGCTGGAGTCCCACCAGTTCCGCCGTGGTGGAAGAGCCCAGATAGTTTGTGTGCTGTTGGCTGTGCAGTCGCAGGGCAGGGATGGTGGCGGCCGCTGCGAGCGAGCAGCTGTCACGAACCACTGAGCCGTCTGTAAACACGAGGAGATGGTCCTGTAGTTCCTCGTGCATGACGGCCCTGGTTAGCTGCTGCACAGCACAGAGGGGTGTGCTCCGCTTTCCCGCGATGCCGACGATTTCTCGCTGTATCTCCGTGGCAGCCGGCCAGGGCACACAGGTGTCGTAAGGGGGCGAGCCGTTGGTGAGGGTCTCGTATTCGAGCAACGCCGCACCCATGCGTGAACGAGGGCGCGTGCGCAAGCGTTGTAGCAGCGAGCCGCCGTCTGGTGCGCGGTGGAGCCGATCGATGTGATTGAGAGCCCTGCGCGCGGCCTGGAGCTGAAGTGGCCACGCTCTTGCCTCGGCTAGCGTTGCGGCGCACTGTGAAGTGCGCGGTAGACCGAGGCACACGCGCAGGGACTTCCTGTGTTGGAGCTCCAGTTTCGTCCAACATGGCTTGCGCACCGAGACGAGCGGCAATGCATACAGCATCGCCCCCAAGGCTGCGGCGTTGTACAGACGCAGCGCGGCTTGCTGGGAGATGCCCTGGCCTCGAGCGGTGAGCTTGTGGACGGCGGCGGTGATCCTCTTCATCTGCAAACAGGCCTTGGTCGCCGCGGGGCGGAAGGAAAGACGCTGGTCGATGTCCAAGTCTAGGTACCGCACCGTTTTTCGCCAAGGAATGGGGTCCCGTCCAGTGACAGTGGCGTTGGGCGCGCACGCGTGCGCGAAACGCAGGCCATGGCTACCGATTTGCCCGCACTCAGCGACAGACCGAGACCGCGTAAGCAGGCGTCGATTGCGGTCAGGGCCCCCTGAAGGCACCCCCGCACGCGGAGCGCCTCGCCCGGTGGTCCCAGGCACCACAGAGCAATGTCATCTGCATATATGGACATGTACACGCGATGTCGGGCGCCCGTGGGAAGGGAGCCCGGCACCACCGACATGGCCACATTAAACAGAAATGGTGACAAAACAGAGCCCTGCGGCACGCCCAGATCCACCGGACGAGACTCGGAGAGTTTCCCCCCCCACTCTCACGCGCATGGTACGACCGCTCAGGAAGCCGCGAACATATCGCAAAAGACGTCCGCACACGCCGGCCGCTTCAAGCAGCGCTAGAATCGGTGCGCGGTGAACGTTGTCAAATGCTCCCGAGACGTCCAGTAGCAGCAGCAGCGCTACCTGGCCTGCCACTCTGGCGTGCTCGAGGGCAGTGACAACGTCCGAGATGGAATCAGCCGTGCACCGCATTCCGCGGAAACCCGTCTGCCGCTCGTCAAACATATCGGCCGCCGCGGCCCGCTCGTTCAAACGCTGCAATGCCATGTGCTCCATGAGCTTACCTGCCGCCGATGTTAAAGCCACTGGACGATATCCACTCAGCTCCGTGGGTGGGCGACCTGGCTTTCGGATGGGACAGACGACCGCGGTGCGCCAATCCTCCGGGAGTTCCCCGCGTTCCCACACCAAGTTGATCTGCTGCAGGAGGACCTCTCGTTGCTTCGCATCCAGGTTGCGTAACATCTGATAAGTCACCCCGTCCGGCCCAGGCGCCGAGCGACGGCGGCATCGCGCGAGCGCATTGTTCAGTTCCGCCGCGCTGAAAGGCGCATCACAGGGGCCATCTGAGGTGACGGGGAAGAGGCTGGCATCGCTTCCGGGGCTCTCAGGTGGATCTGAGCTCGCGTCGTTCGTGAGGCTGGGCGGCGCGAAGCGATCGGCGAACCTCTCTGCCAGCTGTTCATAGCTGAGGCCGCTTGAGATGGCAAGCGCGGCCAAAGGCTGAGGGTTCACCTGTTGCTTCGTAATTCGTCGCAGCATGTCGAATAGCCTCCGCGAGCTGGTGTCTTCCTCCATCCTTTGGCATAGCGAAGCCCACTGCCGTCGGTACAATTTGTGAGAGTGGCGCCGCGCCACTGCGTCCAGGCGGTTATAAACAGTCCAATCGGCCGCTCGGTCGGTTCGTCGCGCCCTGTTTTCTGCGCGGTCACGTTTCTCGCGCAGACCGAGCAGCTTGATATCAGGAGTAGGTTGTCCTGCCCGCACCTCTGCTCGTCTGGTGGCTGCTAGGGCGCTCCGAACCAGACTCGAGAAGAAGTCGGCTCCAGTGACGGCCGCTTCATCGACCGCCTGCCTGAACGCGCTCCAGTTGACGATGGAGTAGGTTCTTTTGGCGCGGGCCTCCGTAGCAGTGGGCTCAATTAGGATGGAGTAATGATCTGAGCCCCAGAGTGATGGTGATCGATGCCATGTCGCCTCTATCCCTCTGGATGCGAAGGCAACGTCGATGCAGGAGCCGGGTGTTCCGCGTCGTCGAAAGGTGGGCTCGCCGGTGTTCAGGGGGGTGAGTCCCTGCTGCGTCGTGCAGGTCGTCTCCTCGCGCGGAGTGTCGCACACTGCCCCACGCACTGTGGTGGGCGTTAAAATCACCACAGATGATTTGACGCGGGGCACAGCACGAGGAAACCGCACGAAAACACAGCGCGTTCCACGCGACAGCTGGGCGCACATAAACACAAGCCACCGACGTGTCAACACCACCGACGCGCACTGTCACCACCACGCACTCCTGGGCATCGGTTGTCGCCGCCGCCGAACCGACGAGTGTATGCAAAACGTCACTGCGCACGTAAATCGCGCACCGCGATTTCCCGGGGCGATGGGCACGGTCACAACACGGCACTGCAGCACAGGTGGGTTCCTCGCACGTTGTTGGTGAGTGATAGCCAATATATCCAGGCAGTCGCATCTGCGGCTCCCCTTCTTGGAAACGAATGTACGTCTCTTGCAACGCGATAACCTCCGGAGCATCCTCCGCGATGCGAACTCGCAACTCAGGGTACCGCGCCGCAAGAGAGCGTACATTCCACTGCAGGATGGATGGGATACGGGGGGGAGCCCTGCGACTAGCCATGATGCTGGCCTATCCGTGCGGGGGCACCCGCGGCTTCTAAGCAGGCCCGTTGTCCGTCGCTGCCCTCGGGAAACAGGGCGCTTATCGCGCGCAGCGCGTGCTGTAGCTGCAGAATCAGCTGATCCCGTGAATCAGCTGGTCCGCCCGGCGCAGCTTGCGATTCTGCTTCTGTAGTTTTTTGACAGTGTTCTTAGACTCTTTATGGCAATGTTTCAGCTTATTATTGGCTGCTGTGAGATCTGCTATCTTCTTCCTAAGCTCTGCTGCCTCAGAATCAAAGAGTTGGGTCGCACGAACCACTGCAGTTTCTTGAGGCCGTACATCCGTGGCGGCCGGAGTAAGTTGTTGACTAGCATTGCTGTTTTCTGTGCCCACCAATGTCTCATTTATCACTCCGTCTGACGATGAATCTGCTGGAGGATACTCTTGCGTGTTTAAGGGAAGGACGCTTCTCACGTCTGGTGAAGAACCTTGTGCGGCAGCGTCATCATTGAATAATGCAGGCACATGCTCACTTGGGTCCCTTGGTGGCCTCCGCTCTTTAGGAAGTTCTGGAAGCAGATAAATAAGCGAAAAGAGCACATTACATATTTAAAATAGTGGTCCTTTTGAAAAACTCCGAAAGTAAGTAAGTAAGCCCGCTGGTGTTGTGCGGCTGGCGCTGCCGTCTCGGCCTGTACCACGGCCCGAACCGCACGCCTGGAGAGGGGCGCCTCTGATGTGGCCATCAAGGTGGCCACATGGCGTTCACGCTGCCAGTGCGGGCACGCAGGGTCCGTGGCCGCGTGAGCTCCGCCGCAGTTCATGCACCGAGGCTTCTTGGTGGTGCAAGCCCCGGTCTCGTGCGGGCCGCCACAGCGTGTGCAGCGTGAGGGCGCCCGGCAGGCCCCGGTTGCGTGAGCCAGACTCGCGCACTTCGCGCACTGCAGGGGCCGCGGGCGGCAGGGCCGGACAGCAAGGCGGCGTCTGTAAATAGATACAAACGCCGGTGGCGTCGGCGCCGCGAATCTGATGGTGAGCGTGCCACCAGACAGCGACGCCGACGTCATCGGCACTGATGATTCAGACGCCGCGAGCAGCTCCTCCGCCGTCTTCCTCTCGTCCACGCCAAACACGAGGCCCGCGCACTGGTTTCGAGGGGAGGGCTCTCGAGCGTGGACCTGGACGCCCCTAATGACCGTGGTGGCTAGCAGGGCCTGGAAGGCGTCACTGCTCCCCGCGTCCACGGCCACCACATTGCGGCGGGTATTGACCCGGACCGCCAGGACGCCAGGTCGGGGCCCGATCTCCTCTGCCAGCTCCCAGCCCTGGTGTTTCGTGAAGGCAGCCCCTCGGTCAGCTGGCCGGAACAGCACCGTGCCCACCAGGCTCGCAGGCAGCTCCACAGCAGCCGCGGCTCGAGCCAGGGCCGCCCTGCGTCGTCTCTGAGCCTTGGTGGTCTGGATTCGCCACGGGATCAGGTCCCGCTGCTGAGAGGCCACGGGTTGAGACGAGCTGGGAGGCGGCGCGTGCTCGCTGCTAGCAGACGAAATCTGGCTAGCAGACGATGCGGGCCCCGCTGGTGGCGCCGCCGCCGAAACGCGCCATCCGGTTCCGGTGACAGCTGGCTGGGAGAGAGGGACCTGCGAGGGTAAAGCGCCGCCGCGGGAGGGGAATCTCGCGCGTGGGCCGCGCGACGCTCGATGTCAACGGCCGCTTCCACGTGGTCCGCGGAATTTGTGGTATGCGTGCGCTTGGCCGTGCCTTCCAGGCTTGCATCATCAGCGCCTTGCACGCCGTCCGCGCTGCGTCGTGGTGGGGGAGACGGCGATCGGACCCGCTTCCTGTGCGAGGTCTCGTCCATCGCCTCAAACGCCAGGTCTGCGGGTCCTCTCGCGGTGCCTGCCTCGAGGTCCCGGGCGCTCGTCGCGGTAGCAGGCAGGTCGGCGGCCTACTGATGAGATGCGTGCTCGCTATCGCGAACACGTGGTGGCTGCGGCCACACTCTCGGTGGCAGCGGCTTCCAAGCGGTCGAGGCAGCAGCCTGAGATGATGAAAGCTGCACCTCTTGCTTCGCTCGCTCCACCGCGATCAGTAAATCCTGCAGGGCACTTATAGTGCATGGCCTGGCGTTAAGACTATAGGATCGCGGTGGTGCCACATCCTCGGAGTTACGCGGCGACCTACTCGCATGAGACACGCGAGGGGGCTCCATGCCTTGATACCCCTAAGCGCCGTGCGGCGCCGGCAGCGCGGCTATAGCTATAATTAATACTGCGTGGCTCAATTAGGACATCAGGGGTGATGGCCACGTGGTTGAATGTTGACACGCGCGGACCGGTGGGAGGCGCAGACGCTGATTGGCTGATAGAGGCGAGCGAGGGAGCCAATGGGAAAAGTAAGCGCTCGAAATCGAGGGCTGTGGGCTTAATATCCATGAAATAGAAAAAATAGTGGTGAAAAGGGCCAGGGTGAAAGGAATTGGAGGCAAAGGAAGGACAAAATCTGGCCCAGAAATGGGAAAGAGGAAAATATGCCGAAATCCAGCATTCAAGGGACGCGAGATCGCTGATTGGCTGAGGGGCGCGTGTGCGGGCCAATGGGAGAGCGAGCGCTCGGAATTGAGGGCTGTAGGTTAATTTTGCATGAAATAGAGAATTGTCTTGTGCTAAAATGATGTTTAGAGAGCTATAGTCGCTGTCTTAGTGCAGTTTCTTCGAGAAAACGAAGAACGAGCTTCAAGGCGCGCCGTGTTTTTTCACGCGGGCCATTTGGAAAGAGAATGTTGTCAACAGATGCTGAAGGAAGAGCGAGCTCGCGAAAGCCGGCACGTAGAGACTGTCTGGGGCCATTAAAGCTTGGGCAGTCGCAGATGAGATGTGAGAGGGTTTCAACTCCACCGCATTCTTGACAGGAAGGGTCGCCAACGCCGCGAAGGCGGTGGATTCGCTCTGCCGTCCACACACAGCCAATGCGCATTTTAAGGAGCGTGGCTCGGTCGTGGACTGAGAAATCGACGCAATGAAGAGGGCGAGGTGGCTTGTGTGAAGCAACACGCTCGTCGGGGTGTCGAGAAAGGACTGTTTCGTAGATGGCGAGGTGGGCGGTGTCAAACTTTGTGACATCTGAAGAGATGGGAACATCCTGGTTGTGAGCCCGGTTAGCCAGGGTGTCAGCCCGCTCGTTCCCAGTTATCCCGACATGGGCGGGGATCCAGTGGAGCGAGACGTTTGTGCCGCGATCTTTGAGAGCTCGAAGCTTGCGGTCGAGAATTTGTACCACGGGGAGATGACGGGTGTGGTGTTGGTTTAGCTGCATGAGAGCAGCTTTCGAGTCGCAAAGTATGGCGACTGGATTGAGCCAGGGTCGTTCTAGAACGACATCTGCAGCCAAGTTGAGAGCGGCAAGCTCGGCCGTGGTAGAGGAGGCGCGGAATGGAATGCGGCATTGTCTGGTGAGATTGAGAGCAGGGACGACACATGCAGCAGTGACAGAGGTGCCGCCAGGGGCCACAGAGCCATCCGTGTAAATGTGTGTGCTGGCTTGGAGCTCGTCGTGAATGAGCGCCGCGGTGTTTTGCTGCATGGCACAGAGGGGCGTGTTGCGCTTATTTCTGATGCCAGGTATTTCGAGGCGGACGGCGTGTGGTGTTGCACAGTGCGGAGCAGGTGGAAGAGGCGCTCTAGGAGGGGTCTTGCAATGTTGGCGTCGAAAGACCTCAGAGGTCGGCCCATTTTTGAGTCCGGCGCTTCAAGTAGGCGGGAGATGAGTAAGTCGGTGCTTGTTGTGCCTCTAATGCGGCGTATGGCATTTAGAGCGACTCGTTCGGCGCGCAGAGATACAGGCCAGGATGACGTTTCTGCGTAAGTGGCAGCAACGTGGGAAGAGTGCGGGAGACGGAAGAAACAGCGGATGGCGTTTCGGTGGTCCGTGTCTATGCTGCGCCAAAGGTTGGGACGAATGTCAAGAAATGGCAGAGCATACAGGAAACGAGCAACTGCGATTCCGTTGTAAAACTGCAGGAGATCAGCCGTCGCCCTTCGCGATGAGCTTGTTGGCGGCTGATGCGACTTGTTTTGCCTGCTTCCTGAGATGGGTGACTGCGGGGCGCCACGAGAGTTGGCAGTCGATGATGAGGCCAAGGTATCGGGCAGAGGGCTTCCATGGGATGGGGGTCCCATCGAGTTGGAGAGGGGGAATGATGCTTCTTGCAGCAGCGCGTGGGTGGAAGACGAGAGCCTCTGTTTTGGTAGGCGAAAGAGAGAGGCCAACAGAACGGAGGAAAGTGTGGACTACATTTAGTGCAGCTTGGAGTTGAGCACGAACTATTCGTCCCTGTAGGGTAGGTCCAGAGCAGTAAAGCGCAATGTCGTCCGCGTAAATGCAACAGCGGACTGGAAGGCCGTTTGTGACATGGAGGTAAGCTGGTAGTTTGATTAAAAAGAAAGGGGCTCAAAACGCTGCCTTGTGGCACCCCAGCAACTAGTGGGCGAGGTGTGCTCATGGAGCTTTGACGCGAAAGGAGCGGCCAGTGAGAACGGAGAGCGAACGGAGTCCAATATTGCAGTGTGTCAAAGGCACTTTTCACATCGAGGAGAAGGAGGTAGGCGCGTCGTTTGTCGTGCTTGGCTTGTTCAAGGGAAGCTGCAAGTTCGATGATACAGTCGGCTGTCGAGCGGGAGTTTCGGAAGCCACTTTGCTCTTGAGCCAGTGCGTTGGAGGCGTTGGCAATCCACTCAAGTCTTTGCAGGGCGAGCGCCTCCAGGAGCTTCCCAGGAACTGAGGTAAGGGAGACTGGGCGATAAGATTTAATGCTGTTGACAGGCTTCCCCTTCTTGAGAATTGGGATAACGGTGGCAGTGCGCCAATCGTCCGGTAGCTCACCGTTTTGAAAAATACGGTTGTAAGCAGCGAGTAGTCGGTTGCGTTCTTTGTTGTCAAGGTTCCTGATCATTTGATATGTAATGCCGTCAGGACCTGGTGCGCATCTGCGTTTCCTGGTGGCGATGCATTTATCCAGCTCATGCATTTTAAAGTCTTCCATGCAGAGAGCAAGGACATCATCTGCTATGTGCGCTGGCACAATAGTGATCTGGAGAGCAGTAGTTGGGGATGAAGTTGCTCCACTCACCACTGTTGTGAAGTGATCTGCGAGGATGTTGGCAAGGTCAGCGTTGCTCATGCGCCGTGTGATAGCGATGGCCAGGACTGGGTGACGTGGGATTCTCGGATTGAGGATCGCAGACAGAATGCACCAACCACGCGCAGGCGAGCCGGGGCGGTCGAGTGATGCACAGAGTCTGGACCAGCTGCGGCGGCGAAGGCGCTTGGAATGGCGGCGACAGGCGGCATCCAAGCGGTTATAGGGCGTCCAGTGATCTGGTCTGTCTGTGCGGCGTGCCCTTCGTTGGGCTCGGCGGCGAGCAGCACGAAGGTTAAAGGGAGACTGAAGCACTTTTTCTGAAAATCGGGCTGGCAGCGGCGTGCTGTAGTTTTTCATGCTGTATACTGGAATATCGCATCCAAATACGGCAAAAACAAGCGCGAATTGCCTTTTTTAGCCGAAATATGCGGCCTGTGCCGCGGGGCACGCCGCGCGGCGCGCCGCCGCCCGTCATTGGTCAAGAGAGGTCGTGACGTCACTTTGAGGATTGGAGAAGCTGCCGACGCGGATCCGGCGCTGCGTTGAGTGCAGATCGCAGCTTTCCGTGTCGTTGTAAAAGCGAATACGGCGACTGTTTTTTTTACTGACCACCGAAGAAGAGGATACTACACTTTGCTCATTCCACGTATCGCCTGAAACCAAAAAAGGCACAAGCAAAAAATTCTATGCCTAGCACAAGCATACGCCAGCGTCAAAGACGCGATGCAGACCATGCGTAAAAGGTGCCACCACAACCTCGGCTCGTATTCTCCGAAAGGAAGGGGTGCGAACAATACTCAAGTCAATTACCACCACCGGACGCCTCCTGGCTCGCCCGGAAGAGTGTCATCCTAAAGAAAAGGCCCAAAGCACTGTGTACAAGAAATCCTGTTCTCAGTACCCGGCGTTGCAGGTTGGGGCAAGAAAGTATTTTAAGGAAACGATGAAGGAGCACAAAGTTGGTGTCAAAATTAGCGACGCAATCATGGTGCGCTGGAAACCAAGCCAAATACGCGCACGAGGCTGCTGCTTCACTCCTGGCGCGTTCAGCAGATGCCAGGAAATATTAATCGCTGCCTCGGAAACGCTCGCCCTTCCTAAATTTGCAGTTTAGGTTCAGTGAAGTAGTTGCCAACTATATGTGTGTTTAAAACCCAAGCTAGCTCCAACTCGCCCGCTGCCTCAACTTGATGAAGAAACCGAGTAAGGCTGCGGTGTTTTTTTGCAAAAACTCGGTTGGCATTCATTTCTCTCATAAATTTGCATCCCAAATCAACGTCGAACGCTTTCATTTTAATTGCTTAGCTAGGATTAAACGAGATGCCGCATATGAAGAGCTTCGATGCTTGCTTGCTTTGCTTTATTGTGCTTTGCTCTGCTTGCTTGCTTGGTCACGTCGAACCGAGTATAAAATCACTAACCGAGCCTTGCTGAGCACGTCTCAGGTGGTCTGGCCGCACCTAAGCTGAGGAGAGCGACACATGCTTAAGCCTCTATAAGGTTTCTTCAGGGGCTAAGTGAGAATGTTTCTATTTTTAAAAGAGGCGCTTCTTCGGAATGGTGACACTCCTCTCATGCGCGAGGAAATCGATGGAACTGTGTCATGGTTCAGCCGCGCCTTTTCGGCAGAAATCTCCAGAGATCACACTAGGACAAGCTCTGCTTGTGATCGTGCGGAAAACAGTGGAAGACGACACAGTCGCGGCCGTAGTTGTTCGTGGACACGAACGCATAGTAGTACCTGTTGAATCTGATTCTCAAGGTCGGCTGACACGCTTTGTACGTCACAACGCACGCAGTACGAGGAACAACGCATGCAGCACGAGAAACAACGCACGCTGAAAGCGCGCTCCGGTGCGCCGAAGCATCCCCGGCTCCTCAACATGACGTCACGCTGGCCGACATGGACGAGGTTTCCCTCTCCGCTGTTCCCCTCTCCTGCGCTCGCGCGGGGCGCGGGAAATTTAAACATCGCGTTTTTAACTGGTGATTGCGCCACTGTTTTAGCCAAAATCGAAAAAATAATTTCACAGACGTGATCAGCAATGACACTACTTCAAAACCGTAGAAGGTTAGCTGATTCGAAAACCGCCTCAGTATCCCTTTAAGGAGTTTTATGTCAGGCACTGGTGATGGAAACTGCACAGTGCATAGTGTAGTTGCTGAGAGGGCACATTTGTTTATATGCGAGAAGAAGTCTTCATCATGACAATCACTGGCGCACAGTGCGCGGAAAAGAGGCCACCGCACAACACTGTAGGTTTTCTTGAGCGGTGAGGATGGAGAGGAAGGGATGATGTCAATTAGGAGATGGTCAGAGCCCTCCATATCCGGAGCGATGTGCCAGGAGTACGAGCAGCCGGTTGAGGCGAGGGTGAGGTCGATGGCGGTAGGATTGCTGTGCGGGCCGATGCGAGTGGGACTTCCGTCATTCAGAAGAATAAGTCCTGCAGCATGGATGGCGTCCATAAGTTCGCGGTCTTTTTTGGTGGTTATGTGGGAGCCCCAGGTGGTGTGGTAAGTGTTAAAATCACCACATATCACTTGGCCTTTAGCCAGACGGGCAGAGAGTTGTGACAAAACGGGCGTCCCAGTTGTAGGTGGGAGGGCGGACATAAACAGATGCAACAGAGGTGTCATGGCCGGATATGCGAACAGTGACAGCTGCGCACTCGACACGATCGGTGGAAATGTCCGTGAGATCGATGAGAGAATGTGGGAGCGAAGCGCGCACATAGATGCCAACACGAGGGGGACGATGCGGGTGAGCAGAGTCGGCACATGGAGAGTTCGTGCACGAATCAAGAGTGCAGGGAGTGGGGCTGCTGTAGCCTACGTAGCCAGGTGGGTGCAGGTCCTCCGCGCGGGCATATGTTTCTTGTAGCGCGAGGATGTCGTAGGGCCTCAATGGGAGGATTGAGGCAAGTTCGGCTTGTCGGCGGCGGAGGGAACGACAGTTCCATTGAAGTATCCGCGGCCGGGGCACAGGTGGGTTGTTAGCCATGTTGAGCGAGTGACTGCTGTGCGGCGAGAGCCGCCGCGCAAAGTTGTCGTGCTGGGGAGGTGGGTGGGAGCTCGTCCATAAGGGCGCGCACAGCAGTAGAGAGTGCAGCAATAACTGCGTCGCGATGGTCAGGTTGTGGACGCGGTTGTGCAGGTACATATGTGGGTGTTTTGGCACCCACAAGAGTGTCTCGGAAGGAGCGGCCTCCTGGTAAGGAAGGAGGGGCGCGTGTTGGTGCAGTTGCAGTCTCTTCTGGAGCTGCAGGTGTATTGGATGGACGGGAAGTGCGGGGTACGGCTTCAGAGGTTGCACCATCTCCCTGGTGCCCGGGGGCTGGGTCAGTTTTCCCTTGGTTTCCACGCACTGCTTGGGTAGCCTGCTGTCTGGTTAGACGATGTCCGGACGCACTCATTGCGACCGCAATGCGTCGCTCTTCCTGCCATCGGGGCAGCGAGGTTGTGTGGATGCATGTGTTCCGCGGCAGTTGACGCACTTGGGCTTGGGTGAACTGCATTGGGAGGTGTGGTGGTCCAGTCCGCAGCGCAAGCATCGCGGTTCATGTGTGCACGAAGCGGTAGCGTGGCCGAGCCTGCCACACTGAAAACATTGAAGTGGTCTGGGAAGACAGGCGCGAACAGCGCGGCGAAGCTTGAATAGGGAGACTTCTTCTGGAGGTTGGGTCCCAGCGAAGCGAAGGATAATGTCGTTTCCATTGCGAGTGCAGGAAAGGACGGGAGCTTTGCTCTCTATTCCTGCCATGATGTCTTCGGGCGTGAGGTTGCGGTCGACGCGAAAAATTCGGCCTGTGCACGTGTTGCCGCCAGCTTCTTTAGCGCGCACTTTCACACCACATATGGCGTTGATGTTGAGAAAGGGCTCTAGGTCTGCGGTTGGCTGTGCGTCGATAGCGACGACGTTGCGGCGGAGATTAACTCGTACGACGTTTACTCCAGGAAGTCGTGACAGTTCTGAAGCGATTGCGTCCTTAGTTGTCGACAAAACGTTGTCCATTCTGCCTGCTGGGAAGAAGAGAACAGTTGGAAACTTGGGCTTGTTTGGTCTCTGTGCAGGTGCTGAGAAGCGCGCAGCCGAGGGGGCGAAAGGAGCAGACGGCAGTACTTGAATGCGGCGTCGCGGAGCGTTTCGGGGTGGCTTTTGTGCAGCCCAAGAGTGCTCACCCCCTGGCTTTGTTGCAGCAGTGGCGGGAGGAGGAGGAGGCCCATTGTTGAGGGGGGCGCCCTGCTTTCTGTTGTTGCCAGCAGCTCGAGAGGCACGGGCATAATCTTCTTCGGTGAAGGCATCCTCAACCGTGTTCGGGGAGGCGTTTGTTGTGACGGGAGCTGGAGGTGAATCACATTTCCCCCATGGAGGGCTGGTTTGCGTCCCAGTCACGGCGATGCGAGTCTGCGTGGCAGGAGTGGTAATTTCATCGGCCACAGAGTAAATGGGGCTTGGATCCACCTCAGCAAGGTCAGAAGCTGTGGAGGAGTGCTCGTGTTGAGGCGAGAGACGATTGGGGTCTGGCACAGCTGTAGTTTGGAGAAGTTGGCTCCCTTCTCCACTGATTACAGGCGTGGCACTGTCGAAACGCCGGAGCTTGGGAGGGTCGGGCGTGGAGAGATGATGACGCGCTGGCTTGCAAGGTCTCCTGTTGCGGCTCGAGGTAGCGTGGCTGGGATGAGGAACGTCTGAATCTTCGCAGTTGGAGATTACAAAAACAAGCAGATTTACTGACAAGAAACTGAGACACTTATTTACAAAAATTTACAACGGAAGAACAAAGAATCAAAATTTAAGAGTTCAAAGCGTCGAGCGTCTGGATGAGCCTGATACTCAAGGCTCAGAGCCACTGGATGAACCTATTACCGAAGGTCCAGAGCGTTCGTGCCCACTTTGGTCGCAGGTTATATAGCCCAAGACTCCGCCCCTGCACCAGGGGACCTTCCATCGCGACACAAAAGATCGGCACCAGCACCACCATCGAAGACCTGTTGAGCCCCCTCACTAGGCGGTAACTCATGGGGCACAAAAGATCGCCACCACACGTCACAGACGCAGCTGGCCAAGACACCTGTTTAGAGCCCGCACGTGGGAACTGGCAAGTCCGCATTCCTAAGTCCGCAGGCCGCATTCCTATAGCATTGTGTCGTGTTGACGTCACAGCCGCAGCTGCGCAGGCTTCCTCTGATTCGTTCCGGGTTCTTTTTTCAAGACGAGGGACACCCTTTCTTCTCCTGTCGTCGGTTGCTTCTCGAAGGGGAGGTCGTTTTCGCCGAGCCGAGTGTGGGAAGAGCCTCGTCGGCCACTTCCCAGAAAGTCACCCTTTTCTGCGAGGTCATCGTGGGGTCAAGTTGAAGTACAACGACCCGTCAAAATTGCCGCCACGTTTCATCTCCGGTCTCAAGATGAATCGTAACAGCTACCTTCCCCGCCAGACGAGTCTCGGCGAGTAGCAGTCATCGCTGCTGCATGAAGAGACGACTTGCAGAAGCATGCCAGAAGTATGCCAGAAGCCCTCTGCCGCTCGCAGCGTGGTCTTCTATTACGCCGGCCAAATTCTTTGAGGCGTCTCTGAAACTTCAACCACATGCGCAAGCAAGCACTCAACTTCCCTCCGAGCAAACCAGTTCCAAAAGAGGGTGCTATAATCCGGTTAGTATAGCCGTTGTGAATAGCCCACACTGAAAACTCCCAGGACCCACGCAAGCTGAGAAAAACCGAACCTGCTACTGTACACCCTCACTTTCAAAAACGCACGAAAAAAAAAAACAAAAAAAACTGAGTAGCAATTTTGGTTACATGAAGAGCACCCCGGACCGCTTAGAAAGAACGGCTAAGTGCGTCCGCGTTTCCATTTAATTTGCCCTTCTTGTACCTTATCTCAAAATGATACTGCTGCAGAATCAGGCTCCACCTCAGAAGGCGACTGTTCTTTGATGTCGAAGTTTGCAGCCACGAAAGGGGACAATGGTCTGTCTCTACGACGAATTTGGAGCCTCCGAGGTAGCATTGTAATTTCTGGATAGCCCAAACAATGCAAGCGCACTCTTTTTCCGACGCGCAGTACGCCATCTCTCGAGAGCTAAGTTTTCGGCTTAGGTAGAGCACGGGATGTTCGTTGCCGTTGTCATCCCTCTGGCAGAGAACTGCACCTAGCCCTCGATCACTGGCATCGCACTGGACCGTGAATTCTCGGTCGTAATCAGGAGCTCGCAATATCGGGCGGCTAATCAGTGCTGCCTTCAAGTTTAAGAACGACGTTTCCTTTTTTTCGTCCCAGACTACATTTGTCGGCTCTGTCCTGCGGAGAGCATCGGTCAGGGGGCTTGCCAAAGCTGAATAATCACGGATGTAGTGATTGTAATACCCCGTGAGCCCTAAGAATGCCCGAATGTCCGTCTTTGTTCTAGGCCGCGGGTAGTCTGCCACCGCCGAGATCTTAACCTCACTGGGTTTCCTGAAACCTTGGCCTACGTTGTGACCCAAATAGTCCACTGTTGCTCTCGCAAGGTAACACTTCTCGGCCTTTACAGTGAGCCCAGCTTGACGCAAACGGCTTAGCACTGCTCTCAGATGCGATACATGGTCCGCCCATGAATCTGAGAAGACAGCAATGTCATCCAAGTAGGGCACCGCAAATGCTTCACAGCCATTCAGAACCCTATCCATGAGGCGGGAAAAACAAAAGGGAGCATTTTTGAGCCCGAAGCTCATCATTGTTGGTTGATAGCTTCCCGTTGGAGTGACAAAAGCTGCGCATTTGCTGGCGCGCTCAGTGAGCGGCACTTGCCAGTACCCTCGAGTAAGGTCTAGCGTGGTTACATAGGCTGCTCGGCTGACCTGTTCCACTCTCTCCTCGATATTGGGAATAGGATACACTTGATCCTTGGTGAGAGTATTTAACTTCCGATAGTCTACTACCGGCCTTGGGTCTTTACCCGGAGCTTCCACCAAGATCATAGGCGAAGCGTATTCGCTTTCGGAGGGCTTGATTACTCCTAACTCCAGCATGCGCTTTACCTCCCTATCAAGGATATCTCTCTGCCTAGGAGAGAGTCGATAGCACCTTGACCGCACTGGTCTCTCGGAGGTTAACTCGATATCGTGCTTAATCAAATCAGTCCTTCCTGGCCTGTCTACGAAGCAGTCATCAAACTCTGCTATCAGTTCGCCGAGATCAGACAATTGATTTTCTTTTAGTTCTCCTCTCTGCTTAGTCCTCTTGAGAAGTCCCTGCGCGCTGCTTTCCTCTCCGCTTAGACAGATAAGGTTGTCTTCCATCTCCTCAGGAAGGTTAAGCGTTAGATTTACCGCTGCTTCTCTCTGTACGTAAGGCTTCATTAGGTTGCAATGGTAAATGCGCACTTCTTTGCGCTTTCCTGGGGTTTTCACCACGTAATTGGTGTTAGAGAGCTTGGCAACTACTTCTGCAGGCCCTTCCCACTGCACTTCGAGCCTATTTTGCCTTGAAGCTCTCAGCAACATCACTTTGTCACCGATGCAAAACATCCGTTGACGAGCTGTCCGATCATAATAGACCTTCGAACGAGCCTGGGCTGACTTCATGCTGGCCTCCACGAGTTCTTTAGAGTTATGTAGACGATCCAGCAGAGTCAAGACGAACTCTACTACTGTCGGGTCTTCCCCACGCCCTTCCCAGGCTTCGCGTACCATTCGCAAAGGTGAGCGCAGTGACCTTCCGTACACCAACTCGGCGGGGCTAAATCCTGTGGATTCATGCGGCACTGACCGCAAAGCGAAAAGCGCTGCAGGTAGGCAGGCGTCCCAGTCGCGTTTGTTTTCGTAGCATAGTCCCCTAAGCACACGCTTTAGAACAGAATGCCACCTTTCTACGCTGTTGCTCTGCGGATGATGGATTGAGCTATGCACTATCTTAATGCCGCACCGCTCTAGAAATGAGGTAGTAAGGGCACTTGTGAATACACTACCCTGATCACTTTGGATCTCGGAAGGAAATCCGACTCGAGCAAAGACTGATAACAGTGAATCCACGACGCTCTCTGACGTCACCTCGCGCAGCGCGACAGCCTCTGGAAACTTCGTGGCAGGGCATAACATGGTGAGGATATAACGACACCCTGTCTCTGTCACGGGAAGTGGCCCAACTACGTCTATCACCAACCGGTGAAACGGCTCAGTAATGATTGGGACTAACACCATCGGTGCTTTCCATTTATCTTGCGCCTTTCCGACCCGCTGGCACGTGTCGCACGATTTCACAAAACGCTCCATATCCTTAAAACATCCAGGCCAGTAGTACTCTTGCAAAAGCCTCTGCTTTGTCTTCTTGATTCCCAGGTGGCATGACCACGAATTGCCGTGAGAAATTCGAAGTAAGTCTTGTCGGTACTTCTGCGGAACGACTAATTGGTCTCGCTCCTCTCCCCGCTTATCCGTGTATAAACGATAAAGCACACCGCCTCTCATTCGGAAAGCAATATTCCCCTTTGCTCTCTTATTTGTTCTGTGGAGCTCTCTGATCTCCTGTATTGTCTGGTCATTGGCTTGCTCCGTAGCCAGCTCCTCTCGATTCCCGCTCAGGAGCGTCGTGAAACTACTTGACACTGGCGGCAAAAGGGCACCATCGATGATTTCCTCGTTCTGCGGTTCGTTAAGCTCAACACCAGGTTGACCGGTCTCGGGGGTCTCACTAGCGCGATGTCCTGAACCGTGTTCATCCGTTTCCTCCACCAGTTTCACTGCTGTTTCCTTCGTAGGAGAATTCTCCTGAGTAAGCTGTGTTGTAAGTTCTCGCGCCTTCGAACGTGTTAATGCCTGCACAACTCGGTCTCCAAAAAGGATCCCCTTCTCCCTCAGTAACATATCAGATTTGTTGGAAAACAAATACGGATAGCATTTAGGTAGCTTTCCTGAAACTGCAGCTTCGGTTGTAAGCGTACCGAAAGGGCCCTCAATTACCACTGTCGCTATAGGCAAGCACACGCTTTGTTCGTCCACTACCTGGCGGATCCATGAACATTGGCCTGTGTAATCGGATGGTGACACATACGACGGATGGACAACATCCATCGTTGCGGCTGAGTCGCGCAGCACCTTGCATGGCTTCCCGTTCACTACCAGGTCATGCATGTAAGGTTCCAGCAGCTTCATGTTTTCATTGCAGTCACTGACATACGAGAACGCCACCTTTTCTTTTCGGCAGTTCATTGCTATGTGACCCGGCTCACTGCATCTGTAACAAGTGAGTGGCCTCCTAGCCTCAAACGCGGTTTTTTCTTTCTGTGCTTTGGCCACTTTTGCGCCCTTCTCACTGTCGTCCTGTTTTTGAAGTTTGTCGGAAGGAACCTTCCTTTCTTCCTTCTCGACTGTAGAGCTCGCAAAGTGCCTCTCGGGACGATAATTCGCACTCCTTCCGAAATTACGGGGCCTATCAACTCTAGTGGTGTTGTTAAACTGCCGGCGCGAAGCGTACTCCTCAACGAGTTCGGCAGCTTTCGTCGCCGTCGCTACGTTGTCCCGGTCCCTTAGCCAATTTCTCTCCTCTTCAGGGAGGCAGTTGTAAAACTGCTCCAACAAAATTCTCTCAACTACAGCGTCCCGGTCACTATATGACTCCGTACTCTTTAGCCACTCAACCAAGTTCACTTTCAAATTGTATAAGAAATCGGGATAGCTCTCGTCCCTCGACTTCTTAGCTCCCCGAAATCTTTGTCTGAACGCCTCGGCGCTAAGTCTATACTTTCGTAGAAGGCAAGCCTTGACCTTCTCGTAGTTGTCCGCGTCCTCCTTGCTGAGCCGCGCGACAACCTCCGCTGCTTCGCAGGGCAGAACCGTCAGTAACCTTTGAGACCAAGTTTCTTGACTGTAGGCGAGGTTCTCGCAGGTTCGTTCAAAATTTGCAAGATACAGACCGATATCCCTTGATACCACATATGGCTGCATATGCTTAGACATCTTGAACCCTGTCTCCTTGCTGAGAAGAGGTATCGCTTGCTGGGGACAATTGCCCGACCTCTTACTCAACTCCATTTCTAACTTATGGAGCTCAATCTGCCGCTCCATTCTTTTTGCCTCAATCTCACTTTCGCGCTCACGCCTCTTATCCCCTTCTTCCCGCTCTTTCTGCTGTCTGAGCTGCTCTTCTTCTCGCTCTTTCCTTTTTTGCTCGATGAGGTTCCATGCTTCAATGAGCTCCTCATCATCTGCCCCCAAATCAGTAATGGCCTGAATTATCACGGGTTTTCGTGCCAAACCCCTTGTCTCAATCCCCAATTCCTCACACAACTGCAACAGGTCCGGCTTCTGCAGCCTCTGCAGGTCCATGATAGCTCGGAGTCTGGGCTATTTCCAAAACCACTATGCAAAAAATACCAAACCTCTAGGATTTAAGCACAGGTTTCTACCAGTTCTAAAATTTAACCCTCTTTTTAGAAGCTGGTCCACATCAGAGGAAAAGCCAAGCACTCACCCACACACGTGATCATGACCCGAGATAGCTGCACTCTCGCTGGCCGACCGTTGTTGCCGCTTGTTGCTTCAGATCACCAGTCGTTGTTCCACAGATGTCGGGACTTCCAGGCCTCGAATCCCAAGGCTTCGGATCATAAGGCTTCGGATCATAAGGCTTCGGATCCCACCGCTGTTCACCAGTTGTTGCGGCTCGAGGTAGCGTGGCTGGGATGAGGAACGTCTGAATCTTCGCAGTTGGAGATTACAAAAACAAGCAGATTTACTGACAAGAAACTGAGACACTTATTTACAAAAATTTACAACGGAAGAACAAAGAATCAAAATTTAAGAGTTCAAAGCGTCGAGCGTCTGGATGAGCCTGATACTCAAGGCTCAGAGCCACTGGATGAACCTATTACCGAAGGTCCAGAGCGTTCGTGCCCACTTTGGTCGCAGGTTATATAGCCCAAGACTCCGCCCCTGCACCAGGGGACCTTCCATCGCGACACAAAAGATCGGCACCAGCACCACCATCGAAGACCTGTTGAGCCCCCTCACTAGGCGGTAACTCATGGGGCACAAAAGATCGCCACCACACGTCACAGACGCAGCTGGCCAAGACACCTGTTTAGAGCCCGCACGTGGGAACTGGCAAGTCCGCATTCCTAAGTCCGCAGGCCGCATTCCTATAGCATTGTGTCGTGTTGACGTCACAGCCGCAGCTGCGCAGGCTTCCTCTGATTCGTTCCGGGTTCTTTTTTCAAGACGAGGGACACCCTTTCTTCTCCTGTCGTCGGTTGCTTCTCGAAGGGGAGGTCGTTTTCGCCGAGCCGAGTGTGGGAAGAGCCTCGTCGGCCACTTCCCAGAAAGTCACCCTTTTCTGCGAGGTCATCGTGGGGTCAAGTTGAAGTACAACGACCCGTCAAAATTGCCGCCACGTTTCATCTCCGGTCTCAAGATGAATCGTAACACTCCTGATGATCAGTAGGAGACGATGGCGAGTCAGTGGGTGGCGGGGATTTCTGTGCCGCGCTGACGATTCGTATGGCTTCTTCCTGCCGCTGTAGTGTGGCGTTAGCTTCAGCAATAAGCTTGCGGAGCATACGCGAGCAACCAAGACTGTTGGCTCGCCTGTGTCGGGAGAGGCGGGCTCTTATGCCATCCTCGTCAAGAACGTGGAGGGCGGCGTCTTCATCCATGATGATGGGGGGACTGTTGAAGGTATGCAGTCAGTCGAAGTTTGAGGAGGCCATGTCGCAGGCCATAGAGGCCTGAGAGGGGTTACACAAGTGTGGAAGCTTCTGGCCGACGGAGAAGTTAGGATGCTATGACTTTAACAATTAATTAGTAAGTTAAATGAATAAAGAAGACGATAGAACGGGAGCGAAACAAAAGACGTCCGATTCGCGTCGCGCGCCGGGAGAGACGGAGAGTCAGGCACGGACTGCCGTCCACGTGGGGAAGAGCGAGGCGGCCGCGCCGGGATTAGCCCGAAAGCCGCGCGGACCTCGCGGAGCAAGGGCGCGGCGCAGCCAATGAGAGGGGCGCGCGGCGTGCACGCAGAATGCTGGAGAGCGCGGCGCGCGCTGGGACGATGAAATACCGTGCACCTCACAGTCTTGAGCGCAGGTCACACGCTCCAATAAATGTTAGCAGGTGACGCAGGGCTTTGATTTGGCTCCCACGGGAGCGTGGAGGGAAGAGAAGGTCGTCCAGGGTGGCGCACGGCAAGCCGAGGTCTCTATACCCCTGCTGCATGAGTGAGCGCTCCCGTGAGAACGCAGGGCACACGCACAAAATGTGGGTCATAGATTCCTCTGCACCGCACTGCGAGAACAATGATGACGGAGGGTCACAGAAGCGGTGGAGACGGTCGGCGGTCCACCCAGAGCCAGTGCGGAGGCGGAGCAGCAGTGTGTAATCCGCCCACGCGAGTTTGCGTGGGTCGACTGCTGTAAACATGGCTGCGGTGGCGACTCGTGGGTCGGGGTGGAGGCGCCGAATGGTGCGTCGCAGGGTTAGTTTAGCGTTGTCGTAGGGGGGTGACCAGTCGCGACAGGGGCACTTTTGGATCGAGAGCGGCCCGGGCTAGTTGGTCAGCCGCCTCGTTCCCCTCAATGCCAACGTGGGAGGGGACCCACTGGAGAGTTATTTGGCAGCCGCGGGCACCGAGCAAGTGAAGCTTGAGCGCTGTGAGATGCAGCAGGCGAGAGCCCTTCTCGGGTTGTTGAAGGGCTTGCAGTGAGCTCCTGGAATCCGTGAGGATGGCTGCTTGGCTGACAGCCGGGTTGGAGCTGAGAATGTCGGCCGCGAGCGAGATGGCTGTCAGCTCAGCTGAGAGGGACGATGACGGCGTTCTGAGTCTGATCTGACGGACGGCGTGCAGAGCGGGGGAAATGCAGGCGGCTGCGGCCCGTCCCATCTCCTCGCTGACAGAGCCATCTGTGTACAGGAGCGTGTGGCCTGCGAGGTTTTCGTGCAGTTTCGCAGCGACCTCCTGCTGTAGGGCGCATCGCGGGGTGCTTCGTTTTGGAGATGACGCCGTGGAGCGAGGTGGATATGCTCGGCGGCCGATAAATATGCGGCGGCGGGAAGCGGGGCGGTGGTGGTGGGCCGAGCAGCTGATGAATCTGTTTAACAGCCTTGCCCATTTGCGTGCGGGACTGCGCTCTGAGATGTTTGAGCAGAGCCGCACAGGTGCCCGAACGCTGCATGCGAACTACGTGGTTCAGAGCAGTCAGTTGAGCGCGCAAGGACACGGGCCATGTGGCTGTTTCAGCATAGGTCGCTGCGACTGGCGAGTTCCGCGGGAGGCCATAGAACTGTCGCAGTGCATTGCGGTGCTCCTTGTCGACTTGGTTCCACTGCGCTTGCGACAGGCCAACGAGTTGGAGGGCGTAGAGTGTCCTGGCAGTGGCGACCGCATCGTAAATGCGCAGGCAGAGCGCGGGAGAGCAGCCACTGCCTTTAGCGACGAAGCGCCGCGCGATGCGGGCGACGAGGGCTGCCTGGCTGCGGATGGCTTTGAGCGCGGGTCCCCAGGTGAGGCGCGAATCGATGACCAGGGCCAGATAACGCACGCTCTTACGCCACGGGATAGGAGTGCCATTCAGGGTGAGAGGGGCTGTTCGGTTGTGCGCCGCCGCGTTGTTTGGGTGCACCATGAGCGCCTCGCTTTTCCCGGGCGAGAGGGTGAGGCCTATGCCCTTTAGGTGGGTCGCAATCGCGTTTAGGGCATCCCGGATTTTGATGCGGGCTGCGCGCCCGCGGCGGGTTGTGGAACGCGCGAAGACAGCGATGTCGTCCGCGTACACTGCGATGCGGACAGTCTTTCGTGCGCGTGGCGGGATGCAGTCTGTCAGCTGGGCGAGGACGATGTTAAACAGGAAAGGGCTCAGCACACTGCCCTGAGGCACGCCGCACGGAAGGTGGTGTTGAGAGCTGGTGGTGTTGTTGACTCGCACACACATGCGGCGGCTCTCGAGGAAGGAGCTGATGTACGAGTATAGCCTTCCTTTGATGCCGATGGCTGCGAGTGCGTCGGTGATGGCCCAGTGTGGCACTGAGTCAAAGGCGCTCTTGACGTCGAGGAGGACGAGGAATCCCGCCTCTCCGCAGGTGCGGGCCTGTTCCAGTGTGGCGACGACGTCAGAGATGGAATCAGCTGTGCAGCGTTGGCGGCGGAAGCCGCTCTGCACTGGCGAAAGCGCGCCGCAGGCGGTTGCAATCCATTGTAGTCTGCGCAGGGCAATGGACTCCATCGTTTTCCCCGCCGTCGAAGTGAGGGAGATGGGCCGGTAGGAGGTGAGGAGCTTCCTCTGTTTGCCCCGTTTGAGAATGGGCACGACCACCGCGGTTTGCCAGGCCTCTAGGAGGGCGCCGCTTGTGCCGTGGGGGCTCCCGGGGCGTTTAGGAAGGTGGGATCGCCGCGGTTTAAGAGGACGAGGCCCGCGGTGAGCGCTGCGTCATATATGTCCTTGCCGCGACGATCGCACCGTCGCGAGCCCCACGCAGTGTGGTGGGCGTTCAAGTCGCCACACAGTATGCAGTCCCTGGTGAGCCGTTGGGTGAGGCGCGTGAGCACAGTGGGATCGCACTGCATGCCAGGGCGAATGTAGACACTCGCCACCGAGGTGTCGGTGCCCCGAATGCGCACTGTCACTGCTGCACACTCTGTAGAACCGCCGGCGAGGTCCGCGACATCGTGCACCACATGTGGGAGTTCGGCGCGCACATACACAGCCACACGTGGCTTGCCGACGGGGTGGGAGGGGTTGCGGCACGGGGAATCAATACAGGCCACTGCACCGCACTTCCAAGCACTGCTGTAGCCAACGTAGCCAGGGAGGGAGACGTCCTCTGCGCGGCAGTAGGTCTCCTGCAGTGCCAGGACGTCAAAAGGGTGCAGCGGCAGGTGTTCTGCCAGCTCAGCTGATCGGCGGCGCAGCGAGTTACAGTTCCACTGCAACACACGCGGTCGAAATGCAGCTGAGCTAGCCATGGTTGGTGAGGGCGCGTTGCGCGGCCAGAGCCGCTGCACACAACTTGCGTGCTGGAGACGTGGGAGGGAGCTCGTCGATGAGTGCCTGAACGGCTGCCGAAAGGGCAGCGATGATATTGTCACGCGGATCTTGCGGGGGTGCCGTGGCCGCTGCGATTGGGGCTAGCCCGGTGACCACATCGCGGTATGACCGCTGCCCTGAGGACGCGCTGTCGAGTGCAGTTGAGGAGCCGCTCTGGGTGCTAGCGCACGCGTCGAAGTTGTGTGCAGCGTGCGCGCTGGGAGGTGCTGGTGTTATGGGAGCAGGCGGGGACGCTGTTGCGGGTTGCATACGCTCCCGGACGAGGCGTCTGACCTCGGGGCGAGTGATGTGCTTGTCCGAGGTAGCCATGGTGACCGCAACGCGTCGCTCGTGCTGCCAGCGTGGACAGCGAGGCTCACTGGCCGCGTGCGTGCCGCCGCAGTTGATGCAGCGTGGTTTGGCAGAATCGCACTCGGATGGATGAGGTGCGGCTCCACATCGAAGGCATCGGGGCTGATCTGTGCAGGCAGCAGTGGCGTGGCCGAGTATACCGCACTGTGTGCACTGTAGGGGGCGTGGGAGGCGGGGACGGACGCGACGCCGAAGCTTGAAAAGCGCGATTTCTGGCGGAGGACAGAGGCCGGCGAATCGAATGCCCAGGTTGTCCCGGTTTCTCCAGCAGCCGATGACGGGGACGCGGCTCTCGATGCCAGCCTTTATGTCCTCCTCAGATAGGCCCTTGTCGACTCCGAAAACGAGTCCGGTGGATGTTTTCATGCCCAGCTCTTTGGGACGGACCCGAATGCCTTGTATCGACGTAAGCGCGAGGTCAGTGGCCGGGTGAGTGTCAACAGCGCAGACATTGCGCCTCTGGTTCACGCGGACCGCCGTGACTCCGGGAAGCTTTGAGAGCTGAGCGGCAATCGCGTCTCTTGAGGCAGACAGGAAGTTGCCCTGTCTGTCTACCGGGAAGTATAAGACGGTGGAAGTCTTGTTTTGTGCTGGTGAGGCGAGCGGCGCCGAGAAGCGCGCATTCGTTCTCGGAGAAATGCCGCTGCCGTTCGGGTGGCGCTGCTGTTGCGACGACTCTAATCGAGGGGCTTTAGACGACTCTGGTGCGCGGGCGTTGGGAGAGGGAGTGGAGGAGGAGGAAGCCGCTCGGACCGGCCTGGGCAGCTGGCTCACCGCATTTGCCTCTGCCAGGGAGGGAAAATCCTCTGCTGGGGGGGGGGGGGGGGGTGCTGACTTGGCCTGCTTGAGCGGATATTGCCTTGCCTTATTTGTTTGATTGTTGGGCTTGGCTATGGCAGGGCTCTGTGTGCCTCTCGTGGGGGAGAAGGAGTCCGTTGCATGGGCTCTTCGCCCACTGTCTGGGTTGCTAGGAGCAGGCTGCTGCTGCTGCCAGAGGGAGAGGCGAGGGTCGCTTGCACTGAAGTGACCAGGTCGCATTCCTGAGCTCGTTCAGCAGGAGGGGGGGAGGCCTCTGGGGGGGACGGGAGTGCTTTCTTTGCTTTGAGAGCTTTGCCCTTACCCTTCTTGGTCTTTTTGGATTTTTTTGGTGCATTCCTGGGGCCCTTGACAAAGGCAAGATAGGGTGCCGAAGCTTGCTGCTGGCGATTTCCTGCCCGCTCTGCTTGGGCAAGAGACCCGGACGGTTTTTTTAGCCGCCGCGGTGGCGCCGGCGTTTGGGAGCCCTGATGCTCCTCGGGGGACGCGATGGTGATGGATGATGTTATGGGGACGAGCGTGGGGATTAGAAAAGAGTCGTCCAGGTCGTTGTCCAACAGGGATGTTGTGTGCCGCGGATTGTGGCCACGGGCTGGAGAGGTGCCTTCGCAGGCGGGCTCTGCTGCCTCTTGTAGGAGAAGTATGGAGCTCCTGTCTCCAGCTTCAACAGGTATCGTAATAACTGCTGATGGTGTCGAGGTCTGTGGGCTGCTGTCGGGTGGTTGCAGCATGCCCGATGGGGTCCTGGGGGTGAACGGGTGCTCGCCAGCGCTGACAAGGTGTCGAGCATGGTCTTGCAGCTCGATCACCTTGCTTGCTTCTGCGTACAGTTGCTTGAGCATTCGTGAACATCCGACGCTGCCAGAGCGGCGGTGCAGATTTCGGAGGCTTGATGTGCCACCCTCCATCGTCTCTTTAAGACGGTTGGGTTATTTACTTTAGGTTATGGAGCCGCTGATGAGCCCCATGATGGGGAAAGCTAGAAAACTACTCACACAGAGAATGAAACAGAGAATCGAGGACGTTCGATAGAAACAAAACAGCGACCACACAGAGAAATAAACAGAGAGAAACGAAACAGAAAAAACGACAGAGAATGCCCTCCATCATAATAGTGATTATTGCCGCGGTAGTGCGCTGGGGGAAGGGGGGGTGAAATGGGGGAAGGCTCAGCCTGGTAATTGCCTCCACGTGGGGGTCACCGCAACCGGGCTTTGCTGGGAAGGGGATTAATAGAATAGGGGAGAAGAAGCGGATCGGGGTCGTGGCTGGGCACAGGGCAGGAGAGTCCGGCGCGAGGGCAAGGCAGAAGGCGTCTCTGAGCAAGGCCAGGGCACGGCGGCACCTGCGCGTGTCGGCACAGTAACGTCCCCGTGGTAGACGGTGGCGAAGCGGTCGGCTCTTCCCGAGGTCCAGAAGAATCCGGGGCGGGAGTCAGCCGTGGTTGCCGCCGTCCTCGGCGCGCACGGGCAACCTGATCCTACCTCGGGAGCCGATCGTCCAAAGCCACACACGGGGCGCACACACACAACACGCACAGGCACAGTCACTGCCGTTCGTTTAGGCGGCGAACGCGATAAAACGGGTCGGGCCGTAGGCCGGGGCGTGGTAGCGGCCGCGGACGTCCGCGATGAGCGGGCCCGTTGCAGACGGCGGCGAAGCGACAGGCTGGTCCCGAGGTCCAGAAGAGTCCGGGGAGGGGGTCGGCCGTGGGAGCTGCCGTCCCCAGCAGACACGGGCGGCCTGATCCATCCTCGGGGGCCGGTCGGCTAATGCCGCAACTGGGCGCACGCTCGCAAAGGTGCACGAGCACGGACACGGTAGGACCGGAGGCCGGCGCACGGGGAGAAGCGTGAGCGAGCCCCGGCGATGTTGCCGTTGTCAGAAGGGAAGGGGATTGGCACCCGAAAGTGCCTTGTCCCAGGGTCACACATAACCCATCAGCCCCTCATCATCAGGGTTGCCAGATGGCTCCGACCTCAGATAGCCAAATTGGCCTCCATAGTAGCCCAAACGTAGCCAAAAGCGAAATTTTTGCGCAGCCCAAAAGTAGCCAAAAATATTTGTTGTTGTGACGACATTTCTTAAGCATATTGAATTAATTTTCGGCAGGAATATTTACATATTAGATTTCTTTCCCGCACATGATGTCTGAGGCGGTGCGCACCAGTGCGCACGGCGTGTTCTTTCCGTTGTTACGTTTCGCACTCGTCATGCGCGCTAACCAGTGCGGCTAACCAGGTGCGCTAACCATGTCCTAAATATGGGGGCCGCGGTTCCACTTTGCAGGCGCGGCAGTAGGCCATATCACCTGAGGCGGGTGACGACAGCTAGTCTGCTCGCGGAAAAGAACGGCGGCGCTATATAACGCAATCGCAGCTCTAGGAATATTTCACCTTTGAAATGTTCGCGCGCAGATTAGACACATCGACAGTGAAAATACCTTACTGTATACTTACGCAGCCTCACATTTCAATTTTATGCTTTAAGAGAAAGGTTCTCACTGACAGCGTCACCTCAAAGCATCTAGCATGCGCCTTCTTGAAGCTACATTCTGTGATATGCATGAGCTCAAAATAAATCAAGTATATATGCCATTAGATGATAATCTATGTCGATCTTATCTTCAGTCTAATAGCACGTTCACGAATGAGAAAAACATATTACCCTTGAATTCCCGCTCCTCTTTCCATTTCTTTTTGTAGTTCTGGAAGTTCATCGCCCACTTGCCCGTTCTGAAAGTTCTCGTAACGACGGATCTAATGCCATGTCATGCCACTAACTTCCGCCGCCTTCGTTAGTTACAGTGGGTTCCGCGCCGCGCCGAATGATGGCTCCATGGCACCGCATGAGTGCATGCAGATTACGCAGCGTACACGGCACTCTCGCGTCGCTCGCAATGAATCTCGAGTAGGGAGCCTTCATGTGCCACATGAAGGCTCCCTAATCTCGAGGGCTGCACGTGTGCTGCATGAAGTTGCAGAAAAAGCGTAGGCTCTTGCGAATGGCGCGCTTGCTTTGTCCACCACGAGGGTAGGAATAAACAGAAAAAGACCTTATTAATGCGTAAGCATTACTTGCCCCATGAGTATCTTGAGCAGAGTGTGTCCGCAGAACCAGAATAAACAATACAAGAAAAGGACATGCCTGACCGCCAATGGGTTTCCAACCAGCCACCTACTGCAGCCGAAGCGGACGCCCAAACCACTAAGCCACGTCTACGGTTAACGGTTAACATGTGAGGATCACAAAACCAGGCAACAGAAGCGAAACAGTAGCATTTAATGCTTACGCATTCGCACCAGGTAGGGAGACTTAAGTTCTCTTAGTGTTTTCCCTCCATTCTGGTACCATGGTCACCCATGGTTCAGCGTCAATGGGAGAACGTTCACATGTGCAGACGGCAACAGTCCATGTTCGGTGGCGCGCGCGTGCGCGGGTGGCGCTAGTTCGCGGATTAAGTGGAATCTACAGGCCGTGAAGTGTTTCCGGGGGGCAACTTTCACGTAGTGTCCACTCTTTATAAAAGAAATCGAAAGGCCATGATCATTGACCGCCTGAAACACAAGTTTTCTGGAACACAGCGTTTACAAATTGTAATTTTGTAGCAGACGCGCTCGCATAGAGAATCGCCTTCTCTGGTGAGTCGTTGGCGTCGCTCTGCCGTCCATACGCAACCAATTCGAAGTCGCAGGAGGGCGGAAAGGGCTCCTCTTCCAAATGCGTGAAATGGGAGAGGCCGAGGACTTTTCCCGGATGCGATGCGTGGATCCGGATGGGAGAGAGAAACTCTGTGGCGGATGATATGCCGAGCGACATCGAAGGCTGTGATAGCGTCCGAAATTGGAGCAGAGGCGTTGGAGTGAGCCTGCTTGGCTAGTTGGTCAGCAGGCCTGTTTATAGTAGAATTAAAAGAAAATGAAGTCTCAGATGGCTGCAGGCTTGGGGAGCGCGCAAATAATCACACCACAGCACAGGAAT
This sequence comes from Amblyomma mixtum, assembly GCF_055824585.1. Classification (NCBI taxonomy): domain Eukaryota; kingdom Metazoa; phylum Arthropoda; class Arachnida; order Ixodida; family Ixodidae; genus Amblyomma; species Amblyomma mixtum. The sequence goes on from NC_143017.1 coordinate 20,978,010, forward strand.
CGTCACAACACAGAGGCTTCGTGATAGGAGCGTCGCTAGAAGTGGCGGAGTGCAGATTCGTTCCCAGACAGACCCACATGTGACGGAATCCACTGGAGTACGAGATCACAGCCACGGGCACTGGCAGCACAGAGTTTATGATGCAGCCGTTGCACACAGGTTGCGTTGCGCTCCGGGTGTTGGAGTTGCATGAGAGCGAGGCGCGAGTCGGTTAGTGCGTTGAGGGGAATAGCGCCCGTGTGACGGAAAGGTGGCTTTGCGCTAAAAGCGTTTCTGAAGCCCTGCGGTGTCAATAAACTTGACTAGGGCTGTCAGTGCACTTTGCGCTTTGGTGGAAGGGCCTTCCGGGAAAGTCAGAGAGCCAACGGTGTCCGATGGGAGTCCCAGTTTGGAATATTTTGCGCGCATTTCTGCGCGTGCCGAGGCGTGAGCAGGGCAGTGGCAAAGTAGATGCTCGACTGTTTCAATGTCCTGACAGTCTTCGCAGAATTGCCACACTCGTGAGTTCAATGTGCTCAATAACGATGTCCGCAGCAAGATGAAGTGCGGCTATTTCGGCTGTTGTTGAAGATGCGAAAAATGGTATGCGGCATTGTCTTGCGATGCCAAGGGTGGGTGCGACGCATGCGGCTGCAGCAGAATTGCCATCGTGCGTCACCGAGCCGTCGGTGTAGAGAGGTGTTCTCAAATTGAAATCCATCTCGATTCGATGTGCGGCTTCTTGTTGTAGTGCGCAGTGTGGTGTTCGTTTTTTCGAGCGAACGCCTGTTAGATATGGGAAGATTTCCAAGGAAGGCTTCACATGTGGTGGGAAGCTTTGCGGGGCCGGTGCAGCATCCGTTGGGACGGCGGCTTTGAAGGCGGCGAGAGCCTGTCCCATGCGTGATCGTGGCAAGGCACACAAATCAGCGAGAAGATGAGAGGTCCCTGGGGCACGGTGAATTCGCTCGATGTGGTTCAGAGCGGTGATTTCAGCGCGCAGTGAGATGGGCCACACTCGGAGCTCTGTGTGTGTGGGACCTATTTGCGAGCTGTGTGGAAGGCCTGCGAATCGCCGGATTGCGTTGCGCTGGTCCACGTCCAAGTGTTTCCACTGCGCTGGACGAAGGCGGAGGAGAGGGAGCGCATACAGTATGCGAGCCGAAGCGATGCCCTCGTAGAGACGGAGCGGTAGCAGGGGGGTGGCGCCGTTTCCTTTGGCAAGGATGCGTGCTGCTACTGCTGCGATGCGTTTGTTTTCATTCCGCAGCTTGCCTGTAGTCTCATTGTAGGTGAGCTTGGCATCAATTGTTATGCCCAGGTATTTCCCACTGGCTTTCCAAGCGAGGGGGACGCCTTGGAGAAGAAGAGGTCTGGTGGTTTTGCAGGTTACAGGGCGAGGGTGTAACATTATCGCAACAGTCTTCTCAGGCGAGAGAGAGAGGCCGATGTTGTTAAGATAATCCACTGTGGCGTCGAGCGCAGCTTGGAGATCACGCCGCAATTCTGGGCCGTAAAGTGTGGGGCCGGAGGCAACAATGGCAATGTCATCGGCGTATGTAGCCATGCGCAACTTGTGCTGCGTGCTGGGCAGGAATTTAGGAAGCTGTGCAAGTGCCAGGTTAAAAAGAAACGGGCTGAGCACACTGCCCTGCGGGACTCCTGCTTTAACAGCGCGAGCGGCGCTGACTGTGTTGCCGATGCGGACTTGAAAGGTCCTGTCACTGAGGAATGCTTTGATGTATTGAAGGAGTTTGCCCTTGATGCCCAGCCAGTGTAGGGATGCGATGATTGCTTCGTGAGGCAGGAGGTCGAACGCGTTGCGTATGTCCAGCAAGACAAGGTAGGCCCCGTGGCGATTAGATTTGGCCTCCTCGAGGATAGATGCAACCTGAGCAATGCAGTCCGCGGTGCAACGTCTTGTGCGAAATCCGCTCTGTTCAGGGGCGAGTGCATTTCGGGCGTGTGCTATCCACTCCAGGCGGCGCAGTGCAACAGCTTCGAGAGTTTTCCCCGCAGCAGATGTAAGGGAAACAGGACGGTAGGATGTCAGTGATCGAGCGGGTTTTCCTTTTTTTAGTATGGGCACGACGAGCGCTTTTCGCCACTCCAAAGGAATGGTGCCGTTGTTCCAAGCTTCGTTGAAAGCTGCGAGCAGAGCTGGTCGTTGTTGTCTGTCAACGTTGAGCAGAATTTGATAGGTTATACCATCGGCTCCTGGAGCACTGCGGTTGCACTTTCGACGGTGTTCAAGGACATTCTTGAGTTCATGCAGAGCGATTTCTGCACTGCACAATTCGTCGATGACGCTCGCAGTTCGTCCGGTGACAGCCGGGAGGGGTACACTTGGAAAAGCATTGTTGTGCGACGCACCGCTGGTTGTTGAGAAGTGGTCTGCCATGGCTTCGGCTAGGGCATTAACGCTGAGGCCGCGTGCGATGGCGATAGCCAGGGCAGGACATCGGGGTACAGAGGGATTAAGCATAGCATGGAGAATTTTCCATGCCCGTCCGGGTCGGCGGGTGTCATTCAGGGCGGTACACAGGTGGGCCCAGCTTCGTCTGCGGCAGCGAATGGCGTGACGACGGCAGGCAGCATCTAACCTGTTGTATAATGTCCAATGATCAGGCTTTTTGGTGCGTAAAGCTCTTCGCTGTGCTACACGTCGTGCTGCTCGTAGATTTAGTAGTTTTAAATCTGGCGCCGGTGTACCCGCTGGAGCCGTGCAGCGCACGGTTGCCGCACGCGCGCATGACGCAACGTGTGAAAAAATGTCTGTAGTGGCAGGATGCGGAGCACTGCACAGACCACGAAAAACGTCCCACCTCACAAGGTTGTAGGTGCGAGTTGCTGGACGAGCACAGTATGAGGGGTCGAGCACTATAGGAAGGTGATCGGAGCCTTGAGTGTCCGGTTCGCACTTCCATTGGTAGGAGCACCTTCCCGAAGTGAGAGTCAAGTCTATGGCACTGTGTTGGCCCACTCTCTGCACACGAGTGGGGCTTCCAGTGTTTATGATGTTTAAATTGCACTGGAGAGCGGCTGCTAGGAGGTCACGTCCACGTCGGTTGGTGTTGGCACATCCCCAGCTGTTGTGGTGTGCATTAAAATCACCGCAGATGACATAGTCAGGTCCAAGGCGGTTGGAGAGCGCGATGAGAAAGTTTGCATCCCAATGCGTTGCTGGGCAGACGTATACACTAGACACTGCGGTGTCGGTGTTGCGTATGCGAACGATAACAGCACAACACTCCACTGCGTCGTTGACAATGTTGCTGGCGGTGAGAGGGAGGTGGGTTCTTTGCCCTGTCGTTCTCGGACAATTCTATCGGCCTCTTGTCGTGTGAGATGTTTTTCGCTCGTGGCGAGAACGATGGCAACTTGTCGCTCGTGTTGCCAGCGTGGGCAGCGGGGCTCAGTGGTTGCGTGCGTGCCGCGGCAATTAGCGCAGCGTGGTTTCGGGGCGTCGCAGTTATCGGTGGCGTGGTCACCGCCGCAGCGAAGGCAGCGAGCCTTGTTTCGGCAAGTTGCCGTGGTGTGCCCGAAGATGCCGCAGCTGTGGCATTGTAGCGGGCGAGGGAGACGGGCGCGGACTCGTCGGCGGAGCTTGAATAGGGCCACCTCTTGTGGGGGTTCGATGCCAACGAAGCGGACAATGATGTTGGCACCACTGCGTGTGCAGCTGATGACGGGGACCTTGCTGTCGAGGCCAGCTGCGATATCTTCTTCGGAGAGGCCACGGTCGACACCAAAAATGACGCCAGTGCAGGTTTTGGGGCCAAGGTGTTTGGCGCGCACCCTGACGCCGCAAATCTCTTCCACGGCGAGGAGAGGAGCTATATCGGCTGTCGAATGGGCGTCGACGGCGTAAACATTGCGGTTGATGTTGACACGCACTGCTGTGACACCAGGAAGGTGGGATAGTTGCGCGGCAAGTGCGTCGCGCGAAGTGTTCTTAAATGTCCCTTTGTTTCCCAGAGGGAAATAGAGAACAGTAGCGGGCTTCGCCTTGTTGCACTCCTGAGGCCTTGGCGCTGAAAAGCGGCCAGTGGAGGGGGGGGCGATGTCTGGAGCTCCCGAAGGGGGTGCCTGTCTGGGCTTGGTTTGCTCAAAAGGACGGAAGGCGAGACGGCGCTTCTTCCTTTTGTCTGGTTTGCGACCTTGCTCTTTGGAAGGGAGAGCTTCGTTCTCGCCGTCTGAGGGGCGAGGGGGCGAGGGGGGATCCTGCTGAGGGGGGCCACGCTTGGCTTGTAGGTAATCTTCTTCAGAGAAGGCATCCACTATTGTGGGAGTGGAGGTGGTGAAAGTGTTCTTTTCTTTGGCTTCAGAACAGCTGATGCCAGGGCGAGGACTGGGAGGGGAAGTCTGTGTTGCTGCAGCGAGCTTCCCTTCTTGTGGAGGAGGCGTTTGGCTGCTCTGAAGGTGCGCAGTGCTTGGCTGTAGAGGAGGAAAATCCTCTTGGCCTTGAGGTGTGAGTTGTAGGGCCTCTATTTCTTCATTTTGGCAGTTCGGAGGTGGAGTAACGGGGTTCTCGGATGCACTGGCAAGTTGTGCCTGTGCATCGGTTGCCGCGAGATGAAGCGGTGATGGAGAGGCCTGAGAGGGATTCTCGATGGGCTCTGTGGTTTGGATGAAGGCAGGTGCCATTTCAGTGCCCTCGGCGCTCATAAAATAGTAGACTATTGTGTCTTCTCCACTTGCGGTGGACACGTTTGGAAGTGCAGCAGTCGGAGTGACGGGTGCTACTTGAGTAGTTGGCTGCGACTCGGCATTGAGTGGCTTGCGTGTGGTGGGACTTGGCTCAGTCTTGCTGTCAGCCTTGGGGGAGCGGTGAGCAGCAGAGAGTAGGCGACGAGCGTCGTCTTGAGACTCGATAATCTTCTGTGCCTCGACGTAAAGTTGTTGAAGCATGCGCGAGCAGCCGACGCTACCGGCGCGGCGGTGGTGGCGGCCGGGAAGCCGGGCGCTAGGAGTTGGAGGCAGCTTCTCCATGGTCCGTTGCGGACAACAAAAAAAAAGGGTAAAAGAAATTAAGAAAGAAAAAAGGACCCCATGGTGGGGTGAAAGGCGCGACGTTAAGGTAGGAGTGGTAATACAGCAGCGATAACGAAAGATGCTGGAAGATAATACTAGAAGAGTGGGGTGATGGCTGCGGGAGACGTATATAATTGCGTCCGCTCGTTAAGAGAGTAAGACAAAGAATTGCACGGACTGCCGTCCACGTGGGGAAGAGCGAGGCGGCCGCGCCGGGATTGGCCCGAAAGCCGCGCGGACCTCGCGGAGCAAGGGCGCGGCGCAGCCAATGAGAGGGGCGCGCGGCGTGCACTCAGAATGCTGGAAAGCGAGGCGCGCGCTGGGACGATGAAATGTCGTGCACCTCACAGTCTTGAGCGCAGGTCACACGCTCCAATAAATGTTAGCAGGTGACGCAGGGCTTTGATTTGGCTCCCACGGGAGCGTGGAGGGAAGAGAAGGTCGTCCAGGGTGGCGCACGGCAGGCCGAGGTCTCTATACCCCTGCTGCATGAGTGAGCGCTCCCGTGAGAACGCAGGGCACACGCACAAAATGTGGGTCATAGATTCCTCTGCACCGCACTGCGCGCACAATGATGACGGAGGGTCAGAGAAGCGGTGGATACGGTCGGCGGTCCACCCAGAGCCAGTGCGGAGGCGGAGAAGCAGGGCGTAATCCGCCCACGCGAGTTTGCGTGGGTCAACTGTTGTAAACCTGGCTGCGGTGGCCACTCGTGGGTCAGGGTGGAGGCGCCGAATGGTGCGTCGCAGGGTTAGTTTAGCGTTGTCGTAGGGGGGTGACCAGTCGCGACAGGGGCACTTTCGGATCGAGAGCGGCCCGGGCTAGTCGGTCAGCCGCCTCGTTCCCCTCAACGCCAACGTGGGAGGGGACCCACTGGAGAGTTATCTGGCAGCCGCGGGCACCGAGCAGATGAAGCTTGAGCGCTGTGAGCTGCAGCAGGCGAGAGCCCTTCTCGGGTTGGTGAAGGGCTTGCAGTGAGCTCCTGGAATCCGTGAGGATGGCTGCTTGGCTGACAGCCGGGTTGGAGCTGAGAATGTCGGCCGCGAGCGAGATGGCTGTCAGCTCAGCTGAGAGGGACGATGACGGCGTTCTGAGTCTGATCTGACGGACGGCGTGCAGAGCGGGGGAAATGCAGGCGGCTGCGGCCCGTCCCATCTCCTCGCTGACAGAGCCATCTGTGTACAGGAGCGTGTGGCCTGCGAGGTTTTCGTGCAGTTTCGCAGCGACCTCCTGCTGTAGGGCGCATCGCGGGGTGCTTCGTTTTGGAGATGACGCCGTGGAGCGAGGTGGATATGCTCGGCGGCCGATAAATATGCGGCGGCGGGAAGCGGGGCGGTGGTGGTGGTGGTGGGCCGAGCAGCTGATGAATCTGTTTAACAGCCTTGCCCATTTGCGTGCGGGACTGCGCTCTGAGATGTTTGAGCAGAGCCGCACAGGTGCCCGAACGCTGCATGCGCACTACGTGGTTCAGAGCAGTCAGCTGGGCGCGCAAAGACACGGGCCATGTGGCTGTTTCAGCATAGGTCGCTGCGATTGGCGAGTTCCGCGGGAGGCCAAAGAAGTGACGCAGTGCATTGCGGTGCGCCTTGTCGACTTGGTTCCACTGCGCTTGCGACAGGCCGAGTGGGAGGGCGTAGAGTGTCCTGGCAGTGGCGACCGCATCGTAAATGCGCAGGCAGAGCGCGGGAGAGCAGCCACTGCCTTTAGCGACGAAGCGCCGCGCGATGCGGGCACGAGGGCTGCCTGGCTGCGGATGGCTTTGAGCGCGGGTCCCCAGGTGAGGCGCGAATCGATGACCAGGCCCAGATAACGCACGCTCTTACGCCACGGGATACGCGCGCGGCTACAACGTTAACAATACAATACGGTGGGAGACGCAGACACTGATTCGCTGATAGAGGCGCGCGAGGGAGCCAATGGGAAAGGAAACGCTCGAAATCGAGGGCTGTGGGCTTAATGTCCATGCAATAGAAAAAGATAGTGATGAAAAGGGCCAGGGTGAAAGTAATTGGAGGCAAAGGAAGGACAAAATCTGGCCCAGAAGTGGGAAAGAGGAAAATAGTAGTAGTAAGTGGTTATTTATTGTGCATTTGATACGGAAGATAAAAGAATATTTGCTGCCCCGGCATCTGCTATCGCGACAGGAAGCACCTGAGCTGGGGCAGCGAAATAAAGGATAGCAGGCAGAGTGTAGAAGTGAAAGAAAAGTGATGAGGGGACAGTAGAAAGGACAGGGGGAGGGGTACACTTTCAATGAGGCTATTTACATATCTACAAGGAATAAATATACATATATACAGTGCGCACGCGCGTGGAGATATGCGCGACCGTTCTCAATCCTACGCGCGCGGCTACAAGGTTAAAAATACATATGTACAACGCGCACGCGCGTGGAGCTCTGAGCGAACGCTGCTCCGTCACACGCGCACGACAACCAGATTAAATATACATATATACAGGTCGCACGCGCGTGTTGATCTGGGCGATCGCTGGTCCATCACGCGCGCACGACACATAGCACAAAACAGCTGGAGTGGGGGCGTCCAGCTGTTCATCGTCCAAGGTAGCGCGCGTGGAACGTTCGCGTCACTGCACGCAGCTACCTGGCGGAGAACAGACGGGACGTCAAGCCCGCCTGTTCGAGGAAAACACAGAGGCTCACCAATGTTCGCTCGCGAGTGCGCGCACTGCCTTGCGGCCACAATAACATTGCGAGGGAGTCTGCCAGGATGCCCAGCGTCCGGTAGGCCGCAAGCATGTCGCGATGGGCATCTATGAGCGCGGTGCAGCGAAGTAGCAAGTGTTCGAGTGTTTCGTCACAACCACACCCGACACACGCTGCACTCGTCGCGAACCCGTGGCGCGCACGTCGTTCCCCGTTCCACACGCATCCAATTCGCAGTCGAAGGATCATTGCGCGCTGCGTCCGCGTGAGCGAGCGACAGCCGGTGACGTGATGAATGCGCTCACCTTCTGCGATGCGGGGATCGGGGTGCTGCCGTCGGAGATGAGTCTGAATGACCGCACGCACGTCCTCCAGCGCAAGAGGTAGGTTGCTGGAAGGGAGCTGGTGTGCGGCGGTCGCGAGATCGTCAGCGTCCTCGTTGCCGGCGATTCCACAGTGGCCGGGCACCCACTGAACGCGCACAACACATCCAAGCTGTGCCAGTTGCTCCCCGCAGGGAGGCGTCTGCAGCATGCAGACGTTGGTGAGTGGCGACACCACGGGGTTAACCCGAGCATCCGCAGGGACATCCCCGCAGGGGGATGATGGTGAGCATGCGTCACCACGGACCCGAGCATCCGCGCTTAGCCGTGCGTGGCATCGCCGTGTCCGGGGAAAAGGGGATCCTGGTGGTTGAGCCGATGCCGAGCGTTTGGACCCTTAAGGCCCCTCGGCGGAGGCAACACACCACTTTGGCCCCAGCTTCCTGTAGACGGCACCTCCGGCCTGACCCGACCGGGGGAAATCGGCAGTCGCCTTTTCCTGTTCTTCTCTCCATCTTTCACTGTCCTATCTCCTTTCTTACAGCTTTCCTGTATCCTCCTCCCTTCTTGGTTTTTCCTCTTTTTCCTGGCGGCGAGGGTTAACCGTGTGTGACCAACTACCCTGAGTTGAGTCATATTAGGTTATAGTTAAGGTGTACAGCTGGCGTGGGCAGGACTTTTTTTCAAGTTCCTGTCGCGTCCCCTTGTTGGACTCCATGGTGGGTGGCTGGCACCATGACCGAAAAACATCAAATTTTATGGCTCCCCCCCTTTCCAAACCAGATCGCCCTCTCAAAAGAGGGCGGACCGATGTGACAGCTGAATACATCCAGAAATCTAAAGTGACTTTCACCAAATTCCATGTGCTCCACAGCGAAGCAACAGATAAAACTGCCCGAACGATATCTCCATTCTTAGTAGCGAAAAGCCTGACCGACGCCTTGGGCACAGGTTACAAACTAAAAAAAATGCCTAGTGGCGACCTCCTTCTCGAGCTTAAAGACAACAGCCAACTTTTCAAGCTCTCCACCATATTGTCAGTCGGGGAGACCCCAATCTCAATAACTCCACACCGTTCCTTGAACAGTGTCTGTGGTGTCATTTCCGAAGCAGACTTTGTCTGCCTCACTGAGGAAGAAATTCTTGAGGGTCTCAGGGACCAGAATGTTACAAACGTGCATCGTATTAAAATAAGGAAAGACGACAAGGAAATCCCGACGAAACATATTGTTCTGACATTCAACTCTAGCACTCTTCCAGACTCTATCGAAGCAGGCTACTTGAAAATAAATGTACGTCACTACATACCGAATCCACGAAGGTGCTTTAACTGTCAAAAGTACGGACATAGGTCACAGAGCTGCCGTGGCCACAAAACGTGCGCTAAATGTGCCTCGAAAGACCATGCTTCCGAGAACTGTGAAGGAGCAGCACTCCGGTGCGCAAACTGCGAAGGTGACCATCCAGCATATTCTAGATAATGTCCTTCCTGGAAGGCTGAGAAAGAAATAATAACAATGAAAACAAAACAAAACATAACTTTCAGGGAAGCAAGACAACTCTACCACGCAAAGAACGCCTTCACGTTCTCGACAAAAACAAACTTTGCTGACGTGGTGCGCAGGGGCGGTGCACCACGCAGCACTCCGGGATCTGCCCAGGCCACCATCACGGAGCCTGTGGCAGGGCCATCCACGCCCCAGGCAGGGACAGCAAAGGCTGCCCTGCCATCTACAAAGCAGGGAGTACCGGCCCACAAGTCGGTACCCCGCAGGACTTCCCCCCGCCGGGGGAGGCCCGACACCAACACATCCGCAGCTTCGCGGTCCTCCAGCACCTCTGGTGAGGTGATGGATACAACTCCCACTCCGCCCGCTTTGCAGCGGCGGACCGGCTCTCTCGAGCGAAAAAAAGACAGAACCCCGGTAACGGGCCCAGAACAGTAAATTCCTTACGTTCCATTCCCACCCAAAAAAAAACAAACATGACATTTGTGGTTCAATGGAACTGTAGAGGAATGTTGAGGAACTACAGTGATATAACACATATTCTAGGGTCAGTGATGCCTCTAGCTCTATGTCTCCAGGAGACCAATCTTGGACCACAACATTCAAATATCTTAAAACACTATACAACTTTTAGGCGTGATCGCGAACATGCAAATAGACTGTCGGGAGGCGTCGCAATCATCATCCAAAGCGGCGTCCCGGCTCAAGAAATCAAACTGAAAACGAAACTTGAGGCAGTTGCGGTTAGCGTCATCAGCTACAAAACCATAACAATATGTTCCGTATATCTTCCCCCACACATCACATTAAAATGCCAAGATCTAGAAGGCCTGATCGATGAACTGCCGGAGCCATTTCTGGTAGTTGGCGATTTTAACGCTCACTCTCCGTTTTGGGGAAGCGAACGCTGTGACTCTAGAGGCCAAACAATCGAAGATTTTATACTTTCGAATAATGTCTGTCTTTTAAATACGGGAAAAGCCACATATTGCTGTCCAAGCTCAGCCAAAATGAGCTCTCTCGATTTAGCTTTCGCATCACCATTACTTTTTAACGATTTTATATGGGATGTTTTAAATGACCCCATGGGCAGCGATCACTTACCTACCGTCATCAGGCTCTCATCGTCCACTCCAATCATCCCCACAAGGCCACGGCGCTGGAAAATTCAGCTCGCCGACTGGTCACTTTTTACAAAAAGTGCCACTCTGGAAAAGGAATTTTGTGACGACCTTAGCACAGATAAAATTAATGAGAAGTTTACTGAATGCATAATATCGGCCGCAACACTCGCTATACCACAAACAACAGGACTTGCACAAAAGAAACACAAAGTGTGGTGGACAAAAGAATGCACATTAGCAAAAAAACAACAAAACAAAGCCTGGAGTGCTCTGCGTCGATATCCCACTGCAGAGAACCTACTCACCTTTAAGAAGGCAAAAGCCAGAGCGCGGTATGTGCGAAGAAATGCAGAGAAAACCTCTTGGCAGAAATATGTCTCCTCAATAAATAGTTCAATAACATCAAAGAAAATGTGGGAAAAAGTTTGTAAATTTACTGGTGACCATACCCCTTTCACACTTCCTCTCTTGACAGCACCCGGGACACAAACATCTTTAGAAGAACAGGCCAACATACTGGGCGAGTATTTTGCTGAGATCTCAAGCTCATCCAACTACACAAACACATTTCAGAAACACAAAGCAATAGCTGAAAAACAAAAATTTCCATCTGGAGCAGGTGTTCATGAGGATTATAACCAGCCTCTCACACTACAAGAATTAAATAAGGTACTATCTTCTGGCAAAAAGACAGCACCGGGACCAGACAACGTGCATTACGCTATGCTTGCACATCTCTCCGAGGCTGCTGTAGAGGCACTGTTAAAATTCTTTAATAAAATCTGGATAACTGGAAATATACCTGACGAGTGGAAAAAAGCAGTCATAATACCTTTTTCTCAAACCCGGAAAACCACCAACAAGTCCTAGCAGTTACAGACCAATAGCCCTCACCAGCTGCATTGCTAAATCTTTCGAAAGTGTAATAAACATTAGATTGACCTTCATACTTGAATCTCTCCCCGCAGGGAGGCGTCTGCAGCATGCAGACGTTGGTGAGTGGCGACACCACGGGGTTAACCCGAGCATCCGCAGGGACATCCCCGCAGGGGGATGATGGTGAACAATGCATCACCACGGACCCGAGCATCCGCGCTTAGCCGTGCGTGGCATCGCCGTGTCCGGGGAAAAGGGGATCCTGGTGGTTGAGCCGATGCCGAGCGTTTGGACCCTTAAGGCCCCTCGGCGGAGGCAACACACCACTTTGGCCCCAGCTTCCTGTAGACGGCACCTCCGGCCTGACCCGACCGGGGGAAATCGGCAGTCGCCTTTTCCTATCCTCCCCTCTATCTTTCACTTTCCTATTTCCTTTCTTACAACTTTCCTGTATCCTCTTCCCTTCCTGGTTTTTTCCTCTTTTTCCTGGCGGCGAGGGTTAACCGTGTGTGACCAACTACCCTGAGTTGAGTCATATTAGGTTATAGTTAAGGTGTACAGCTGGCGTGGGCAGGACTTGCTTTCAAGTTCCTGTCGCGTCCCCTTGTTGGACTCCATGGTGGGTGGCTGGCACCATGACCGAAAAACATCAAATTTTTATGGCTCCCCCCCTTTCAAAACCTGATCGCCCTCTCAAAAGAGGGCGGACCGATGCAACAGCTCAGTTCCTCACCAGAAAAGAAACGTTCCCAAAGTATCATGTTATTCATAGCGAAATAACAGAGCAACCAGCCAGAAAGATATCCCCATTCATAGTTACTAAGAGTCTGTCAGATGCCTTGGGCCCCGGCTACAGGGTAACAAAACTAGCAAGTGGTGACCTATTGCTCGAAATCAAAGATAACACGCAACATGAAAAACTGCCAAACATTGTGTCTTTTGGGGAGGTTGCAGTCTCTGTCACTGCACACCGATCCCTGAACACTGTCAGAGGTGTAATTTCTGAAAATGATCTTCTTTTGCTCACCGAAAATGAAATGTTGGAAGGTCTTAGTGACCAACATGTTGTAAATGTGCACCGAATAAAAATCAGAAAAGATGACAAGGAAATAGCAACCAAACACTTAGTACTCACTTTTGCCTGTAGCACACTCCCTGAATCTATCCAAGTTGGCTATGAAAAAATCCGAGTTCGTGCCTACATTCCAAACCCCCGTCGGTGTTTTAATTGCCAGAGGTTTGGTCATGGCTCCCAGAGTTGCCGTGGCCATCAAACATGTGCAAAATGTGCATCAAGAGAACATAAATCCGAGAACTGTCAAGCATCACCACACTGCACAAACTGCGAAGGCGAACACCCAGCGTATTCTAGGTCTTGCCCATCATGGAAGATGGAAAAGGAAATCATAACATTGAAAACAAAAGAAAACATTTCATTCAAAGAAGCACGTAAACGATTTTCACAGTCTAATCCATTCGCCTTCACAGCTAGGACAAACTTCGCGGATGTGGTGCGCAGGGGCGGTGCATCACACCGCAATCAGGCGCCTGCCCAAGTCTCGTTTACCGGGACACAGGCAGCGCCATCAATGCCCCAGGCAGGGACAGCGAAAGCTGCCCTGTCGTCTCCCAAAAAGGTCCAGCCGTCCCTTGAGTCGGCGGACAACCAGGCTACTCCCCGCCGTGGGAGGCCTGAAACCCGCACACGCACGGTTTCCTCGCGGGCTTCCAGCACCTCCTCCGAGGTGATGGATGTCACCCCTGGCACGTCCGTCCCGCTCGGGCGGCACAGCTCACTCGAGCGTCGCAAAGGACGGGCCAGAATAACGGGACCCGAAAAGCCAGAAACTTAGGTTTCAGCTCAATCTTTCCAAAAAAAAAAACAAGAAAAACAACAAAAATGGCTTTTTTAATCCAATGGAACTGTAGAGGACTTATAAAAAACTACAGTGATGTAACAGATCTTTTAATTTCACTTTCCCCAGTCATTTTTTGTTTACAAGAGACCAATTTAGGCCCGCAACACAAAAACATTCTGAAAAAATATCAAGTGTTTCGTTGCGACCGACAGCAAGCATGTCGGCTCTCTGGAGGCGCTGCTATCGTTGTTCAGAGTGGTGTTCCAGCTCGCGAAGTCAAACTTCAGACTAAATATGAAGCTGTTGCAGTCACCGTTCTTCATTTTAAAACGATCACAATATGTTCCATCTATCTTGAACCACATATAACAGTAACACTTGAGGACATGGAAGAACTTTTAAAACAACTACCAGAGCCATATCTTTTAGTCGGAGATTTTAATGCCCACTCCTCCTTCTGGGGAAGTGATCAAACTGATACTAGAGGTAGCATTTTAGAAGATTTTATACTGTGCAACAATGTGTGCCTACTCAATACAGGAAAGCACACCTATTGCTCTCCAAGTACTGGAAAAACTAGCCCCTTAGATTTATCTTTTAGTTCACCATCAGTTTTTACCAGGGTGTCGAACCGGAACCGAACCTGAACCCGAAACCGGAACCGAACCCGAATTTTTGCCCGAACTGGAACCGAACCGAACCCAAATTTTTTTCGCCATCTTGGAACTGAACCCGAACCGGAACGATTCAAAGGAACCGTTCCGAACCGGTTCGGGACTCGGTTCAGCCGCACATTTTGTGCAACACGGCATACGTTTTTTTTTTCAGACCAAATGGCATATGCCAGCGCGTAGATTTACCCAGCGAAAGCTGTCGGCGCTATGAAGTGCGAAAATGGCATCCAGTCGAAATGGCATCCAGGTCAACAACAAATCTGAAAGAAGTCTCGTTTCCAGGAAGAAAGCTAATTGGCGTTTCCGCAATGTGCTTTTGGTAATTCTAAAGTATTTTACGCCAGATAGACGTGAAATGTTGGATTTTATAGTATCCCCCTTTCACATGCTTACGTACAGCTTTACTCGAATTCTTAGCACTGTTTTAAGTCGTAAAGCACTGACTGAGAATGGTTTCATTTTTTTGTGTGTCGAGTACCATAAATATGTGAAGCATAGGCACAATGACCAAATCACGTTGTGCAACATTTTACTTTCTGAGGCATTCCTTGTCTCAGATAGCAGAGACCCCTGATGATGGCTCAGTGGCTGTGGTGCTCGGCTGCTAATGCCAAGGTCGCGGGTTTGATACCGGTGGCGAGGTCGCATTTTGATAGCGACGAAATACAAAAATGCGTGTGTGCTGTGCGATGTGAGTGCACTCTGAGGAACCCCGGCTGGTCTACGCTAATCTGCAGTCCTCCACTACAGCGTTCCTGATAGACTCCGCGCCGCTTTGACACGTTAGAACACACATAATACTATTATTACAGAACAGAGAAACGTACATGTTTTCTTTTTAAAGAATCCGAATATTCTTTGTTGCACGCGACGGAAATCAGCAATGAAAGGCGGGCATGTAGCAACGGTACGATACTTAGAAAAAGAAAATAGTGATTACACAAAGAGGCAATGCGGAAATACATGCGCTCGCTGAGATGTGAAAAAGGCCTCGAAAGGTGGTACTGAAATGAAATGTTACTGCGATGAAGTGATTTTCTGTTATGTCGAATGTCGATGCACTGAAATTGTTCTGTTTATATAAAAAAAATGACAATCGCTAGCGGGAAGCTTCGTCACGCTACTCTCGGACTACTGTATCTTGAATTCTTACGGGCGGCTTATATCTGCCTCTGCCGCACATGAGGGAAGCCAACAATAAC
This sequence comes from Amblyomma mixtum, assembly GCF_055824585.1. NCBI lineage: Eukaryota > Metazoa > Arthropoda > Arachnida > Ixodida > Ixodidae > Amblyomma > Amblyomma mixtum. The sequence goes on from NC_143017.1 coordinate 20,993,254, forward strand.
CGAAACCAAGGAGCATAGGGGACGTACTTTTTTAAAAGTATTTTCATCATTACGAGCTTGAAGAGTAATTACTTTTAACGATAATTGTTTAAACTGAAAAAAAAAACACATGCCGCCAATAGGATCCGAACCCTTGACCTCCGAATTTTGCGTCTGGTGCTCTACCAACTGAGCTATGGCGACGATTTTTTCCTTTATTGCATGGAAATAGTGCCGAAAAGGAAAATCGAAGTAAGTCCATGACACAAAACACCAGGCTGTGTAATACGAGCCCACCATACCCCTGCAAATCCCCACCTCCCTAAACATCAGAGGTCTGAGAGGCACACCCATGCATATACGTAGATAGGAGAGCCAGCAAGACGGCCCTTTCAGGGCCACATATACTCCCCTCACCAAAGGGCACTACCCACGGAACAAAAATTTCGATGACCGCGTTGATTCGGCGGTGGTCCATCATACGGCTCTTGAGACTAAACAGTCAATCACACGGCACAACACAGTTTTTCTCCACTGGCAAAAAACGGGTACTAATCCGTGTGATTTCAATGTCCTTCTCAAGTGTACGTTCGCCGTAATTATGTCCCAGAAGAACGTAGCATCATTGCACAGAATAAAACAATGGTCAATGGTCTTTGGCGCATTGCGGAGGTGTCAATTTACCGTCCATGACACAAACATTCTCCTCAGCATGAACATCAGCAGCACCGACGCTGCCTGACAGGCAGCGTCGGTGTGTGACGTTTAGAGAAGAACGTTTTTGCAGCAGAAGAAATAAATGTACATTCGCTTAACACGTTTTAAAGCCATGATATTAAGGAACTCCAGAAAAGGTTGCCGATACAACAGTGCAGGAAACAAATACCCTGTAAGTACATGAGTCGTCTGCCTTCTGGTGAGGCTACACAGGTAGTCCAAAGAAAAGCGCACAGTGAGGAAATTTAAGATGTCCGCTACTTACGCGCGGCACCGACGACTGTCTAATTTTTCGTGCTTTCGGGGGTGCAACCGGGGTATAGTGCAACCGAACCATCAGAGTGTTCACCAGTGCAACCCTCGTCCGTAGCGGCGGACGTAGTGCGTCCTGTGTTACCGCGAATGCCACATAAAAAACGTGGTCGAACGGTGAGGGCGGAAGCTGTGCGAGAACCCTCGCTTCCGGTTGTTTGTGTCTGAGGCGAGAGGATTAAGGTTAGTTCACATGCAAGCGAATGGGCGACTGAGCGGCGCGTCCCAGCTAAATTTGCAATTTGTTGGAACCTCGCCGCTCACCACCGCGACGACTCAAAAAGAAGTTTTTGCACCGCGGCGTCAGGATTCATGAGCGTTTTCGCGTTCTTTTGTGGAACGCTTTGCGACGGCACACGTGCAGCATTGACAGCATTCCACCTCAGGTAGATCGGCTGCAGGTAGATGGGGCATTTTAGAGCGCAGCTATTATGCGCCCGTTCCCGCGTTCTGCGTCGCAGTCGGCGTAGCCGGCGTAACCGGTTGTCGAAGTAGCAGAGCGAATTAAACGCCACCTGGAAGGTGGCTGCTACGGGAAGGCCCCAAGAGTGGCTAGCAGCATAATACACCACACGCCAGGTAGCGTGGGATGGGTTGCGCTCAAACTTCGCATTACCAACAATTGCAACCGTCTGTCAGTTTTTTGCCAGTGAGTGCCCCGATGTGTGCCCACCGAATTGTGCACGCGTGTGCATACACATGCTTAAGCGCACGCATGCATGGACACGCGCACGCACGCACGCACGCACGCGCACACATGCGCACACGCACACGCACACACACAAACACACACGCACGCGCGCAAACGCACGCACGCAAACGCGCACACGCGCACACACGCACGCGCACGCACACACACACACACACACACACACACACACACACACACACACACACACACACACACACACACCACGGAAATTTTTGAGAAAGGAAGAAAGGAGACTAAACTCCTAACGCAGTAAAGAAACCAGCTACAATATTCTAATCCTGAGTGGCAATCGATCCAGTGGTGGCGGGCGCAACTGAGAAGCTTCGTGTACTGATGCCTTAGGTTACTTGGCCATCTTCGATGATTATTTTTATTGTTGCCTCATGAAATATCAGGAACCTACCTGACCTCGTCTCGCCTTACTGGACTGGGTCGAATTCCGCGACCTCGGAATACGGCCTCATGCCACTATCACTCCCTTGCTCAGCCCGCACATAAAAATTCTTGAAGGCGCACACGCCAAGAAAGGGCGAACAGTCAGGAGGTTGAACTTTCGCAGCATATACGATTTTAGCTTAAATGAACTGTTCTCTGAAGAGTGATCTCGCCAGAAGTGGCGATTGTGCGTGCTTATCAAGCATACAGCTTCTTGACAAGCTAAGCAGTCTTATTAACAGGAAAAGTTCACATGGAATTCCGGTGTCCTTCATTACTGGCACAAATCTTATACTGCTGAAGTGAGCTACGTCTCATACGAACGCAGCGTCACAAATAATTTCGCTATTCAATAGTTCCTTCTTGCTTGCAGATGTAGCAATTCACTGATCATGGCACAAACGTCTGCTTCGCTCGATGGCATGTCCTAACACGCAAGGTTGACGTTTGAAGTCTAAGAAAGGTTTCTGGGGCCTATTGAATGTACATCCTCTGAACTCGCCTTTCCTTTCCGGATATCAGTGTTTTCGTCGCGATCGTTGCACAAGAGGCGGGGGTGTGTTCATTCTAGTTGCTTCGGGAATACCATGTGTAATGTTAGACTCTTCTACTGTTACGGAGTCCTTGTTTTGTAAATTAAGATTATCGAATGGAAAAAGCCTGAAAATTATGGTATTCTACCGCCCACCTGGTTCATCGCGAGCAGAATTTGAGCACCTATCAAGTATTCTCGACACTGTTGAAGGTGATCCTATCTTGTTGGGCGGTGACTTCAACCTCCCTGGCATAGACTGGTCAGTCAGTTCCCCGAGAGACAGTGCTCAAGGTTCCTTGTACTCGACATTTTTCGATTTAATTGATTCATTCAGGTTCCATCAGTACATTCATGATGCGTCTCGAAATGATGGCTCTGGGAATATTCTTGATCTATTGCTGTGTAATACCCCGAACGTTATAACAGATGTTAGAGTACTGCCGGGAATAAGTGGTCACAATATAGTGATAGCCGACATTTCTATTGGAAATGTGTCAGTCGCAAAGAAACTCGCGCGAAAGGTCTATGTATTTAGTAGGGGAAATTATGACAGCATTAACATAGAGTTAGAATCATATTTTTTGGTTTTCGATACTTTGGCTGATGAACTTAGTACTGAGCAGTTATGGACCATTCTAAAATAAAAACTCTTACAGCTACAAGATATGTTCATCCCCACGCAAACTATATCTCCTAGAAGAGCTAAAAACAAACCATGGTTCAACAGCCAGTTACGCGCTCTCACGAAAAGAATAAAGCGAGTTTATCTGAAACTTAGAAAAAGGCGTTGCCCTGGGAATCTAGCTGAACTAAAAAGGTTGAAATTTGAGTTTAAATCGCTAGCAGGAACAGCGAAACTTTCTTACTTTTCTTCACTTGGAGACAGGCTGGCACAGGATTCGAAGCAATTCTGGAAACATGTTCGCAGTAGCGGCAAAGATGACTGCTCCGTACCAACGATAAAAAGTGGTGATACGCTCATTGAAGACGACGCATGTAAGGCTGACACCTTTAGTAAATATTTCTTGTCGGTATTTACTTCATCCCACTCGCGAGCTTTACAGATTCCAGCAAGTGCTGATCTGATGCCCGAAGTTATCTTTAGTACAGCAGGAATTCGCAAGTTATTGCGCAATGTGAACCCGTCGGTTGCAAGCGGCCCAGATGATTTCCCATCAGCAGTTATCAAAAATTGCGCTGATACATTGTCATTGTATTTTACACTATTATTTGAAAAGAGTTTGCAAGAAGGCACTCTGCCAAAAGACTGGAAATTGGCTCGCGTTGTGCCCATCCATAAAAGTGGACCGAGAAATTTGGTAGAAAACTATAGGCCAGTGTCTCTAACAAGTATAGCTTGCAAGACAATGGAGCATGTAATTTACAGTTCTATCATGTGTGGGGATACACATGAATCCCCTGCCCCATTGTAACGGCCGCGCGTAATTATCACGCGATGCTATGCGCGCGCCGGTCGGGAGGTTTTGCGAGGGAGGGCACTCTCGCCACCCCCGCTTCCTTTCGCTCCCAGCCGCGGAGACTTTCCCTCTTTCCCCTCTTACAACGGAGAGACCTCCTCTCCACAGCCCGGGAGGAGACGCGATTCTCCCGAGGTTCGCTGGTCTTCTGGCGGGAGCCGTGCACACGCACGGATCGGAGATCTGCCACGGAGACCGCTGCCCTTATCGCCCGGCCACCGTGTGTGACTTGACCGCCGCGGGCCGTGAGCGAGGAACCACGCGAGGTGAGCGGAACCTACTTCCCCCACATTTTTGCGTGCGTTCTGCCCTTTGTGTTTTCCACCCCCGTACGCGAGCGGAACATCCTCGCTCGTTACGGCGGTTGTATTGTTGCTGCTGCACTGTATTGCTCGGGAGCAATAAACGCTCCTCCGAGTAGCATACTCGTGTTTGTCCCCTCTGGCCCGAACCCGCCGTGGTTGCGACCTACCGCACCGCGGGTTGGGGGTCACAGCTCTGACTGCTATGCGCGCGCCGGTCGGGAGGTTTTGCGAGGGAGGGCACTCTCGCCACCCCCGCTTCCTTTCGCTCCCAGCCGCGGAGACTTTCCCTCTTTCCCCTCTTACAACGGAGAGACCTCCTCTCCACAGCCCGGGAGGAGACGCGATTCTCCCGAGGTTCGCTGGTCTTCTGGCGGGAGCCGTGCACACGCACGGATCGGAGATCTGCCACGGAGACCGCTGCCCTTATCGCCCGGCCACCGTGTGTGACTTGACCGCCGCGGGCCGTGAGCGAGGAACCACGCGAGGTGAGCGGAACCTACTTCCCCCACATTTTTGCGTGCGTTCTGCCCTTTGTGTTTTCCACCCCCGTACGCGAGCGGAACATCCTCGCTCGTTACGGCGGTTGTATTGTTGCTGCTGCACTGTATTGCTCGGGAGCAATAAACGCTCCTCCGAGTAGCATACTCGTGTTTGTCCCCTCTGGCCCGAACCCGCCGTGGTTGCGACCTACCGCACCGCGGGTTGGGGGTCACAGCTCTGACTGCTAGGGCTGGCACGCTGGTGCTAGAGAGCGACAACTGCTTCTAGCCCTTTGAGCGTTACTACAAGAATAGACCCCCATATTCTTGGCGCCCAACGTGGGGCCCGAACCCACGACCCTGAGATTAAGAGTCTCATGCTCTACCGACTGAGCTAGCCGGGCTCTGTTGTCGAGCCTTGCCTCTCGGTGCGGCTGCCTGCTGGCGGGGGAGGGTGTTCTCCACAGGCCACTCGTTCCCTCTGTCAAAGTAGGGTTTGAGATCACAGACATGCACTGGCCCGCTGGTCGGTCTTAGCGTCAAGTCCGCCAGCCTGTAGACGAGAGAGGAAAGTTTCTCCCGAACTACATATGGTCCCGTCCATTTCGGCGCCAGAGAAGCAGAAAACCGCTTACTGGCATCGCTCAGAACGTGACTGCGCCTCAACACCAGGTCACCCGATTTGTAGTGAACTTCCCGGTGAGAGCGGTCATACTGCGCTTTCTGCTGGGCCCGAGCAGTGCTCAGATTCCGGCGTGCTTTGTCCAAAGCCTCCGTCATCCTCGCGCGCAGCCCGGTCGCATAGTCGGCGCGTGCCGACCAAGCAATCGGGTTGTCGCTGCGAACCTGTAGAGTAAGTTCTAACGGGTTCGGCAGCTCCCTGCCAAGGTTGAGAGCGGCAGGTGTGTACCCAGTCGAGCGGTTCACGGTCGACCTGAGAGCAAACCCAATCTCGGGGAGACAGGTGTCCCAGTCGATGTGCGTCTCCGCAAATGCAACGAGCATGTGCTTGATGTTGCGGTTCACGCGTTCCGTGGGATTCGCCTGGGCGTGGTACGTGGTTGTTCTCCTGTGCTTAATGCCAAGGGCCGCACAGGAGTCCACGAAAAGTTTGGCAGTGAAGTACGATGCATTGTCCGTTATCAACTGCCCGGGGTAGCCGAATCGCGTGAACACCTCGATCAGCTTCCCCATGATTACGCGTGCCGTCAGCTTTCGAAGTGGGAACAGTTCCACCCATTTGCTGAAATGGTCTGTGACAACGAGCAGATATTGGTTTCCACTCGGAGTCCTGGGGTAAGGTCCCATGACGTCACAAGCCGCAATTTGCCAAGGACCCTGGCTATTGATCGGCTGCATGAGCCCAGGTGGGCGTCCACCACGTGGCTTGACCCTTTGGCACACGTCGCACGAGCGGGCGTAGCGTATCGCATCCCGCTTCATGCCAGGCCAGGTAGCGAGGCGGCACAACTTGAGGTAAGTCTTAGGGCCACTCGCATGCCCAGCGATGCACGTGTCATGAAAGTAGCGTAAAAGTGCTCCTCTCAACGTGCGTGGAATCACCACCTTGAAGGACTCGTGTGTATCCTTCTCGGAGGGGATGTATCTCAGCAGGATGCCATCGGAGTCGAGCAGATAGGAATCCATCGCGCTCACAGCATTACCAGCTGTGTTCGAGCGCCCCGCACGGACAACAATACCAGTTGCCTCCATGTGCGCCGCGGCCGCGCCGCCCGGCTCCCTGAGCCCGTCGAACACTTTTCGACAAAATGGATCCTCCCGCTGTGCCTCCAATAGCTCCCTTCTGCTGAAAACGCTCACCACTGAACTGATGCCTTCAAAGTGGTTTACGCTTTCGCCCTGGGAAGGCGGGGTGTCCCTTCCCTCGGGGCGTTGTGTGAGCTGCGCGGCAGTCGCGCTGCTCTGGCTGTCGGGCGCGGCGGAATGGGCAGTGTTGTTACTTCCCAAGCCGTCAACGGGCGCGCGCGAAAGTGCGTCCGCCACCACGTTGTTCTTGCCCCTCCTGTAGCGCACGGTAAAGTCGTAACGCTGGAGGAGTAGCGCCCATCGCGCTAGGCGTCCGGACGGCTCGCCTAGGCGTCTCAGCCAAGTGAGTGCCATGTGATCAGTCTCAATCACGAAAGCGACTCCATCGACATAGTAGTCGAACTTCCGCAGAGCGAAGATAATCGCGAGACATTCTTTTTCTGTCACGGAATAGTTTCTCTCTGCGGGAGTTAATGAGCGGCTGGCGAACGCCACCGGTCTCAGGCTACCTCCGTGCTCTTGAAGCAGGACTGCTCCTAAGCCCAGGTCACAAGCGTCCGTGTGGATCACAAATTCCCTGTTCAGGTCAGGCAGCCTTAGCTCTGTGGTTTCCGCGAGCGCGCAAGTGAGATGGCGTAGTGCCGCCTCTTGCTCGGGTCCCCAATGCCACTTCACACCTTTCCTTAACAGCGCTGTTAAGGGGGCTTGCAGAGCTGCGCAATCTGGGATAAACTGTCGATAAAAGTTCGCCAGCCCCAGAAAGCGTCTGAGTCCGCCTATATCTGCCGGCGACGGGAACTGCAAAATAGCCCGCAGCTTGTCTTCGCACGGCAGAAGGCGTCCTTTGTCTAGCGTAAACCCCAACAGTGTTATTCGGGTCGCCGCTATCTGGGTCTTGTTCGGGTTCAGAGTGATTCCCGCAGACCTCAGCCTTTCCAGTACATCCCTGAGATGGCGTAAGTGCTCATCAAAGGTTTCCGAATACACGACAATGTCATCCAGGTAAGCAAGAGCGTGGTGCCACCTTGCATCGCCTAGGACACGGTCCATCAGACGCTGGTACGTCGCGGGCGCGCCGACCAGGCCGAACGGCATTCGGGTAAACTGGAAAAGTCCCCTGTGACAAGTGAAGGCAGTTTTCTCCCGATCACTGGGGGTCATCTCCACCTGAAAGTATCCTCTGCTAGCATCGAGCGTAGTGAAGTACTTTGCTCCACCAACATTGGACACTATCGAGGGAATGCTCGGAAGTGGGTATGCGTCCTTCCGTGTCACCTCGTTCAGGCGTCGATAGTCCACACAAAGGCGGGTTGTTCCATCCTTTTTAGGCACCAGCACCACTGGAAACCCCCAGGGGCTGTTTGATCGTTCCACAACGCCTGTATCGAGAAGCTCGTCCAGTGCGTTATCGAGCGCTTTCCTCTTAGCCAAGCTGACTGGCCGAGGATTGCACTTCCATGGAACAGCGTCGCCTGTCTCAATTTTGTGCCTAACCAGCGTAGTGCAGCCAGGCCGCTCCGTGAATACGGCGTCGTACTCGTTTAGGAGCAGAGACAAACGCGCTTTTTCCTCCCCCGACAAGCTGTCTGAGTTGTCCAGCAGCGGGTGGGGAGGCCTGCATGCCGCCGCGGCACAGAGTGCAACCGCAGGGGGGACAGGGGGTCGCGCGGGAGGAGGGAGGTTCCCTTCCGCGCTTTTCCTCTCGACGCGGTCGACAGGCTGGTTGTTCAGCCGAGCCGAAGGCGTTTCGAGGCTCTTTTTCGGGCGATCGTTGCGTACGTCTGCGCGCGAAGCATCGGAAAGCGAATGTGCTCTCGACGCTTTTTGGGGTTGAACGAAAGGTTTCAGGGTGCCACATGCTCGCTCCCTATATCCTCCGTTGCAGACGTCAATAACAATGCCCGTCTTGGCGAGGAAGTCTCTACCAAGAATAATTGGAACCGACAGGCCGGGGAGGTGAGCGAAGCGCTGGCGCCTCACTCTTTTCTCCCACCGCACCACAAGCCGCGCGGCACCGCTCGCGTGTGCAGTGCCGCTGGCTAATCGGAACGTGAGGTTGCTCGCTCGCAGTCGGAGTCCGTTCCGACGGAGATGCTCACATACCTCGTCGCCAAACAGGGATGCGCTTGCTCCTGTGTCTAGCAATGCCATGAACTTACGTTGTGCCACTGTAAGCTCAATAAGCGGTACTGGCGTGTCGCTGGGTGGTTCCAAACGACAAGCCAGCGGGGCTAGGAGTTCGTGTGACTCACTGAGCACCGCTGTTGACGCCGCCGGTTGCGAAGCGTTGCTCACCGGCGGCCGCGTTCGTTTCCCGAAAGCGCGTGCTCTCGGTTCACGGGGCGTCTGCACTCCCGGGCGTAGTGCCCTCGTTGGTTGCACCGGTAGCAGAGGGTATTCGGCCATTGCCGGGCGGGGCAGTTGTCGCTTCCCGCCGGCTGACCGTTCCTCCCTGCCGGGCCTACCGTCGCAGTTGCCCTTTGGTCTAGCGTCCTCGGGTCGGTATGTCGGTCCCGATTCTGCATACCTTGGCCACGCGCAGCGTGTGCTGACCGCATAGCATACGTGTACGGGTCGAGAGCTCGGTCTGACAGTTCCCAACCGTTTCTCAGTTGCCCGTCACTGAATGCAACCATTTCGGCTCCCCGGGAACGGTTTCGAAAAGTGTCTCCGTTCCAGGCGCATCGCGGCTCAAGTGCCTGCGACGCTGGCGGGGGTGGCCGATACGCGCGGGAGGCGAGTATGTCCGCCTGTATGCGCTTGGCTGCCGAGGCGAGTTCGTCCAAGTCCCTGAACGGTACGCCTCGTAGGTAGGCTGCGAAGGTAGGGTGCGCTTGTCGCGTGACACGCTCTACCTTCTCGCCGTTCGAAGCTGAGGGGTCTGCAAAACGATAGAGTTCGTCCATCACCCTCACGTACTCAAGCAACGATTCGTCCGGATGCTGAGTACGCAGCTCCAACTCGCGCCGCAGACGACGGTCGTAATCTGCGGGCAAGAACTCCTCGCGAAACCTCGCTCGGAACTCCTCCATTGTGCGAGACCGATAGCCAGTAAGGCGGAACCAGCGGGCAGCCTGATCAGTCAGTGAGATTGGCACGACACGCGCCAGAATCTCGCCATCGGAAAGCCCTGTCGCCTGCTGGTAGGTCAGCATGCGCTCAAGGTACTCGTTGGCACTGACAAGATCATGGTAGCCACCGTAGCTGGGAAGGTCCACCCTTAGCCTCGGACTCGCCGCTGGAGCGGGTGTTTGCAGGTTGTTCTGCACGATACCCGTGAGGCTCTCTATGAGGCGCAAGGCATTGCGCAACACAGCCTCTTGGGCCTGGCCAGGTAGTTCTGGCTGAGGGCCCAGGTGGGATGAGCAAGATTGCACGTGTCGCGCCATGCTCTCCCTACCTGGCGGAATAGCGCTTGGCGAGAAGTGCCTAGCGTCGCCGCTCGTCTGAGCCGGTGTGTCGTGTGAATCACCGCTCGGCTCAAACGATATAAGATCGCAGGGGCTAGCGTCAGCCTCTGGAAATACACCTGCAGTAGTTGTTACTGCCGTGCCAAGATGTTGCTGCTGAGAAGCCGTATTGGACAACCACAGCAGGGACTGGATGTCAATCCCGCTCGCCGCCATGGCTAGTCTGTGTGTCGGCAGTCGCTCACACAGACACTCGGTTTGTCACACCTCTGGCCCCACGTTGGGCGCCAAGAATATGGGGGTCTATTCTTGTAGTAACGCTCAAAGGGCTAGAAGCAGTTGTCGCTCTCTAGCACCAGCGTGCCAGCCCTAGCAGTCAGAGCTGTGACCCCCAACCCGCGGTGCGGTAGGTCGCAACCACGGCGGGTTCGGGCCAGAGGGGACAAACACGAGTATGCTACTCGGAGGAGCGTTTATTGCTCCCGAGCAATACAGTGCAGCAGCAACAATACAACCGCCGTAACGAGCGAGGATGTTCCGCTCGCGTACGGGGGTGGAAAACACAAAGGGCAGAACGCACGCAAAAATGTGGGGGAAGTAGGTTCCGCTCACCTCGCGTGGTTCCTCGCTCACGGCCCGCGGCGGTCAAGTCACACACGGTGGCCGGGCGATAAGGGCAGCGGTCTCCGTGGCAGATCTCCGATCCGTGCGTGTGCACGGCTCCCGCCAGAAGACCAGCGAACCTCGGGAGAATCGCGTCTCCTCCCGGGCTGTGGAGAGGAGGTCTCTCCGTTGTAAGAGGGGAAAGAGGGAAAGTCTCCGCGGCTGGGAGCGAAAGGAAGCGGGGGTGGCGAGAGTGCCCTCCCTCGCAAAACCTCCCGACCGGCGCGCGCATAGCATCGCGTGATAATTACGCGCGGCCGTTACAATGGGGCAGGGGATTCATGTGTATCCCCACACATGTCGCACCTCGTTAAACATAATTTACTTAACCCTGCTCAGCACGGATTTCGCCAAGGTTTGTCTTGCTCTACACAGTTGGTTGAGTTGACTTATGATATCGCAGTTGCTATTGATAAACAGAAAGTTATTGATTGCATTTTTTTGGACTTCCACAAGGCATTTGATGTTGTTGCGCATGATCTCCTTGACTCTAAATTACGCAGCTACAATTTGAATGAAAGAGTCATTGTATGGATCTCTGAATACCTATCCCTACGGCAGCAGTGTGTAGTTGTTGGTGGTCGCTCCTCGAACTATGGTTCTGTCACTTCAGGCGTCCCCCGGGGCTCTGTTCTGGGGCCACTTCTTTTTTTGTTGTATATAAATGATATTAATGCTGATGTTACTTCTTCGTTCAGAATGTTCGCAGACGACTGCGTGATTTACAGAATTATAGATTGTTCACTTGATGTGCAAAGCCTGCAAGACGACTTAGATAAGATAGCCTTGTGGTGTAATAATTGGGACATGACTTTGAATACTAAAAAGTGTGTACACGTCACCTTTTCGAGGAAGCGCTCCTACCCTGCTTATATCTACACTATAAACCATGCGGCCTTGAAAAAAGAACAGAATTTTAAATACTTAGGCGTTTATCTTACTGCTGACCTGAGGTGGTCAAAGCATGTTAATTACGTCGTAAAGAAAGCTGCTGGTATGTTAGGTTTGTTAAGAAGAAATTTCAGCCACCTTCCACAGCATTTAAAAGAACAGCTATATTTTACTCGCGTCCGCACAGTACTCGAATATGCATCAGTGTGCTGGGACCCGCACACACAAGAACTTATTGACAAATTGGAAAAAATTCAAAATAGGGCAGTCCGCTTTGTACTTGGAAACTATTCCAGGACACTCAGTATCTCGGAAAGCAAAAGGAATCTTCAGTGGCCAGAACTTAAAACTCGAAGAAGAAATCTGAGATTAAAATTTTTGCATAATATTTTCTATTCCAAGACTGGCATAGACGGATCAAATATTTGAAGCCGCCTTTCTATGTCTCGAAGTGAAGGGACCACAATTTAAAGCTTCATGAATTTCCTTTTAAAGGTGACGTACTCCGTTATTCGTTTTTTTTCTGCGAACAGTTCGCGAATGGAATGCTTTGCCGCCACATATTGTTAATGTTCTACCTAAGGATGTTTTTTTTCACGCGTTAAGTGCATGATTTTTTGTTTTTTTGAATGTGAAAGTGCCCCCCTGCTGTAATGCTGAAAGGCGATGCAGGTACCAAATAATTAAAAAAAATATAAGGCCGTCAAGAAAGGCTAGGTAAAGCTGCACGTAGAAGAAGTAATGAGCGATCAGAGCTTTTGTCAGCTGCCTTCTGGAGAAGCCGTACAGGTATTCTAAGGAAAAGCGAATATTTAGGAAATTGAGTGTGTCAGCACAGAATTCCGTCGCGACTATGTACATAAAAGACAGATGATCACTTATTCACCTAATAAGCACAGCTGCCAGGAAGCGATGGTTTTCGGTTTCGAAAAATAAAAATCATGAAACAGGTTAGTGGACAAAAACTGCACCAAAGACTCATCATACTGTATCAAGGTAGTATGAAATTCTGTCCTCGCTTGGGCTCCCATTGAAAGCGCCCCAGAAAAGTAACAACAACCCTACGAATTTACGGTCCTCCTCTTGCAATGCACCAATTGCAACGTCGCATCGCATCGAAACGCAACGTCGCATCGAAGACGTCGCAAGTTTGTGTCCGTACAGACACGAAGTGCCCCCAGCCAATGCAAGCCTGCTTTTTTATCATACTCTTTTCATCAGAGCAAGAGACAGAGACGCCATCAGCATAGGCCAAAATCTTAATTTTACACTGTACAAGCTACAAGCTACAAGCCACAAGCCACGATTTGCTGTGTTTTTGAAGAAACTGAGCTATAGGTGGTCGAGACAAATAATGCGAGTTACAAAGGCAATGTAGAGCAGGTGATGAAAATAAAATATTTCTGGTAAACTCTCTAGATATATGCTGCAAGTGTACCAGAGTGGGAAGGTGACTGGCAAGCCGCTTTTGTGGTGACAGAAAGATGTCTTGGCTGTATATACCTGCCTGACGGGGACTCCGAAACTGCTGAAGCTGAAATGTTTTGTAGATGAAAAATCCGTCAGCTTTTCTTTTTATGTATCTCATCAGAGAGTCTAGTATACATAGCCGGTGTACACTAATTCTGAGTTCATTAGATTTCGCGGCTCTTGCGTAAATTTAGATCTTTTTGCCGCGGACAGTAAAACATCTCGCAGTGAGCAAATTTTGCAGTGCTGTTTTATATGCTGATATCACAAAGAAAAGTAAACAGCAAAACATGGTTGAATAAAAACGTACGTTCAGAATTTTTTATAGCCTGAACCCGTTTGAACCCGTTTGAACCGGTTCGACGCTATCCGGAGCGGTTCGAACCGGAACGGAATGTCGCTCCGGAGCCGAACCCGGAACTGAACCCGAAAGGTGTGAACCCGAACCTGAACCGAACCCGAAAAAATTCCGGTTCGACACCCTGGTTTTTACAGTTTTTAAATGGGAAGTCCTGGACAACCCTTATGGAAGTGACCATTTGCCAGTAATTATCAGCATACCATCGTCACCTTTAATCATCCAAAGTAAACCTCGCCGTTGGAAACTACACTTAGCCGACTGGTCACTCTTTCGAGAAAAGGCCAGCCTGGATAATATATACTCCGATAGCCTTAGCGTTGACGAACTGAATGAAATCTTCACAACCTGTATCATAGCTGCTGCGCGCCTAGCGATTCCTCAGTCCTCGGGAGTGGTAAGACAAAACCACAAGTTCTGGTATACAAAAGAATGTAAAGAAGCTAAAAAGAAACAAAATAAAGCCTGGGGAATTTTTCGACGGTACCCAACACAAGAAAACCTTATCAATTTTAAAAAGGCGAGAGCAAAATCACGTCACGTACGTCGCGCTGCTGAGAAAACTTCCTGGCAGAATTATATATCATCCATAAATAGTACAATCACTTCCAAAAAAATGTGGGAGCAAGTTCGTAAACTAAATGGCAGCTTCTCCCCATTCACAATTCCTTTTCTGACACCCCCTGGTACCCAAACAAGCATCGGTGAACAAGCAGACATACTAGGAGAACATTTCTCTACAATTTCCAGTTCCTCGCATTATACACAGTCATTCTTAAAGTATAAGAACACAGCCGAAAAACAAAGACTCCCAACTAACAGCAGTACCAAGGAGCCTTACAATAACCCAATTACTCTTCAGGAAATCCATAAAGTACTGTCCGCCGGTAAAATGACTGCACCCGGCCCAGACGAAATACATTATGAAATGCTAGCTCATCTCTCGGAACCTGCCATAGAGGCACTTTTAAGATTTTTTAATAAAATATGGGTATCAGGAAAATACCGGACACCTGGAAAAAAGCAATAATTGTCCCTCTCCTGAAACATGGAAAACCATCAACCTCCCCTGATAGTTACAGGCCTATAGCACTCACAAGTTGTCTTGCAAAATGTTTTGAAAGCGTATTGAATACTAGATTAATGTTCATCCTCGAATCCCGTGAACTTCTGGACGTCCACCAATGTGGATTTAAAAAAGCGCACTCAACAACTGACCATCTTGTCCGCCTTGAAAACACAGTACGAGAAGCTTTCATTCATAAACAACACTGTTTGGCAGTCTTCTTTGATATGGAAAAAGCTTACGACACTACCTGGAGGTTTGGCATTCTCCGCGACCTAGCAGATCTAGGTATCCGTGGAAGGATGCTGAACTGCCTGAAAGATTTTCTGTCCGACCGTTCATTTCAGGTACGCCTGGGTTCAACACTTTCGAGGAACTTCATTCAAGAAAATGGAGTACCGCAAGGATGCATTCTAAGCACTACACTCTTCGTCATAAAAATGAATTCGCTAGCAAACTTCATTCCAAAGTCCATTATGTATTCAGTCTATGTCGATGACCTTCAGATTGCATGTACATCCTCCAGCTTATCAACCTGTGAGAGGCAAATACAACTAACATTAAACAGACTAGTGATATGGGCAGATAGAAATGGTTTTAAGTTTTCCCCACAGAAAACAGTAGCGATTCTTTTCTCACTAAAAAGAGGCTTGCAGAATGACCCTACCCTAAATTTGAACAGAACTATACTGCCAGTAAAAGGAGAACATAAATTTTTAGGCATAACATTCGACAAAAGACTTACATTCCTACCGCACATAAACACACTAAAAAAGAAAGCCTCGCAATCTTTAAACATACTCAAAGTACTCTCAAGGAAACATTGGGGGTCTGATAGAACATGTCTTCTGCACATATATCGCTCGTTGGTACGTTCATCCTTGGATTATGGGTGCATTGTGTACGGCTCAGCAAGACCATCTTACCTAAAAAAATTAGATTCAGTACATAACTCAGGCTTGCGCCTCTCATGCGGTGCATACAGGACATCCCCCATAGTAAGCCTCTATGTAGAAACAAATGAACCCTCACTAGAAATTAGAAGAACCACTCTAACGTGTGCATATGTCCTTAAAGTACGGTCACTACCAAAACACATCTGCTATCCGGTTGTAACAAAATGTCCTTCTAGAATAATATTTGCAAACAAACCTCAAGCTACCAGGCCACTGCTCTTGCGTTTTGAAGAGATGTGCCAAAATCTCGATATGCAGGACACACTACCTGACGTTGCCCGAAGACGAGACCCACTACCTCCATGGTACAATTTTCCTGTAATCTGCGACTTCACACTTACACAGTTCCGTAAAAAGAAAACTCCACAACAGCATATCATACAAGAATTTCTTGCACTGAAAGAAAAATACAGTAGCTTTTCAGAATTTTATACTGATGGTTCAAAAACAGATAAATATGTAGGAAGCGCGGTAGTACGAGGGAATTGGGAGGAAACAGTAAGACTTCCGCAGTGTGCATCTGTTTTCACTGCCGAATGTTACGCCGTATATGTTGCCATAGAAAAAATAGTAAACGAGAATGTCAAGAACGGTATCATTTATACAGACTCCTTAAGTGTGCTTACAGCTCTCCACTCTCGAAATGCTATCACTCCTCTACTCGGTGACATCATACACAACATAGTAACATCCACAGCTAAAGGACACAACATAAAACTATGTTGGGTCCCGAGTCATGTAGGAATAGAAGGCAATGAGAGAGCAGATTTATGCGCTGCCCAAGCACGTGACAAGCAAACAAAAAATGTAAATGTGCCGCATCGAGACTGCATAAACTTAGTAAATCTTAAAGCAAGGCAAAAATGGCAATCTGCTTGGAATAGTGAAATAAACAATAAACTACATTTGGTAAAACCTGTTTTAGGAGAATGGAAGTCATGTGTACACCAAGAACGTTTCAAAGAAGTGATTATCTGCCGTCTCCGTATAGGTCACACGCACCTTACACACAACTTTCTGCTCACGAAACAAGATAAGCCAGTTTGTGCATGTGGAGGTGAACTTACAGTTAACCACATTTTATTTTCATGTTCTAAACTCGAAGAACTAAGGAAGAAGTGCTTTTCTCTGTTCTACACGCAAACCATTCCTTTCCACCCAGCGCTACTCATAGGCGATAATGCAATTGTGGACATATCTTGTGTTTTTAAGTTTTTAACTGAAGCAGGTTTTCTCAACAAAATATAAATCATGACCCACAGCTTCACATGATGTCCCTCAGCCATTTCCTCACTCGTGAAGAAGGGGCTGAGGCTTTTATTTGATTGGTCGGGTTCCTCGACATCCTCGCCCAGCCAAGGATGGCTGCTGAGGCTACCTGACCTTTTTAAAGCTTTTACCTTTAGCAATTCTTAAATCTCTTTTTCTCTGTTATTAGTAGATAGGTAAATTTTTAGGCCCTTTACACCACTGGTCACCTTTTCACATTTTTATTAAATCGCACAGAAATTATTATACCTTGTGTTTGGCGCATGATGGCCTTAGCTGCCTATGTGCCATTAAACCTAACATAACATAACATAACATACTTGAATCTCGGCAACTATTAGATACACACCAATGTGGGTTCAAAAAAGCATGCTCGACCACAGATCACCTTGTCCGTCTAGAAAACACCATCCGGGAGGCGTTCATCCACAAGCAGCACTGTATTGGGGTCTTCTTCGACTTGGAGAAGGCCTACGATACTACGTGGAAGTTCGGCATCCTCCGTGACCTAGCAGAGCTAGGTATCCGCGGCAGGATGTTGAACTGCTTGAACGACTTCCTGGCTAACCGCACATTCCGAGTCCGCCTAGGAGCAACTCTCTCCATGACTTTCACCCAAGAGAACGGCGTACCCCAGGGGTGCATTCTAAGCACGACACTCTTCATAGTAAAAATGAATTCCTTAGCTAAAGTAATACCCAAGTCCATAATGTATTCAGTCTATGTAGATGACCTACAAATAGCATGCACGTCCTCTAGCATATCAACCTGTGAGACACAAATACAAATCACACTAAATAAACTAGGTGCTTGGGCAGACATAAATGGGTTTAAATTTTCTCCTCAAAAAACAGTAGCTGTTCTTTTCTCATTGCGACGAGGCCTACAGGTCGATCCCAGTCTATACCTGAATCACACTGCGCTACCAATTAAACAAGAACACAAATTTTTAGGCCTAACTTTCGACAAGAAACTCACATTTCTACCACACATTAACAACCTTAAAAAGAAAGCTTCTCAAGTCCTCAATATCTTAAAAGTTCTCTCACGGAAGCGGTGGGGGTCCGATAGAGCAAGCCTTTTACAAATATATCGCTCTCTGGTGCGCTCCAAGCTGGACTACGGGTGCATAGTATATGGTTCGGCAAGAGCATCCTACTTAAAAAGATTAGACCCCATTCATAATCTCGGTCTGCGCCTATCATCTGGAGCATACAGAACATCACCAGTAGTTAGCCTTTACGTTGAAACTAATGAAGCCGCTCTTGAGGATCGAAGAATCGCCCTTACATGCTCATATGTCTTAAAAATCCGTTCTCTTCCGAAACATCTCTGTCATCCAGTTGTCACCAAGTGCCCATCTAAAAGATTATTCATTAACAAACCACATTCTATCAGACCATTACTGCTGCGCTTTGAGGATAAATGTGAAGAGCTAACAGTACTAGATGCCCTACCGAATATTGCACAAAGGAATGAATATTTACCACCATTGTACAGCCTGCCTTCAGTATGTGACCTCACAATGACACATTTAGATAAAAAGCAAACGCCAAATGAGTACATATTACAGGAATTATTTGCACTACAAGAAAAGTATGACACTTACATTGAATTTTATACCGATGGCTCAAAAACAGAAAGTCACGTTGGAAGTGCAGTAATCCAGGGAAAAAACAAACAGATAATGCGACTACCAGAATTCGCATCGGTTTTTACTGCTGAGTGTTATGCCATCTTTGTAGCTGTGGAAAAAATAGTAAGAGAGAATATCAAAAATAGCATCATTTACACCGATTCCCTGAGTATGCTCAAAGCACTGCACTCCAGAAATGCTGCTGAACCCATAATAGGTAACATCATACATACATACATAACATTGTTAAAATCACAAAAAAAAACATAACATTAAATTCTGCTGGGTTCCTAGCCATGTTGGAATCGTAGGTAATGAAAAAGCAGATTTATGCGCTGCACAAGCCCGGAATGGCCAAATAAAACAAGTGAGCATACCGCACAGGGATTGCTTAAAGTTTATCAACAGTAAACTCAGAAATAAGTGGCAGGCCGCATGGCAAGATCACGTAAACAACAAATTACATTCTGTGAAACCAATTTTAGGGGAATGGCAATCATGTAGGCATCAAGAACGTTTTACCGAAGTTATTTTATGTCGGCTCCGCATTGGACACACCCACCTCACGCACAACTTTCTGCTAGCCAAACAAAACAAACCTCTCTGTGAAATGTGTGGTGGTGAACTCACAGTGAACCACATTTTAATTTCATGCATAAAACTAGAAGAACTAAGAAAGAAATATTTCACAACATTTTACAGGGAAAGCATCCCATTACACCCCATGCTACTCTTAGGTAATCGAGCACTGGTTGACATTTCATGTATTTTTAGGTTTCTCAAGGAAGCCAACGTTTTAAACAAACTCTAAGTATTTTTTAAAAAGCTTCACCATTAACAAAAACTCTAACCTTGTGTTTGGCGCAGCATAGCCTCAGTTGCTTTTGCGCCATAAAAAATCAATATAACTAACTGTATTTTTAGGTTTCTCAAGGAAGCCAACGTTTTAAACAAACTCTAAGTATTTTTGAAAAGCTTCACCATTAACAAAAACTCTAACCTTGTGTTTGGCGCAGCATAGCCTCAGTTGCTTTTGCGCCATAAAAATCAATATAACTAACTGTGCCAGTTGCGCAAGGCACGCTCGAATTGCGCGCACTAACGGGGTACCACGGCCGATGTTCTGCAGCCGGCTGAGGGCGGCGCGGGAGTCGCACAAAACAGCACACTTGGGCGGCGGAGGGACGATGGTGAGCACGAGTTCCAACCCGAGCTGGAGTCCCACCAGCTCCGCCGTGGTGGAAGAACCCAGATAGTTTGTGTGCTGTTGGCTGTGCAGTCGCAGGGCAGGGATGGTGGCGGCTGCTGCGAGCGAGCAGCTGTCACGAACCACTGAGCCGTCTGTAAACACGAGGAGATGGTCCTGTAGTTCCTCGTGCATGACGGCCCTGGTTAGCTGCTGCACAGCACAGAGGGGTGTGCTCCGCTTTCCCGCGATGCCGACGATTTCTCGCTGTATCTCCGTGGCAGCCGGCCTGGGCACACAGGTGTCGTAAGGGGGCGAGCCGTTGGTGAGGGTCTCGTACTCGAGCAACGCCGCACCCATGCGTGAACGAGGGCGCGTGCGCAAGCGTTGTAGCAGCGAGCCGCCGTCTGGTGCGCGGTGAAGCCGATCGATGTGATTGAGAGCCCTGCGCGCGGCCTGGAGCTGAAGTGGCCACGCTCCTGCCTCGGCTAGCGTTGCGGCGCACTGTGAAGTGCGCGGTAGACCGAGGCACACGCGCAGGGACTTCCTATGTTGTAGCTCCGGTTTCTTCCAACATGGCTTGCGCACCGAGACGAGCGGCAATGCATACAGCATCGCCCCCAAGGCTGCGGCGTTATATAGACGCAGCGCGGCTTGCTGGGAGATGCCCTGGCCTCGAGCGGTGAGCTTGTGAACGGCGGCGGTGATCCTCTTCATCTGCAAACAGGCCTTGGTCGCCGCGGGGCGGAAGGAAAGGCGCTGGTCGATGTCCAAGCCTAGGTACCGCACCGTTTTTCGCCAAGGAATGGGGGTCCGGTCCAGTGACAGTGGCGTTGGGCGCGCACGCGAGCGCGAAACGCAGGCCATGGCTACCGATTTGGCCGCACTCAGCGACAGTCCGAGACCGCGTAAGCAGGCGTCGATTGCGGTCAGGGCCCCCTGAAGGCATCCCCGCACGCGGAGCGCCTCGCCCGGTGGTCCCAGGCACCACAGAGCAATGTCATCTGCATATATGGACATGAACACGCGGTGTCGGGCGCCCGTGGGAAGGGAGCCCGGCACCACCGACATGGCCACATTAAACAGGAATGGTGACAAAACAGAGCCCTGCGGCACGCCCAGATCCACCGGACGAGGCTCGGAGAGTTTCCCCCCCACTCTCACGCGCATGGTACGACCGCTCAGGAAGCCGCGAACATATCGCAAAAGACGTCCGCACACGCCGGCCGCTTCAAGCAGCGCTAGAATCGGTGCGCGGTGAACGTTGTCAAACGCTCCCGACACGTCCAGTAGCAGCAGCAGCGCTACCTGGCCCGCCACTCTGGCGTGCTCGAGGGCGGTGACAACGTCCGAGATGGAATCAGCCGTGCACCGCATTCCGCGGAAACCCGTCTGCCGCTCGTCAAACAAATCGGCCGCCGCGGCCCGCTCGTTCAAACGCTGCAATGCCATGTGCTCCATGAGCTTACCTGCCGCCGATGTTAAAGCCACTGGACGATATCCACTCAGCTCCGTGGGTGGGCGACCTGGCTTTCGGATGGGACAGACGACCGCGGTGCGCCAATCCTCCGGGAGTTCTCCGCGTTCCCACACCAAGTTGATCTGCTGCAGGAGGACCTGTCGTTGCTCCGCATCCAGGTTGCGTAACATCTGATAAGTCACCCCGTCCGGCCCAGGCGCGGAGCGACGGCGGCATCGCGCGAGCGCATTGTTCAGTTCCGCCGCGCTGAAAGGCGCATCATAGGGGCCATCTGAGGTGACGGGGAAGAGGCTGGCATCGCTTCGAGGGCTCTCAGATGAATCTGAGCTCGCGTCGTTCGTGAGGCTGGGCGGCGCGAAGCGATCGGCGAACCTCTCTGCCAGCTGTTCATAGCTGAGGCCGCTTGAGATGGCAAGTGCGGCCAAAGGCTGAGGGTTCACCTGTTGCTTCGTTATTCGTCGCAGCATATCGAATAGCCTCCGCGAGCTGGTGTCTTCCTCCATCCTTTGGCATAGCGAAGCCCACTGCCGACGATACAGTTTGTGAGAGTGGCGCCGCGCCGCTGCGTCCAGGCGGTTGTAAACAGTCCAATCGGCCGCTCGGTCGGTTCGTCGCGCCCTGTTTTCTGCGCGGTCGCGTTTCTCGCGCAGACCGAGCAGCTTGATATCAGGTGTAGGTTGTCCTGCCCGCACCTCTGCTCGTCTGGTGGCTGCTAGGGCGCTTCGAACCAGACTCGATTAGAAGTCGGCTCCAGTGACGGCCGCTTCATCGACCGCCTGCCTGAACGCGCTCCAGTTGACTATGGAGTAGCTTCTTTTGGCGCGGGCCTCCATAGCAGTGGGTTCAATTAGGATGGAGTAATGATCTGAGCCCCAGAGTGATGGTGATCGACGCCATGTCGCCTCTATCCCTCTGGATGCGAAGGCAACGTCGATGCAGGAGCCGGGTGTTCCGCGTCGTCGAAAGGTGGGCTCGCCGGTGTTCAAGGGGGTGAGTCCCAGCTGCGTTGCTGCGTCGTGCAGGTCGATCGTCTCCTCGCGCGGAATGTCGCACACTGCCCCACGCACTGTGATGAGCGTTAAAATCACCACAGATGATCTGACGCGGGGCACAGCACGAGGAAACCGCACGAAAACACAGCGCGTTCCACGCGACAGCTGGGCGCACATAAACACAGGCCACCGACGTGTCAACACCACCGACGCGCACTGTCACCACCACGCACTCCTGGGCATCGGTTGTCGCCGCCGCCGAACCGACGAGTGTATGCAAAACGTCACTGCGCACGTAAATCGCGCACCGCGATTTCCCGGGGCGATGATCACGGTCACAACACGGCACTGCAGCACAGGTGGGTTCCTCGCACGTTGTTGGAGAGTGATATCCAATATATCCAGGCACCGCACCTCTCATGGACCGAGCATATCACTTCCATCTGTGCTAAAGCATCTCGCTCCCTTGGTTATCTCCGCCGCAACCTAAAAAATGCGCCTGCGCATGTTCGCAAGTTAGCTTACGTGACTTACGTTCGCCCCCAGATTGAATATGCATCTCCGTTATGGTCACCACATCAAAACTATCTGAACTTAAAATTAGAATTGATACAAAACAGAGCTGCCAGATTTATTTCTAACAATTATGCCCGCCAATCAAGTGTGTCTGAAATGAAAAAAGAACATGATCTCCCGCCCTTAGAAAAACGCCGCCAAGTCGCGCTTCTATGCTTGATACACAAGTACGTGTACACAGATAGACCATCACCTCTGCCACTCAGCAATCCACTGCGCACGTCTCGACGCTTGCATAATCATCTTAGTTTTTCTCGCATTTTCGGCCGTACAAAAGCGTTCAATTCATCTGCACTTCCTCGTGCCATTTCACTCTGGAATGATCTTCCTGATGCAATTGCATCGTTACCTAACCCTGCGTCATTCCGTGAACATGTGTTAAACTTATACTGCTAGCGCTAAGTACATGTGTTATTTTGTACAACGTACATGTGTTACCATGTTAGCCTTATTTTTCTGTGTATATGTATGTATGCACCTACAAGTATTGTGCTGTGTAGGTACGATTTAGTTTTATGTTAGTTCTTGTGAATTATGTTCTGTTTTGATACTTATATACCCAGTGTTTGCTTCTTGTTGCTGAAATCCTTTTTGATACTGTAACCCCCCTCACACAATGCCCGTTCGGGCCTGTGAGGTTCAATAAATAAATAAATAAATAAATAAAAGTCGCATCTGCGGCCCCCCCTCTAGGAAACGAGTGTACGTCTCTTGCAACGCGATAACCTCAGGTGCATCCTCCGCGATGCGGACTCGCAACTCAGGGTACCGCGCCGCAAGAGAGCGTACATTCCACTGCAGGATGGATGGGATACGGGGGGGAGCCCGGCGACTAGCCATGATGCTGGCCTATCCGTGCGGGGGCACCCGCGGCTTCTAAGCAGGCCCGTTGTCCGTCGCTGCCCTCGGGAAACAGGGCGCTTATCGCGCGCAGCGCGTGCTGTAGCTGCAGAATCAGCTGGTCCCGTGAATCAGCTGATCCGCCCGGCGCAGCTCGCTGCGGGGCCAGGGTACCGCGCCTCTCCTCCGCCGAGCCGGTTGTCGTCTGCTGGCTTAGTTGGCGGCGCGGCCGCTGGCTGGACCGGTGGCGCTGCTGCTGCTGCTCGCCTCCGAGGACTGCCTGCGCGTACGAGAGAGGGCGCGGCGCGCGCTGCTCCCTCGACTGCTGGTGTTGTGATGCTCGCGGGGCTGTCTCAGCTTGCACCACGGCCCGAACCGCACGCCTGGAGAGGGGCGCCTCTGATGTGGCCAGCAAGGTGGCCACATGGCGTTCACGCTGCCAGTGCGGACACGCAGGGTCCGTGGCCGCGTGAGCTCCCCAGGGTTGCCAGATGGTTCCGACCTCGGGTAGCCAAATTGGCCTCCTTAGTAGCCCAAACGTAGCCAAAAAAGAGATTTAAGCGTAGCCCAAAAGTAGCCAAAAATACTTGTTTTTGGGACGACATTTCTTAAGCATATTGATTTAATTTTCGGCAAGAATATTTACACATTAGATTTCTTTCCCGCACATAATGTATGAGGGGGTGCGCACGGCGTGTTCTTTCCGTTGTTACGTTTCGCACCCGTCATGCGCGCTAACCAGTGCGGCTAACCAGGTGCGCTAACCAGGTCCTAAAGATGGGCCACAGTTCCACTTTGCAGGCGCGGCAGTAGGCCATATCACCTGAGGCGGGTGACGACAGCCAGTCTGCACGCGGAAAAGAACGGCGGCGCTATATAACGCGATCGCAGCTCTAGTTTAAGAGTATTTCACCTTTTAAATGTTCGCGCGCAGATTAGACACATCGACAGTGAAAGTACCTTACTGCATACTTACGCAGCCTCACATTTCAATTTTATGCTTTAAGAGGAAGGTTCTCACTGAGAGTGTCACCTCAAAGCATCTGGCATGCGCCTTCTTGAAGCTACATTCTACGATATGCATGAGCTCAGAATAAATCAAGGATATAGGCCATTAAATGATATTCCGTGTCGATTTCATCTTCAGTCTAACAGCACGTTCACAATAATGAGAAAAGCATATTACCCTTGAATTCCGGCTCCTTTTTGCATTTCTTTTTGTAGTTCCGGAGGTACATCGCCCACTTGCCCATTATGAAAGTTCTCGTAGCGACGGATCTAATGTCAAGTCATGCCAGTAACTTCCGCCGCCTTCGTGGGTTCCGCGCCGCGCCGAAGGATGGCTATATGGCTCCGCATGAGTGCATGCAGATTACGCAACGGACACGGCGCTCTCGCGTCGCTCGCAATGAATCTCGAGGGCTGCACGTGTGCCGCTTGAGGCTGCAGAAAAAGCGTAGGCTCTTGCGAGTGGCGCGCTTGCTGTGTCCACCACGAGAATAAGAAGAAACAGAAAAAGACCTTATTAATTCGTAAGCATTACTTGCCTCGTGCGTATCTTGAGCAGAATGTGTCCGCAGAACCAGAATAAGCATTACAAGAAAACAGCATGCCTGGCGGTGGGTATCCAACCTGCCACCTACCGCAGCCGAA
The DNA here is from genome assembly GCF_055824585.1 of Amblyomma mixtum. Lineage (NCBI taxonomy): Eukaryota > Metazoa > Arthropoda > Arachnida > Ixodida > Ixodidae > Amblyomma > Amblyomma mixtum. The sequence goes on from NC_143017.1 coordinate 21,018,419, forward strand.
GCGGACGCACAAACCACTAGACCACGTAGCGAAACAGTAGCATGTAATGCTTACGCATTCGCACCACGTAGGGAGACTTAAGTTCTCTTAGTGTTTTCCTTCTATTCTGGCGCCAAGGTCACCCGTGGTGCACCGTCAATGGGAGAACGCTCGCATGTGCAGATGGCAACAGTCTGTTCGGTGGCGCGCGCGCGCGGGTGGCGCTAGTTCGCGGATTAAGTGGAATGCTATAGGCCGTGAAGTGTTTCCGGGGGCAACTTTTACGTAGTGGCCACTTTTTATAAAATAAATCGAAAGGCCATGATCCTTGACCGTCTGAAACACATAAGTTTTTTCGAACACAGCGTTTACAAATTGTCATTTTGTTGCAGACGCGCTCAATTTCTTTAACCTGTTATAGCCTGCATTTTGATTCCATTATGCCTTTTATTTCTGTCAGTGTGTAATTGTAACAGAGCACATTATATCTACTTTAACTTTTTTTTTCACGCATGAAAAAGATGTAGCCCAAAAGTAGCCACATAGCCAAAACGAAATTTCTGACGCCAACTCGGGCAAAAAGTAGCCCAATTTGGCTATTAATAGCCCAATCTGGCAACCCTGGAGCTCCCCCGCAGTTGATGCACCGAGGCTTCTTGGTGGTGCAAGCCCCGGTCTCGTGCGGGCCGCCACAGCGTGTGCAGCGTGAGGGAGCCCGGCAGGCCCCGGTTGCGTGCGCCAGGCTCGCGCACTTCGCGCACTGCAGGGGCCGCGGGCGGCAGGGCCGGACAGCGAGGCGGCGTCTGTAAATAGATACAAACGCCGGTGGCGTCGGCGCCGCGAATCTGATGGTGAGCGTGCCACCAGACAGCGACGCCAACGTCATCGGCACTGATGATTCAGATGCCGCGAGCAGCTCCTCCGCCGTCTTCCGCTCGTCCACGCCAAACACGAGGCCCGCGCACTGGTTTCGAGGGGAGGGCTCTCGAGCGCGGACCTGGACGCCCCTGATGACCGTGGTGGCTAGCAGGGCCTGGAAAGCATCGCTGCTCCCCGCGTCCACGGCCACCACATTGCGCCGGGTATTGACCCGGACCGCCAGGACGCCAGGTCGGGGCCCGATCTCCTCTGCTAGCTCCCAGCCCTGGTGTTTCGTGAAGGCAGCCCCTCGGTCAGCTGGCCGGAACAGCACCGTGCCCACCAGGCTCGCAGGCAGCTCCACAGCAGCCGCGGCTCGAGCCAGGGCCGCCCTGCGTCGTCTCTGCGCCTTGGTGGACTGGATTCGCCACGGGATCAGGTCCCGCTGCTGTGGAGCCACGGGTTGAGACGAGCTGGGAGGCGGCGCGTGCTTGCTGCTAGCAGACGAAACCGGGCTAGCAGACGATGCGGGCCCCGCTGGTGGCGCCGCCGCCGATTCGCGCCATCCGGTTCCGGTGACAGCTGGCTGGGAGAGTGGCACCTGCGAGGGGGAAAGCGCCGCCGCGGGAGAGGAATCTCGCGCCTGGGCCGCTCGACGCTCGATGTCAACGGCCGCTTCCACGTGGTCCGAGGAATGTGAGGAATGCGTGCGCTTGGCTGTGCCTTCCAGGCTTGCATCATCAGCGCCCTGCATGCCGTCCGCGCTGCGTCGTGGTGGGGGAGACGGCGATCGGACCCGCTTCCTGTGTGAGGTCTCGTCCATCGCCTCGAACGCCAGGTCTGCGGGTCCTCTCGCGGTGTCTGCCTCGAGGCCCCGGGCGCTCGTCGCGGTAGCAGGCAGGTCAGCGGCCTCCTTATGAGTAGCGTGCTCGCTGTCGCGAACACAAGGTGGCTGCGGCCACACTCTCGGTGGCAGCGGCGTCCAGGCCGTCGAGGCAGCAGCCTGAGATGATGAAAGCTGCACCTCTTGCGTCGCCCGCTCCATCGCGATGAGTAAATCCTGCAGGGCACTAACAGTGCATGGCCTGGCGTTAAGACTATAGGATCGCGGGGGTGGCACGTGCTCGGAGCTTCGCTGCGATCGACTCGCGTGGAGAAATCGAGGGGGCTCCATGTTGCAAGCCCCCTAAGCGCCGTGCGGCGCCGGCAGCGCGGCTATTGCTATAATTAATAGCGGGGGCTCAATTAGGGCATCAGGAGTGATGACCACGTGGTGAAATAACCGAGCTAGCGCGGAGCGACACCGTAAACAACCGCTCGCTACGCGCGCCTCCAGGGATCTCCTCGAAACCGGGCGGTTTCCAGCATTCGGAAAATATGTAGTAGTAGTAGTAAGTGATTATTTATTGTGCATTTGATACGGAAGATAAAAGAATATTTGCTGTCCCGGCATCTCCTATCGCGACAGGAAGCACCTGAGCTGGGGCAGCGAAATAAAGGATAGCAGGCAGAGCGTAGAAGTGAAAGAAAAGTGGTGAGGGGACAGTAGAAAGGACAGGGGGAGGGGTACACTTTCAATGCGACTATTTACATATCTACAATGAATAAAATATACATATGTACAACACGCACGCGCGTGGAGCTCTGAGCGACCACTGCTACGTCACACGCGCACGATAACTAGATTAAATATACATATATACAGGTCGCACGCGCGTGTTGATCTGGGCGATCGATGGTCCATCACGCGCGCACGACACATAGCACCAAACAGCTGGAGTGGGGGCGTCCAGCTATATGCCGAAATCCAGCATTCAAGGGACGCGAGATAGCTGATTGGCTGAGGGGCGCGTGTGCGGGCCAATGGGAGAGCGAGCGCTCGGAATTGAGGGCTGTAGGTTAATTTTGCATGAAATAGAGAATTTTCTTGTGCTAAAATGATGTTTAGAGAGCTATAGTCGCTCTCTTAGTGTAGTTTCTTCGAGAAAACGAAGAACGAGCTTCAAGGCGCGCCGTGTTTTTACACGCGGGCCATTTGGAAAGAGAATGTTGTCAACAGATGCTGAAGGAAGAGCGAGCTCGCGAAAGCCGGCACGTAGAGACTGTCTGGGGCCATTAAAGCTTGGGCAGTCGCAGATGAGGTGTGAGAGGGTTTCAACTCCACCACATTCTTGACAGGCGTCGCGCGCCTTCTTCTTGTGGTTCTTGATGAAAATGGTTTGAAATGTGGGGACACGGCGCGTTCAACTGTCTCCTCTGTGAGGGAATCACCGCCCTTGCGCCGTGTTTAGGGAAGGTGGAATGAAAGGATAGTGATGAAAAGGGTCCGGGTGAATGGCAATGAAGGCAAGCAAGGGATAAAATTACGGCCAAAAAGGCGGAATAAGAAAATATAGTATTAGTAGTGGTTATTTATTGTGCATTTGATACGGAAGATAAAAAAATATTTGCTGCCCCGGCATCTGCTATCGCGACAGGAAGCACCTGAGCTGGGGCAGCGAAATATAGGATAGCAGGCAGAGTTAGAAGTGTAAGAAAAGTGGTGAGGGGACAGTAGAAAGGACAGGGGGAGGGGTACACTTTCAATGAGGCTATTTACATATCTACAAGTCAAAATATACATATATACAATGCGCACGCGCGTGGAGATATGCGCGAGCGTTCTCCATCATACGCGCGCGGCTACAAGGTTAAGAATACATATGTACAATGCGCACGCGCGTGGAGCTCTGAGCGAACGCTGCTCCGTCACACGCGCACGACAACCAGATTAAAATATACATATATACAGGTCGCACGCGCGTGTTGATCTGGGCGATAGCTGGTCCATCACGCGCGCACGACACATAGCACAAAACAGCTGGAGTGGGGGCGTCCAGCTGTTCATCGTCCAATGTAGCGCGCGTGGAACGTTCGCGTCACTGCACGCAACTACCTGGCGGAGAACAGACGGGACGTCAAGCCCGCCTGTTCGAGGAAAACACAGAGGCTCACCAATGTTCGCTCGCGAGTGCGCGCACTGCCTTGCGGCCACAATAACAATGCGAGGGAGTCTGGCAGGATGCCCAGCGCCCGGTAGGCCGCAAGCATGTCGCGACGGGCATCTATGAGCGCGGTGCAGCGAAGTAGCAAGTGTTCGAGTGTTTCGTCAGCACCACACCCGACACACGCTGCACTCGTCGCGAACCCGTGGCGCGCACGTCGTTCCCCGTTCCACAAGCATCCAATTCGCAGTCGAAGGATCATTGCGCGCTGCGCCCGCGTGAGCGAGCGACAGCCGGTGACGTGATGAATGCGCTCACCTTCTGCGATGCGGTGATCGGGGTGCTGCCGTCGGAGATGAGTCTGAATGACCGCACGCACGGCTCCAGCGCGAGAGGTAGGTTGCTGGAAGGGAGCTGGTGTGCGGCAGTCGCGAGATCGTCAGCGTCCTCGTTGCCGGCGATTCCACAGTGGCCGGGCACCCACTGAACGCGCACCACACATCCCAGCTGTGCCAGTTGCGCAAGGCACGCTCGAATTGCGCGCACTAACGGGGTACCACGGCCGATGTTCTGCAGCCGGCTGAGGGCGGCGCGGGAGTCGCACAAAACAGCACACTTGGGCGGCGGAGGGACGATGGTGAGCACGAGTTCCAACCCGAGCTGGAGTCCCACCAGCTCCGCTGCGGTGGAAGAACCCAGATAGTTTGTGTGCTGTTGGCTGTGCAGTCGCAGGGCAGGGATGGTGGCGGCCGCTGCGAGCGAGCAGCTGTCACGAAGCACTGAGCCGTCTGTAAACACGAGGAGATGGTCCTGTAATTCCTCGTGCATGACGGCCCTGGTTAGCTGCTGCACAGCACAGAGGGGTGTGCTCCGCTTTCCCGCGATGCCGACGATTTCTCGCTGTATCTCCGTGGCAGCCGGCCAGGGCACACAGGTGTCGTAAGGGGGCGAGCCGTTGGTGAGGGTCTCGTATTCGAGCAACGCCGCACCCATGCGTTAACGAGGGCGCGTGCGCAAGCGTTGTAGCAGCGAGCCGCCGTCTGGTGCGCGGTGGAGCCGATCGATGTGATTGAGAGCCCTGCGCGCGGCCTGGAGCTGAAGTGGCCACGCTCCTGCCTCGGCTAGCGTTGCGGCGCACTGTGAAGTTCGCGGTAGACCGAGGTACACGCGCCGGGACTTCCTATGTTGTAGCTCCAGTTTCTTCCAACATGGCTTGCGCACCGAGACGAGCGGCAATGCATACAGCATCGCCCCCAAGGCTGCGGCGTTATATAGACGCAGCGCGGCTTGCTGGGAGATGCCCTGGCCTCGAGCGGTGAGCTTGTGAACGTAGTAGTAGTAGTAAGTGCATGAAGGAAGAGGAAAGGAAACTGGCACGGGCCTGTGACTGGCGAGTTATCGCCACCACCACTGCCGGCGTGCAGATAGGGAGGAGGATAGGTAGAGGGGTTAAGAAAGAAGTAAAGGGAAGGGAAAGAGGAGCGTCTTTAGAGGCGCCGTCGCTGTCATCAGCCGCCGAGGACTAGCAGTAGCTGTCCAAGCCCCTGTCCTCCAGGAAGGTAAGGAGGGACCCAAGGGCCTTGCTGGTGTTGGGTCCGGACGCGAAGAGCAGGGCACTTGCCGTGTCAGCTGGGAGACCCATTGCCCGGTAGCCAGCTGAGAGCCTAGCCTGTTGTGCGGCCAGGGCAGGACAACTGCACAGGAGGTGTTCTATTGTCTCCTCCAGGTGACCACAGCGGGGGCAGTCTGCACAGGTAGCCAGGCCCTTGCGGAAGAGCCTTGCCCCGGTCCAGGCGCAGCCCACACGGAGCCGGAGCAGGAGGGACCTCTCCCGTCTTGCAAGCCCCTTGTCCGGCAGGAGCGGGGGGGGGGGGGGTGTCCCTTGGGCAACCCTGGTGTCGGGGTGTTCCAGAAGGAGTAGCCGCTCCGTGATGGAGCGGGCAGCGTCCAGGGGGACGACCGAGGTACAGCAGGGCGTGGAGGCCTCGTGGGCTGCCTTGGCCAGGGCATCGGCAGCCTCGTATGCCCTGAACTCCCACATGGCTGGGGACCCAGGCCAGGGAGATGGAGCAGCCGCGGGAGCAGAGGGTGTTAAGCCGCGCCGCCAGCTTGCGGACAATGGGGAGTCGGCACCGGGGCTCCTGCAGGAGCTGGAGGGCCACCCTGGAGTCGGACAAGATGGCCACAGACTGTACAGCAGGCCGTGCATCCAGGATGTCCGCCGCCAGGTGCAGGGCTGCCAGCTCGGCTGTGGTGAAGCTGGCCACGAAGGGGAGTCTCGCCTGCCTTGTTTCGCCCAGGGCAGGTGAGATGCAGGCAGCCGCTGCAGATGGGCAGGCCCCCTTCAGGACGGAGACGTCCGTGAACAACTGTGTGCAGCCAGCCAGGTCCTCCTCCATGGTTTCCGCTGCCTCCTGACGGAGAACGACCGCAGGTGTCTGGCGCTTGGGCCTGGCCCCTCGTGCTGGCAGGAGGACCCGGAACTGATGTCCCTGGTCAGGCCGTGGAGGGGTAGGTAGATGCTCTGTCTGCCCTCCCACCAGTTGTTCGAAGGCAATGGCGGTCTTCCCCATGCGTGAGTGGGGGCAGCTGAGGAGGCGTTCCAGGAGGGGACGTCCGTCTGGGGCAAGGTGGAGCCGCCCCACGTGGCGGAGTGCTGCCCTCTGGGCCTGGAGCTCCATGGGCCATACCCCGGCCTCTGCCAGCGTCGCAGGGACCTGGGAACCCCGTGGGAGGCCGAGGCACAGGCGGATGGCGGCCCTCTGGCAGCGTTCAATGGTCAGCTGCTGCCGGGTGGTGAGCTGGATGAGGGGGAGGGCGTAAAGAAATTGCGCCCCTGCCATGGCCTGGTGGAACTGAAGGCCCATGCTTGGGGTGATGCCTCTCCCACCCGCCAGGAGCCTCCGGATGGCGCCACGGACCCGGGATGCCTGCCTCGTGAATGCCTTGACCGCAGGTTGCCACGTGAGGTGGCGGTCAATGAGCAGGCCCAGGTAACGGCAGGAGTGCCGCCACGGTAGTTCCCGTCCCGCAATGCTCAGGGCTGTCTTGCCTGGGCGTGCTCCTGGGCGGGTATTGAGCAGCATGGCCTCGGTCTTGGTGGCGGAGAGCCGCAGGCCCACCCGTTCCAGGTAGGAGCTCACCCTGGTGATGGCCCGCTGCACATTCCGGATGACTTGTACCCGCTGGCGCCGTGGCCCGTAGCACCAGAGGGCAAGGTCGTCCGCATAGATGGCGATGCGGACAGGGAGGGACAGACCCTCCGGAAGGCAGCGGGGAAGCTCTGCCATCGCCAGGTTGAAGAGCATGGGGCTCAGCACGCTGCCCTGGGGAACTCCTCTCGTGAGCGGCTGGGGTGCGCTGGTGGCTCCTCCCACCCGGATGCAGCTGGAGCGGTCGCAGAGGAAGCCTCGGACGTACTCCCGGAGGTTGCCGGACACGCCAAGGCAGTCGACAGCCTCTAGGATTGCCTCGTGCGTGACGTTGTCGAACGCGCCCTGCACATCCAGGAGTGCAAGGCAGACCACCCGGCAGGAGTGACGCGCCTCCTCGAGGCTGGAGGTGATGTCGGCAATGGCATCTGCCGTGCAGCGATGCCTTCGGAACCCCGACTGCTGCTTGGGCAGGTAGCCCGTGGCTCTGGTGATCCACTCCAGCCTTGCCAGGGCCATGGACTCCAGGAGCTTCCCCGGGGCTGAGGTCAGGGAGACAGGCCGGTAAGATTTCAGGTCCGTTGGCGGCCTACCGTCCTTGAGCACTGGGACGACCAGTGCCTTGCACCAGGCCTCCGGTAGGCATCCCGTTGTCCAGACCTCGTTGAAGGTCTGGAGAAGTCTGGCCTGCATGACATCATCCAGATTCCGCAACATCTGGTACGTGATGCCGTCAGGACCGGTGGCACTGCGGCGCTTTGTGTGCTGCAGGGCAGTGGTGAGCTCCGCCCTCGTAAAAGGGGTGGAGCAGGTGGCCTCGATGTCCGCTGCCTGGCATCCACCTGCACCCTGGTCCGCCTGGGGTATTGCCCAGATGGAGGGGGTTCCCGTGGGAGGAGGGCCTCTGCCAGCTTGTCAGCCAGCTGCTGGTAGGTGAGTCTCCCTGCCACTGCGATGGCCAGGTAGGGCGCGCGTTGTACGGCAGGCTCCAGGAGTGCCCGAAAGAGGCGCCAGGCTCTTGCACTGCCCCTCGCAGCCACCAAGGAGGCGCATATCCCCTCCCAGGATTCTCTGCGGCGCCGGTTGTGGGTCCGACGACAGGTCGCATCAAGGCGGTTGTGTGCCGTCCAGTCCTCCGGCCTGTCCGTACGGAGGGCCCTGCGCTCCGCCTGCCGACGTTGAGCCCTCAGCTGGAGGAGTTGAAGATCTGGAACAGGCTGGTTGGGCGGTGTGGTGTGCCGCCGGCTAGTGTAACAGCCGGGCGCCAAGTAATGTGAAAGAGCGGACGCGCCCTCCTCTCCCGGCGCCCGTCGGAGGGCGAGCCCCCTGCTCGCCCGTCCCTTTCTAAAATAAATGCTTTTCTGTTCTCAGCCACCCGTCTGAAGGGTCGTTCTTCTCCGAGCTCGTCGAACACTCACGACATGGTGTCAGAAGTGGGATCAGGGCTTCGTTAAAGAGATTCTCGCCGTCCTCAGCGGTCGGAAGGAACCGTGATGGCAGAAGCAACTGCGAGTTCGGGCTTTGCGCTGAAGCCGCCCACAGCTTTCACTTTCGACCGAGCGTCGGAATGGCCAGCCTGGATTCTCGAGTTCGAGGACTACCGCTACGCATCCGGTCTCAACAGGCAAGATCAGGAGACGCAGGTGCGGACTCTGCTCTACGTGATGGGCCGCCAAGCCAGACAAATCTTCAGCACGTTTTCGCTCTCCGCGGAAGACGCAAAGAACTACGACCTCGTCAAGGAGAAGTTCGATTCGCACTTCGTTCAGACAAAGAACGTTGTCTACGAATCAGCGTGCTTCAACCGGCGTGAACAGGAGCCCACAGAGACGGTTGACCAATACGTCACTGTGCTGTACAACATGGCGGACAGGTGCGATTACGGTGAACTGCGGGATCGACTCATCCGCGACCGTTTTGTCTTGGGCCTCCGTGATAAAAGGCTGTCAGAAGCGTTGCAGCTGGATGCCGACCTCACCCTCGTCAAAGCTCTCTCCAAGGCTCGACAGAAGGAAACAGTGCATCATCAACAGCAGCTACTTCAACTTCAAGCCGCGGAGGGAAGCCCATCGGTCAAGACGGAAGGCATTGCTTTGGATGCTGTTGCCCGCGCAAAGCACAAGGGAAAAAATCGCACGCGACCGGCCAGTTTCGCAAAGACGACCAGCCAGTCTTGCAGCTACTGCGGGGGAACGCCTCACCCTCGTCCTTCGTGTCCGGCTAAATCCGAAAAGTGCTCAAGATGCAAAAGTAAGGGACATTACGCTCGCGTCTGCAGAAAGTTTCCCTGTAAAGAAGTCTCAACACTCGAGCAGGAAACCTCAGCACTTTTTCTCGGCGCTGTCCATCAACCAGCCACTGCTCAGAACGACATCAGGCTCGTCGAAGTCGGCATTAACGGATTTCCATTGGTTGCCAAGATTGACACAGGGGCTCAAGTCTCCGTTGTGCCTGCAAATTTTGCCGCAGTTCCCAGAGATCTCCATCCGGTAAAAGAAACTTTGGCAGGACCGACGGGGAAAGCGCTTCAAGTTGTCGGAAAATTTGGCGCAACTATCAAATGGAAGACGCGAAGATCCGACCAAGTCATCTACGTCGTTCAACATCTTAAGCACCCGCTCCTTGGATTACCTGCCATAGAGGCTTTGGGCTTGGTGAAGTTCCTGTGCGCAACCGAACGCATTGAGGAGCGTTACTCCCAACTTTTCTGCGGACTAGGTCAGTTGCCGGGCGAGTACACCATTCGTCTCGAGCCGACAGCCGTGCCGTACTCCGTGACTGTAGCGAGGCGCATTCCTGTACCGCTACGAAAAGCAGTGGAGCAGGAAATACTCAAGATGAGGGAGCAAGGGGTTATTCGTCCTGTTGAAGGCCCTACGGACTGGTGTGCCGGAATCGTTCCCGTTGTGAAGCCGTCAGGAGGAGTCCGAATCTGCGTGGATTTCACTCGCCTCAATTCATCGGTCCTCAGAGAAAGGTTTCCTCTTCCGTCAGTGGAACAGTCACTTGCACTGCTAGGTGAGGCGACAGTATTTTCTCGACTTGATGCCAACTCGGGATTTCACCAAATTCCTCTTTCTCCGGCATGCCAAGAGCTGACTACTTTTATCACGCCGATAGGGCGGTTCTGTTTCACCAGACTTCCCTTCGGTATCACGTCAGCGCCGGAATACTTTCAAAAACGCATGTCCGAAACTCTCAGTGGACTGACTGGAGTAGTCAATCTCATGGACGATATTCTAGTTTTTGGCCGCGACCAAGCGGAGCATGACAAGAACCTAGACGCGACGCTAAAGCAACTCGCTTCATCGGGATTCACCCTCAACCGCACAAAATGTCTTTTCAGTGTTAACGAGGTGACCTTCCTGGGATGCGTCATAAACCGCCGAGGTATCCGTCCCGACCCTAAAAAAGTTGAGGCAGTCAAGTCACTTCCTCCGCCAAAAGACGTCGCCGGAGTCCGGAGGATCTTGGGAATGGTGAATCATTTGGCAAGGTTTCTGCCATGTCTGGCCGAGAAAACCGCACCGCTTCGAGACCTCCTCAAAAAGACATCAGAGTGGACCTGGGGGCCTGCTCAGGAAGTAGCGTTCATGAGCATCAAAGACCTCCTGTGTTCAGAGAAGTGCTTAGCCAAGTATCATCCAGACTACCCTACAACACTGTCAGCGGATGCATCAGCCCATGGTTTGGGTGCAGTCCTGCTACAAACGCAGCCAGATGGATGTGAACGCCCAGTTGCATACGCCTCGAGATCCCTAACAACGGCAGAAACGCGCTATGCTCAGGTTGAAAAGGAAGCCTTGGCACTGACATGGGCAGCCGAACGCTTTGAAGAATACATCCGTGGACTCACGGCAACATTCCAGACTGACCATCAGCCTTTGATCACCCTTCTGGGAAAGTCCTCTCTGGATTTGCTGCCGCCACGTATTCAACGCTTCCGCATGCGCCTGATGCGCTTCACCTATACGATGCAGTATGTGCCAGGGAAAAGCCTTGCAACGGCCGACACTTTGTCCAGGGCACCCGTAACCAGCGACCTGGTAGCAGGAATGCTCACCTGCGACGAAGTCAGTGCCTACGTAAAGGGAGCTGTCATCGGACTTCAAAGTTCCGCCTTCGATCCGATCAAGAAAGCACAAAACGAAGACGAAATCTGCCAGCATCTTCGGTGGTACTGCGTGCATGGATGGCCGGAAAAACGCAAAGTTCCCGCTGCTTTGTCACCATTCTGGCAACACCAAGCAAGTCTATCCCAAAACGATGGCTACTTGCTATATGGAACACGCTTGGTTATTCCTCAACATATGAGAGGAGAAATTCTCGCCCGCCTACACGAGGGGCATCAAGGAATCGAGCGCTGCAGAGCCAGAGCCAGGCAGTCTGTGTGGTGGCCGGGGTTATCCAGTGAACTCCGCCAAGTCGTCTCTAACTGTCAAATCTGCGCTAAAACGCGTCAGCAAAATGCTGAGCCACTCCTGCCAACATCAATTCCCGAGCTGCCTTGGAACATGGTGGGCATAGATCTCTTTCAACTTCGTGGCAAGCCGTACCTCATCTGTGTGGACTACCACTCTCGGTACCCGGAGATAGCGCTTCTAGCTTCCACAACAGCAGACGCAGTTATAAACCACCTCAAGAGCTTTTTCGCTCGTCATGGAATTCCCGTGACTGTGGTTTCCGACAACGGCCCTCAGTTTTCGTGCTCGGAGTTTGCGAAATTCGCGAAGACGTACGGTTTTACCCACATCACGAGCAGCCCCTTACATCCGCAAGCCAACGGGGAAGCAGAGCGAGCGGTGCAAACAGTAAAACGCCTGCTGAAGAAGGCTGAAGATCCTTATCTTGCGTTGCTGGCCTACAGAGACACGCCGGGACCAACAGGCTTCAGCCCTTCGAAACTGCTCATGGGACGACGGCTGCGCACACGTGTTCCGACATTTCCCGCTCTCTTCGCACAGCGGGGTAGCGAGAGCAAGCAGGCAGCCGCAAAGGATCGCGAAACCAAGGAGCAACAGAGGCGAAATTTCAACTCGCGACACGCCGCCAGAGAGCTGCCGGTACTCCCGCCCAAGACCCAAGTTTGGGTGAGAGACTTCGACTGCGAGGGGGAAATAGTAGAGCAAGCCGGGACCCCACGGTCATACTGGGTAAAGACAAGCCGCGGGACCGTGCGCCGCAATCGGCGGATGCTGGTTTCCTGGAAGCCATCGCAGAGTCGAACGACGCCGCCTCCTTCTCCCGCTTTCCTGGACTACGACGATGAAGACTGGCTATTAACACCAAGAGCGTCGCCGACAGAGGACGACGGGGGAGCTCGACCGCAGCGCGGCAGTAACTCACCGCCCGAGACATCACACTGCACTCAAGCTGCGGCTGCAAGGGCGCCAGTTGCCGTGACTCGCTCCGGGCGTAGTGTCTTTGTGCCGGACCGTTTCGGGGGCATCGCCGTGGTATCGGCTAACGGAGGGGGATGTGGTGTGCCGCCGGCTAGTGTAACAGCCGGGCGCCAAGTAATGTGAAAGAGCGGACGCGCCCTCCTCTCCCGGCGCCCGTCGGAGGGCGAGCCCCCTGCTCGCCCGTCCCTTTCTAAAATAAATGCTTTTCTGTTCTCAGCCACCCGTCTGAAGGGTCGTTCTTCTCCGAGCTCGTCGAACACTCACGACAGGCGGGACCTCGCAGCAGATGGTGGCTGCCTCAGCACAACGCGCCACGTGCGCGAGGATGTCGTCCTGCTGCTGGAAGTTGCGGAGGAGGTCCCTGAACTTGTCCCAGTGGACCACCCTGCATTGCCGTCCGTCCACTCTCTTCCCCGGTTTTGGCGCCAGAGTGATGGGGTAGTGGTCCGAACCCCACGTGTCTGGAGAGGGATGCCATCCATAAACACAGCGCGTAGACCCAATTGATAGATCTATGCACGTTCGGACGCCCCCTCTACGGACAAACGTGGGGACCCCAGTGTTCAGAACATGGAGCCCTGTGCCACGGAGAGCCGCAACTAGATCACGGCCGCGGCGGTCTGCCCTGCGGGATCCCCACCGCGGATGTGCCGCGTTGAAGTCCCCGCAGAGCAGGCAGTCGCCGCCATGAGACCGACCAGCTGCGGCAAGGATTCGGCCTCCCAAGGGGTCTTGGGACGCACATATACACTTGCCACAGCTGTGTCAACTCGACCCAGCCTCACCCTCACACAGACGAGCTCCATTGGGGCCACTACCGCATCACTCACCAGAATCTCTGCCTGGGCCAGGGTCCGGCGGACGAAGATGGCTGCCCGGGATGGTCCCGGGGGGTGGTCCTCCACCAGGCATGGGTCAGCCGTGCAGGTAGGCAGGATGTTTTGCTGCCATAGCCCATGAAGCCTGGTAGATGGAGCTTGTCCCTTGGCAGGTACACCTCCTGGAGCGCCAGGACATCATACTCCTCCAGCAGGAGACGGTTATTGAGCTCAGCGAGGCGGGGGCGGAGCGCTCGGCAGTTCCATTGGAGGACCCGTGGCCTGGGGGTCATCCTTGGGGAACTACCCATGATGGTTCTGCGGTTGCTGCAGCCCCTGAGCCAAGCTGGGTGGTTGCAGGGGGACTGCCGGGAGCAGCCTCGTGAGTGCCTGGAGAGTGGCTGCCAGGGTCTTAGTGAGCTCCTCCAGTTGGCTGCTCAGTGCGGATGGACTGCTCTGGGGAGGAGAGGATGGGCAGGCAGCGGGCTCTGCTGGCGCGGGAATGGAAGGGGCCGCCCCTGGTGGCGTGGAGGTGAGGGCCTGGGCATAGGTCCGTTGTTCTGGATCGGCCCGGATCTGTGCTCGAATAGCCCTCCGTGAGACAGGCTCTCGAGAGGCCGCCACGGCCACGGCGACCTGCCTTTCCTCCTGCCAGCGGGGACAGGAGGGGTAGTTGGCAGGGTGGTGGCCTCCACAGTTGGTACAGCGGGGCTCCGTAGCGCTGCATCGATCCGTGGAATGTGGTTTGCCACACCGCCTGCATCGTGGCGTCTCCCGGCAGCTGGCCGTCACGTGGTCCAGGCGGCCGCATCGGCCACACTGGATGGGCCGTGGTCGTGCGGGACGGACAGGTAGCCGCAACTTGTAGAGGGCCACGTGGGGAGGCGGGACCGGAGCATCAAACCGGATGTGGAGGGTCGTGCCTTGTCCCCTGTGGACTGCCAGGATGGGTGTTGGGGCCTCCAGGGCAGCCGGCAGCTCCTCGTCTGGTATGTCCGCGGGCACCCCATGGACGAAGCCGAAGGACGTTGTAGAGGGCTAGCATGCGCCATGGGTGTTTATTCCCCCCCTCCCCCCTCCTTTCTTCGCGGCTAAGGAAGGGGGGCTTCGTCGTTGAGCGGGCCCCAGGGAGATATGTGGATGCGCGCGGTCTCATTAGGAGCGCCCATCTTTCTGTCGCCTTTGGTGTCGCCGCTGCAGAACCCGGAGAGCCCCCGGCGGGGGGGGGGGGGTGGGGCTGCGAGGAGAGCGCATAGCGGGCAGCAGCCGGCAGCAAAGCGGGCTCACCCAAGCCTCCCATTGTCCCCTTTTGGGGAAGGACGCGCGTTCCTCGCCGGGGCCGCTGTGTGCCAGTGCACAAAGAACCAAGAGCAAAAAAAGGTTAAGCCGCCGTTTCATCTTACGCCGACAGCTCACCGCGGCGTCACAAACACCACTTGCGGTCCAATTAAGTTTCGGACGCTTCGTTCGGAGGTTCGACCGCTTTTCTTTTGAGAAGAGAACACTGCCGAACGAGGCGGGGTCCGGTGCGTCCGGATGAATGGGAGCTGTGGGCTGCGGTGCAGCTGGCTGGCGTCCGGGATAGCCCCGAGGCTCGACGACAACGCGGGCTCAAGAAACGGGCCGCACAGGACGAGCACTGACACCTGCTTAATTGAGGACAGTGGCGGCCGCTTGACTTATGTCGCCGCCCCGACCCCGGAGGACAACTGGTGGCTTCGGCAGTCCATTGTGATCCGACTCTTATCGGAAAGTGGATCTGCGCTCCCGGGCGATGTTTGCGACAGTCGCAGCTGGGTTGGGGCCGACAATTGCCCTAGTGCCGGGAAGCGTCAAGGTCACGGGGACTGGGGAGACAAACCTACCCGTGGCAGTGTTTTGACATGTTGTTATGTGTTTTGCTTTTTCTTTCCATAGGGGAGAGAGTTTGTTTACTACGGTGGAAGTGTGGGGCGGGGCACGTAACCCGGGGGGCCAATCCGTATGTGTATGAATTCTCGGAATGTACGGTGGTTTAAGGGAAAATAATGCCCTTTTTACAATATGTACATTTGAGAGAGAGTTGTGTGCCTTAAGGAAGTTGGAGGGCGGACCACGCGGCTAAAAACCAATCGTGTTAAGGGTTTGACACGATTGGATGGTGATGAATGTGGGCCGGGCCCATGTGTCTTTAAAACTGGGTCCCGGAGCCCGGAAGAGAGGTTCTGGGCTACGGAGATAGATGTAACGCATCTTCGGCTATGCCGAGTAGGGGCCTCCCCTAAATGTTAGCTAATTCCATGTTGTTGTGGTGCTCACTGCTCAACTTGTATATATATTTAAACTATTGTATATAAAGCTTCAGGTTATATCCCCTGCAAGTTCTCTGTTGTTTGCAAGTATCATCTCCTATAGACCTTCAGCCTTCAAGTAATAACAAGCCGTCTCCGACGGGGCACCCCTGGTGCAGAAGAAAGAAGAGAAAAAGAACCTATTCGCTTCTTTTGGTAGAAGAAAGAGAAGGCGAAACTTTACTGACATGTTTTTGTCCGCCGCCTTGCGGGCCCGGACCTCGATGCCTGCCAGGGAGGACTTTTGGAGGAGCTCGGCCAAGCACTCTGGGGAGCCCGCGTCCACGGCGACAATGTTGCGTCGCTCATTTACACGGACTGAGACGACCCCAGAGTGCGCACTTGCCTCCTGTGCTATGGCGAAGCGGCATTGGCCCGCAAAGGCACCCTTGAATGCCCGGAGCCGGAAGAGCACCGTGCCCGTGATGTTGGCATGATGCTCGGGCTGTAGCTGCAGGCGGCGTGGTCCACGGCGTTTTTTCTTGGTCTGCTGTAGCCTCCACGGCCCCTCTTGGTCTCCCTGGTGAGTGGCAGGGTGGGGGTCTTGTTGCCCTGTGAGGGTGGTGGCCAGGGAAGGCTTTAGTGGGGAAGCCCCCACTAGTGGGCAGGTGATGTCTTGCCCCACGTTGACAGGAGCCTCCTTCCTGACTGCTGGCGGGTTGGAGGCCTGGGAGGAGGAGGCTGTTGCAGGAAGATCCACCAAGGGCCCCGACGAGGAGGGGGGGGTCAGGGCAGTGGTGGGCTCCTCCTGAGCCTTCAGAGCTTGCTGTGCGGGATCCGGGGATGGTGTGTGGCTGGGTGCCACTGTCCCCTTTAGTGGAGGGGGGCGGGCAGCACCCTTTCTTCCCTTGCCTTTCTTGCAGGGTGGCTGGGCAGCAGGCCTGGCATCCTTCAGGAAGTCAGCTGCCCTCGAGCGCTGGCGGGTGACCGCTGGTGAAAAGGCAGCCTCTTTGGTTGGTGGGGAGGGGCTGCGGGGCCTGGGCACCTTGAGGGAGGAGGCCGCTTCCAATAGCCGCTGCTTCTGGCGATGCGCAGCAAGAAGGAAGTGGGCGCTGTTCTCCAGGTGCCGCAGGAAGGTCTCGGGGTCGCAACATACACTGGAGCTGCGACGGGGGGTGCCGCGCGTGGCGTCCATGGCAGCGCGAGCACGTTGCGGGCAGCGGGAGAGAGCCCGGCCGCCGGCGCGACCTGCCTCTCTGGAGGCTGGGGGGCGACTGTCGAGCAGGCGCGAGGAGGAATTTTCCGGGAGGGCGGGGCTTCGGCGAGCAGCACAGGGAGCGCGGGGATTCGCCGGCGCGCCAGCCAATAGCGGCGCGCGAGGGTAGAAGGAGCGCGCCCTCCCCTAGATGGGCGAGGAGGGTCGCTGCTCAGGCGAGAGGGCTCGGACAGGCGAAGCGCGGGCGACCCGAAGGAGCAGTCGAACGCGCGGCCGCTCACTTCCGCAGCTGAGAGAGAACTCCCCCCCAGCTTGTGAACATAGTAGTAGTAGTAAGTGCATGAAGCAAGAGGAAAGGAAACTGGCACGGGCCTGTGACTGGCGAGTTATCGCCACCACCACTGCCGGCGTGCAGATAGGGAGGAGGATAGGTAGAGGGGTTAAGAAAGAAGTAAAGGGAAGGGAAAGAGGAGCGTCTTTAGAGGCGCCGTCGCTGTCATCAGCCGCCGAGGACTAGCAGTAGCTGTCCAAGCCCCTGTCCTCCAGGAAGGTAAGGAGGGACCGAAGGGCCTTGCTGGTGTTGGGTCCGGACGGGAAGAGCAGGGCACTTGCCGTGTCAGCTGGGAGACCCATTGCCCGGTAGCCAGCTGAGAGCCTAGCCTGTTGTGCGGCCAGGGCAGGACAACTGCACAGGTGTTCTATTGTCTCCTCCAGGTGACCACAGCGGGGGCAGTCTGCACAGGTAGCCAGGCCCTTGCGGAAGAGCCTTGCACCGGTCCATGCGCAGCCCACACGGAGCAGGAGGGACCTCTCCCGTCTTGCAAGCCCCTTGTCCGGCAGGAGCGAGGGGGGTGTCCCTTGGGCAACCCTGGTGTCGGGGTGTTCTAGAAGGAGTAGCCGCTCCGTGATGGAGCGGGCAGCGTCCAGGGGGACGACTTAGGTGCAGCAGGGCGAGGAGGCCTCGTGGGCTGCCTTGGCCAGGGCATCGGCAGCCTCGTTACCCTGAACTCCCACATGGCTGGGGACCCAGGCCAGGGAGATGGAGCAGCCGCGGGAGCAGAGGGTGTTAAGCCGCGCCGCCAGCTTGCAGACAATGGGGAGTCGGCACCGGGGCTCCTGCAGGAGCTGGAGGGCCACCCTGGAGTCGGACAAGATGGCCACAGACTGTACAGCAGGCCGTGCATCCAGGATGTCCGCCGCCAGGTGCAGGGCTGCCAGCTCGGCTGTGGTGGAGCTGGCCACGAAGGGAGTCTCGCCTGCCTTGTTTCGCCCAGGGCAGGTGAGATGCAGGCAGCCGCTGCAGATGGGCAGGCCCCCTTCAGGACGGAGCCGTCCGTGAACAACTGTGTGCAGCCAGCCAGGTCCTCCTCCATGGTTTCCGCTGCCTCCTCACGGAGGCCGACCGCAGGTGTCTGGCGCTTGGGCCTGGCCCCTCGTGCTGGCAGGAGGACCCGGAACTGATGTCCCTGGTCAGGCCGTGGAGGGGTAGGTAGATGCTCTCTCTGCCCTCCCACCAGTTGTTCGAAGGCAATGGCGGTCTTCCCCATGCGTGAGTGGGGGCAGCTGAGGAGGCGTTCCAGGAGGGGACGTCCGTCTGGGGCAAGGTGGAGCCGCCCCACGTGGCGGAGTGCTCCCTCTGGGCCTGGAGCTCCATGGGCCATACCCCGGCCTCTGCCAGTGTCTCAGGGACCTGGGAACCCCGTGAGGCGGATGGCGGCCCTCTGGCAGCGTTCAATGGTCAGCTGCTGCCTGGTGGTGAGCTGGATGAGGGGGAGGGCGTAAAGGAATTGCGCCCCTGCCATGGCCTGGTGGAACTGAAGGCCCATGCTTGGGGTGATGCCTCTCCCACCCGCCAGGAGCCTCCGGATGGCGCCACGGACCCGGGATGCCTGCCTCGTGAATGCCTTGACCGCAGGTTGCCACGTGAGGTGGCGGTCAATGAGCAGGCCCAGGTAACGGCAGGAGTGCCGCCACGGTAGTTCCCGTCCCGCAATGCTCAGGGCTGTCTTCCCTGGGCGTGCTCCTGGGCGGGTGTTGAGCAGCATGGCCTCGGTCTTGGTGGCGGAGAGCCGCAGGCCCACCCGTTCCAGGTAGGAGCTCACCCTGGTGATGGCCCGCTGCACATTCCGGATGACCTGTACCCGCTGGCGCCGTGGCCCGTAGCACCAGAGGGCAAGGTCGTCCGCATAGATGGCGATGCGGACAGGGAGGGACAGACCTTCCGGAAGGCAGCGGGGAAGCTCCGCCATCACTAGGTTGAAGAGCATGGGGCTCAGCACGCTGCCCTGGGGAACTCCTCTCGTGAGCGGCTGGGGTGCGCTGGTGGCTCCTCCCACCCGGATGCAGCTGGAGCGGTCGCAGAGGAATCCTCGGACGTACTCCCGGAGGTTGCCGGACACGCCAAGGCAGTCGACAGCCTCGAGGACTGCCTCGTGCGTGACGTTGTCAAATGCGCCCTGCACATCCAGGAGTGCAAGGCAGACCACCTGGCGGGAGTGACGTGCCTCCTCGAGGTTGGAGGTGATGTCGGCAATGGCATGCTTGTGAACGGAGGCGGTGATCCTCATTCACGGGACACGCGCGGACCGGTGGGAGGCGCAGACGCTGATTGGCTGATAGAGGCGAGCGAGGGAGCCAATGGGAAAAGTAAGCGCTCGAAATCGAGTGCTGTGGGCTTAATATCCATGAAATAGAAAAGATAGTGATGAAAAGGGCCAGGGTGAAAGGAATTGGAGGCAAAAGAAGGACAAAATCTCGCCCAGAAGTCGGAAAGAGGAAAATATGCTGAAATCCAGCATTCAAGGGACGCGAGATAGCTGATTGACTGAGGGGCGCGTGTGTGAGCCAATGGGAGAGCGAGCGCTCGGAATTGAGGGCTGTAGGTTAATTTTGCATGAAATAGAGAATTGTCTTGTGCTAAAATGATGTTTAGAGAGCTATAGTCGCTATCTTAGTGTAGTTTCTTCGAGAAAACGAAGAACGAGCTTCAAGGCGCGCCGTGTTCTTACACGCGGGCCATTTGGAAAGAGAATGTTGTCAACAGATGCTGAAGGAAGAGCGAGCTCGCGAAAACCGGCACGTAGAGACTGTCTGGGGCCATTAAAGCTTGGGCAGTCGCAGATGAGATGTGAGAGGGTTTCAACTCCACCACATTCTTGACAGGAAGGGTCGCCAACGCCGCGAAGTTGGTGGATTCCCTCTGCCGTCCACACACAGCCAATGCGCATTTTAAGGAGCGTGGCTCGGTCGTGGACTGAGAAATCGACGCAATGAAGAGGGCGAGGTGGCTTGTGTGAAGCAACACGCTCGTCGGGGTGTCGAGAAAGGACGGTTTCGTAGATGGCGAGGTGGGCGGTGTCAAACTTTGTGACATCTGAAGAGATGGGAACATCCTGGTTGTGAGGCCGCTTAGCCAGGGTGTCAGCCCGCTCGTTCCCAGTTATCCCGACATGGGCGGGGATCCAGTGGAGCGAGACGTTTGTGCCGCGATCTTTGTGAGCGCGAAGCTTGCGGTCGAGAATTTGTACCACGGGGTGATGACGGGTGTGGTGTTGGTTTAGCTGCATGAGAGCAGCTTTCGAGTCGCAAAGTATGGCGACTGGATTGAGCCAGGGTCGTTCTAGAACGACATCTGCAGCCAAGTTGAGAGCGGCGAGCTCGGCCGTGGTAGAGGAGGCGCGGAATGGAATGCGGCATTGTCTGGTGAGATTGAGAGCAGGGAAGACACATGCAGCAGTGACAGAGGTGCCGCCAGGGGCCACAGAGCCATCCGTGTATATGTGTGTGCTGGCTTGGAGCTCGTCGTGAATGAGCGCCGCGGTGTGTTGCTGCATGGCACAGAGAGGAAATAAGCGCAACACGCCCCTCTGGCGTCGCGCGCCAGGAGAGAAATGCGAGGAGAGGAGGCGGGGCGTCTGGAGAGGCGCGGCCTCTCATTGGAGAAGAGATTGGACGAATCCAAAGCGAGCAGGGTCGCGTGCGGGAGCCGCGCAAAGGGGACTGGAACCACGACCCAACCCTCCCCAACAGGCTCATGGCCGAAATCATATAGAGACGCGCTGCGCGGTAAAACCGACAGCACGCTGCGGCCAGCTGGCGCAACTGCAGAGCGTGGGAAAGATGCAGTCATCGCGGCTCTCTTGGCAGCAGTCAGTGCAATAATATATCTGCCAGCCACCTCCCCAGCCGGTCAGTTGTGCGACGCAGCCCTGGCTGCCCACCAAGCCCTAACCCGCCATGGATAGTGCCCCACGCGTTCCTCGGCCGCGCATAAGACAGTGGAACTGTCGCTCATTGCGCCGCCGACACGCAGAGCTCGTCCAACTCCTCCCGCGCATCGACTGTGATGTTTTCGCATTGCAGGAAACGTACGTGCGCGCGGAGGAGCTGAAACTACCGGGATACATCGGCTACAGTGGAACTTGCAATGTGGCATCGTGCGACGCAGCACCGTGCGGCATCGCGTCACATCGTGTGGACTGCCCTCGCACGGCCATTTATGTGCGCAGCTCGCTGCCGCACGTTGTGGTGACGGTGGGCGACCTTGTTGGCGAGGCAGTCGAGTGCTGTGCATTGATAGTGCGCGTTCGCAACACAGACACGGCCGTGGCAAGGGTTTACGTCCGCCGAAATATCCCGTGGGACGCGGACTTCGTGCGCAAACTGTAGGACCGACTGGGAAGGGACGCTGTGATATGTGGGCATTTCAATGCCCACAACACCCACTGGGGGTGCAGCGGGACATCCCGACGTGGTCGGGCGTTACTCGCGTCGTCGCAGGCAGCGCGCCTGCACGTTATTAACACTGGCTGCCCCACGCATGTGCAGCGAGTGGGTAGCCATAACGTGATAGACCTCTCGCTTGTCACAAGCAGCTGCTCGTACAAGTGGGAGCGCGACGCGGACACGCAGGGCTCGGACCACTATCCGATCACCCTCACCCCATCCTATCGTGAACGTGCAAGCACGCGGTGCTACATTGTCGTGAAGTGGTCGCGTTTCCGCGATCTGTGCTCCACTGCGGCTCCTCCCAGCACGGATTACTTCTCACATGTGGCCGATTGTGCGCGCAGCGCTACAACCCGCTGCACCGTGCCAACTGGCACCCCGGCACCGGACATAAAGCTCCTCAACCTGCGGGCAGCAAGAAGAAGAGCGCAGCGTCGAGCTCTGCGCACCCGCAAGGCCGAGCACTGGACGCTTTACAACCGCCTCGACGCGGCCTGTCGCCGCCACGCAGTACGCCGCCGAAAGCAGAGCTGGAAGCGTCTCTGCGCCGCGCTAAACGACAACCGCCGCCCTGGCCAAGCGTGGCGCATTCTGCACGCCATGCTGAACCCCCCAGTGCCTCGCTGCCCAGCCCTGGCCATCGCCATAGCAGCCGGCTACAACACGGCGACGCTGGCCGAAAAGCTGACAGACAGCTTTGCTGCACCGAACTACGCGGCGCAGGCCATCTCGCCTCTCAACGCTCCACTCCCGCCCGTCACAACCCAGCTCCAAGTTGCAATCGCAAAGGTCTGCAGAGCAGACCTGGCTGCTCACGAGCTCGAGCGAGCCCTGGAGGCACGACGCGGCAGCCGCAGCGCACCCGGCGAGGACGGCATCACATACAAAATGCTGCTGAACATCGAAAGGGACCAGCGCCCAGCACTGCTCGCTGCATTCAACGCAGTCTGGCGCAGCGGCGAGGTCCCAACCGAGTGGCGGAGCGCCCTGGTCGTGCCCATTCATAAGCGAGGCAAGCCCCAGCGAGCCATCACGTCTTATCGGCAGGTCTCGCTCACCTCGGCAGCGGGCAAAACCCTCGAGGCGCTCACCAGGCTGGAATGGATTGCTTCTGCCCGCGGTGCCCTGGCTCCCGCGCAAAGTGGATTTCGAGCGGGGCGCTGCACAGCAGATTGCATCGCCCACGTCACGTCCATACTGGAGCAAGCTAAGAGCGAGCGGCATGCAGCTTACCTCGTTCTCCTCGATGTGCGCAGCGCATATTTGACATGCTGCCACACGATGTTATTATCGAGGCTCTACACTGGCTGGGCGTCACTGGACGACTGCTACGCTATGTGGAGGCCTTCCTCACCGGCCGGAAGTTTAAAGTCCGTGTAGCGAACATCACCAGCACCGAGCGTCCAGTAACGAAGGAAGCACCCTGACAGGCGTATCTCTGCGTGCAGGCCCTTCCACCGGCTCCCAGACAAGATCCCGCGCAGAGAACGTGCTCTCCTGCTCCGACTTCGGATCGG
This sequence comes from Amblyomma mixtum, assembly GCF_055824585.1. NCBI lineage: Eukaryota > Metazoa > Arthropoda > Arachnida > Ixodida > Ixodidae > Amblyomma > Amblyomma mixtum. The sequence goes on from NC_143017.1 coordinate 21,041,343, forward strand.
ATGCTCATGGACGCCGACACGCAAGTTCGTAGTTGGTATGGCCTCCTCCCCTGCCTGTCCACCGTGCGGGGATACAGGCACCCTGGGTCACCTGTTGGGTGCATGTCCTACTTTTGCCCTGCCTCGTAGCCGTCTCTTTGCAGGCTACCGTGCCCTCGGCCTGCCAGCAGACACGGAGGACCAGCTGCTGTTCCCGGCCCGGAACCCCCTGCCCGCCTGCCGGCTCCTGCTGGCCTACCTCAAGGAGACCGGCCTGGACATCCTTCTGTAGCCCGAGGAACCTGGACCTGCAGCCCAAGGCCTGCGGCCTCCTGGACCTGCAGCCTTGGACCTGGACTCTTCTAGACCTTCGGCTCCTCCCAGCCACATGAAGGTCTAGGAATCTGCTTCCCCCAGCCCGGTGCTTGCACACTATTCTAGTGCACCGAGGATTCCCCCCGCGAGCTGTTGTTGCGGCGGCGGCGCTACTCCAAGACCCCTCCCCCTGCACGGACACGGACCGCTCCCGTCGAGGCGACGACCATACCCTCTCCCCTCCCTACATCCCCCTCCCCCTTCCCCTGATCCCCAAGAGTGATGCCACCAACTGGCCAACATACGTCGGGACCAGTATCCCCTCCCAAGAATACCCCAAAGTAATCAATCAATCAACTTCGGTTGAGCTGCGGAAGTGAGCATTGATTGTAAAACATTTTATTCGCCGGGAAGATCTTGGCAAGAGGTCGCGTTAAGTGGTCGAGAGTACATAGCCCTCGACGACTTTGTCAGAATGTGATGGAGTTGAAACCCTCTCACATCTCATCTGCGACTGCCCAAGCTTTAATGGCCCCAGACAGTCTCTACGTGCCGGCTTTCGCGAGCTCGCTCTTCCTTCAGCATCTGTTGACAACATTCTCTTTCCAAATGGCCCGCGTGTAAAAACACGGCGCGCCTTGAAGCTCGTTCTTCGTTTTCTCGAAGAAACTACACTAAGAGAGCGACTATAGCTCTCTAAACATCATTTTAGCACAAGAAAATTCTCTATTTCATGCAAAATTAACCTACAGCCCTCAATTCCGAGCGCTCGCTCTCCCATTGGCTCACACACGCGCCCCTCAGCCAATCAGCTATCTCGCGTCCCTTGAATGCTGGAAAAAGAGTTGAAATCTGGGTTAGTTGGTACATTATACTTAAGAAAAACCAGCCAAAAAGACGGGGACAAACGGGGACGGGGGGTTGTTTTTTGTGCTGGTTTTGCGGTGCCGTTGAGCTGCGCATGCTCTGTTGGGTGTTCTTGGAGACTGGCTGTTTTTTCAATAAAGCACAGTTCATAGTCCAGTCGTTGTGTGTGCCTCGTCTCTCCTTTGTCCCCGTCTTTTTGGCTGGTTTTTCTTAAGTTGAATGCTGGATTTCAGCATATTTTCCTCTTTCCGACTTCTGGGCGAGATTTTGTCCTTCCTTTGCCTCCAATTCCTTTCACCCTGGTCCTTTTCATCACTATTTTTTCTATTTCATGGATATTAAGCCCACAACCCTCGATTTCGAGCGCTTACTTTTCCCATTGGCTCCCTCGCACGCCTCTATCAGCCAATCAGCGTCTGCGCCTCCCACCGGTCCGCGCGTGTCCCGTGAATGCTGGATTTGGGCATATTTTCCTGTCGCGATAGCAGATGCCGGGGCAGCAAATATTCTTTTATCTTCCGTATCAAATGCACAATAAATAACCACTTACTACTACTACGTATTTTCTTTTTTCCGCCTTTTTGGTCGTAATTTTGTCCCTTGCTTGCCTTCATTGCCATTCATCCGGACCCTTTTCATCACTATCCTTTCATTCCACCTTCCCTAAACACGGCGCAACGGCGGTGATTCCCTCACAGAGGAGACAGTTGAACGCGCCGTGTCCCCGCATTTCAAACCATTTTCATCAAGAACCACAAGAAGAAGAAGAATGCTCGACTGTCGCCCCCCAGCCTCCAGAGAAGCAGGTCGCGCCGGCGGCCGGGCTCTCGCCCGCTTCCCGCAGCGTGCTCGCGCTGCCATGGACGCCACGCGCCTCACCCCGCGACGCAGCTCCAGCATGGGCTGCGACCACGGGACCTTCCTGAGATATCTTGAAGACAGCGCTCGGTTCTTGCTCACCGAGCACCAGCAGAAATGACGTCTACTGGACGCGGCCTCTTCACTCAAGGTGCCGAGACCCCGCAGCCCGTCCCCGCCAACCAGAGAGGCTGCATTCTCACCTGCCCTCACCCGACTGCGCTCGAGGGCAGCAGACTTCCTAAAGGAGACCACGCCTGGTGCTCTACCTTCACGCAAAAAGAAGGACAAGGGAGTAAAGGACACAGGCCTCCCCCACCAAAGGAAACATCGGCCACCAATCAGGCACCTGCCTCAGAGCATGTACAGCTGGCTGCCAAATCCCTGGAGGAGCACGCTCTCCTCGGCCCCCAGCACCACTGTGGGTCATCTGGTGGAGTCCCCGGCCACAACCCCGCTCCCACCCCAAGCCTCCAACTCTCCGGCTGGGATGGATGCTGTCCCTGGCACTTCTGCCCTGGCTCCCAGCAGCCAACCACTCGAGGACACACCGTCAGCTGCATCCCAGGCCGTCCCGACTGAAGATCCAGAAAGCAGACAGCTTCCCTCTAACCAAGGACCACAGGAGGAACCTTGGAGTCTCCAGCAGACAAGACGCAAGCGCCGCGGTCCACGCCGCCTCCAGCTCCCACCAGAGCACCACCCTAACGTATGTGGCACAGTCCTCTTTCGACCCCGGGCGTCCAAGGGCACCTTCTCCCACCAGTGCCGCTTCGCCATTGCGGCAGAAGCATCCTCCCTCCCTGGAGTTGTCTCCGTGCGCGTAAATCAGCGGCGCAATATTGTTGCTGTGGATGCGGGATCATCAGAGTGCCAGGCTGCCCTCCTCGGCCTGACCACCCTGGCGGGCATTGAAGTCCGGACCCGCAAGGCAGCAGACAAGTGCACATCCTTTGGATTTGTGCATGGTGTACCGGCAGACATCCCGGACGAGGAGCTCCCTGCTGCCCTTGAGGCCCCAATCCCCATCCTGGCAGTTCACCGGGGTCAGGGTAGGACACTCCACGTCCGTTTTGATGCTCCTACTCCACCCCCCCCCCCCATGTGGCCATCTACAAGTTGAGGCTGCCGGTCCGCCCAGCCCGTCCACGGTCTATCCAGTGTGGGCGCTGTGGACGACTGGACCACGCGACTGCCAGCTGCAGGGAGTCACCCTGATGCAGGAGGTGTGGCAACCCACACACCACAGCCCAGTGCAGCGCTGCGCAACCCCGCTGCACCAACTGCGGGGGCCAGGGGTGGTATTCTGCCGGTGTCGCCTTTTGCGACATGTCGCATATGGGCGGGGCCTAAAAAAGTGCTTACAGGTGCTCGAAGAAACGGAAAAAGCCGCCGGCACTTTCGTCGGCGGTGCATTCATTCACTCCGAGAAGCGACAATTTACCATCGCTGATTCACTAGCAGCAGTAGTTTCGTATCTTTTATAGCAAGAATATTTGCCATCACATGACGTCTAATGTTCAAAAAAACATTTGCAAATTTAATATCAACTCGGTTTACTTCATTTAAGTCTATAAAACACCGCGAAAAAGCTCCAAATCTATTTTTCTTTCGTTCCGGACGGTTGTGCTAGGTTTCGGCTGCGTTTCGGGCAGTTGCAGACGGTAGCAGTGTAGCTGGAGGTCCCATTAGGCTTGCGCGCTCCAGAATCGAGAGCGTATCTAAAAAACTAGGCTGAATTGCAGCTTAAACTTTATCGTCGAAGCAAGGTAAGTCATAGCGAAAAGTAACAACACCAGTAGTTGCCGGTAAACATGCCGACCGGAATCGCAAGGACTGCTGAATTGGCTGAAGCGGGCGGCTCGCTTGAAACGACGTCGCCATGTTTTCACGCCAAGGGCGCAAAAGCCACAACTGCCGATTGCGTTCGTACGCTAACGGTAGCCCGTCGCCCGCGCGAATCGCTTCAGCGTATTCCGTTGTTCGACTAAGCGTAGTAAATTGGGGCGACGTCACGACGTAGCAGGAAGGCGGGTCCGTGTCGTCACGCCGCCGTCACCGCGGCTCGAGCCAATCAGCGAAGAGCGAATGCGACATGTCGCAAAAGGCGACACCGGCAGAACACCACCCCAGCACGCTGCCAACAACCCCTCCTGCCCCCGCTGCCAAGAGCAAAGACATATTGAAATGGTCCCCGCAGGGAGGCGTCTGCAGCATGCAGACGTTGGTGAGTGGCGACACCACGGGGTTAACCCGAGCATCCGCAGGGACATCCCCGCAGGGGGATGATGGTGAACAATGCGTCACCACGGACCCGAGCATCCGCGCTTAGCCGTGCGTGGCATCGCCGTGTACCGGGAAAAGGGGATCCTGGTGGTTGAGCCGATGCCGAGCGTTTGGACCCTTAAGGCCCCTCGGCGGAGGCAACACACCACTTTGGCACCAGCTTCCTGTAGACGGTACCTCCGGCCTAACCCAACCGGAGGAAATCGGCAGTCGCCTTTTCCTGTCCTCCCCTCTATCTTTCGCTGTCCTATCTCTTACAACTTTTCTGTATCCTCCTCCCTTCTTGGTTTTTTCTCCTTTCTTACAACTTTTGTGTATCCTCCTCCCTTCTTGGTTTTTTCCTGGCGGCGAGGGTTAACCTTGTGTGACCAACTACCCTGAGTTGCGTCATATTTGGTTATAGTCGGGGTGTACAGCTGGCGCGGGCAGGACAAGTTCCTGTCCCGTCCCCTCGTTGGGCTCCGTGGTGGGCGGCTGCCACCGTCGCCGAAAAACACATTTTTCTATGGCTAGCTCTTTCCTATCAACTGATCGCCCCCCGAAACGGGGGCGCACCGATTTAACAGCCAAGTTCTTTTCAAAGAACAAGACTAATTTCCCAAGGTTCCACGTGATTCACAGTGAACACTGAAAAAATCGCACGACATATCTCGCCTTTCATTGTCTCAAGGACTTTAACCGACACCATAGGCCAAGGTTATAAAATAAAGAAGCTTGCAAATGGAGACCTATTTCTAGAAGTATTGTACAACCATCAGTGCGAGGAACTAGCAGAAGTCACAGCCTTCGGTGACATTCAAACCGTAATAAGCCCTCACCGATCACTGAACACTGTTCGTGGCGTCCTCTCTGATGATCACCTGAAATACATGACGGAAGAGGAATTACTAGATGGACTCAAAGACCAACATGTGACAAATGTGTGCAGAATAAAAATAAGGCGATATGAGAAAGAAATCGAAACAAAGCATTTTGTCCTGACCTTCGCCTCAAGCACTCTCCCTGACTCTGTGGAGGTAGGGTACTCAAAAATCAAACTTCGACCGTACATCCCAAACCCAAGACGTTGCTTCAAATGCCAAAGGTACGGCCACGGCTCCCAGAGCTGCCGGGTCCAAGTCACATGAGCAAAGTGTGCCTCACACGACCATCCCACAGATAACTGTAAAGTTGAACCACACCTTTGTGTAAATTGTGAGGGCAGTCATCCTGCCTACTCGCGTGCTTGTCCAACTTGGAAACAAGAGAAAGAAGTAATCACCCTCAAAGTTAAAGAGAACATCACTTACAGAGAAGCGCGAAAGCGTTTCTCAATGGTTCAACACCCTACTTTCGCCAATGTGGTGCAACAGGCCACGGCACCACAGCGGCTTCCGGCTTCTGCTCAGGCCACACACAGTGAGCCTGGAGCAGGGCCACCCATGCCCCAGGTGGCAGCAGCTAGCGCCGCGCCACCACCCACGAAACAGGCTGCGCGGACCTCCAGGTCAGCGGGCCCCAAGGCCTCGCCTCACACGGCGAGGTCTGAACCACAGTTAACCGTGCAGTCTGCACGATCCTCCAGCTCCTCTGAGCAGGCAATTGACATAACTCCTCCTTCGCCCTCGCTGCAGCGGCGGCAAAGCTCTCTCGAGCGCAAAAAAAGGGATAAAGTCCCAATAACTGGTCCAAAAGACCCTCCAACCTAACTTATCCCCAACTAGTCTATAACGATGGCGTTTCTAGTACACTGGAACTGTCGTGGACTTTTAAGGAACTACACTGACATAACAGATATTTTAAATTCATTCACCCCGGTAGCACTGTGTCTCCAGGAGACTAATCTAGGACCACAAAAAAAAATATTCTTAAAAAATATCAAGTCTTCCGATGTGACCGACAGAATTCAAGCAGGCTCTCTGGAGGCGCTGCTATTGTGGTCCAGGGTGGTGTTACAACTCGGAAAATTGACTTAAAAACTTCTTATGAGGCAGTTGCGGTCACCGTACTTGATTTTAAAAGCATAACATTATGTTCCATATACACTGAACCTCATCTAACCGTCAGACTTCACGATTTAGAAGCACTTTTAATACAACTACCGGAGCCATATCTTTTAGTTGGGGATTTTAATGCTCACTCCTCGTTTTGGGGAAGTGAACAAACCGACGTCACAGGCCGGATTATAGAAGATTTTACCCTCAGCAACAATGTCTGCCTCCTGAACACGGGCAAACAAACTTACTGCTCTCCAAGCAGTGGGAAAATGAGCTGCCTAGATTTATCTTTTTGTTCACCAAGCATTTTTACAGATTTTAAATGGGATATGTTCTTGACAACCCTTACGGGAGCGATCATCTTCCAGTCGTTATCAGTCTAATATCATCACCATCAATCACATTAACCAAACCACGGCGTTGGAAGTTGGCAATGGCCGACTGGGCGCTCTTCCAAGAAAATGCCAGTTTAGAAGAAATTTTTTCAGATGGCCTTGATGTTGATGACATAAATGCGAAGATCACAAGATGTATCATTACCGCTGCTCACCTAGCCATTCCACAAACTTCTGGAGTGGTGCGAAAAAACCGAAAGTCTGGTATACACGGGAATGTAGGGAAGCAAAGAGGCAAAACAAAGCCTGGGGAATTTTCCGTCGATACCCCACACAGGAAAACCTAATAAATTTTAAAAAGGCAAGGGCCAAAGCTCGATATATCCGGCGTAATGCTGAGAAAACTTCATGGCGATGTTATGTATCTTCTATAAATAGTTCCACTACTTCAAAAAACATGTGGCAGCAAGTTCGCAAACTTGATGGCAACTTCTCTCCTTTTGCAGTTCCTTTCCTGACCCCCCCTGATGCACAAACAAGTATTCACGAACAGGCCAACATACTTGGGGAGCACTTCTCCCATGTTTCCAGTTCATTACACTATACTGACTCTTTCTAAGGCACAAAAACACAGCAGAGAAACAAAGACTTCCAACTAGTGGCTACACCAACGAACCCTACAATAGTTTGATTACACTTCATGACCTTCACAGAGTACTAGCTAGTGGCAAACAGACTGCACCAGGGCCCGACCAGGTACATTATCAAATGCTAGCCCATTTGTCTGAACCTTCGGTAAAAGCACTCGTGAAATTTTTCAACCAAATCTGGGTGTCGGGGAAAATGCCTGAGGCTTGGAAAAAGGCAGTAATAGTACCATTTCTGAAACCAGGGAAACTCCCAACCTCTCCTATTAATTACAGGCCAATAGCCCTTACAAGCTGTCTGGCCAAATCCTTCGAAACCATAGTTAATATTAGGTTAATGTTTATTCTCGAATCTCGCGAACTGCTTGACCTCCACCAGGGCGGTTTCAGAAAAGCTTGCTCGACACTGGATCATCTTGTCCGACTGGAAAACACTGTTCGAGAAGCGTTCATACATACACAACACTGTCTGGCTGTTTTCTTTGATATGGAAAAAGCCTGTGATACCACCTGGAGGTTTGGGATTCTCCGCGACTTGGGAGATCTGGGCATCAGCGGTAGAATGTTCAATTGCCTGAAAGATTTTTGTCAAACCGTACATTTCAAGTCCGTCTCGGTTCAACCCTCTCGAGGAACTTCGCTCAAGAGAACGGTGTACCTCAGGGATGCATTTTAAGCACTACACTTTTCATCGTAAAAATGAATTCCATAGCCAAAGTAATCCCAAAGTCAATTATGTACTTAGTTTACGTCGATGATCTCCAGATTGCATGCACATCGTCCAGCTTATCAACCTGTGAAAGACAGGTACAACTGACATTAAACACACTTGGTAACTGGGCAGACAAAAATGGATTTCGGTTCTCCCCACAAAAAAACAGTTGCCGTTCTTTTCTCTGTACGGAGAGGCCTGCATCCCGATCCCACCCTGCATTTAAATGAAACCGTTCTGCCAGTAAAACAAGAACACAAATTTTTAGGTGTAACATTTGACAAAAAGCTCACATTCCTCCCGCACATAAATAATTTGAAAGTAAAAGCCTCTCGAGCTCTAAACATACTTAAAGTGCTCTCACAAAGACACTGGGGCTCTGATAGGACATGCCTCCTCCATATCTATCGTGCAGTAGTGCGCTCCTGTCTTGATTACGGGTGTGTGGTGTATAGTTCAGCGAGACCATCATACCTGAAAAGACTAGATCCTGTACATAACCTAGGTTTGCGTCTTTCGACGGGAGCATACAGGACGTCACCTGTGACTAGTCTATACGTAGAAACAAATGAACCGTCACTAACTGACAGAAGAAGCACACTTACATGTTCATACATTCTGAAAATTCGTTCATTACCGAAACACATCTGTTACCCGATAGTTACAAAATGTCCCTCTCGAACACTGTTTAACAACAAACCCCAAGCCATTAGACCACTCATAATCCGTTTTGAAGAGCACTGCCAGGAAATTAACATAATAAATGCACTACCTGATATTGCACAGAGACCTGACCCATTGCCACCTTGGTACAACTTCCCTGCTGTAAGTGATCTCACACTAACACACATTCTTAAAAAACATACACCTCAAGAACAGATTATACAGGAGTTCTTAGCACTAAACGAGAAATACAGTGATCATACAGCATTCTATACAGATGGGTCCAAACAAAGCTTTATGTTGGCTGCGCTGTAGTTCAAGACAAACGAGAAAAAATAGTAAGGTTGCCTCAGTGTGTGTCAGTCTTCACCGCCGAATCTTACGCGGTATATTTAACGGTAGAAAAAATACTGAAGAAAAACATTGAATATAGTATCATTTTTAGACTCCCTTAGCTTAATTACATCACTACATCCCAAAAATGCAACAAAGCCTTTAATAGGAGACATAGTCCACAATGTAGTAGCTGCCAAAACACAAGGGCTTGAAATTAAATTCGCTTGGGTACCAAGTCACGTAGGAATCTACGGTAACGAGAGAGCCGATGTATGTGCCGCAGCCGCCTGTAATGCTGAAATACAGAAAGTGAAAGTGCCGCATAACGATACTCTAAAATTCGTACAAAGAAAACTAAGACAAAAATGGCAGGGTGCATGGGATAATGAAGTAAACAACAAGTTACACCTAGTAAAGCCAGCTATAGAAGAATGGAAAACATGCAGTCATCAAGAGCGTTTCATTGAAGTAATTTTATGTCGCCTTCGTATTGGGCACACGCACTTAACACAATTTTATTCTTGCAAAAAAAGACAAACCTACATGCGCACAATGTGGAGAGATTGTCACTACAAACCACATACTAATATCCTGTGCAAAACTTGATCAACTTAGAAGAAAGCATTTCCAACAGTTTTATGAAGAGCACATCCCACTACACCCTTGCTTACTCCTAGGAGAAAATTCACCACTAAAAACTTCCTCTCTTGTTTCGTTCCTAAAAGATGCAAACGTCCTAAATCTCTTGTAGGCTTGCAACATAATCTTTAAACTTCGTCACACCAAATAGACATATTAAAACGTGTGTTTGGCGCATGATGGCCTTAGCTGCCTATGTGCCATAAAACCCAACACAATATTGCAATGGCAGTCGCGGCCTCCCTCGAACCAGTCTCCAGAAGGACCATCCGGACCTATGCCCAGGTCCTCTCCTCCAAGGCAGCCGAGGCGCCCTCCTCCATCCCCGCATCAGGAGCTGCGGCTTCCAAGCTATCTGGGGCGCCCTCCTCCTCCATCTCAGCACCAAGAGCTCCTGCTGACGGCATCTCCCCTCCTCCCCAGGGCATTACACCAGCCAGCCTGAGCGCACACCAGGAGGAGCTGACCAGGACCCTGGCCATCACGCCTGGAGGACAGCCACCCCCCTGGTCCATCCCGGGCAGCCATCTTCGTCCGCCGGACCCTGGCCCAGGCCGAGATTATGGTGAGTGATGCGGTTGTGGCCCCCCACGGAGCTCGTCTGCGTGAGGGTTAGGCTAGGTCGAGTTGACACAGCTGTGGCAAGTGTATATGTGCGCCCCCAGACCCCTTGGGATGCTAGTTCCTTGCCACACCTGGTCGGCCTCGTTGGCGGCGACTGTCTGCTCTGCGGGGACTTCAACGCGGCTCACCCGCGGTGGGGATCCCGCAGGGCGGACCGCCGTGGCCGTGCTCTGGTTACAGCTCTACGTGGCACCGGGCTCCATGTTTTGAACACAGGGGTCCCCACGTTTGTCCGTCGAGGGGGCATCCGCACATGCATAGACCTCTCAATTGGGTCGCCGCGTTGTGTTTATGGATGGCACCTATCGCCGGACACTTGGGGTTCGCACCACTTCCCCATCACTCTGGTGCCAAAGCCAGGGAAGCGGATGGACAGAAGGCAGTGCAAGGTCGTCCACTCGGACAAGTACAGGGACCTCCTTCGCATCTTCACAGGGCAGGACGACATCCTGGCCCACGTGGCTCGCTGTGCGGAGGCAGCAACTATCAGTTGCGAATTCCCACCCAACCAGCCTGTCCCGGACCTCCATCTCCTCCAGATGAGGGCCCAACGGCGGCGGGCAGAAAGAAGGGCCCTACGTATGGACAGGCCAGAGCATTGGACAGAGCACAACCGGCTTGACGCAACCTGCCGTCGGACCCACAACCGGCGCCGCAGGGAGTCCTGGGAGGGGATCTGTGCCTCCCTGGTGGCTGCCCGGGGTAGTGCCAGAGCCTGGCGCCTATTCCGGTCCCTTCTGGAGCCCTCCATCCAACGTGCTCCCTACCTGGCCATCGCAGTGGCTGGGGGGCTTACCTACCAGCAGCTGGCTGATAAGCTGGCAGAGGCCCTCCTTTCTCGAGAGCCCCTTCCATCAGGGCTCTACCCCAGGCGGACCAGTTACCAAGCAGCAGGCGGTCAACACGCAGATGACATTGCGGCCATCTGTTCCACCCCCCTCACCAAGGGGGAGCTCACCACTGCCCTGCAGCACTCCAAGTGCCGCAGTGCCCCCGGACCAGATGGTATCACATACCAAATGCTCCGGAACCTGGACGACTCCATGAAGGCCAACCTCCTCCAGACCTTCAATGAAGTATGGACGACGGGCTGTCTACCTGAGGCCTGGCGCACGGCACTGGTGGTACCGGTCGTCAAGCCTCGCAAGCCACCTGCAGAGCTCAAATCGTACAGGCCCGTCTCCCTGACTTCAGCCCCGGGGAAGCTCCTGGAGTCCGTGGCGCTGGCAAGGCTGGACTGGATAGCTGGGGTCACGAGCTACCTGCCCGAGCAGCAATCTGGGTTCAGGAGACACCGCTGCACGGCTGACGCCATTTCGGACATAGTATCCAGCCTCGAGGAAGCACGTCACTCTCGTCATGTCGTCTGCCTGGCCCTCCTGGACGTTCAGGGGGCGTTCGACAATGTGACACATGAAGCCATCCTCGAGGCTGCTGACTGCCTTGGCGTCACCGGGAACCTCCGGGGGTATCTGCAAGGATTCCTACAAGACCGCACCAGCTGTGTCCGGGCAGGAGGAGCCACCAGCGCCCCCCAGCCACTTTCTTTTCTTTCTTTCTTTTTATTTCAAAGAAGACCGCACCAGCTGTGTCCGGGCAGGAGGAGCCACCAGCGCCCCCCAGCCACTCAAGAGAGGTGTTCCCCAGGGCGGCGTGCTGAGCCCCATGCTCTTCAATCTGGTGATGGCCGAGCTCCCCTGCTGCCTCCCGGAGGGCCTGCGCCTACCTGTCCGCATAGCAATCTCTGCGGACGACATTGCCCTCTGGTGCTGCGGACCACGGCGCCAAAGGGTGCAAGTCATCCGAAATGTCCAGCGTGCCATCATCACGGTGAGCTCCTACCTGGAACGGGTGGGCCTGCAGCTCTCCGCCACCAAGACCGAGGCCATGCTGCTGAACACCCGACCAGGAGCACGCCCGGGGAAGACGAGCCTGATCATAGCAGGACGGGAACTACCATGGAAGCACACCTGCTGCTACCTGGGCCTCCGATAGACCGCCACCTCACCTGGCAGCCAGCTGTTAAGGCCTTCTCCAAGCAGGCAATCAGGGTCCGGGGCGCCGTCCGGAAGCTCCTGGCTGGAAGGAGAGGCATCACACCACGCATGGGCCTCCAGTTCGTTCAGGCCATGGCAGGGGCGCAGTTCCTATACGCCCTGTCCCTCATACAACTGTCCATCAGGCAGCAGCTGACCATCGAGGGCTGCCATCCGCCTGTGCCTCCCACGTTCCCGCAACACTAGTAAAGGCAGGGATGTGGCCCATCGAGCTCCAGGCCCAGAGGGCAGCATTCCGCCTTGTGGGGCGGCTCCATCTTGCCCCTGACAGACGACCCCTCTTGGAGCGCCTCCTCAGTCACCCCCACTGCCGCATGGGGAGGACTGCCCTGGCATTTGAGCAGCTGGTGGGCGGGGCAACCGGAGTCCCTTCCTACCCCTCCACGCCCAGATATTCGCCACCAGTTCCGGGTGCTCCTGCCAGCGCGAGGATCCAGACCAAAGCGACTGACCCCAGCAGCCGGCCTCCGACAGGAGGCAGCGACGACCCTGGAAGAAGACTTGGCGGGCTGCACCCAGCTGTGCACGGATGGCTCCGTCTTGAAGGGGACCTGGCCATCTGCAGCGGCGGCCTGCATCGCTCCTGGGCGAGGGAAGGCAGGCGAGGCTCCCATTTGTGGCGATCTCCACCACAGCGGAGCTGGCAGCCCTACATCTGGCTGCCGACATCCTGGACGGGCAACCTGCTGTACACTCTGCAGCCATCCTGAGTGATTCCAGGGTCGCCCTCCAGCTACTGCAAGAGCCACGTTGCCGACTACCCATCGTCAGCAAGCTGGCAGCCAGGTTAAATGGACTTTGCTCCCGCGGCTGCTCCATAACCCTGGCCTGGGTCCCCAGCCACGTTGGCGTCCAGGGCAATGAAGATGCCGATGCCCTGGCCAAAGCAGCACATGGAGGATCCACTTCCACCTGTACATCTGTAGTCCCCCTGGATGCTGCCCGGTCCATCACTGAGCGGCAACTTGTCCTCGAGCACCCCGACCCCAGGGTGGCGCAGGGGACACCTCCCCAGCTCCTGCCGGACAAGGGTATCCCAAAGCGGCAGAGGTCCCTCCTCCTCCGGCTTCGAGTGGGCTGCTCTTGGACTGGGGCATGGCTTTACCGCAAGGGACTGGCCCCCTGTGCAGACTGCCCCCGCTGTGGACACCAGGAGGAGACAGTCGATCACATCCTGTGCGGATGCCCTGCCTTTGCCATACATCAGGCAAAGCGTGTCGCTGGCTACAGGGCCCTGGCACTGCCTGCAGAAACAGCAAGTGCCCTACTCTTCCCATCTGGACCTAACGCCCCCAAGGCCCTCCGTTCCCTCCTGGCCTTCCTGGAGGACACGGGCCTGGATAGCTACTGCTGATCCTAGGCGGCTGATAGCGACGGCGCCTCGTGAGACGCTCCACTTTCCCTCCCTTTATATCTTTCCTCTTCCCCTTCACCTATTCTCCTCCCTAACAGCACACCGGCAGTGGTGGTGGTGACATCTCGCCTTTCACAGGCCCGTCCTAATTTCCTTTCCATTTCTTTCATCCTCTTACTACTTACTACTACTACAGGGCAACTTCCTGTCTGCCTCAAGAGACGCGATCGCCGCCCAGCTCTCAAGGCTCCCCGGAGTCACGGCTGTCCGCGTGAATCAGAGGCGCAATGTCTGCGCCGTTGACACCCACCCGGCCACTGACCTCGCGCCGCTCCTCGCGCTCACGTCGATACAAGGCATTCGGGTCCGGCCCAAAGAGCCGGGCATCAAAACATCTACCGGCCTCGTTTTCGGTGTCGACAAGGGCCTATCTGAGGAAGACATAGAGGCTGGCATCGAGAGCCGCGTCCCCGTCCTCGGCTGCTGGCGACACCGGGACAACCTGGTTATTCGCTTCGACGGTCCCTGCCCCCCGCCAGAGATCGCGCTCTTTAAGCTTCGGCGCCGTGTCCGTCCCCGCCTCCCACGCCCGCTACAGTGCACGCAGTGCGGTATGCTCGGCCACGCCACTGCTTCCTGCACAGAACAGCCCCATTGCCTTCGCTGCGGAGCCGCACCTCACCCATCCGAGTGCGATTCTCCCAAGCCACGCTGCGTCAACTGCGGCGGCACACACGCGGCCAGTGAGCCTCGCTGTCCACGCTGGCAGCCCGAGCGACGCGTTGCGGTCACCATGGCCACCTCGGACAAGCACATCACTCGCCCCGAGGCCAGACGCCTCGTCCGAGAGCGCATGCAACCCGCAACAGAGTCCTCACCTGCTCCGAAAACACCAGCACCTCCCAGCGCGCACGCTGCACACAACTTCGCCGCGCATCCTAGCACCCAGAGCGGCATCCCATCTGCCCTCAACAGCGCGTCCTCAGTGCAGCGGTCATACCGCGGTGTGGTTACCGGTCTAGCCCCAACCGCAACGGCCACGGCACCCCCGCAAGATCCTCGTGACAACATCATCGCTGCCCTTTCGGCAGCCGTTCAGGCGCTCATCGAGGAGCTGCCTCCCACGTCTCCAGCACGCAAGTTGTGTGCAGCGGCTCTGGCCGCGCAACGCGCCCTCAGTAATCATGGCTAGCTAAGCTGCGTTTCGGCCGCGTGTGTTGCAGTGGAATTGTAACTCGCTGCGCCGCCGATCAGCTGAGCTGGCAGCACACCTGCCGCTGCACCCTTTCGACGCTCTGGCACTGCATTAGGCCTACTGCCGCGCAGAGGACGTCTCGCTCCCTGACTACGTGGGCTACAGCAGTTCTTCGGAGTGCGGTGCAGTGGCCTGTGTTGATTCCTCGTGCCGCAACCCCTCCCACCCCGTCGGCAAGCCACGAGTGGCTGTGTACGTGTGCGCCGAACTCCCACATGTGGTGCACGATGTCGCGGACCTCGCCGGCGGTTCTACAGAGTGTGACGCAGTGACAGTGCGCATTCGGGGCACCGACACCTCGGTGGCGAGTGTTTACATTCGCCCTGGCATGCAGTCTCGATCCCGCTGTCCTCACGCGCCTTACCCAGCGGCTCACCAGAGACTGCATTCTGTGCGGTGACCTGAACGCCCACCACACAGCATGGGGCTCGCGACGGTGCGATCGTTGCGGCAAGGACATATATGACGCAGCGCTCACCGCGGGCCTCGTCCTCTTAAACCGCGGCGAACCCACCTTCCTAAACGCCCCGGGAGCCCCCACGGCAATCGATATCGCATTTGTTTCGCCAGCTTGCTTGCAAGACTATGTGTGGCAGTGCGCGCCAGACACCCATGGGTCGGACCACTTCCCCATCGCAGTGCTGCCAGCCATCACGCGCCCACGCACGCGCTCGTACGTGGTGACCAGGTGGGAACTCTTTCGCGAAAGGTGCGCCGCCATCCCACCTGACGCGAATTTCCTACACGCTGTGGTCCAGTGCGCGAGGGAGGCCTCAACCGTTTGCACAGTACCTGTCGGCACCCCCGTGCCCGACATCAAACTTCTCAATCTCCGCGCCGTGCGCCGGCAAGCACAAAGGCGCATGTTGCGCTCTCGACGGCCGTCCGATAAGACAGTGTACAACCGTATCGACGCCGTGTGCCGACGACACGCTCGCCGCCGCCGCCTTCAAAGCTGGGCAGCACTCTGTTTTACATTCAACGACCCGCGCTACCAGCCGAGAGCCTGGCGCATCGTCCGGGGAATGCTGCAGCCCAAACTGCCGAGACACCCCGTCCTCGCCGCAGCCATCCACCTGGGCATCAGCACCGAGGAGCTGACTGAGCGCCTGGCGCTCCAATTCATCCCCGAAGCGCCAGCAGCACGACCGGCGCTGCCCCCTCCCCCCGCGCTCCGCGTCTCGCAGCGAGTCGAGGTGCACATTAACTCACTTTGCGAGGACCCCGTTACCATCGGGGAGCTGCAAACTGCTCTCACGACGCACAAGCGAGGCAGCGCACCCGGGGAAGATGGCATCACATACCAGATGCTCCGAAACCTCGATGCTCCGCAGCGCCGGGCTCTCCTCGCGGCGTTAAACGAGGTCTGGACGAGCGGCGCCCTCCCTGAGGCCTGGCAAACCGCGGTTGTCGTGCCCATCCTCAAACGGGGCAAACAGAGGAAGCTGCTCACCTCCTACCGGCCCATCTCCCTCACCTCGGCCGCGGGGAAAACGATGGAAGCCATGGCGCTGCGCCGACTTCAATGGATTGCAACCGCCTGCGGCGCGCTCTCGCCACTGCAGAGCGGCTTTCGCCGCCAACGCTGCACAGCTGACTGCATCTCCGACGTCGTCGCCACACTAGAACAGGCCCGCGCCTGCGGAGAGGCGGGATTCCTCGTCCTCCTCGACGTCAAGAGCGCCTTTGATTCAGTGCCACACTGGGCCATCACCGACGCTCTCGCAGCCATCGGCATCAAGGGAAGGCTCTATTCATACCTCCGCTCCTTCCTCGAGAGCCGCCGCATGTGTGTGCGAGTGAACAATACCACTAGCTCCCAACACCTCCTTCCATGCGGCGTGGATCAGGGCAGTGTACTTAGGCCATACCTGTTCAACATCGTGCTCTCCCAGCTGTCGGACTGCATCCCGCCACGCGCACGAAAGAGCGTCCGGATCGCAATGTACGCGGACGACATTGCTGTCTTCGCGCGTTCCACAACCCGCCACGGGCGCGCAGCTCGAATCAAAATCCAGGCTGCCCTGAACGCAATTGTGAGCCATCTAAAGGGCATAGGCCTCACCCTCTCTCCCGGGAAAAGTGAGGCGCTCATGGTGCACCCAAACAATGCGGCGGCGCAAAATTGAACAGCCCCGCTCACCTTGAATGGCACCCCGATCCCGTGGCGTCCCGCACATGAATGGGGAAGGCTGTCAAACAGCTTCATCAGCTGCTCGGCCCACCACCACCACCACCGCCCCGCTTTCCGCCGCCGCATACTTATCGGCCGCCGAGCATCTCCACCACGCTCCCCGGCGTCATCTCAAAACGCAGCACCCCGCGATGCGCCCTACAACAGGAAGTCGGTGCCAAAGTGCACCAAGACCTTGCAGGCCACACCATCCTGTACACAGACGGCTCTGTCAGCGAGGAGATGGGACGGGCTGCAGCAGCTTGCATTTCCCCCGCTCTGCACGCCGTCCGTCAGATCAGACTCAGAACGCCGTCATCGTCCCTCTCAGCTGAGCTGACAGCCATCTCGCTCGCGGCCGACATCCTAAGCTCCAACCCGGCCGTCACTCAAGTAGCCATCCTGACGGACTCCAGGAGTTACCTGCAAGCTCTACAACAACCCGAGAAGGGCTCTCGCGTGCTGCAGCTCACAGCACTCAAACTTCACCTGCTCGGTGCCCGCGGCTGCCAGATAACTCTGCAGTGGGTCCCCTCACATGTCGGCGTTGAGGGGAACGAGGCGGCTGACCAATTGCCCGGGCAGCTCTCGATCTGAAAGTGCCCCTCTCGCGACTCGTCACCCCTTATGACAACGCAAAACTAGCCCTGCGACGCACCATTCGGCGCCTCCCACCCCGACCCACGTGTGGCCACCGCAGCCATGTTTACAACAGTTGACCCACGCAAACTCGCGTGGACGGACTACACCCTGCTCCTCCGCCTACGCACTGGCTCTGGGTGGTCCACCGACCGTCTCCACCGCTTCTGTGACCCTCCGTCATCAGTGTGCTCGCAGTGCGGTGGTGCAGAATCAATGACCCACATTTTGTGTGTGTGCCCTGCGTTCTCACGGGAGCGCTCACAGATGCAACAGGGGTATAGAGACCTCGGCTTGCCGTGCGCCACTCTGGACGACCTCCTGTTCCCTCCACGCTCTCGTGGGAGCCAGATCAAAGTCCTACGTCACCTGCTGACATTTATTGGAGCGAGTGACGTGCGCTCAAGACTGTGAGGTGCAACATTTCATCGCCCCACAGCGCGCCTCGCTTTCCAGCATTCTGCGAGCCCGCCGCTCCCCCCTCTCATTGGCTGCGCCGCGCTCTTGCTCCGTGAGGTCCGCGCGGCTTTCGGGCCAATCCCGGCGCGGCCGGTTCGCTCTCCCCCACGTGGACGGCAGTCCGTGCATTCTTTGTCTTACTCTCTTAACGAGCGGACGAAATTTTATCCTGCTCCCGCCCGCTATCAGCCCACTCTTCTATCATTATTTTGCAGCACTTTTCGTTATCGCTGCTGTAATACCACTCCTACCTTAACGTCGCGTCTTTTACCTTACCATGGGGACCTTTTTTCTTTCTTAAATTCTTTTTACCCCATTTTTTTTGTTGTCCGCAACGGACCATGGAGAAGCTCCCTCCAACACCTAGCGCCCGGCTTCCCGGCCGCCATCACCGCCGCGCTGGCAGCGTTGGCTGCTCGCGCATGCGTCAACAACTGTACGTCGAGGCACAGAAGATAATCGAGTCACAGGACGACGCACGCCGTCTTTTTTCTGCTGCTCACCGCTCGCCCAAGGCTGACAGCAAAACTGAAGCAAGCCCGACCACACGCAAGCCACTCAATGCCGAGTCGCAGCCAACTACTCAAGCAGCACCCGTCACTCCGACTGCTGCACTTCCAAACGTGTCCACTGATAGTGGAGAAGACACAATAGTGTACTACTTCATGAGCCCCGAGGACTCTGAAATGGCACCTGCCTTCATGCGCACTACAGAACCCATCGAGAACCACTCTCAGGCCTCTCTACCACAACTTCAACCCGCGGGAACGGATGCACAGGCACAATTGTTGCGTGCATCCGAGAACCCCGTTACTCCACCTCCGAACAACCAAAATGAAGAAAATGAAGCACTCCAACTCACACCTCAAGGCCAAGAGGATTTTCCCCCTCTACAGCCAAGCACTGCGTCCCTACAGAGCAGTCAAACGCCTCCCCCACAAGAAGGGAAGCTCGCTGCAGCAACACAGACTTCCCCTCACAGCGCTGGCCCTGGCATCAGCTGTTCTGAAGCCAAAGAAAAGGACTCATTTGCCACCTCCACTCCCACGATAGTGGATGCCTTCATTAAAGAAGAATACCTACAAGACAAGCGTGGCCCCCGTCAGCGGGATCCCCCTTCGCCCTCTCGCCCCTCAGACGGCGAGAACGAACCTCTCCCCTCCCAAGAGCAGGGTCGCAAGCCAGACAAAAGGAAGAAGCGCCGTCTCGCCTTCCGTATTTTTTAGCAAACCATGCCCAGACAGGCGCCCACTTCGAGAGGTCCAGACGACGCCCCCCCCCCCCCTCCTCTGGTCGCTTTTCAGCACTAAGGCCTCAGGAGTGCAGCAAGGCGAAGCCCGCTACTGTTCTGTATTTCCCTCTGGGAAACAAAGGGACATTTAAGAACACTTCGCGCGACGCACTTGCCGCGCAACTATCCCACCTTCCTGGTGTCACAGCAGTGCGCGTCAACATCAATCGCAATGTTTGCGCCGTCGACGCCCATTCGACAGCCGATATAGCTCCTCTCCTCGCCGTGGAAGAGATTTGCGGCGTCAGGGTGCGCGCCAAACACCTTGGCCCCAAAACCTGCACTGGCGTCATTTTTGGTGTCGACCGCGGCCTCTCCGAAGAAGATATCGCAGCTGGCCTCGACAGCAAGGTCCCCGTCATCAGCTGCTCACGCAGTGGTGCTAACATCGTCTGCTTCGCTGGCATCGAACCCCCACACGAGGTGGCCCTATTCAAGCTCCGCCGACGAGTCCGCGCCCGTCTCCCTCGCCCGCTACAATGCCACAACTGCGGCACCTTCGGGCACGCCACGGCAACTTGCCGAAATAAGGCTCGCTGCAGCGGTGAACACGCCACCGATAACTGCGACGCCCCGAAACCTCGCTGCGCCAATTGCCGCGGCACGCACGCAACCACTGAGCCCCGCTGTCCACGCTGGCAACACGAGCGACAAGTCGCCACCGTTCTCGCCACGACCGAAAAACATCTCACACGACAAGAGGCCGATAGAATTGTCCGAGAACGGCAAGGTAAAGAATCTACCTCGCTTCCCTCGCCAGTAATTGCTGCACCTAACAGCCAAGCCCAGCCCAGTGCTCTCATCTCTGCGCAGCGCACCCATTCCGCTACTGCACGCAACTCGGCGCCCGGCGCTCCTCCCATCGTCGCAACTGCGGGTCGCTCCTTCCGCGACGCCGTTTTAGGACCTCGTGCGGCCTCATCAGCCCCACCGTCACCTTCCGACCCGCGTGACACAATCATCGCCGCCCTTACCGCGGCCGTCCAGGCGATCATCGATGAGCTCCCGCCGTCATCAACTGCGCGCAAGTTGTGTGCAGCGGCCTTGGCCGCACAGCAGGCCTTGCGCCAACATGGCTAACGCCCTCCGCTTCCTCAGGCCGCGCATAAGGCAGTGGAACTGCCGTTCCCTGCGCCGCCGCCACGCTGAATTAGTCCACCTTCTTCTGCGCACTGAGTGTAATGTTCTCGCGCTTCAAGAGACATACGCCCGCGCGGAAGATGTGAGACTACCGGGATTCATTGGTTACAGTGGACCCACCAGCTGTGCTCTAGCCTCGTGCAGTGCAGTGCCGTGTAGTGACTCCACCCACCCTGCTGGTCGCCCACGTACGGCCATATACGTCCGCAACTCACTGCCCCATGTTGTTGTGTCAGTCGGTGATCTTGCCAGTCACGTAGCTGAGTGCTGTGCGGTGATTGTGCGCGTACGTAACACTGACACGGCAGTCGCCAGCGTGTATGTGCGTCCACAAGTGCCTTGGAACGCACAACTCATCGCACAACTGGCCAATCGCCTCGGCAACGACATGGTTGTGTGCGGAGACTTCAACGCTTATCACACCTACTGGGGGTGTAGCAGTGTAAACCGCCGTGGCCGTGAGCTGCTCGCAGTGGCCCAGGCAACACAACTACATGTTATTAACACTGGCAGTGCCACACACGTCCAGCGAGTTGGCCAGCAAACCGCAATTGACCTGACTCTTGTCACCAGAACCTGTGCATATCAGTGGAAGTGCGAACCCGACACACAGGGCTCCGACCATTTTCCTATCATTCTTGCGCCCTCCCACTCCGACCGGCCAGCAACGCGCACTTACAGTGTTGTCAATTGGAGTGCGTTCCGTAATGCGAGCAGTGCTCCACCTCCTACAAACACGTGTCTCTTCGCGCACCTGGCAGCCTGTGCGAAATCGGCCACCGTCCGCTGCACTGTTCCCGCCGGTACCCCGGCCCCCGACTTGAAGCTACTCAACCTTAGAGCAGCCCGTCGCATCGCCCAACGCAGAGCCATACGCACGCGAAAGCCTGAACATTGGACCCAATATAAAAGACTAGATGCAGTCTGTCGTCGCCACGCAGTGCGCCGCCGCAAACAGAGTTGGGCCCAGCTTTGTGCCGCTCTCAACGATTCCCGGCGCCCTGGACGCGCCTGGAAAATCTTTCGCGAAATGCTTAACCCACAAGTTCCGCGGTGCCCTGCCCTGGCCATCGCTATAAATCGGGGCATCGACACAGCCGCACTCACAGAACTTCTGGCTGACCACTTCGCAACCACAGCCACTTCGACGCGCAGCATTGCGCCCCACTTTGAACCGCTCCCACGCGCTAACGAACGACTCGCCTGCGTCATCACAGATGTGTGCAATGCAGACTTTACGTTGCATGAACTTGGCCACGCTCTCGAACGACGTCGCACCAGCCGCAGTGCACCTGGACCTGACGGCATCACCTATCAACTCCTCCTCAACATCGACACGCAACAACGCCCAGCTCTCGTTGCTGCGTATAACGCAATTTGGAGAAGCGGCAACGTCCCTGCTGACTGGAGGAATGCCGTTGTCGTGCCAATACATAAAAAAGGCAAGCCCTTAGGAGCTTTGAACTCCTACCGCCCAATCTCCCTGACATCAGCTGCAGGGAAAACCCTCGAGGCCATGGCTCTCCGCAGACTCGAGTGGATCGCGAGCGCCCGCGATGCCCTACCTGGTGAGCAGAGCGGTTTCAGAAGACAACGCTGCACTGCTGACTGCCTATCACACGTAATCTCCACCCTTGAAGATACCAAAGCGAGGCGTCAGGGAGCCTACCTCGTCCTACTCGACGTGCGCAGTGCCTTTGATCTGCTGCCGCACCACGTCATATTCGCATCTCTCCTCTGCCTCGGAGTCTCCGGGAGGCTCCTGAGCTACGTGAAGAGCTTCCTCACAGACCGGACCTATCACGTCAGGCTGGGAAACGCTCTGAGCACACCACGCGCCGTCAACAGTGGCGTTCCGCAAGGCAATGTACTCAGCCCATTCTTATTTAATCTGGCTCTTGCTCAACTCCCCAGGCGCCTCCCACGCACCACGCACGAAATACGTCTGGCAATTTACGCAGACGACATCGCCCTCTTCGCTGCGGGCCCCACCCTTTACGGCCCTGAAATACGCCGCGATCTGCAAGCTGCGCTCACCGCCGTTGCGTCGTACCTGCACGAAATCGGCCTCTCCATTTCATCGAAGAAAACAGTGGCCATGATGTTCCATCCGCGAGCCACGACCATCGAACTCACGCAACCACTCCAACTACAGGGAGCACCTTTGCCCTGGCAAGCCAGTGGCAAATACCTGGGACTCAACATTGACAGGAAACTCACATACAATGCCGCAATCGGAGATATCCGAAGCGCAAACAAGCGCGCAGCCGACATGGCATCCCGCCTACTTGCTCGCGGAGAGGGCGTTACACCCACCCTCCCACTTCGTCTGTACGAAGGTATTGCAACTGCGCGCATTCTCTACGCGCTCCCACTCCTCCGCCTACGCCCTAATCAGTGGAAGACGCTCGACATTGACCAACGCACAGCCATACGACGCTTTGCCTGTCTACCTCGAAGCTCGCAAATCGGCCCCACATACGCCGAACTTCGTGTGTGGCCTCTTTCACTCCGAGCTGAACGCACCGCTCTCAACCACCTTGAGCGCCTCCACCGAGCGCCTGGCTCCCAACAAGTTCTCACTGACATCCGCGCCGCATCCCAGTCGCGCATGGCCCAAGCCCTACATGACTTTGACCGCATCGTTGGGGCTGTCTCCGCTGTTGTGCCTTTGTTGCCGCCAGCGCATCAAGCACCTAACCTCCGCATCGAGCTCACCATATCAGGAGTTCGAGCAAAACATGCCACTTCAACCTGTGCAATTCGACAGGAAACCGCACAGCGCATTGACTTCAACTACAGTGCGCGAGTGCATCTATACACAGACGGCTCCGTATCTGCTGACAGGAGCTCTGCCACCGCTGCATGCGTCGTCCCCGCTCTGGGTGCTGAGAGGCAGTGCCGTGTACGCCACTTCTCCTCATCCACCACTGCGGAAATCGCTGGACTCCACCTGGCAGCCGATATCATCTCTGAACACACAGAGCTCACCTACGTCGCAATTCTGTGTGACTCTCGTGCTGCCCTCATGCAACTCCAGCGACCTGAAAACAACGCGAGCTGCGTGCAGTGCCTCTACCAAAAATTTTCTCTCCTCTCTGCCCGTGGCTGCGACATTGCCATCCAGCGGATCTCCTCTCATGTGGGTGTGAGCGGAAATGACGATGCCGATAGTCTTGCCAAATCAGCGCATGACAACCCCTCAGTGCCCGTGTGTGAAGAAATCACAGCCTTCAACATCGCACGACACATTATCCGGTGCAATGTTATCACCTGCCACCCCGACCCCCGTGTCGCCTCGGGCAATGCACCCCGGCCAATACCTTTCCTCGACTTTCTTCGTAACGCACTCGCCCTTCCCCTCCGCCTGAGAATTGGCTGTGTGAGAACGGCTGAGCGCCGTAATCGCGTCATGGGCCAAACCAACACACTGTGCGAGGACTGTGGCTCAACAGAGACAGTCGAGCATCTCTTGTGTGACTGCCCCGCTTTCATCAGCGAGAGATTAATTATGCTCGCTTCCTACAGGGAGCTCGGACTTCCCTGCGATACCATCGGCGAACTTGTATTCCCCAACGCCACTCGCCACAAAACGCGTGGCGCGCTTCGAGCTCTGGTCCGTTTCATCGACGAAGCGGGCCTCTCGAGGCGGCTTTAGAGCCCACAACTTTTCTGTGCCTTCCACGGTGATTGCACACCGCCTCACACAAAGTGCGCTCCCATACGAGAAGCCCGCCACTCACATATGCCCCGTGCAAACATTCATTCACCTTTATTTTCGCTTTTCTACCGCGCGCAGTTTCCTTGCTCGCTCCTTTCCGGCATCCTGGGATCCAAGCGTCCCCTCTCTCATTGGCCCGCCGCTCCTCCAATCGGCGGCTGCGTCTCCCACGGGTCCGCGCGCGAGACGAGGTCTCGCGCCTCGCTGCCGCTTCCCCACTAACGCCTTCCCTGGCCACCACCCTCACGGGGCAACAAGACCCCCACCCTGCCACTCACCAGGGAGACCAAGAGGGGCCGTGGAGTTACAGCAGACAAAGAAAAAACGCCGTGGACCACGCCGCCTGCAGCTACAGCCCGAACATAATGCTAACATCACGGGCACGGTGCTCTTCCGGCCCCGGGCATCCAAGGGTGCCTTTGCGGGCCAATGCCGCTTCGCCATAGCACAGGAGGCATCTGCGCACTCTGGGGTCGTCTCAGTGCGTGTAAACGAGCGACGCAACATTGCCGCCGTGGACGCGCGCTCCCCAGAGTGCCTGGCCGAGCTCCTCCAAAAGACCTTCCTGGCAGGCATCGAGGTCCGGGCCCGCAGGGCGGCGGACAAAAACACGTCATTCGGCTTCGTCCCTGGGGTGCCTCCGGACATACCGGACGAGGAGCTACCGGCTGCCCTGGAGCCCCAACGCCCATCCTGGCAGTCCACCGGGGACA
Source organism: Amblyomma mixtum (assembly GCF_055824585.1). Classification (NCBI taxonomy): domain Eukaryota; kingdom Metazoa; phylum Arthropoda; class Arachnida; order Ixodida; family Ixodidae; genus Amblyomma; species Amblyomma mixtum. The sequence continues at coordinate 21,066,382 of NC_143017.1, forward strand.
GGGCACGACCCTCCACATCCGGTTTGACGCTCCGGTCCCGCCTCCCAACGTGGCCCTCTACAAGTTGCGGCTACCTGTCCGCCCCGCACGACCACGGCCCATCCAGTGTGGCCGATGCGGCCGCCTGGAGCACATGACGGCCAGCTGCCGGGAGACGCCACGATGCAGGCGGTGTGGCAAACCACACTCCACGGATCGGTGCAGCGCTACGGAGCCCCGCTGCACCAACTGTGGTGGCCAACACCCTGCCAACTACCCCTCCTGTCCCCGCTGGCAGGAGGAAAGGCAGGTCGCCGTGGCCGTGGCGGCCTCTCGAGAGCCTGTCGCACGGAGGGCTATTGGAGCACAGATCCGGGCCGATCCAGGACAACGGACCTATGCCCAGGCCCTCACCCCCAGGCCACCAGGGGCGGCCCCTTCCATTCCCGCCCCAGCAGAGCCAGCTGCCTGCCCATCCCCTCCTCCCCAGAGCAGTCCATCCGCACTGAGCAGCCAACTGGAGGAGCTCACTAAGACCCTGGCAGCCACTCTCCAGGCACTCACGAGGCTGCTCCCGGCAGTCCCCCTGCAACCACCCAGCTTGGCTCAGGGGCCGCAGCAACCGCAGAACCACCATGGGTAGTTCCCCAAGGATGACCCCCAGGCCACGGGTCCTCCAATGGAACTGCCGAGCGCTCCGCCCCCGCCTCGCTGAGCTCAATGACCGTCTCCTGCTGGAGGAGTATGATGTCCTGGCTCTCCAGGAGGTCTACCTACAAAGGGACAAGCTCCATCTACCAGGCTTCATGGGCTATAGCAGCAAAACATCCTGCCTCCTGCCTACCTGCACGGCTGACCCATGCCTGGTGGAGGACCACCACCGGGACCATCCCGGGCAGCCATCTTCGTTCGCCGGACCCTGGCCCAGGCAGAGATTCTGGTGAGTGATGCGGTAGTGGCCCCCATGGAGCTCGTCTGTGTGAGGGTGAGGCTGGGTCGAGTTGACACAGCTGTGGCAAGTGTATATGTGCGTCCCAAGACCCCTTGGGATGCCGAATCCTTGCCGCAGCTGGTCGGTCTCATTGGCGGCGACTGCCTGCTCTGCGGGGACTTCAACTCGGCATACCCGGGGTGGGGATCCCGCAGGGCGGACCGCCGCGGCCGTGACCTAGTTGCGGCTCTCCGTGGCACAGGGCTCCATGTTCTGAACACTGGGGTCCCCACGTTTGTCCGTAGAGGGGGCGTACGAACGTGCATAGATCTCTCAATTGGGTCTACGCGCTGTGTTTATGGATGGCATCCCTCTCCGGACACGTGGGGTTCGGACCACTTCACCATCACTCTGGCGCCAAAGCCGGGGAAGAGAATGGACGGACGGCAATGCAGGGTGGTCCACTGGGACAAGTTCAGGGACCTCCTCCACAACTTCCAAGAGCAGGCCGACATCCTGGCGCACGTGGCGCGTTGTGCTGAGGCAGCCACCATCTGCTGCGAGGTCCCGCCCAACCAGCCTGTCCCAGACCTTCACCTCCTCCAGCTGAGGGCTCAACGTCGGCAGGGGGAGCGCAGGGCCCTCCGTACGGACAGGCCCGAGCACTGGACGGAACACAACCGCCTGGATGCGACCTGCCGTCGGACCCACAACCGGCGCCGCAGAGAATCCTCGGAGGGGATCTGCGCCTCCTTGGTGGCTGCGAGGGGCAGTGCCAGAGCCTGGCGCCTCTTCCGGGCACTCCTGGAGCCTGTGGTACAACGCGCGCCCTACCTGGCCATCGCAGTGGCAGGGGGGCTCACCTACCAGCAGCTGGCTGACAAGCTGGCACAGGCCCTCCTCCCACGGGAGCCCCCTCCATCCGAGCTCTACCCCAGGCGGACCAGGGTGCAGGTGGACGCCAGGCAGCGGACATCGAGGCCATCTGCTCCACCCCTCTCACGAGGCCGGAGCTCACCACCGCTCTGCAGTACACGAAGCGCCGTAGTGCCCCCGGTCCTGGCGGCATCACGTACCAGATGCTGCGGAATCTGGACGATGCCATACAGGCCAGACTTCTCCAGACCTTCAACGAGGTCTGGACAACGGGATGCCTACCGGAGGCCTGGCGCATGGCACTGGTGGTCCCAGTGCTCAAGGCGGGTAAGCCGCGAACGGACCTGAAATCCTACCGGCCTGTCTCCCTGACCTCAGCCCCGGGGAAGCTCCTGGAGTCCGTGGCCTTGACAAGGCTGGAGTGGGTCGCCGGGGCCACGGGCTACCTGAACGAGCAGCAGTCGGGGTTCCGAAGACATCGCTGCACGGCAGATGCCATTGCCGACATCACCTCCAACCTCGAGGAGGCACGTCACTCCCGCCAGGTGGTCTGCCTTGCACTCCTGGATGTGCAGGGCGCGTTCGACAACGTCACGCACGAGGCAATCCTCGAGGCTGTTGACTGCCTTGGCGTGTCCGGCAACCTCCGGGAGTACGTCCGAGGATTCCTCTGCGACCGCTCCAGCTCCATCCGGGTGGGAGGAGCCACCAGCGCACCCCAGCCGCTCACGAGAGGAGTCCTCCAGGGCAGCGTGCTGAGCCCCATGCTCTTCAACCTGGTGATGGCGGAGCTTCCCCGCTGCTGCGGGTCACGGCGCCAGCGGGTACAGGTCATCCGGAATGTGCAGCGGGCCATCACCAGGGTGAGCTCCTACCTGGAACGGGTGGGCCTGCGGCTCTCCGCCACCAAGACCGAGGCCATGCTGCTCAACACCCGCCCAGGAGCACGCCCAGGGAATAGCATTGCGGGACGGGAGCTACCGCCCTGAGCATTGCGGGAGCTACCGCCCTGAGCACGCCCTGAGCATTGCGGGACGGGAGCTACCGTGGCGGCACTCCTGCCGCTACCTGGGCCTGCTCATTGACGCCTGCGGTCAAGGCATTCACGAGGCAGGCATCCCGGGTCACTGGCGCCATCCGGAGGCTCCTGGGGGGCGGGAGAGGCATCACCCCACGCATGGGCCTTCAGTTCCACCAGGCCATGGCAGGGGCGCAATTCCTTTATGCCCTCCCCCTCATCCAGCTCACCACCAGGCAGCAGCTGACCATCGAACGCTGCCAGAGGGCCGCAATCCGCCTGTGCCTTGGCCTCCCACGGGGTTCCCAGGTCCCTGCGACGCTGGCAGAGGCCGGGGTATGGCCCATGGAGCTCCAGGCCCAGAAGGCAGCACTCCGCCAAGTGGGGCGGCTCCACCTCTCCCCAGACGGACGTCCCCTCCTGGAACGCCTCCTCAGCTGCCCCCACTCACGCATGGGGAAGACCGCCATTTCCTTTGAACAACTTGTGGGGGGGCAGCCAGCACCTACCTACCCCTCCACGGCCTGACCAGGGACATCAGTTCCGGGTCCTCCTGCCAGCACGAGGGGCCAGGCCCAAGCGCCAGACACCTGCGGTCGGCCTCCGTCAGGAGGCAGCGGAAACCATGGATGAGGACCTGGCTGGCTGCACGCAGTTGTTCACGGACGGCTTCGTCCTGAAGGGGGCCTGCCCGTCTGCAGCGGCTGCCTGCATCTCCCCTGCCCTGGGCGAGACAAGGCAGGCGAGACTCCCCTTCGTGGCCAGCTCCACCACAGCCGAGCTGGCAGCCTTGCACCTGGCGGCGGACATCCTGGATGCACGGCCTGCTGTACAGTCGCTGGCCATCTTGTCCGACTCCAGGGTGGCCCTCCAGCTCCTGCAGGAGCCCCGGTGCCAACTACCCATCGTCTGGAGGCTGGCGGCGCGGCTTAACACCATCTGCTCCCGCGGCTGCTCCATCTCCCTGGCCTGGGTCCCCAGCCATGTGGGTGTTGAGGGCAACGAGGCTGCCGATGCCCTGGCCAAGGCAGCTCACGAGGGCTGCACGCCCTGCTGCACCTCAGTCGTCCCCCTGGACGCTGCCCGCTCCATCACAGAGCGGCTACTCCTCCTGGAACACCCCGACACCAGGGTTGCCCAAGGGACACCCCCCCCGCCGCTCCTGCCGGACAAGGGGCTTGCAAGACGGGAGAGGTCCCTCCGGATCCGTGTGGGCTGCGCCTGGATGGGGCAAGGCTCTTCCACAAGGGCCTGGCTACCTGTGCAGACTGCCCCCGCTGTGGTCACCTGGAGGAGACAATAGAACACCTCCTGTGCGGTTGTCCTGCCCTGGCCGCACAACAGGCTATGCTCTCAGCTGGCTACCGGGCACTGGGTCTCCCGGCTGACACGGCAAGTGCCCTGCTCTTCCCGTCCGGACCCAACACCAGCAAGGCCCTTCGGTCCCTCCTTGCCTTCCTGGAGGACACGGGCTTGGACAGCTACTGCTAGTCCTCGGCGGCTGATGACAGCGACGGCGCCTCTAAAGACGCTCCTCTTTCCGTCCCCTTTACTTCCTTCTTATCCCCTCTACCTATCCCCCTCCCTATCTGCACGCCGGCACTGGTGGTGGCAATAACTCGCCAGTCACAGGCCCGTGCTAGTTTCCTTTCCTCTTCCTTCATGCACTTACTACTACTACTACCGCTGCGCGGCATACGTTCACGTCTCTCTGTGCGCGCTTTTCGTGCCCGCTGTCGCTTTGCGGCTCTCCTGACTTTTTCGACCGCGCTCACCTACCGTGCCCGCAACCGCTGAAGTGGTGGGCTTCGCGCAGAGGGCCCCTTTGTGAGTGCTTCTGCGCCCATCTTTCCCACTCCCTCTCCGCCTTCGCCACCTCCCGACCCGTCCTCCACTCTATCCCTTTCATTCCCCTTCCCAGTGCAGTGCAGCGATCGTGACCCTACAAAAGGAGACAACAGCAAGCACTGCACGAACAACTTCACCCAACAAGAACCACTAACCGGCAGTCCGTGCCTGACGCTCGAGCGAGCAACATCGCGGGGGCTTGCTCACGCTGCTACCCGTACGCCGGCCTCCGGTCCTATCGTCCTCGTGCGCCATCGTGTGTGTGCGCCCAGTTGCGGCATTAGCCGTCCGGCCCCTGAGGATGGATCAGGCCGCCCGTATTTGCTGGGGACGGCAGCTCCCACGGCCGACCCCCTCCCTGGACTCTTCTGGACCTCGGGACCAGCCGGTCGCTTCGCCGCCGTCTGCAACGGGACTGCTCCTCGCGGGCGTCCGCGGCCGCTACGACGCCCCGGCCTACGGCCCAACCCCTTGTATCGCGATTGCCGCTTAGACGAGCGGCAGTGACTGCGCCTGTGCGTATAGTGTGTGTGCGCCCCGTGTGTGGCTTTAGATGATCGGCTCCCGAGGTAGGATCAGGTTGCCCGTGCGTGCTGAGGACGGCAGCAACCACGGCTGACCCCCGCCCCGGATTCCTCTGGACCTCGGGAAGAGCGAGACCGCTACGCCACCGTCTACCACGGGGACGTTACTGTGCCGACGCGCGCAGGTGCCGCCGTGCCCTGGCCTTGCTCAGCGACGCCTTCTGCCTTTCCCTCGCGCCGGACTCTCCTGCCCTGTGCCCAGCCACGACCCCGACCCGCTTCTTCTCCCCTATTCTATTATTCCGCTTCCCAGCAAAGCCCGGTTGCGGTAACCCCCATGTGGAGGCAATTACCAGGCTGAGCTTTCCCCCATTCCCCCCCCCCCCTCCCGCAGCGCCTTACCGCGGCAAACAATAATCACTATTATTATCCGCAGCCATTTTTCTGTCACCTTTTTTCGGTGTCTCCTCCTGTTTGAATGCCGCGCGGCTCGCTGCCGGCATTCTCCATGTGGCCTGCTGTGCCCCTTATGTGTGTTCTGTTCCGGCGCAGAACGCTGTCACCTGTCTGTACCTTGTAGGACCTGTCGCCGAACTGTCATATGTTGTCCTTCGTTAAAGGTGGCAGATCCTTTGCTTGTCTGTCGTGGTAGCACACCATTGTCCGTCTTTTCTTTCCTATGTTTATCGACATTGATTGATTTCGGCTGCAGTAGCTTTGTTGTCATTGGGACTGTGGTTCGCGTGCGCCTGCCCATTAAAAGCTGGACAGGACACGCTTTCAAGTGCTGTAGTGGCGTGTTCCTATAGTCTAGAAACGCCATCTGTGGATCACTATTCCTTTCATGTGCTTTCTTTAGAAGCATTTTCGCAGTCATAACTGCGGATTCTGCCATGCCATTTGATCTCGGATAGGCTGGGCTTGATGTGACATGCTCGAAATTCCATTCTGCTGCAAACCTGCTGAATGCTTCGCTGGAGAACTGTGGCCCATTATCTGAGACCAGAACTCTTGGGATGCCATGTCTTGCAAAATGTGCTCTCAGTTTCCTGACGACATGAGCAGAAGTTAGGGAGTCGAGTTCGTTGACTTCCCAGAAGTTACTCAATAGTCCACTGTCACCAACAGGTGTTTTCCTCTGTACTCAAGGTCACATCCAACACGCTCCCAAGGAAAACTTGGCTCTGGGTGGGGCTTCAGTGTCTCCCTCTGTTGCGCTGGTGCATACTTCTGGCATACATCGCACGCCGAAATGTGGTCCCTTATCTCAGCGTTCATGCTTGGCCAAAAGGTGCTGTCACGTGCACGCCGCATCCGCGCTTAGCCGTGCGTGGCATCGCCGTGTCCGGGGAAAAGGGGATCCTGGTGGTTGAGCCGATGCCGAGCGTTTGGACCTTTAAGGCCCCTCGGCGGAGGCAACACACCACTTTGGCCCCAGCTTCCTGTAGAAGGCACCTCCGGCCTGACCCGACCGGGGGAAATCGGCAGTCGCCTTTTCCTGTCCTCCCCTCCATCTTTCACTTTCTTATCTCTTTCTTACAACTCTCCTGTCTCCTCCTTCCTTCTTCCCCGCAGGGGGGCGCCTGCAGCATGCAGGCGTTGGTGAGTGGCGACACCACGGGGTTAACCCGAGCATCCGCAGGGACATCCCTGCAGGGGGATGATGGTGAACAATGCGTCACCACGGACCCGAGCATACGCGCTTAGCCGTTCGTGGCATCGCCGTGTCCGGGGAAAAGGGGATCCTGGTGGTTGAGCCAATGCCGAGCGTTTGGACCCTTAAGGCCCCTCGGCGGAGGCAACACACCACTTTGGCCCCAGCTTCCTGTACACGGCACCTCCGGCCTGACCCGACCGGGTGAAATCAGCAGTTGCCTTTTCCTATCCTCCCCTCTATCTTTCACTTTCCTATCTCTTTCTTACAACTCTCCTGTCTCCTCCTCTTTTCTTCGTTTTTTCCTCTTTTTCTTGGCGGCGAGGGTTAACCGTGTGTGACCAACTACCCTGAGTTGAGTCATATTAGGTTATAGTTAAGGTGTACAGCTGGCGTGGGCAGGACTTGCTCGCAAGTTCCTGTCGCGTCCCCTTGTTGGACTCCATGGTGGGTGGCTGGCACCATGACCGAAAAACATCAATTTTTTATGGCTCCCCCACCTTCCAAACCTGATCGCTCTCTCAAGAGAGGGCAGAACGAAGCAGATGTTTTTTTCGAAAAAATAAAAGTGAGTTTTCCTAAATACCGTGTCATCCATAGTGAAGTAGAAAATAAGCAAGCAAGAATCCTGTCTCCCTTCCTGGTATCAAAGTGGTTGACAGAAGCCTTGGGCATTGGCTACAAGGTATCAAAAATGGCCAGCGATGACTTACTGCTCGAACTGCGAGACAACATCCAGCACTCAAAACTCGTAAACATTGTGTCTGTTGGAGATATTCCTGTCTCCGTGACTTCACAGCGATCTTTGAACACCGTCCGGGCGTGATATCCGAAAATGATTTTGTCCACATCACAGAAAAAAGAGATGCTCGAAGGTCTGAGTGACCAAGACGTGATAGACGTTCACAGAATCAAGATCCGGAAGGATAATAAGGAAATAGACACAAAACACATGATCCTGACGTTCAACACTAGCACACTGCCCGACACAGTCGAAGTAGGTTATCTGAAAGTTAACGTAAGACCATACATTCCCAACCCTCGCCGACGTTTCAGCTGCCAGAGGTTCGGCCACAGCTCACAAAGTTGCCGCGGTCGGAAAACGTGCACGAAGTGCGCCTCGAAGGATCATTCTGATCAATGTGACGCAGCCCCGCACTGCGCAAACTATGAAGGAGACCATGCAGCATACTCCAGGGCGTGTTCGTCCTGGAAAAAAGAAAAGGAAATAATCACCATAAAGACAAAGGAAAACATCTCATTTCAAGAAGCGAGAAGGCGTTTTGCACTCACCAACTTATTCTTCTTCACTTTAAAACCAAACTTCGCCGATGTGGTGCGTGGGCGCGGCGCACCACACCAGGCTTCGGCACCCGTCCAGGTCACACGCAGTGAGCCTGCGGCGGGGCCATGCGCGCCCAAAGGTGGAGCAGCTAACGCTACTCCGCCAAGTGCAAGTCAGGCTGCGCAGACCCCCGGGTCAGCGGGCCTCAAGACCTCGTCCCGCAGGTCGAGGTCAAACTCGAAAGTGAACGTGCCTTCTACACGTTCGCCCAGCGCCTCCGCAGAGGCGATGGACACGACCCCGGGCAGCCCCGCGCCGTCCACTTCGGACGGTCGGCGGAGCTCCCTGGATCGGTCAAAAAAAGACAGGCCCCGAGTCACGGGGCCATAAACCACTTGATCTAGTTTTTCAGTCGATACAAACACAAAAATAAGATGGCTTTCATAATACAATGGAATTGTAGAGGACTTTTAAACAATTACAGTGACATAAAAGACATACTAGGAGCACACGCTCCTGTCGCCTTATGTCTACAAGAAACAAATTTAGGTCCCGCAAAAAATAACTTTCTTAAGAATTACACTGTTTTCCGCCGCGATCGGGAACAGGCGAGCCGACTATCGGGAGGCGTAGCCATCATAGTGAAAAACGGTGTCCCGGCTCGAGAAATCACACTCAAAACAAAACTTGAAGCTTTTGCGGTCTGTGTCGTCAGCCATAAAACAATTTCTATCTGTTCTGTATATATTCCTCCACACTTTACATTAACACTCCACGATTTACAAGAACTTGTCAATGAACTTCCAGAACCGTATCTAGTAGTTGGTGCATCGAGTGGAACAGACGGTGACACGTCGCGTGTCACTTGCTGAGCAAAAGTGAGCCCTCGCGTTTATTCAGCACTGGTTTTATACACGATGTGAACATGCGGGTAACGCCCTTATCACATGGGGGCGTATCTTGCCATGAACACAGAGCGCGCTGCATGCTGAGCAGATTAGATACAGATTACGATACATCCCCCTTCGTAAAGAGAGAAAAAAAACGAAGGACAAGGAGCGCTTTTAGCTCGGGAGAACAAAAAGGAAGTTAAATAAAGAATCACTGCACATCAAAAACAGCAAAGATCAGAGCACTGAATACAGTCACGGCACTTGTTGAAAGTTCGCGTCATACATTAAGCGCCGAGGTGGCCTGCGTTGTCTTGTAGTCCTTCTTGGAGCAGCTGCTTGTTGCGGAACTGTCGGCACAATGCTCGCCGTGCTGTTTGGACTTTGCGCCGCCTCTGGGTCGTGTTGTGTGCTGGCAGGGGTAGCGTATTCTTCAAAATCACCTTCGTCGTCGTGAGGAGGACCCCTAAGGCGAAAAGATTCTCTGGTTGGTAGCAGATGCTCGCGGTTGCGTCGCAAGAGTTGCCCGTCTTCCGTCATGACTACGTATGACCTTGGTTGACCAGACGACCGAAGAACCCGAGCCTTTCTTCTCCATGATGAGCCGTCTTTTATTCTGACCGTTTCGCCGTTGTTGAGTGGTGCGAGTGGCCCTCTTGAGTAGTCTTTTTGCTGGCGTTTGTCAACCCGCCGGCTTTGTCCGACCTGAACGGCTGGTAGAGTTGTTCGCAGCGAGCGTCCCTGCAATATTTCGGCTGGTGACCAGCCGCATTCCAGTGGAGTTGACCTGTAAGCGAGAAGACCAAGCCAAAAGTCTTGTTTAGCTTCAGTTGTTTTCTTCAAGATTCTCTTGACTACTTGTACCCCCTTCTCGGCGAGTCCGTTGGAGCGGGGAAAATACGGGCTTGAGGTCACGTGTTTGAAATCGTACACTTTTGAGAACATGGCAAATTCTCTACTGGAAAACTGAGGCCCGTTATCAGTGCATACCTCGACAGGTATGCCATATCTGGAAAATATGGCACTTGCTGCATCTACAGTACTTTTTGCTGAAGTGTCTACGAGCTGTTGGACTTCGGGAAAATTGGATAGGGCATCATAAATACACAAGTATGTTCGACCTGCGTGGCAAAAAATGTCCATGCCGACGGGGTACCATGGTTGGTCTGGAACGGGACGCATAATCAAAGGCTCTTGCGGCAACTTGTAAGCGTACGTTTTACATACAGAACATGCCTGTACAAACGACTCGATATCAGTGTTCATTCCTGGCCAGAACACCAGGCGCCGTGCCCTTTCTTTGCACTTGTTAATTCCCATGTGGCCTTGATGAATTCTTGCCAACATATCGCGCCTCATACTTGCCGGAATGATAATCTTACAGCCTTTCAAGAGAACCCCTTTTACTTCCGATAGCTCAGCGGCAAAAGGCTTGAGCGGTCCTTCAATTGGTTGCCCGTTCTCCAGGTGCTCTAGCACAGCACAGCATCCGCAGGGACATCCCCGCAGGGGGATGATGGTGAACAATGCGTCACCACGGACCCGAGCATCCGCGCTTAGCCGTGCGTGGCATCGCCGTGTCCGGGGAAAAGGGGATCCTGGTGGTTGAGCCGATGCCGAACGTTTGGACCTTTAAGGCCCCTCGGCGGAGGCAACACACCACTTTGGCCCCAGCTTCCTGTAGACGGCACCTCCGGCCTGACCCGACCGGGGGAAATCGGCAGTCGCCTTTTCCTGTTCTTCTCTCCATCTTTCACTGTCATATCTCCTTTCTTACAACTTTCCTGTATCCTCCTCCCTTCTTGGTTTTTTCCTCTTTTTCCTGGCGGCGAGGGTTAACCGTGTGTGACCAACTACCCTGAGTTGAGTCATATTAGGTTATAGTTAAGGTGTACAGCTGGCGTGGGCAGGACTTGCTTTCAAGTTCCTGTCCCGTCCCCTTGTTGGGCTCCATGGTGGGTGGCTGGCACCATGACCGAAAAACATTTTTCTAATAGAATTCATTTTTACAACGAAGAGAGTTGTGCTTAAAATGCACCGTTGAGGAACTTGTGTGTTGTTGGGTTTATTGGCGCATAAGCAGCTAAGGCTATCATGCGCCAAGAACAAGGTATGGAAAGATTGGCTTGAGCAGAGTGTGAAAACAAAGTTGATAAAAACGGTGGTGTAAAGGGCCTAAAAGTTATTTTTATTACCTGGCTGATTAAATACAAACTTTTTAGAAATGGCTGTTTGCAGAAGCTTTTAAAAGTTGGTTAACCTCTGTGGACATCCTTGGCTTGCCAAGGATCTCGAGGTCCCCAACTACTCAGATAAAAACCTCAGCCTCCTTCTCAGGACTGAGAAAGTGGCTGAGGTGTATCGTTCTAAGTAGAGAAGCACAGGGTCAGAAGATTACAGGTTTTGAAGAACACCGGCTTCCCTTAAAAAGCTAAAAACATCAAGTATACTAACGAGTGCATATTCAGCTAAAATCAACGCTGGATGAAATGGGATATGTTATTTGTAAAATGTAGCAAAATATTTTTTTCTTAATGATTGAAGTTTTGTGCATGATAGTAGTATGTGGTTTACGGTAAGTTCATGCCCGCATTGCTCGCAAATAGGTTTGTCTGTTTGTTGTGTTGGGTTTTTTGGCGCATAAGCAGCTAAGGCTATCATGCGCCAAGAACAAGGTATGGAAAAAATATGTTTGAGCAGAGTTTGAAAACAAAGTGGATAAAAACGGTGGTGTAAAGGGCCTAAAAGTTATTTTTACTAACTAGCTGAAGAAAGACACGAATTTTAAAAAATGTCTGATAGCAGAAACTTTTGAAGGTTGGGCTACCTCCGCAGACATCCTTGGCTCGGCAAGGATTTCGAGGCTCCCAACAACTCAGATAAAGACCTCAGCCTCCTTCTCGTGATTGAGAAAGTGGCTGAGGTGTATAATTGTATGTAGCGAAGCACAGGGTGAGTAGATTAGAGTTGATGAAGAATACTGGCTTCCCTTAAAAAGCTAAAAACACAGGGTATACTGACAAGTGCATCTTTGCCTAATATCAATGCTGGATGAAAAGGAATGTGTTCTTTGTAAAAGGTAGTAAAATGTTTTTTTCTTAGTGATTCGAGTTCTGTACATGAGAATAATATGTGGTTTATTGTTAGATCATCTCCGCACTTTTCACAAACAGGTTTGTCTTCTTTTGTAAGTAGGAAGTTGTGTGTGAGATGTGTGTGTCCAATACGGAGGCGGCATAAAATAACTTCGATGAAACGTTCTTGGTGGGAGCATGATTTCCATTCTTCTATAAATGGTTTTACTAAGTGGAGCTTATTATTACCTTCAATATTCCATTCAGACTGCCATTTATCTCTGAGCTTAAACTGTACTAACTTCATGCTATCTTTGTAGGGAATGTTCACTTTCTTTATTTCTTTGTTGCGAGCTTTTCCAGCACATTCATCTGCTTTCTCATTGCCAGCGATTCCAATGTGGCTGGGAACCCAGCAAAATTTTATGTCTTGTCCCTGTATTGTGGCCCTCGTTATGTTATGTATGATATCCCCGATTAGTGGCATCACTGCATTGCTATGGTGAAGTGAGGTTAGTATGCTCAGAGAATCAGTGTAAATGATACTGTTCTGAATGTTCTCATTCATTATTTTTTCTACAGCCACCAAGACTGCGTAACCCTCGGCGGTGAAAATGGATGTACACTCAGGTAGCCGTACTATTTTTTCCCAATTATTCTTAACTACACCACTTCCCACGTAGTGCGCCGATTTTGATCCATCGGTATAAAATGCTTCGTATTCTCTGTATTTTTCCTTGAGTGCTAAATATTCTTGTAATATCTGTTCATGTGGTGTATGTTTTTTCCGAAATTGTGTTAATGTGAAGTCGCACACAGATGGTAGGCAGTACCAAGGCGGGAGTGGGTCAGGTTTGCGGGCAATATTAGGTAATATGTTCATTATGTTTAGTTCTTGGCATTTCTCTTCAAAGCGGAGAAGAAGTGGTCTGATTGCTAGAGGTTTGTTGGTAAATATTGTTCGAGATGGACACTTTGTAACGAGTGGGTAACAGATGTGTTTAGGCTGGGAACGGATCTTTAAGATGTATGAGCATGTGAGCATTGTTCGTCTGTCTGCAAGTGGTGGTTCAATGGTTTCTACGTAAAGGCTTTTTATGGGTGATGTCCTGTAAGCACCAGTTGAAAGACGCAAACCCATATTGTGCACAGGGTCCAGTCGCTTCAAGTACGACGGCCTTGCTGATCCATATACTATGCAGCCATAATCTAAAACGGAACGTACTACAGAGCGATAAATGTGTAGAAGACATACCCGATCAGAACCCCAGTGTTTGCGTGATAGGACTTTCAGTATGTTCAGTGCTAGCGACGCCTTCTTTTTCAGTGCGTTTATGTGAGGCAGGAAAGTTAGTTTTTTGTCGAAGGTGATGCCTAGAAATTTGTGTTCGTTTTTGAAAGGCAGCTCGGTTTGGTTGAGGTGTAATGTTGGATTTGTGTGCAAGCCTCGTTTGAGTGAAAAAAGTAAGGCCACTGTTTTCTGTGTTGAGAACTGGAAACCATTCTTGTCTGCCCATGTTGCCATTTTGTTGATTGTAAGCTGTGCTTGTCGTTCGCATGTGGATATATTGGAAGATGTACATGCTATCTGAAGATCATCAACATACATTGAATACATAATGGACCTTGGGATTATTTTTCTAATAGAATTCATTTTTACAACGAAGAGAGTTGTGCTTAAAATGCACCCTTCAGGAACTCCATTTTCTTGAATGAAGTCCCTCGAAAGGGTCGAGCCTAGGCGGACATTAAATGAGCGGTTAGACAAAAAGTCTTTAATGGAGTTGAGCATTCTGCCACGGATGCCGAGCTCAGCTAAGTCCTGGAGAATCCCGAACCTCCAGGTTGTATCATATGCTTTTTCTAAATCAAAAAAGACGCTAAGACAGTGTTGTTTGTGTATAAAAGCTTCTCTGACAGTATTTTCAAGGCGGACTAAGTGATCTGTAGTGGAGCATCCTTTTTTAAATCCACACTGATGGATATCAAGAAGTTCACAGGATTGAAGAACAAAGGTTAGTCTTATATTTAGGACACTTTCGAAGGATTTGGCGAGGCAACTGGTTAAGGCTATGGGTCTATAACTGCTAGGAGAGGTTGGAGGTTTACTAGGTTTAAGAAACGGTACAATAATAGCTTTCTTCCAGGCTACAGGTATTTTCCCTGACATCCAAACTGTGTTGAAGAATCCCAAAAGTGCTTCCATGGCAGGCTCAGAAAGATGTGCAAGCATTTCATAATGTATATGGTCGGGTCCTGGAGCAGTTTTTTTTCCGGCAGACAGTACTCTGTTGATTTCTTGGCGGGTAATTAGACTATTGTATTTTTCATTTGCACCTCCAGTTGTTGGCAGCCGCTGTTTTTCAGCTGTATTTTTGTATTTTAAAAAGGACTGCGTGTAGTGTGATGAACTTGAAACTGCAGTGAAATGTTCCCCCAATATGTCTGCCTGTTCCTGTATGCTTGCTTGTGTGCCAGGTGTTGTTAAAAGCGGAATTGTGAATGGTGAAAAGCTACCGTTTAATTTGCGAACCTGCTCCCACATTTTTTTAGATGTCATCTGACTGTTAATGGATGAAACATAACTCTGCCATGATGCTTTCTCGGCGCCTCGACGGACGTACCGAGCTTTGGCTCTTGCCTTCTTAAAATTAACGAGATTTTCATGTGTCGGATACCGGCGAAATTTACCCCAAGCTCTGTTTTGTAGTTTTTTTGCTTCCTTGCACTCTTTTGTCCACCATATTTTATGATTTTGTTGCACCACTCCTGACGACTGTGGAATAGCTGTGAGTGCGGCAGTTATGATACAATTAGTGAACTTTTCATTTATCTGGTCGATGGAGAGGTTATCTAAAAGTATATTTTCTAAATTTGCCTTTGCTCTAAAAAGTGACCAGTCGGCGAGGTGAAGCTTCCAGCGCCGTGGCCTTGTGGGGATTATTTCCGGTGGGGATGTTAAAGTGATTAGTATAGGGAGGTGATCGCTGCCATATGGGTTGTCAATGATATCCCATTTAAAATCATTAAAAACAGAAGGTGAGCTAAAAGACAAATCTAAAAAGGTCATTTTCCCCGAGGCAGGGGAGCAGTAGGTGGCTTTTCCTGTATTTAAAAGACATACATTGTTTGTGAGGATAAAATCTTCGATTATTTGACCCCTAGAGTCACAGTGCTCGCTTCCCCAAAAAGGGGAGTGAGCGTTAAAGTCCCCAACTACTAGATACGGTTCTGGAAGTTCATTGATAAGTTCTTGTAAATCGTGGACTGTTAATGTAGAATGTGGAGGAATATATACAGAACAGAGAGAAATTGTTTTATGGCTGACGACACTGACCGCAACGGCTTCAAGTTTTGTTCTGAGTTTTATTTCTCGAGCAGGAATGCCGCTTTGTACGATAATCGCGACGCCTCCAGAGAGTCTATTTGCCTGCTCACGATCTCGTCTAAAAGTTTTATAATGCTTCAGGA
This sequence comes from Amblyomma mixtum, assembly GCF_055824585.1. Taxonomy (NCBI): domain Eukaryota; kingdom Metazoa; phylum Arthropoda; class Arachnida; order Ixodida; family Ixodidae; genus Amblyomma; species Amblyomma mixtum. Next base: position 21,081,932 of record NC_143017.1, read on the forward strand.
TGTTCGTATGTTGCGGACCTAGATTGGTTTCCTGGAGACATAAGGCTACGGGTGACATTGACCCTAAAATGTTTTTTATGTCATCGTAATTTCTCAATATTCCTCTACAGTTCCACTGAACTAGAAAAGCCATGTTTATGTTTTGGGGTAGGAGCAACGAGAGGTTTACTTATGTTCTGGGGCCGTTATGGTAGCCCTGCCTTTTTTTCGCTCAAGAGAGCTGTTCCGCCGCTGTAAAGCAGGCGGGCTGGGAGTTTGGTCCATCACCTCGGAAGAGGTGCTGGACGACCGCGAAGAAGCCGCGGGTGTGTGGGTGTCAGGCCTCCCCCGACGGGGGGAAGTCCTGCGGGATGCTGACTTGTGGGCCGGCACTCCCTGGCTTGTAGTTGGCAGAGCAGCTTTCGCTGTCTCAGCCTGGGGCGTGGATGGCACTGCCACAGGCGCGGTGGAAGTGGCCGCGGCAGGTGCCGGAGCGCTGTGTGGTGCTACGCCCCCGCGCACCACATCAGCGAAGTTTGGTTTTGCTGTGAAGGAGAATGAATTGGTAAGCGCAAAACGCCTCCTCGCTTCTTTGAATGAAATGTTTTCTTTGGTCTTAATGGTGATGATTTCCTTCTCCTTTTTCCAGGACGGACACGCCCTGGAGTATGCAGCGTGATCTCCTTCACAATTCGCGCAGCGTAGGGCTGCGTCGCATTCCTCAGAAGGGTGGTCCTTCGAAGCGCATTTCGCGCAGGTTTTGCGGCCGCGGCAACTCTGTGAGCCGTGGCCAAACTTCTGACAGTTAAAACAGCGGCGGGGATTGGGTATGTAGTGTCTGACGGTGATTTTCAGGTATCCAACATCGATTGTTTCGGGCAAACTGCTGGTGTTAAACGTGAGGACCATGTGTTTGGTGTCTATTTCTTTGTTGTCTTTGCGGATTTTGATTCTGTGCACGTCAATTACATTTTGATCAGAAAGTCCTTCAAGCATTTCGGTTTCTGTTAGATGGATGAAGTCAGCTTCTGAGATAACGCCTTTAACTGTGTTAAGAGATCGGTGGGGAGTCACGGAGACAGAGATGTCCCCTATGGAAGCAATGTTTGAGAGTTTCGAGCATTGGATGCTCTCACGGAGTTCGAGGAGTAGGTCGCCGCTGGACATTTTGGATACCTTGTAGCCAGGCCCTAAGGTATCTGTTAAACATTTGGTTACAAGAAATGGCGATATTATTCGAGCTTGCTTTTGGTCACTGTTGCTATGTATCACATGAAACTGAGAATGTAGGTTTCTTTTTCGAAAAAAAGTCTGATGCTTCGTTCCGCACTCTTTTAAGAGAGCGATCAGGTTTGGAAAGGGGGGGAGCCATAAAAAATTGATGTTTTTCGGTCATGGTGCCAGCCACCCACCATGGAGTCCAACAAGGGGACGCGACAGGAACTTGAAAGAAAGTCCTGCCCACGCCAGCTGTACACCTTAACTATAACCTAATATGACTCAACACAGGGTAGTGTGTCACACACGGTTAACCCTCGCCGCCAGGAAAAAGAGGAAAAAACCAAGAAGGGAGGAGGATACAGGAGAGTTGTAAGAAAGGAGATAGGAAAGTGAAAGATGGAGAGGAGAACAGGAAAAGGCGACTGCCGATTTCCCCCGGTCGGGTCAGGCCGGAGGTGCCGTCTACAGGAAGCTGGGGCCAAAGTGGTGTGTTGCCTCCGCCGAGGGGCCTTAAAGGTCCAAACGCTCGGCATCGACTCAACCACCAGGATCCCCTTTTCCCCGGACACGGCGATGCCACGCACGGCTAAGCGCGGATGCTCGGGTCCGTGGTGACGCATTGTTCACCATCATCCCCCTGTGGGGATGTCCCTGCGGATGCTCGGGTTAACCCCGTGGTGTCGCCACTCACCAACGTCTGCATGCTGCAGACGCCTCCCTGCGGGGAAAATAGGTTTGTCCTTCTTTGTTAGCAGGAAGTTGTGTGTGAGATGTGTGTGTCCTATACGGAGACGGCATAAAATAACTTCGATGAATCGTTTTTGGTGTGAGCATGACTTCCATTCGTCTAGAATGGGTTTTACTAAATGTAGCTTATTATTTCTTTCGATATTCCATTGCGACTGCAATTTATTTCTTAATTTGCACTGCACCAATTTCATACCATCTTTGTAGGGAATGTTCACTTTCTTTATTTCTTTGTTTCGAGCTTTTCCAGCACATTCACCTGCTTTCTCATTGCCAGCGATTCCAATGTGGCTGGGAACCCAGCAAAATTTTATGTCTTGTCTCTGTATTGTGGCGCTTGTTATGTTATGTATGATATCTCCGATTAGTGCTGTGACTGCATTGCTATGGTGAAGTGAGGTTAGTATCCTCAGAGAATCAGTGTAAATGATACTGTTCTGAATGTTCTCATTTATTATTTTTTCTACAGCCATCAAGACTGCGTAACACTCGGCGGTGAAAATGGATGTACACTCAGGTAGCCGTACTATTTTCTCCCAATTTTTCTGAACGACAGCACTTCCGACGTAGTGTGCTGATTTTGATCCATCAGTATAAAATGCTTCGTATTCGCCGTATTTTTCATTTAGTGCTAAATATTCTTGTAATATCTGCTCATGTGGTGTGTGTTTCTTCCGAAATTGTGTTAATGTGAAGTCGCACACAGATGGTAGGCAGTACCAAGGAGGGAGTGGATCAGGTTTGCGGGCAATATTAGGCAATGTGTTCATTATGTCTAGTTCTAGGCATTTCTCTTCAAACCGGAGAAGAAGTGGCCTGATTGCAAGGGGTCTGTTGGTAAATAGTGTTCGGGATGGGCACTTTGTAACGAGTGGGTAACAGATGTGTTTAGGCTGGGAACAGATCTTTAAAATGTATGAGCATGTGAGCGTTGTTCTTCTCTCTGCAAGTGGTGGTTCATTGGTTTCTACGTACAGGCTATTTATGGGTGACGTCCTGTATGCACCAGTTGAAAGACGCAATCCTAAATTGTGCACAGGATCCAGTCGCTTCAAGTACGACGGCCTTGCTGATCCATACACTATGCAGCCATAATCTAAAACGGAACGTACTACAGAGCGATAAATCTGTAGAAGGCATACCCGATCAGAACCCCAGCGTTTGCGTGAAAGGACTTTAAGTATGTTCAGTGATAGCGACGCTTTCTTCTTTAGTGCGTTTATGTGAGGCAGGAAAGTAAGCTTTTTATCGAAGGTGATGCCTAGAAATTTGTGTTCCTTTTTTAAAGGCAGTGTGGTTTGGTTTAGGTGTAATGTGGGATCTGTGTGCAAGCCTCGTTTGAGTGAAAAAAGTAAGGCCACTGTTTTCTGTGGTGAGAACTGGAAACCATTCTTTTCTGCCCATGTTGCCAGTTTGTTGATTGTAAGTTGTACTTGTCTTTCACACTTTCACATGTAGATATATTGGAAGATGTGCACGCTATCTGAAGATCGTCGACATAGACTGAATATGTTATGGACCTTGGTATAATTTTGTTAAGAGAATTCATTTTTACAATAAATAGAGTTGTGCTTAAAATACACCCTTGAGGCACTCTATTTTCCTGAATAAAATCCCTTGAAAGGGTTGAGCCTAGACGAACATTAAATGAACGGTTAGTCAAAAAGTCTTTAATTGAGTTCAGTATTCTGCCACGGATGCCAAGCTCAGCTAAGTCCTGGAGGATCCCGAACCTCCAGGTAGTATCATATGCTTTTTCTAAATCAAAAAAGACGCTAAGACAGTGTTGCTTGTGTATAAAAGCTTCTCTGACAGTATTTTCAAGGCGGACTAGGTGGTCTGTAGTGCAGCATCCCTTTTTAAATCCACACTGATGGATATCAAGAAGTTCACCAGATTGAAGAACAAAGGTTAGTCTTATATTTAGGACACTTTCGAAGGATTTGGCAAGGCAACTAGTCAGGGCTATGGGTCTATAACTGCTAGGAGAAGTTAGGGGTTTACTAGGCTTAAGAAGCGGTACAATAATAGCTTTCTTCCAGGCTTCCGGTATTTTCCCAGACATGAATATTGTGTTAAAGAATCTTAAAAGTGCGTCCACGGCTGGCTCGGAAAGATGCGCAAGCATTTCATAGTGTATTTCGTCGGGTCCTGGAGCAGTTTTTCTGCCGGCAGATAGTACTTTATTGATTTCTTGGAGGGTAATTAGACAATTGTATTTTTCATTTGTGCGTCCACTTGTTGGGAGCCTCTGTTTTTCAGCTGTGTTTTTGTATTTTAAAAGAGACTGTGTATAGTGAGATGAACTTGAAACTGCAGCGAAATGTTCGCCTAGTATGTCTGCCTGTTCCTCTATGCTTGTTTGTGTGCCGGGTGTTGTTAAAAAAGGAATTGTGAAGGGTGAAAAGTTTCCATTTAATTTGCGATCCTGCTCCCACATTTTTTTAGATGTCATCTGACTGTTAATGGATGAAACATAACTGTGCCATGATGCTTTCTCGGCACTGCGACGGACGTACCGAGCTTTGGCTCTTGCCTTCTTAAAATTATCGAGATTTTCATGTGTCGGATACCGGCGAAATTTACCCCAAGCTCTGTTTTGTAGTTTTTTTGCTTCCTTGCACTCTTTTGTCCACCATATTTTATGATTTTGTTGCACCACTCCTGACGACTGTGGAATAGCTGTGAGTGCGGCAGTTATGATGCAATTAGTGAACTTTTCATTTATCTGGTCGATGGAGAGATTATCTAAAAGTATATTTTCTAAATTTGCCTTTGCTCTAAAAAGTGACCAGTCGGCGAGGTGAAGCTTCCAGCGCCGTGGCCTTGTGGGGATTATTTCCGGTGGGGATGTTAAAGTGATTAGTACAGGGAGGTGGTCACTGCCATATGGGTTGTCAATGACATCCCATTTAAAATCATTAAAAACAGAAGGTGAGCTAAAAGACAAATCTAAAAAGGTCATTTTCCCCGAGGCAGGGGAGCAGTAGGTGGCTTTTCCTGTATTTAAAAGACATACATTGTTTGTGAGGATAAAATCTTCGATTATTTGACCCCTAGAATCACAGTGCTCGCTTCCCCAAAAAGGGGAGTGAGCGTTAAAGTCCCCAACTACTAGATACGGTTCTGGAAGTTCATTGATAAGTTCTTGTAAATCGTGGACTGTTAATGTAGAATGTGGAGGAATATATACAGAACAGAGAGAAATTGTTTTATGGCTGACGACACTGACCGCAACGGCTTCAAGTTTTGTTTTGAGTTTTATTTCTCGAGCAGGAACGCCGCTTTGTACGATAATCGCGACGCCTCCAGAGAGTCTATTTGCCTGCTCACGATCTCGTCTAAAAGTTTTATAATGCTTCAGGATGTTCATATCTTGTGGACCTAGGTTGGTTTCCTGGAGACATAAGACTACGGGTGACATTGACCCTAAAATGTTGTTTATGTCGTCGTAATTTCTCAATATTCCTCTACAGTTCCACTGAACTAGAAAAGCCATGTTTATGTTTGGGGTAGGAGCAACGAGAGGTTTACTTATGTTCTGGGGCCGTTATGGTAGCCCTGCCTTTTTTTCGCTCAAGAGAGCTGTTCCGCCGCTGTAAAGCAGGCGGGCTGGGAGTTTGGTCCATCACCTCGGAAGAGGTGCTGGACGACCGCGAAGAAGCCGCGGGTGTGTGGGTGTCAGGCCTCCCCCGACGGGGGGAAGTCCTGCGGGATGCTGACCTGTGGGCCGGCACTCCCTGGCTTGTAGTTGGCAGAGCAGCTTTCGCTGTCTCGGCCTGGGGCGTGGATGGCACTGCTACAGGCGCGGTGGAAGTGGCCGCGGCAGGTGCCGGAGCGCTGTGTGGTGCTACGCCCCCGCGCACCACATCAACGAAGTTTGGTTTTGCTGTGAAGGAGAATGAATTGGTAAGCGCAAAACGCCTCCTCGCTTCTTTGAATGAAATGTTTTCTTTAGTCTTAATGGTGATGATTTATTTCTCCTTTTTCAAGGACGGACACGCCCTGGAGTATGCAGCGTGATCTCCTTCACAATTCGCGCAGCGTAGTGCTGCGTCGCATTCCTCAGAAGGGTGGTCCTTCGAAGCGCATTTCGCGCAGGTTTTGCGGCCGCGGCAACTCTGTGAGCCGTGGCCAAACTTCTGACAGTTGAAACAGCGGCGGGGATTCGGTATGTAGTGTCTGATGGTGATTTTCAGGTATCCAACATCGATCGTTTCGCGCAAACTGCTGGTGTTAAACGTGAGGACCATGTGTTTGGTGTCTATTTCTTTGTTGTCTTTGCGGATTTTGATTCTGTGCACGTCAATTACATTTTGATCAGAAAGTCCTTCAAGCATTTCGGTTTCTGTTAGGTGGATGAAGTCAGCCTCTGCGATAACGCCTTTAACTGTGTTAAGAGATCGGTGGGGAGTCACGGAGACAGAGATGTCCCCTATGGAAGCAATGTTTGAGAGTTTCGAGCACTGGATGCTCTCACGGAGTTCGAGGAGTAGGTCGCCGCTGGACATTTTGGATACCTTGTAGCCAGGCCCTAAGGTATCTGTTAAGCACTTGGTAACAAGGAATGGGGATATGATTCGGGCTTGCTTTTGTTCACAGTTACTGTGTATGACATGAAACTTAGTGAAAGTTGGTTTCTTTTTCATGAAAAAGTCTGCTGCTTCGTTCCGCACTCTTTTAAGAGAGCGATCTAGTTTTGAAAGGGGGGGAGCCATAAAAAAATTTGGTTTTTCGGTCATGGTGGCAGCCACCCACCATGGAGTCCAACAAGGGGACGCGACAGGAACTTGAAGGCAAGTCCTGCCCACGCCAGCTGTACACCTTAACTATAACCTAATATGACTCAACTCAAGGTAGTTGGTCACACACGGTTAACCCTCGCCGCCAGGAAAAAGAGGAAAAAACGAAGAAGAGAGGAGGATACAGGAAAGTTGTAAGAAAGGAAATAGGAAAGTGAAAGATAGAAAGGACAGGAAGAGGCGACTGCCGATTTCCCCCGGTCGGGTCAGGCCGGAGGTGCCGTCTACAGGAAGCTGGGGCCAAAGTGGTGTGTTGCCTCCGCCAAGGGGCCTTAAGGGTCCAAACGCTCGGCATCGGCTCAACCACCAGGATCCCCTTTTCCCCGGACACGGCGATGCCACGCACGGCTAGGCGCGGATGCTCGGGTCCGTGGTGACGCATTGTTCACCATCATCCCCCTGCGGGGATGTCCCTGCGGATGCTCGGGTTAACCCCGTGGTGTTGCCACTCACCAACGTCTGCATGCTGCAGACGCCTCCCTGCGGGGAGGTACTCGACGAGGTCTCTGAACCACTGGCGTGGCGTCCTTGCGAAGCACCATGTGGTATACTCGTTTGACGCAGCCGGTGCTTTGAGGAAATCCATTTTCCGCCACAGGGTCGCTGGTCTTCACGCGTCGTGCAGGAAGTGCATTGCCATGCTAACCACTTCTGTCACCATGCATCGAGTGGAACAGACGACGACACGTCGCGTGTCACTTGCTGGGCAAAAGTGAGCCCTCGCGTTTATTCAGCACTGGTTTTATACACGATGTGAACATGCGGGTAACGCCCTTATCACATGGGGGCGTATCTTGCCATGAACACAGAGCGCGCTGCATGCTGAGCAGATTAGATACAGATTACGATACAGTTGGGGACTTTGACGCTCACTCCCCTTTTTGGGGAAGCGAGCACTGTGACTCTAGGGGTCAAATAATTGAAGATTTTATCCTCAGAAATAATGTGTCTTTTAAATACAGAAAGAGCCACATATTGCTCCCTGTTAAGAGTGGACAACGTGGTCCTGGGAGCCGGGTGTGACTAATCGAAAGCAAGGGATATGACGAGGCCTGGTGCCGGCGGCAGAAGCATAGACGACGACGGTCGGGGTTGTTGCACTCCAAATCACCGAACCTCCGAACCGATCGAAGGACGCTGTATCCCACGGGCCTGGGAGAAATTACTGTCAGACGAGTGTCGTCGTTAGGCAAAGATGCGGCGAGAGCTTGCGACAGCAGCAGCAACGGTGGAAGCAGAAATGCCCAGGAAGCACGGCGGAAGCAGCGGTATACGTTGGCCGAGTCGGTCTTCGGGTCACCGGACGAGGTGATGCTACACAAGGTCACGCCGAGCGAGGCTGCTAATTGAAAGACGCTGTGTACTCGAAGAGGTCTCGTGCTTCGGCCATCCGGCGGGGGAGATCGAGGAGGTCATTCACCTGCCGGGAGACTGCGGGATTCTCCTTTCCCGCGGCGGCAACGCACAGAAGACTAGCCCCAGTGGACAAGGCGACACCTCAGTGTTTGTTGGTGTCCCCTTCTCATCCCCCGAGCTGTGAGAGAGCGAGAGAGCTTCAGCACCGCCCCGTGACGTGGGTGGTACCGCCAGCGTCATCAATGGCCCATCCGATTGGACAACGTTATTCGAACTAATTTCCCCAGTCAGGGATCTGGGGAACGCGAACCGTATTTAACGGGATGTTGTTGTGTGATCGGAGCATTCGATTCGATTCTCATCTGTAAATATGTAGAATAAACCCTTCTGTACAGTTTCCTCGATAGCGCAGTCCGACATCGTCATTCGGAGCCGGTACCGGCGGGGCTAAACGAGTTAGTCATCTCCAGGAACCCTCCGTCTCCAACACTGGTTCCAGAGGTGCGATAGAAGCCCCATCTTTAACACTGGTTCTAGCGGTGGGATAGAAGCCCCATCTCTAACACTGGTTCCAGCGGTGGGATAGAAGCCCCATCTCTAACACTGATTGGCAGCAGCTGGGATGGACCGTGCGACATCGTACTTTCTCCACGGGTGAGCGTTTTGGCTTTTGCTATGGGATTCGCCAGGCTGTAAGATTCAGAGAATAATCTTGACTGGGAATCAGGGCTTTGTCGTTTGAGATGAGTTATTCTCAAGGCATTGTGGAGTTAGCAGAGCCAAAGCGGAGAAGCGTTGTCATGGAACTAATGGAATTGTGGAGGTCGGACTTGCTGTTGATATGCGAGGAACTGTCTTTTGAAGTGCCTAGCAAAATAACCAAAATTGAACTGTGCGAATTCATTCATGAACAGGTCAAGAATAACGATCAGCTGCTGGTAGATACGTGGAATTTGGTACAGGGGGAAAAAGCCCGTAAAGAAAAAGCCGAACAGGAGGAAAAAGCGCGCACAGAGGAAAAAGCGCGTAAAGAGGAAGCTGATCGAGAGTGGGAAAAAGAGAAGGAACGGCAACGGCAAAAGTGGTAGGTTGAAAATGAAACAAGGAAACTAAAGATATTAGAACTTCAAAACGAAATACGAAGAAAGGGCGGTATTGTGAGAGCCGGAACTCCTGAAAGAGCAAGCGATGCTTATGAAGTAGGTCCGCAGGTAAGACCCGCAAGGTCTGTGACCGTAGCCGAGTTGCTAAATCGCGACACCACGAGGGAAGTGGCAGAGAACGTCTGCAACTGCTACGGTGGTCCAAGGGAAGCCGCAGAATCCGAGACCGTGTCCAGTGTAGTTGGACGTAATGCTAAGAAAGAGCATTCCGAGATAGCGTCTCAACGACACGAGTGCGAGGATTCTCCTCCAAGTGAGGCAGGAGTGGCAACGGACAATTTTGTCGGGACTTTTACGAGCGCGACCCTTTCAGTAGAGTCGATACAGGCGTCAAACCGGCAGGACCGCGAAAAGGGAGATTTTCCTATCGAGAAAGGTTTCGAAGTTGAAACAGCGGAAACCCCTTTTGAGAGTAACAACCGGGGTAAGAGCGAGTTGGGATGTCACAGTGGCTTCAGTGACAGAGGCACGGGAGAGGCTACCTTGGTAATACTGGCACAAGAAGAGTGCGAGGCTGCCGAGGAAAAGGATAGCCATAAGAGCCAGGCTTCCAGTGAAGAGAACTCAGTCGTAGCTGAGCAGGGCAAGAGCCAGACTTCCAGGGAAGACAACTCAGTCGTAGCTGAGCAGGGCAAGAGCCAGCCTTCCAAGGAAGAGAACTCAGTCGTAGCTGAGCAGGGCAAGAGCCAGACTTCCAAGGAAGACAACTCAGTCGAAGCTGAGCAGGGCAAGAGCCAGACTTCCAGTAAAGAGAACTCAGTCGTAGCTGAGCAGGGCAAGAGCCAGACTTCCAGTGAAGACAACTCAGTCGTAGCTGAGCAGGGCAAGAGGCAGACTTCCAGGGAAGACAACTCAGTCGTAGCCGAGTAGGGCAAGAGCCAGACTTCCAGTGAACTCAGTCGTAGCTGAGCAGGGCAAGAGCCAGACTTCCAGGGAAGAGAACTCAGTCGTAGCTGAGCAGGGCAAGAGCCAGACTTCCAGTGAAGAGAACTCAGTCGTAGCTGAGCAGGGCAAGAGCCAGACTTCCAGTGAAGAGAACTCAGTCGTAGCTGAGCAGGGCAAGAGCCAGACTTCCAGGGAAGACAACTCAGTCGTAGCTGAGCAGGGCAAGAGCCAGACTTCCAGTGAAGAGAACTCAGTCGTAGCTGAGCAGGGCAAGAGCCAGACTTCCAGGGAAGACAACTCAGTCGTAGCTGAGCAGGGCAAGAGCCAGACTTCCAGGGAAGAGAACTCAATCGTAGCTGAGCAGGGCAAGAGCCAGACTTCCAGGGAAGACAACTCAGTCGTTGCTGAGCAGGGCAAGAGCCAGACTTCCAGGGAAGAGAACTCAGTCGTAGCTGAGCAGGGCAAGAGCCAGACTTCCAGGGAAGACAACTCAGTCGTAGCTGAGCAGGGCAAGAGGCAGACTTCCAGGGAAGACAACTCAGTCGTAGCCGAGTAGGGCAAGAGCCAGACTTCCAGTGAAGAGAACTCAGTTGTAGCTGAGCAGGGAAAGAGCCAGACTTCCAGTGAAGAGAACTCAGTCGGAGCCGAGCAGGGAAAGAGCCAGACTTCCAGTGAAGAGAACTCAGTCGTAGCTGAGCAGGGCAAGAGCCAGACTTCCAGGGAAGAGAACTCAGTCGTAGCTGAGCAGGGAAAGAGCCAGACTTCCAGTGAAGAGAACTCAGTCGTAGCTGAGCAGGGCAAGAGCCAGACTTCCAGGGAAGAGAACTCAGTCGTAGCTGAGCAGGGCAAGAGCCAGACTTCCAGGGAAGAGAACTCAGTCGTAGCTGAGCAGGGAAAGAGCCAGACTTCCAGTGAAGAGAACTCAGTCGTAGCTGAGAAGGGCAACAGCCGGACTTCCAGGGAAGAGAACTCAGTCGTAGCTGAGCAGGGCAAGAGCCAGACTTCGAGTGAAGAGAACTCAGTCGTAGCTGAGCAGGGCAAGAGCCAGACTTCCAGTGAAGAGAACTCAGTCGTAGCTGAGCAGGGCAAGAGCCAGACTTCCAGTGAAGAGAACTCAGTCGTAGCTGAGCAACGCAAGAGCCAGACTTCCAGGGAAGAGAAGTCAGTCGTAGCTGAGCAGGGCAAAAGCCAGACTTCCAGTGAAGAGAACTCAGTCGTAGCTGAGCAGGGCAAGAGTCAGACTTCCAGTGAAGAGAACTCAGTTGTAGCTGAGCAGGGCAAGAGCCAGACTTCCAGGGAAGACAACTCAGTCGTAGCTGAGCAGGGCAAGAGCCAGACTTCCAGGGAAGACAACTCAGTTGTAGCTGAGCAGGGCAAGAGCCAGACTTCCAGGGAAGAGAACTCAGTCGTAGCTGAGCAGGGCAAGAGCCAGACTTCCAGTGAAGAGAACTCAGTCGTACCTGAGCAGGGCAAGAGCCAGACTTCCAGTGAAGACAACTCAGTCGTAGCTGAGCAGGGCAAGAGCCAGACTTCCAGGGAAGAGAACTCAGTCGTAGCTGAGCAGGGCAAGAGCCAGACTATCAGGGAAGACAACTCAGTTGTAGCTGATCAGGGCGACAGCCAGACTTCCAGAGAAGACAACTCAGTTGTAGCTGAGCAGGGCGACAGCCAGGCGGGCTCAGTTGTAGCTGAGCACTGCGGTACAGAGAATGGCGCGCAGAGCGACAGCCAGGCGGGCTCAGGTGTAGCTGAGCACTGCAGTAGAGAGAATGGCGCGCAGAGCGACAGCCAGGCGGGCTCAGTTGTAGCTGAGCACTGCAGTAGAGAGAATGGCGCGCGGAGCGACAGCCAGGCGGGCTCAGTTGTAGCTGAGCACTGCAATGTAGACAATGGCGCGCAGAGCGACAGCCAGGCGTGCTCAGTTGTAGCTGAACACTGCAATGCAGAGAATGGCGCGCAGAGCGACAGGCAAGCGGTAGAGGAGAACCCCCAAAGGAATGAGCTGGGGATCTCAGGGGCAGTTTCATGTCCGTCTGTCAGCTGCGTGGAGCTGGCACTCTGCTGCGAAGTCACAGAGGCCAGTTTGGAATTTGAGGAAAGTTTCCAAAGTGCGACTGAGAAACTAGAGGTAGCTAGGAATGATCAGGAGACGCACGCGGTACAGTCTAGGCGCAGAAAAAGAAAAAGGGCAAGAACCAAGAGAAAACGAATCAAATTCAAAGCCCTAGATTCGGTTGCGCACACAGGTGCGAAAGAAAGAAATGCGGTGGAAGGAAAGGCGAAGCCTTCCCGCGTTGCGCCTCAGACTTGCAACTGCAGTTAATGATCTGGCGACATGTGCAGCTCGTTCGAAGGCTGACTGCAGCAGCGGAAAAGGAAGTGTGCGTTTTCCGACCAGAACAGGCGCGAAGTGCTTCAAGGGGCATCGGCCTGTAAGAAAGCCTAAACGGGACAAAAAGCCAGTTAGAAAAAAAGCAAAGCGGCCCAAGAGATCAGAAAGCGCAAGGTTGCGCGGTACTCAGCGCATGCGAACGCAGGCATCGAACAACCGAGACGACACATGCAGGCGTGTTCGGCGGGCGCACTTGAAACGGAATCGTCCTTCACTTTTGGCCCCACATTCTAAGAAGCGCGCATGGCGAATGAGTTGCCGAGCTTCCTGCTTGGGGCGAGAGAAAGAGGCACCTTCTCGCGCTGGTCACTGCTCGTTGTCCAGAGCCAGAGTCGGTTATCGACATTGTAGGCGCGACCAAGGTTTTCGGAGAGCCTCGAGGGGGCGCGGAAACGACGGTGAGAGTAGGGGATCGTTTTTTTCTGCAGCCTTTTGTCACGAGTTGACCGCAGTACAATCAGTCAAAGCGCGACCCCGGCGGGCGCGTCTGAAAGACTAATCCTTTCACCTCGGCGGCGGGGAGTCAGCTTTCCCCCCCGCGTGGCGATTCGAAGTAGCTGTTTCTTTTTTTTTATTCCTCTTTTTTTCTGTGTGTGTTTATGAAATCAGGCAGGGAAAGGCTACTTTTTGTGTTAAAAGGAGTTGATCGGAGGTTACTGTTTTTTTTCCTTACCTTAGACAAAGGCTATGGCGTCACTGAGTTAGAAATCACAGGTGTCGATTTCCTATGCTACCAAGAGATAAGGGCACTCACAGGAGTGCAGCTCGCGTAGAACTACGCTTAGAGTCGCGTAGACGGAGATTTGATCCCTTGATTGACTGACACCTTACGAAAAGGGAGCCTCACTGACGTACACTGAAATGACCGAAGAGAAAACTCGTCTGGGGGAAGCGCTCGTGTCCAGACCTTTGCTTCGGGCCACTTACTATGGTGAAGAGTTAAGTTCAGTGTGACGCCAGTGATAGAGGACTGGGTGCTATTTTAAGTCACGTTGGCGACGGCCACGAAGAGCACCATGTTCTGTAAGTCAGCCGCAGGCTGACATGTAGAGAAGAAGCGTTCAGCGCTTCAGAAAAGAGCGCGCGTTTGGTTTAGGCGGCACAGATGTTGTCGGGTTAGCAGGGTTATACGGCGCAAAGTTCGTATTTGAGACTGACCATCGTCTCAAACGTGCTTATGACAGTTTTGTCCCCCCAAAAATGGTCGCTTCCTTAGACGGAGTCCTGCTCTCCAAAAACAGAATTTCTCGATGCGTTTCAGGAACGGAAAACCGCACGGAAATGCTGATGGATTCAGCCGATTGTTGTAGACAGGAGTACTTGGTAGGACCACCTACTGTGTGTGGGTTTTTGTTTTTAACCTTGGTCCAAGCAGTCCGTCTTTGGCGATTTCAAAGGGGATATTTTGCACTTTCTCGGCACCAAAATTGCGCCAAAATCCAATCATGTTTTAGTAAACATTTGTTGTCATTGTGGGAAGCCTGGTGGGTCTTTGGCAAATTCCGAGCGCTTGCTTGTGGGTCAGTGCCCTGTCTCGTGGAACAGTTCACTGATGCCATTCTTTGTTGAATGTTCGAGCTTGTATTCCATTTCTAGAAACCAGCCCTTCCACCCGATTCCGGCCTCATCTCTTCCTGCCCAGCGGTCGTGAACGCTGGCCATTCGAGATTTTTCGGGCCGCGGACGAGCTAGGCCGATTCACACGACGGACCGTTCGCCCGCCGCCCGCGCACTACGTGTGCATACGTCAGCACTTTGAGAGGCGCGCTGGATGCATGGATGGATGGCGGCCGACAGCGCGCCCCTCAAAGTGCTGACGTATGCACACGTAGTGCGCGGGCCGCGGGCGAACGGTCCGTCGTGTGAATCGGCCAGTGGACAACGTGGTCCTGGAAGCCGGGTGTGACTAATCGCAAAGCAAGGGATATGACGAGGCCTGGCGCCGGCGGCAGAAGCATAGACGACGACGGACGGGGTTATTGCACTCCAAATCACCGAACCTCCGAACCGATCGAAGGACGCTGTGTCCCACGGGCCTGGGAGAAATTACTGTCAGACGAGTGTCGTCGTTAGGCAAAGATGCGGCGAGAGCTTGCGACAGCAGCAGCCAAGGTGGAAGCAGAAATGCCCAGGAAGCACGGCGGAAGCAGCGGTATACGTTGGCCGAGTCGGTCTTCGGGTCACCGGACGAGGTGATGCTGCACAAGGTCACGCCGAGCGAGGCTGCTAATTGAAAGACGCTGTGTACTCGAAGAGGTCTCTTGCTTCGGCCATCCGGCGGGGGAGATCGAGGAGGTCATTCACCTGCAGGGAGACTGCGGGATTCTCCTTTCCCGCGGCGGCAACGCACAGAAGACTAGCCCCAGTGGACAAGGCGACACCTCAGTGTTTGTTGGTGTTCCCCTTCTCATCCCCCGAGCTGTGAGAGAGCGAGAGAGCTTCAGCACCGCACCGTGCCGTGGGTGGTACCGCCAGCGTCATCAATGGCCCTTCCGATTGGACAACGTTATTCGAACTAATTTCCCCAGTCATGGATCTGGGGAACGCGAACCGTATTTAACGGGATGTTGTGTGATCGGAGCATTCGATTCGATTCTCATCTGTAAATATGTAGAATAAACCCTTCTGTACAGTTTCCTCGATAGCGCAGTACGACATCGTCATTCGGAGCCGGTACCGGCGGGGCTAAACGAGTTAGTCATCTCCAGGACCCCTCCGTCTTGAGCTCTGGTTCCAGCGGTGGGATAGAAGCCCCATCTTTAACACTGGTTCCAGCGGTGGGATTGTGGCCCCGTTCCTAACATCCCCTACATCAGGGAGAATGACCTTTTTAGATTTATCGTTTAGTTCACCTTCTGTTTTTAACGATTTTAACTGGGACGTCATTGACAATCCATATGGCAGCGATCACCTCCCTGTACTAATCACTTTAACATCCACACCGGAAATAATCCCCACAAGGCCACGGCGCTGGCCCACTGGTCACTTTTTAGAGCAAAGGCAACTTTGGAAGATACAGTTTTAGGAAATCTTACCGTTGACCAGATAAACGAAAAGTTCACTAATTGTTTCATAACTGCCGCACTCACAGCTATTCCTCAGTCGTCAGGAGTGGCGCGACAAAACCATAAAGTATGGTGGACAAAAGACTATAAAGAAGCCAAAAAACAACAAAACAGAGCTTGGGGTAAATTCCGTAGGCATCCGACGCATGAAAATTTCCTAAATTTTAAAAACGCAAAAGCTAAAGCTCGGTATGTCCGTCGCAGTGCCGAAAAAGCTTCATGGCAGAATTATGTTTCAACTATCAACAGTCAGATCCCATCTAAAAAAATATGGGAGCAGGTTCGAAAAATAAACGGCAACTTTTCACCATTCACAATTCCTTTTTTAACAACACCCGGAACACAAACAAGCATAGAGGAACAGGCAGACATATTGGGGGAACATTTCACTGCAGTTTCAAGTTCATCACACTACACGCAGTACTTTTTAAAATACAAAAATACAGCTGAAAAACAGCGGCTCCCAACTACTGGAGGTGCGAATGAAAAATACAATAGTCTACCTGCCAAGAAATCAACAGAGTACTGTCTGCCGGAAAAAAAACTGCTCCAGGGCCCGACCATATACATTATGAAATGCTTGCACATCTTTCTGAGCCTGCCATAGAAGCACTTTTGAGATTCTTCAACACAGTTTGGATGTGAGGGAAATACCTGAAGCCTGGAAGAAAGCTATTATTGTACCGTTTCTTAAACCTAGTAAACCCCAAACCTCTCCTAGCAGTTAGACCTATAGCCTTAACCAGTTGCCTCGCCAAATCCTTCAAAAGTGTCCTAAATATAAGACTAACCTTTGTTCTTGAATCCAGTGAACTGCTTGATATCCATCAGTGTGGATTTAAAAAATGATGCTCCACTACAGATCATTTAGTCCATCTCGAAAATACAGTCAGAGAAGCTTTTATACACAAACAACTCTCTTAGCGTCTTTTTTGATTTAGAAAAAGCATATGATACAACCTGGAGGTTCGGGATCCTCCAGGACTTAGCTGAGCTCGGCATCCGTGGCGGAATGCTGAACTCCATTAAAGACTTTTTGTCTAACCGCTCATTTAATGTCCGCCTAGGCTCGACCCTTTCGAGGGACTTCATTCAGGAAAATGGAGTTCCTCAAGGTCCCCGCAGGGAGGCGTCTGCAGCATGCAGACGTTGGTGAGTGGCGACACCACGGGGTGGTTAACCCGAGCATCCGCAGGGACATCCCCGCAGGGGGATGATGGTGAACGATGCGTCACCACGGACCCGAGCATCCGCGCTTAGCCGTGCGTGGCATCGCCGTGTCCGGGGAAAAGGGGATCCTGGTGGTTGAGCCGATGCCGGGCGTTTGGACCTTTAAGGCCCCTCGGCGGAGGCAACACACCACTTTGGCCCCAGCTTCCTGTAGACGGCACCTCCGGCCTGACCCGACCGGGGGAAATCGGCAGTCGCCTTTTCCTGTTCTTCTCTCCATCTTTCACTGTCCTATCTCCTTTCTTACAACTTTCCTGTATCCTCCTCTCTTCGTTTTTGCTCTTTTTCCTGGCGGCGAGGGTTAACCGTGTGTGACCAACTACCCTGAGTTGAGTCATATTAGGTTATAGTTAAGGTGTACAGCTGGCGTGGGCAGGACTTGCTTTCAAGTTCCTGTCGCGTCCCCTTGTTGGACTCCATGGTGGGTGGCTGGCACCATGACCGAAAAACATCAATTTTTTATGGCTCCCCGCCTTTCCAAACCTGATCGCTCTCTTAAAAGAGTGCGGAACGAGGCAGCAGACTTTTTTTCGAAAAAGAAACCTACATTCACAAAATTTCATGTAATCCACAGCAACTGTGACGAAAAGCAAGCCCGAATCATATCCCCATTCCTTGTTACCAAATGCTTAACAGATACCTTGCGGCCTGGCTACAAGGTATCAAAAATGGCGAGCGGCGACCTACTTCTTGAACTACGCGAGAGCATCCAATGCTTAAAACTCTCAAACATCGATTCCATAGAGGACATCTCTGTCTCCGTAACTCCCCACCGATCCCTCAACACAGTCAAAGGCGTGATCTCAGAGGCTGACTTTATCCACCTAACAGGAACTGAAATGCTTCAAGGACTATCCGAACAAAATGTAATTGATGTCCACAGGATCAAAATCCGCAAAGATAACAAGGAAATAGACACCAAACACATGGTCCTCACATTTAACACCAGCAGCTTGCCCGAAACAATCGATGTCGGATATTTGAAAGTCAGCGTCAGGCACTACATACCCAATCCCCGCCGCTGTTTTAACTGTCAGAGGTTTGGCCATGGCTCACAGATCTGCCGCGGCCGCAAAACCTGCTCGAAATGCGCTTCAAAGGATCACCAGTCTGAGGAATGCGACGCAGCGCTACGATGCGCGAACTGTGAAGGAGCCCACGCTGCATACTCCAGGGCGTGTCTGTCCTGGAAAAAGGACAAAGAAATCATTACAATAAAGACCAAAGAAAACATTTCATTCAAAGAAGCCAGAAGGCGTTTTGCACTTACAAATACATTCTCCTTCTCAG
Source organism: Amblyomma mixtum (assembly GCF_055824585.1). NCBI lineage: Eukaryota > Metazoa > Arthropoda > Arachnida > Ixodida > Ixodidae > Amblyomma > Amblyomma mixtum. The sequence continues at coordinate 21,100,062 of NC_143017.1, forward strand.
CAAAACCAAACTTCGCTGATGTGGTGCGCAGGGGCGTAGCACCACACAGCACTCCGGCACCCGCCGCGGCCAGTTCCACTGTGCCTGTGGCAGGGCCATCCACGCCCCAGGCAGAGACAGCGAAAGCTGCTCTGCCAACTCCAAGCCAGGGAGTGCCGGCCCACGGGTCAGCATCCCGCAGGACTTCCCCCCGTCGGGGGAGGCCTGACACCCACACACCCACGGAATCTCCGCGGTCGTCCAGCACCTCTTCCGAGGTGATGGACCAAACTCCCAGCCCGCCTGCTTTACAGCGGCGGGACAGCTCTCTTGAGCGGCAAAAAGGCAGGGCCACCATAACGGCCCCAGAACATAAGTAAACCCCCAATTGTTCATACCCCAAACATAAACATGGCTTTTCTAGTTCAGTGGAACTGCAGAGGAATATTGAGAAATTACGATGACATAAAAAATATTAGGGTCAATGTCACCCGTAGCCTTATGTCTCCAGGAAACCAATCTAGGTCCACAACATATGAACATCCTGAAGCATTATAAAACTTATAGACGCGATCGTGAGCAGGCAAATAGACTCTCGGGAGGCGTCGCGATTGTCGTACAAAGCGGCGTCCCTGCTCAAGAGATCCGACTCAAAACAAAACTTGAGGCAGTTGCAGTCAGCATTGTCAGCTACAAAACAATTACAATCTGCTCTGTATATATTCCTCCACATCTCACACTAACAGTCCACGACCTACAAGGCCTCATTGATGAACTTCCAGAACCATATCTAGTAGTCGGGGATTTTAACGCTCATTCCCCTTTTTGGGGAAGTGAGCGCTGTGACTATAGTGATCAAATAATCGAAGATTTTATCCTTACAAATAGTGTATGCCTTTTAAATACAGAAAAAGCCACATACTGCTTCCCTGCCTCAGGGAAAATGACCTGTTTAGATTTGTCTTTTAGTTCACCTTCTGTTTTTAACGATTGTAACTGGGACGTCATTGACAACCCATATGGCAGCGATCACCTCCCTGTACTAATCACTTTAACATCCACACCGGAAATAATCCCCACAAGGCCACGGCGCTGGAAGCTTCACCTCGCCGACTGGTCACTTTTTAGACGAAATGCAAATTTAGAAAATATGCTTTTAGATAATCTCACCGTCGACCAGATAAACGAAAAGTTCACTAATTGTATCATAACTGCCGCACTCACAGCTATTCCTCAGTCGTCAGGAGTAGCGCGACAAAACCATAAAGTATGGTGGACAAAGGACTGTAAAGAAGCAAAAAAAACAGCAAAATAGAGCGCGGGGTAAATTCCGCAGGTATCCGACACAGGAAAATCTTACATTTTAAAAAGGCAAAAGCTAAAGCTCGGTACGTCCGTCGCAGTGCCGAGAAAGCTTCATGGCAAAGTTACGTTTCATCTATCAACAGTCGGATCCCATCTAAAAAAATGTGGGAGCAGGTTCGAAAATTAAACGGTAACTTTTCACCATTCAGAATTCCGCTTTTAACAACACCTGGCACACAAACACATAGAGGAACAGGCAGACATATTGGTGGAACATTTCACTGCAGTTTCAAGTTCATCACACTACACGCAGTCCTTTTTAAAATACAAAAATACAGCTGAAAAACAGAGGCTCCCAACAACTGGAGGTGCAAATGAAAAATACAATAGTCTAATTACCCTCCAAGAAATCAACAGAGTACTGACTGCCAGAAAAAAAACTGCTCCAGGACCCGACCATATACATTATGAAATGCTTGCACATCTTTCTGAGCCTGCCATAGAAACACTTTTAAGATTCTTCAACATAGTTTGGATGTCAGGGAAAATACCTATTGCATGGAAGAGAGCTATTATTGTACCGTTTCTTAAACCTAGTAAACCCCCAACCTCTCCTAGCAGTTATAGACCCATAGCCTTAACCAGTTGCCTCGCCAAATCCTTCGAAAGTGTCCTAAATATAAGACTAACCTTTGTTCTTCAATCCTGTGAACTACTTGATATCCATCAGTGTGGATTTAAAAAAGGATGTTCCACTACAGATCACCTAGTCCGTCTCGAAAATACAGTCAGAGAAGCTTTTATACACAAACAACACTGTCTTAGCGTCTTCTTTGATTTAGAAAAAGCATATGATACAACCTGGAGGTTCGGGATTCTCCAGGACTTAGCTGAGCTCGGCATCCGTGGCAGAATACTGAACTCCATTAAAGACTTTTTGTCTAACCGCTCATTTAATGTCCGCCTAGGCTCTACCCTTTCGAGGGACTTCATTCAGGAAAACGGAGTTCCTGAAGGGTGCATTTTAAGCACAACTCTCTTCGTTGTAAAAATGAATTCTATTAGAAAAATAATGCCAAGGTCCATTATGTATTCAATGTATGTTGATGATCTTCAGATAGCGTGCACATCTTCCAATATATCCACATGTGAACGACAAGTACAGCTTACAATCAGCAAACTGGCAACATGGGCAGACAAGAATGGTTTCCAGTTCTCACCACAGAAAACAGTGGCCTTACTTTTTTCACTCAAACGAGGCTTGCACACAGATCCCACATTACACCTAAACCAAACCACACTGCCTTTAAAAAAGGAACACAAATTTCTAGGCATCACCTTCGATAAAAAGCTTACTTTCCTGCCTCACATAAACGCACTAAAGAAGAAAGCGTCGCTATCACTGAACATACTTAAAGTCCTTTCACGCAAACACTGGGGTTCTCATCTGGTATGCCTTCTACAGATTTATCGCTCGGTAGTACGTTCCATTCTAGATTATGGTTGCATAGTGTATGTATCAGCAAGGCCATCGTACTTGAAGTGACTGGATCCTGTGCACAATTTAGGATTGCGTCTTTCAACTGGTGCATACAGGACGTCACCCATAAATAGCCTGTACGTAGAAACCAATGAACCACCACTTGCAGAGAGAAGAACAACGCTCACATGCTCATACATTTTAAAGATCTGTTCCCAGCCTAAACACATCTGTTACCCACTCGTTACAAAGTGCCCATCCCGAACACTATTTACCAACAGACCCCTTGCAATCAGGCCACTTCTTCTCCGGTTTGAAGAGAAATGCCTAGAACTAGACATAATGAACACATTGCCTAATATTGCCCGCAAACCTGATCCACTCCCTCCTTGGTACTGCCTACCATCTGTGTGCGACTTCACATTAACACAATTTCGGAAGAAACACACACCACATGAGCAGATATTACAAGAATATTTAGCACTAAATGAAAAATACGGCGAATACGAAGCATTTTATACTGATGGATCAAAATCAGCACACTACGTCGGAAGTGCTGTCGTTCAGAAAAATTGGGAGAAAATAGTACGGCTACCTGAGTGTACATCCATTTTCACCGCCGAGTGTTACGCAGTCTTGATGGCTGTAGAAAAAATAATAAATGAGAACATTCAGAACAGTATCATTTACACTGATTCTCTGAGGATACTAACCTCACTTCACCATAGCAATGCAGTCACAGCACTAATCGGAGATATCATACATAACATAACAAGCGCCACAATACAGAGACAAGACATAAAATTTTGCTGGGTTCCCAGCCACATTGGAATCGCTGGCAATGAGAAAGCAGGTGAATGTGCTGGAAAAGCTCGAAACAAAGAAATAAAGAAAGTGAACATTCCCTACAAAGATGGTATGAAATTGGTGCAGTGCAAATTAAGAAATAAATTGCAGTCGCAATGGAATATCGAAAGAAATAATAAGCTACATTTAGTAAAACCCATTCTAGACGAATGGAAGTCATGCTCACACCAAAAAACGATTCATCGAAGTTATTTTATGCCGTCTCCGTATAGGACACACACATCTCACACACAACTTCCTGCTAACAAAGAAGGACAAACCTATTTGCGAGCAATGCGGGCATGAACTTACCGTAAACCACATACTACTATCATGCACAAAACTTCAATCATTAAGAAAAAAATATTTTGCTACATTTTACAAATAACATATCCCATTTCATCCAGCGTTGATTTTAGCTGAATATGCACTCGTTAGTATACTTGATGTTTTTAGCTTTTTAAGGGAAGCCGGTGTTCTTCAAAACCTGTAATCTTCTGACCCTGTGCTTCTCTACTTAGAACGATACACCTCAGCCACTTTCTCAGTCCTGAGAAGGAGGCTGAGGTTTTTATCTGAGTAGTTGGGGACCTCGAGATCCTTGGCAAGCAAAGGATGTCCACAGAGGTTAACCAACTTTTAAAAGCTTCTGCAAACAGCCATTTCTAAAAAGTTTGTATTTAATCAGCCAGGTAATAAAAATAACTTTTAGGCCCTTTACACCACCGTTTTTATCAACTTTGTTTTCACACTCTGCTCAAGCCAATCTTTCCATACCTTGTTCTTGGCGCATGATAGCCTTAGCTGCTTATGCGCCAATAAACCCAACAACACACAAGTTCCTCAACGGTGCATTTTAAGCACAACTCTCTTCGTTGTAAAAATGAATTCTATTAGAAAAATGTTTTTCGGTCATGGTGCCAGCCACCCACCATGGAGCCCAACAAGGGGACGGGACAGGAACTTGAAAGCAAGTCCTGCCCACGCCAGCTGTACACCTTAACTATAACCTAATATGACTCAACTCAGGGTAGTTGGTCACACACGGTTAACCCTCGCCGCCAGGAAAAAGAGGAAAAAACCAAGAAGGGAGGAGGATACAGGAAAGTTGTAAGAAAGGAGATATGACAGTGAAAGATGGAGAGAAGAACAGGAAAAGGCGACTGCCGATTTCCCCCGGTCGGGTCAGGCCGGAGGTGCCGTCTACAGGAAGCTGGGGCCAAAGTGGTGTGTTGCCTCCGCCGAGGGGCCTTAAAGGTCCAAACGTTCGGCATCGGCTCAACCACCAGGATCCCCTTTTCCCCGGACACGGCGATGCCACGCACGGCTAAGCGCGGATGCTCGGGTCCGTGGTGACGCATTGTTCACCATCATCCCCCTGCGGGGATGTCCCTGCGGATGCTCGGGTTAACCCCGTGGTGTTGCCACTCACCAACGTCTGCATGCTGCAGACGCCTCCCTGCGGGGACGCTCCCAACAACTCAGATAAAGATCTCAGCCTCTTTCTCACGATTGAGAAAGTGGCTGAGGTGTATAATTGTATGTAGTGAAGCACAGGGTGAGTAGATTAGAGTTGAAGAATACTGGCTTCCCTTAAAAAGCTAAAAACACAGGGTATACTGACAAGTGCATCTTCGCCTAAAATCAATACTGGATGAAAAGGAATCTGTTCTTTGTAAAAGATAGTAAAATGTTTTTTCCTTAGTAATTCAATTTCTGTACATGAGAATGATATGTGGTTTACTGTTAGTTCATCTCCGCACTTTTCACAAACAGGTTTGTCTTTCTTTGTTAGCAGGAAGTTGTGTGTGAGATGTGTGTGTCCTATACGGAGACGGCATAAAATAACTTCGATGAATCGTTTTTGGTGTGAGCATGATTTCCATTCGCCTAGGATGGGTGTTACTAAATGTAGCTTATTATTTCTTTCGATATTCCATTGCGACTGCCATTTATTTCTTAATTTGCACTGCACCAACCTCATACCATCTTTGTAAGGAATGTACACTTTCTTTATTTCTTTGTTCCGAGCTTCTGCCATAGTTAAAACGTACTGCATTTAGGTGAAAGGAATCTTGGCGTATATACGTTTCTAGTATATGGTATTCATTTGGGTGCAGTTGTATAACGTGGACGCTGCATCATGTCCAGGTGCAAAACGTGGGTGCAGTTCTGCCGCAACCTCAGCCTGGAGAAGACGCCGTGCCAGCTGCGAAACCCGGAAGGTTTCTTCCAAGTACTTCGAACTGTCTGCGTATCTGCGGCGAGGATGGCTGCGTGTCGATGCTGTGCCTACTCGAGGAAGGTTGTGTGTTGTGTTGGGTTTTATGGCACATAGGCAACTGAGGCCATCATGCGCCACACACAAGGTATTGTAAAAGTTTATTTTTGAATATTAGAGATACGTAAAAAGTCATCCTTGGTGTAAAGGCCTTCAGACATTAATATTACCTTTTGAACATGTACACCAATTTTAAAAATGGCTGCTAGTAAAAGCTTTAAACGGGGCTGGGAAACCTCAGTAGCTATCCTTGGCTGGACAAGGACACTGAGACTCCCAACCAACCAAAATTAAAAACCTCAGGCTTCTTCTCAGGCGTGAGAAAGTGGCTGAGGTGTATTAGAATTAAAACAGACCTGCGGGTAAAAATTTAGAGGCACTTAAAAAATCCAGTTTCTTTAAGAAAGCTGAAAACACATGATATATCAACAATTGCATCATCTCCTAAAAGCAGTGCGGGATGAAAAGGGATGTATTCGTTATAAAATTGAGCAAAGTACTTTTTCCTTAGTTTTTCCAATTTCATACAAGTGCATAAAATATGGTTAATTGTAACTTCAACTCCGCATTCTTCGCAAAAAGGTTGCTCTTTTTTTGACAGTAGGAAATTGTGTGTCAGATGCGTGTGTCCTATACGAAGACGACAAATAATGACTTCTTTGAAGCGTTCTTGGTGGGTGCAAGATTTCCATTCGCCTAAAACTGGTTTTACAAAGTGTAGTTTGTTGTTTGATTCATTGTCCCAAGCGGACTGCCATTTTTTCCTTATTTCACAATGTACCGAGTTCATGCAATCTTTAAAGGGAATGTCTACTTTATTTGTTTGCTACGAGCCTGCGCAGCGCAGAGGTCTGCTCTCTCGTTGCCTTTAATTCCGACGTGACTCGGCACCCAGCAAAGTTTTATGTTTTTTCCTTGAGCTATGGCTTTTGTTATGTTGTGTATTATGTCACCGAGCATCGGAGTAATTGCATTTCTAGAGTGGAGAGCTGTAAGTAAACTAAGGGAGTCCGTGTAAATAATACTGTTTCTGAGGTTTTCATTTACTATTTTTTTTACGGCCAAGCATACAGCGTAACATTCGGCTGTGAAAATTGATGCACACTGTGGAAGTCTGATTATTTCATTCTCATGCCCTCGTACTACCGCACTTCCTACGTAGGTGGCTGTTTTTGAACCGTCCGTATAAAAATCCGCAAAACCATTGTATTTTTCCTCCAGTGCAAGAAATTCTTGTACTATATGTTGTTGCGGGGTTTGCTTTTTGTGAAACTGTGAGAGTGAAATCGCATATTGCAGGGAAGTTGTACCATGGAGGTAGTGGCTCTCGTCTGAGCGCAATGTTAGGTAATGTGTTCAGTACACCGAGACTCTCGCACATCTCTTCAAAACGCAAGAGGAGTGGTCTGGTAGTTTGTGGTTTATTATTAAAAAGTGTTCTGGATGGACACTTTGTAACTATTTCATAACAGATATGTTTTGGTAGGGAACGGATTTTTAGGACGTATGAGCATGTAAGTATGCTTCTTCTATCTGTAAGAGATGGTTCATGTGTTTCAACGTAGAGGCTATTAATGGGTGACGTCCTGTAAGCGCCAGTTGCAAGACGTAAACCTAAATTGTGCACTGGGTCCAGTCGTTTCAAGTACGATGGTCTTGCTGAACCATATACTATACTACCATAGTCTAATGAGGATCGTACCACAGAGCGATAAATTTTTAGAAGCCCTGCCCTGTCAGAACCCCAGTGTTTATGTGAAAGGACTTTGAGTATGTTCAGTGATCGGGAAGTTTTCTTTTTTAATGTGTTAATATGAGGCAGGAAAGTGAGTTTTTTGTCAAATGTTATGCCTAGAAATTTGTTTATTTTCTACTGGTAAATCTATTTCGTTAAGGTGTAGGGTGGGGTCTGCCTGTAAGCCTCGTTTGAGTGAAAACAGAATGGCCACTGTTTTCTGTGGGGAAAATTTGAAACCATTTCTGTCTGCCCATGTTGTCAGTTTATTTATTGTTAGCTGTATTTGTCTTTCACATGTTGATATGTTGGAGGATGTGTAAGCTATCTGGAGGTCGTCTACATAAAGTGAATACATAACAGACCTTGGTATTATTTTGTTAAGAGAATTAATTTTTACAATAAAAAGAGTTGTGCTTAAAATACACCCTTGAGGCACTCCATTTTCCTGAATAAAATCCCTCGAAAGGGTCGAGCCTAGACGGACATTAAATGAGCGGTTAGATAAAAAGTCTTTAATGGAGTTCAGCATTCTGCCATGGATGCCAAGTTCAGCTAAGTCCTGAAGAATTCCGAACCTCCAGGTAGTATCATATGCTTTTTCTAAATCAAAAAAGACTGCAAGACAGTGTTGTTTGTGTATAAAAGCTTGTCTGACTGTATTTTCGAGACGGACTAGGTGATCTGTAGTGGAGCATCCCTTTTTAAAACCACACTGGTGGATATCAAGAAGTTCACAGGATTGAAGAACAAAGGTTGGTCTTATATTTAGGACACTTTCGAAGGTTTTGGCGAGGCAACTGGTCAGGGCTATGGGTCTATAACTGCTAGGAGAGGTTGGGGGTTTACTAGGTTTAAGAAACGGTACAATAATAGCTTTTTTCCAGGCCTCAGGTATTTTGCCTGACATCCAAACTATGTTGAAGAACCTTAAAAGTGCCTCTACGGCAGGTTGAGATAGATGTGCCAGCATTTCGTAGTGGATTTGGTCGGGTCCTGGAGCAGTTTTTCTGCCGGTAGATAGTACTTTATTGATTTCTTGGAGGGTAATCACACCGTTATATTTTTGGTTTGCACCTCCACTAGTTGGAAGTCTTTGTCTTTCGGCTGTGTTTTTGTGTTTTAAAAAAGACTGTGTATAGTGTGATGAACTTGAAACTGTAGCGAAATGTTGTCCCAGTATGTCTGCCTGTTCCCCTATGCTTGTTTGTGTGCCAGGTGTTGTTAAAAAAGGAATTGTGAAGGGTGAAAAGTTTCCATTTAATTTGCGAAACTGCTGCCACATTTTTTTAGATGTCATCTGACTGTTAATGGATGAAACATAACTCTGCCATGATGCTTTCTCGGCACACCGACGGACGTACCGAGCTTTGGCTCTTGCCTTCTTAAAATTAACGAGATTTTCATGTGTCGGATACCTGCGGAACTTACCCCAAGCTCTGTTTTGTTGTTTTTTGGCTTCCTTACAGTCCTTTGTCCACCATACTTTATGGTTTTGTCGCGCCACTCCCGACGACTGAGGAATAGCTGTGAGTGCGGCAGTTATGATACAATTAGTGAACTCTTCGTTTATCTGGTCGATGGTGAGATTTTCTAAAACTATATCGTCTAAAGTTGCCTTTGCTGTAAAAAGTGACCAGTCGGCGAGGTGGAGTTTCCAGCGCTGCGGTTTTGTTGGAATTATTTCTGGTGAGGAAGTTAAAGTGATTAGTATAGGGAGGTGGTCACTGCCATATGGGTTGTCAATGACATCCCATTTAAAATCATTAAAAACAGAAGGTGAGCTAAAAGACAAATCTAAAAAGGTCATTTTCCCCGAGGCAGGGGAGCAGTAGGTGGCTTTTCCTGTATTTAAAAGACATACATTGTTTGTGAGGATAAAATCTTCGATTATTTGACCCCTAGAGTCACAGTGCTCGCTTCCCCAAAAAGGGGAGTGAGCGTTAAAGTCCCCAACTAATAGATACGGTTCTGGAAGTTCATTGATAAGTTCTTGTAAATCGTGGACTGTTAATGTAGAATGTGGAGGAATATATACAGAACAGAGAGAAATTGTTTTATGGCTGACGACACTGACCGCAACGGCTTCAAGTTTTGTTCTGAGTTTTATTTCTCGAGCAGGAATGCCGCTTTGTACGATAATCGCGACGCCTCCAGAGAGTCTATTTGCCTGAGCACGATCTCGTCTAAAAGTTTTATAATGCTTCAGGATGTTCATATGTTGTGGACCTAGATTGGTTTCCTGGAGACATAAGGCTACGGGTGACATTGACCCTAAAATGTTTTTTATGTCATCGTAATTTCTCAATATTCCTCTACAGTTCCACTGAACTAGAAAAGCCATGTTTATGTTTTGGGGTAGGAGCAACGAGAGGTTTACTTATGTTCTGGGGCCGTTATGGTAGCCCTGCCTTTTTTTCGCTCAAGAGAGCTGTTCCGCCGCTGTAGAGCAGGCGGGCTGGGAGTTTGGTCCATCACCTCGGAAGAGGTGCTGGACGACCGCGAAGAAGCCGCGGGTGTGTGGGTGTCAGGCCTCCCCCGACGGGGGGAAGTCCTGCGGGATGCTGACTTGTGGGCCGGCACTCCCTGGCTTCTAGTTGGCAGAGCAGCTTTCGCTGTCTCGGCCTGGGGCGTGGATGGCACTGCCACAGGCGCGGTGGAAGTGGCCGCGGCAGGTGCCGGAGCGCTGTGTGGTGCTACGCCCCCGCGCACCACATCAGCGAAGTTTGGTTTTGCTGTGAAGGAGAATGAATTGGTAAGCGCAAAACGCCTCCTCGCTTCTTTGAATGCAATATTTTCTTTAGTCTTAATGGTGATGATTTCTTTCTCCTTTTTCCAGGACGGACACGCCCTGGAGTATGCAGCGTGATCTCCTTCACAATTCGCGCAGCGTAGGGCTGCGTCGCATTCCTCAGAAGGGTGGTCCTTCGAAGCGCATTTCGCGCAGGTTTTGCGGCCGCGGCAACTCTGTGAGCCGTGGCCAAACTTCTGACAGTTGAAACAGCGGCGGGGATTCGGTATGTAGTGTCTGACGGTGGTTTTCAGGTATCCAACATCGATTGTTTCGGGCAAACTGCTGGTGTTAAACGTGAGGACCATGTGTTTGGTGTCTATTTCTTTGTTGTCTTTGCGGATTTTGATTCTGTGCACGTCAATTACATTTTGATCAGACAGTCCTTCAAGCATTTCGGTTTCTGTTAGATGGATGAAGTCAGCTTCTGAGATAACGCCTTTAACTGTGTTAAGAGATCGGTGGGGAGTCACGGAGACAGAGATGTCCCCTATGGAAGCAATGTTTGAGAGTTTCGAGCATTGGATGCTCTCACGGAGTTCGAGGAGTAGGTCGCCGCTGGACATTTTGGATACCTTGTAGCCAGGGCCTAAGGTATCTGTTAAGCATTTGGTGACAAGAAAGGGGGATATGATTCGGGCTTGTTTTTCTTCACAGTTGCTGTGTATTACGTGAAACTTTGTGAAAGTTGGTTTCTTTTTCATGAAAAAGTCTGATGCTTCGTTCCGCACTCTTTTGAGAGAGCGATCTAGTTTTGAAAGGGGGGGAGCCATAAAAAAATTTGGTTTTTCGGTCATGGTGGCAGCCACCCACCATGGAGTCCAACAAGGGGACGCGACAGGAACTTGAAGGCAAGTCCTGCCCACGCCAGCTGTACACCTTAACTATAACCTAATATGACTCAACTCAGGGTAGTTGGTCACACACGGTTAACCCTCGCCGCCAGGAAAAAGAGGAAAAAACGAAGAAAAGAGGAGGAGACAGGAGAGTTGTAAGAAAGAGATAGGAAAGTGAAAGATAGAGGGGAGGATAGGAAAAGGCGACTGCCGAAGTAAAGTTTCGCCTTCTTTCTTCTGCTAACAAAAGAAGCGAATAGGTTCTTTTTCTCTTCTTTCTTCTGCACCAGGGGTGCCCCGTCGGAGACGGCTTGTTATTATTTTAAGGCTGAAGGTCTATAGGAGATGATACTTGCAAACAACAGAGAACTTGCAGGAGATATAGATTGAAGCTTTATATACAGTAGTTTACATATATATACAAGTTGAGCAGTGAGCACAACAACAACATGGAACTGGCTAACATTTAGGGGAGGCCCCTACTCGGCATAGCCGAAGATGCGTTACATCTGTCTCCGTAGCCCAGAACCTCTTTTCCGGGCTCCGGGACCCAGTTTTAAAGACACATGGGCCCGACCCACATTCATCAGCATCCAATCGTGTCAAACTCTTAACACGATTGGTTATTAGCCGTGTGGCCCGCCCTCCAACGTCCTTAAGGCACATAACTTTCTCCCAAATGTACATACTGTAAAAAGGGCATCTTTTTCACTTAAAACATAGTACATTCCGAGAATTCACACACATACGGATTGGCCCTCTGGGTTACGTGCCCCGCCCCACACTTCCACCGTATTAAAAAAACTCTCCCCTATGGAAAGAACAGCAAAATACTTACAAACCACATAGCAAAACACTCCCACTATATCAGACCAACTCTCTCCCCTAAGGAGGAAGAAGCAAAACACACAAACCAACATAGCAAGACACTCCCACGTCTGTCTCCCCAGTACCCGTGACCTTGACGCTTCCCGGCACTAGGGCAATTGTCGGCCCCAACCCAGCTGCGACTGTCGCAAACATCGCCCGGGAGCGCAGATCCACTTTCCGATAAGAGTCGGATCACAATGGACTGCCGAAGCCACCAAATGTCCTCCGGGGTCGGGGCGGCGACATAAGTCAAGCGGCCGCCACTGTCCCCAATTAAGCAGGTGGCAGTGCTCGTCCTGTGCGGTGGCGTCTTCTGCGCGCGGCCCGTTTCTTGAGCCCGCGTTGTCGTCGAGCCTCGGGGCTATCCCGGACGCCAGCCAGCTGCACCGCCGCCCACAGCTCCCATTCATCCGGACCCCGCTTCGTTCGGCAGTGTTCTCTTCTCAAAAGAAAAGCGGTCGAACCTCCGAACGAAGCGTCCGAAACTTAATTGGGCCGCAAGTGGTGTTTGTGAAGCCGCGGTGAGCTGTCGGCGTAAGATGAAACGGCGGCTTGACCTTTTTATGCTCTTGGTTCTTTGTGCACTGGCACAAAGGCGAGGAACACGCGTCCTTCCCCAAAAGGGGACAATGGGAGGCTTGGGTGAGCCCGATTTGCTGCTCTTCTCGCAGCCCCCCCCCCCCCGCCGGGGGCTCTCCGGGTTCTGCAGCGGCGACACCAAAGGCGACAGAAAGATGGGCGCTCCTAATGAGACCGCGCGCATCCCCATATCTCCCTGGGGCCCGCTCAACGACGAAGCCCCCCTTCCTCAGCTGCGAAGAAAGGGGGGGGGAGGGGGAATAAACACACTTGGCGCATGCTAGCCCTCTACACGCCCCCCTCAAAATTTATCTAAGGGTTGCAGCACGCTTAGATGAATAAAAACAAACACAAAAAGAGGGCTAGTGGCTTACCTACAACGAACCCAAAAACGAAACTAAGCACGCACTTCAAAAGTAAAAACGTCTCATGCATGCTGTGGTCGTGGTACGGGTGTCCCGGTCTATTGGCTGTGCTTACAGTCAGTACCACACACGTGCGTACGCGTTTCACACATTTACATACAGTGCCTTGACAGAAGGTCATGCTGTCGCGCCGCGACCAGTTAAACCTGCATGCACAGCCCCGTCCTGCTCGCGAATGAGCACACATACACACAGACACTTGCAACTGAAGCACTCGTATGAGGTCCGCAAGTGGCCGCGTGAGCCTCCTTGGTCGCACCGAGTGTCCCTGTGTGCATTCGAGCCGTGATGTGTTATCAACGAACACGGTTAACGGCTAACGGTCACTCAGCTCATGCGCCTGGTGCCGCCACGGGGCGAGAATTCAAAAGCTGCTGCCCTCCAGGATCGAAAACATCCTGGTCCGCGATGGGTCCGAATCTCCGCGCACGTGATGCCCCTGAGGGTACGCTTTCTCCGGCGTGCCAGTACAAACCGCGCGAAGCGTAAGGAGCATAGCCCCTGGTCGGCCTAGTAACCATACCACTGCGGCCGGTTTTGCTGCACTTGCTTTGGCGTACTGCCGCACGGAACGTATTGCTCCACGCGCCGACTTTCGGCGTGAAAGCCACGCACCTGTCTCCTGGTACTGTGCCTCGCTTGGAGCAATTGCACCTTTAATGCACGGGCAAACCTTAAAATTGCCGCTCCCTGATTGATCTACTCCTGCCGGTTTCGTGGCTTCGTCTGAGACGGCATGAGGTTCCTCGCAGTCACCTGACCCGAATTTCCCCTTCGGCCAGTCCCTACGCATCTCCCTGTCCTCACCTGACCTGATCAGACACCCATTGGGTGCGTTCGACAACTGCGCGGTACTTCCCCTGGTCGGCCCAGCAGGCCCACCTCCATTCTCTGCCTCCGAAGAAAGGCTCTTGCCATCAGTAACGCTCCTGGGCACTTCCTGCCCTATGCCCGGCACAGTGTGCCGTTGCCGCAGCGGTAGCTCTCCTCCTGGCGTTAGCTCGCCAACCTTCCGTCTTTCGTTGCTGGCCGTTTCATGCCGAACGGACTCCTCTTTTTAGCAGCTTGCTTGCGACCGGGTTTTTCTTCCCGAACTCGTGCCCTCGTCCCTGGCCTCACCTGGGGTAGAGCTGATCTGAGCGGATTCCTCGTCGGAGTGCGCGATCACTGCCTCTAATACCGCGGCGCTCTGTTCCATCAGGGTGCTTCCTTCACTTGAAATTTCAGTTTCCCGATAAGCTGACTCCCTTCTTGCTTTTGCCTGGCCGTTTTCGTCTCGTTCTTTTGACATGTCGGAGGTCACAACCTCCGCCATCAAGCCTGCAACAATTTGACCGCTGTCCCGTTTGTTATCGGTCAATTTGGTCTCGCTTACCCCCAGATCATCAGAATTTGGCTCCTCCCCTTCGTTACGAGCCGCCCGCAGTGGCGGGAAATCTGTGATACTCTCGCGCCCCTCAGGAACCTCGTCCTCACTTCCTGCGCTTTTTGCGGTCTTTTCGGAAAAAGAGGTGTTTCTGCCTACCGGCCGACTGCTTACAGCGTCCTGCCTGCTTCTTTCTTGGCCTGCGCTGGACAAGCATATCAATTTGCCCTCCAGCGCAGACGGCCTCACCTCTCGGGACTCGGAGCAGTTCTGTATGGCTAGTTGACTAGCTCTTCTAGACTCCCTGAGCTTAGCCACTTCGAGCCCTAGCTGCTCAAGCTTTGCTGTTACCACCTCCCACTCCTGAGGCAGCGCCTTTCCAGCATTTTGCTCTGCAATTTGCGCCTGCAGGTCCGCTAAGCGCGCCTTCCATAATTCCAATTGGTCCCTCACATTGAGTGTGGGTCGGCATAGATGGCCCTCCATACCGCTTCCGTACCCCTCGACTGTCCTAACGGCTCGAAACACACGAACAGGGACGTGAACAATGCGACCAAGGAAACTCACAGTTTCGATGCGTCGTTCCGCATGGCCAGCTCCTTGGGGTCGCGTCCACAGCCACTTTCCGCACGCTGCGATGAGCTGTCGCACGCCGCTTTACCGGTGCCCGTCGCCGTCACCTTGCTTTGAACCGCAGGTGATCGTCGAGTCTCCGCCTCGACGCGCTGCTTTCCTGACCGGAAGCCCTTACGCGCCGCTGGACTATCGCTGAGGTCCTTGCCGCTCACTTGCTCGCTCTTGCTCCTGAAGCTGTCCGCCTGCGATCAGCTGCCACTTGCCGTCGGTGTCCTCGACTGTCGCCGCTCCACTGGAGACGATGGCAGTTGACTTCCGATGACGGGACCTGGCTTCCTCGACCGCTGCAGCTACTCTCCGCCTGCGCCTCGTCCTCCCAAACCACCGATGTTCGACTTGTTGATGCCTGGACGTCTCCCCTTCTTTGCCTTCCCTTTTTCCTGTGCTTCCTTCTGATAGCAACAGGATCCTGTCGGCTGCGCCAGTAAAGTTTCGCTCTACTTCTTCTACCAAAAGCGAATAGGTTCTTTTCTTCTTTCCCTTGCACCAGGGGTGCCCCGTCGGAGACGGCTTGTTATTACTTGAAGGCTGAAGGTCTATAGGAGATTATACTTTCAAACAACAGAGAACTTGCAGGGGATATAAATTGAAGCTTTATATACAATAGTTTACATATATATATACAAGTTGAGCAGTGAGCACAACAACAACATGGAACTGGCTAACATTTAGGGGAGGCCCCTACTCGGCATAGCCGAAGATGCGTTACATCTATCTCCGTAGCCCAGAACCTCTTTTCCGGGCTCCGGGACCCAGTTTTAAAGACACATGGGCCCGACCCACATTCATCAGCATCCAATCGTGTCAAACTCTTAACACGATTGGTTATTAGCCGTGTGGCCCGCCCTCCAACGTCCATAAGGCACATACCTTTCTCCCAAATGTACATACTGTAAAAAGGGCATCTTTTTCACTTAAAACATAGTACATTCCGAGAATTCACACACATACGGATTGGCCCCCTGGGTTACGTGCCCCGCCCCACACTTCCACCGTATTAAACAAACTCTCTCCCCTATGGAAAGAACAGCAAAATACTTACAAACCACATAGCAAAACACTCCCACTATATCAGACCAACTCTCTCCCCTAAGGAGGAAGAAGCAAAACACACAAACCAACATAGCAAGACACTCCCACGTCTGTCTCCCCAGTACCCGTGACCTTGACGCTTCCCGGCACTAGGGCAATTGTCGGCCCCAACCCAGCTGCGACTGTCGCAAACATCGCCCGGGAGCGCAGATCCACTTTCTGATAAGAGTCGGATCACAATGGACTGCCGAAGCCACCAGTTGTCCTCCGGGGTCGGGGCGGCGACATAAGTCAAGCGGCCGCCACTGTCCCAAATCAAGCAGGTGGCAGTGCTCGTCCTGTGCGGTGGCGTCTTCTGCGCGCGGCCCGTTTCTTGAGCCCGCGTTGTCGTCGAGCCTCGGGGCTATCCCGGACGCCAGCCAGCTGCACCGCCGCCCACAGCTCCCATTCATCCGGACGCACCGGGCCCCGCTTCGTTCGGCAGTGTTCTCTTCTCAAAAGAAAAGCGGTCGAACCTCCGAACGAAGCGTCCGAAACTTAATTTGGCCGCAAGTGGTGTTTGTGAAGCCGCGGTGAGCTGTCGGCGTAAGATGAAACGGCGGCTTGACCTTTTTATGCTCTTGGTTCTTTGTGCACTGGCACAAAGGCGAGGAACACGCGTCCTTCCCCAAAAGGGGACAATGGGAGGCTTGGGTGAGCCCGCTTTGCTGCTCTCCTCGCAGCCACCCCCCCCCCCCCCCCCCCCCCCCCCGCCGGGGGCTCTCCGGGTTCTGCAGCGGCGACACCAAAGGCGACAGAAAGATGGGCGCTCCTAATGAGACCGCGCTCATCCCCATATCTCCCTGGGGCCCGCTCAACGACGAAGCCCCCCTTCCTCAGCCGCGAAAAAAGGGGGGGGAGGGGGAATAAACACACTTGGCGCATGCTAGCCCTCTGCAGCCGATTTCCCCCGGCCGGGTCAGGCCGGAGGTGCCGTCTACAGGAAGCTGGGGCCAAAGTGGTGTGTTGCCTCCGCCGAGGGGCCTTAAGGGTCCAAACGCTCGGCATCGGCTCAACCACCAGGATCCCCTTTTCCCCGGACAGTGCGATGCCACGCACGGCTAAGCGCGGATGCTCGGGTCCGTGGTGACGCATTGTTCACCATCATCTGTATTGAATGTCCTTGCACTTCATGTTTTAGTTTGATCACAATTGCTTCAAATTACTTCGGTTAGCGACATGAAGGAGGTGTCGAGGTTGTGCGCAGGACCTATGTATGGTGTAATGCTCTAGGGTTGAGCAGGTTTGTTCATGCTAAAACTTGTTTTCAATATTGTCATGCAGGTGTAAACGTAGCTGCTATAATCTTTCAGTTGAAGATATTGTCACGTTGTAGTGACGGCAGTCCAGCGGTCAGGAAGACACCAACCAGTCTTGGAAACGAAGCTCTTTATTTGGGCTGACTTGCGCCCACAAAAGAACTGAATCACTCGGCGGCGGCGTAAGCAACAAACGTGCTCGTCGGTCGTCGAACTACGAATGCCCACTGCTCGCGGCATCGTTCAATTTAAAGCCGGCAAGGAAACTTCGAGATAACAGGTCGAGATCATCTAGAGTAATCTAGAAACACGTAGGCGAAACTGTTCATGGCTGTGAACAATCGAGATTAGTCCGGTCGCTTCTCGCATCAGGAACAAAAATGATAACACCCCTTTTCAGCGGCCTTGTGCGAACGAACGGACACTACAATGATACGTGGCAATATGAAATGTAAAGAGTGATCCCTGTGTGCTCCATGGTCTATGTGTTGATGCGCCTACTTATCTCATGTCATGTTTGCCTCAATGGAAGCTGTCGTAGCATTGTTTTCTATACTTTTAAATTTCCTACCTGGCAACGTTCGTGGAACTTCAGGGCTTTTTCCTATCCGCACTGTGACCATTGAGATCAATAGCCAGCTTAAAAAAACTACTGCTTGAGGTGCCTGTGACGCGCAGTTTTTGTTGGTGTGCTTTATGACTGTATTTGTTTGGTTGCTGTAATAAACCATGAATATGAAAACCATACTTGCCGTGCACTGTATTGCAAACTGTGCACTTAATCCTGTGCTTTGTGCATCATACCTTGATGTACTCAAAAGTACTAGCACCAGTATTTCCACTAAGGTTTCCACTACGAATCATGCATGCTCAGCCAGCGTCTGAAAGTGTTGCTGCCTTTCTATGCTGCCTTCTTTGCCAGTCACTTTCATTTGGTTCCCAATTTCACGTTAACAAGGCCATAACTAGCAGGAACTCGAGCACATTTGACTGGAAAAGGTTGGTGCGCAATGAAAGGCAAACCTAAAGTGATAACAGCTCGAAAATGCGGGTTTTACAAAAAGACCACTTCATAGTTCGCGCCAAAAGCTTACGTATGCGTGACGTCATTCAACGTCTCTCATACGTAGGTTGCCCCCCAAAATAGGGGCGCTGCGGTGCCCCCATGAGCCACCATTCTTTGGACCAATGGGCGTCTATGGAGCCTTCGCTACCATGGTATATCTACCTCGCCCGAGACGCAGCGTGGTTTTTCGCTCTCAGCTGCAGAAGTGAGCGGACGCGCTTTCGTCTGCTCTTTCAAATCGCCCGCTTTCGCCCGTCCGAGCCATCTCGCCGCAGCAGCGACCCTCCTCGCCCATCTAAATGAAAGGCAAACCTAAAGTGATAACAGCTCGAAAATGCGGGTTTTACAAAAAGACCACTTCATAGTTCGCGCCAAAAGCTTACGTATGCGTGACGTCATTCAACGTCTCTCATACGTAGGTTGCCCCCCAAAATAGGGGCGCTGCGGTGCCCCCATGAGCCACCATTCTTTGGACCAATGGGCGTCTATGGAGCCTTCGCTACCATGGTATATCTACCTCGCCCGAGACGCAGCGTGGTTTTTCGCTCTCAGCTGCAGAAGTGAGCGGACGCGCTTTCGTCTGCTCTTTCAAATCGCCCGCTTTCGCCCGTCCGAGCCATCTCGCCGCAGCAGCGACCCTCCTCGCCCATCTAGAGGAGGGGAGGCCATCGCCTGGCGACGATTACAGGCCGGAAATTTCGTTAACCCTGTCTGGTTATTTCAAACCACGTTAGACGATAAAAAAGGTGACAAATGTAAGACCTGCGGAGCGAGAGGGACCCTCGATCATATAATTTGGCAATGCCCTGGATCCCCGGGTGCTGAGGACAATATTAAGAGTAGAGAAGCCTGGGAGGCCCTTCTGCGAAGCGAGGTCCCCGCCGACCAGAAACGAGCTGTCCGCCTGGCGGCTGAAGCCGCGAAGAGACAATGTATCTTCGCCAGTCTTTAGTCGCGGAGGTCCCGTCCCCCGTCCCCTAGGCCTGCGTGCCAGGGACGGGGAGTATGGGGCCTCCTACATCGGTGGAAATAAAAGTTGTTATCATCATCATCATCTAGAGGAGGGCGCGCTCCTTCGACCCTCGCGCGCCGCTATTGGCAGGCGCGCCGGCGTATCCCCGCGCTCCCTGTGCTGCTCGCGGAAGCCCCGCCCCACCGGAAAATTTCTCCTCGCGGCTGCTCGATAGTCGGCCACCAGCCTCCAGAGAAGGAGGTCGCGCCGGCGGCCGTGCTCTCGCCCGCTGCCCGCAGCGTGCTCGCGCAGCCATGGACGCCTCGCGCGGCACCCCTCATCGCAGCTCCAGTGTGGGTTGCGACCCCGAGACTTTCCTGCGGCACCTGGAGCACAGCGCCCACTTACTGCTTGCTGCGCATCACCAGAAGCAGCGGCTATTGGAAGCGACCTCCTCCCTCAAGGTGCCCAGGCCCCGCAGCCCCTCCCCACCAACCAAGGAGGCTGCCTTTTCACCAGCGGTCACCCGCCAACCCTAGAGGGCAGACGACTTCCTGAGGGATGCCAGGCCTGCTGCCCAACCACCCCGCGAGAAAGGCAAGGGAAGAAAGGGTTTCCGCCCCCCTCCACTAAAGAAGACAGTGGCACCCAGCCACACACCATCCCCGGAGCCTGCACAGGAAGCTATGAAGGCTCAGGAGGAGCCCACCACTGCCCTGTCCCCCCCCCCCCCTCTTCGTCGGGGCCCTTGGTGGAGCCTCCTGCAACAGCCTCCTCCTCCCAGGCCTCCAACCCGCCAGCACTCATGAAGGAGATTCCTGTCAACCTGGGGCAAGACACCACCTGCCCGCCAGTGGGGGATTCCCCACCAACGCCTTCCCTGGCCACCACCCTCACGGGGCAACAAGACCCCCATCCTGCCACTCACCAGGGAGACCAAGAGGGGCCGTGGAGTCTACAGCAGACAAGGAAAAAACGCCGTGGACCACGCCGCCTGCAGCTACAGCCCGAGCATCATGCTAACATCACGGACACGGTGCTCTTCCGGCACCGGGCATGGGTGCCTTTGCGGGCCAATGCCGCTTCGCCATAGCACAGGAGGCATCTGCGCACTCTGGGGTCGTCTCAGTGCGTGTAAACGAGCGACGCAACATTGTCGCCGTGGACGCGGGCTCCCCAGAGTGCCTGGACGAGCTCCTCCAAAAGACCTACCTGGCAGGCATCGAGGTCCGAGCCCGCAGGGCGGCGGACAAAAACACGTCCTTCGGCTTCGTTCATGGGGTGCCTGGGGACATACCGGACGAGGAGCTGCCGGCTGCCCTGGAGGCCCCAACACCCATCCTGGCAGTCCACCGGGGACAGAGCACGACCCTCCACATCCGGTTTGACGCACCGGTCCCGCCTCCCCACGTGGCCCTCTACAAGTTGCGGCTACCTGTCCGCCCCGCACGACCACGGCCCATCCAGTGTGGCCGATGCGGCCGCCTGGACCACGTGACGGCCAGCTGCCGGGAGACGCCACAATGCAGGCGGTGTGGCAAACCACACTCCACGGATCGGTGCAGCGCTATGGAGCCCCGCTGCACCAACTGTCGTGGCCAACACCCTGCCAACTACCCCTCCTGTCCCCGCTGGCAGGAGGAAAGGCAGGTCGCCGTGGCCGTGGCGGCCTCTCGAGAGCCTGTCTCACGGAGGGCTATTCGAGCACAGATCCGGGCCGATCCAGGACAACGGACCTATGCCCAGGCCCTCACCCCCAGGCCACCAGGGGCGGCCCCTTCCATTCCCGCCCCAGCAGAGCCCGCTGCCTGCCCATCCCCTCCTCCCCAGAGCAGTCCATCCGCACTGAGCAGCCAACTGGAGGAGCTCGCTAAGACCCTGGCAGCCAGTGTCCAGGCACTCACGAGGCTGCTCCCGGCAGTCCCCCTGCAACCACCCAGCTTGGCTCAGGGGCCGCAGCAACCGCAGAACCACCATGGGTAGTTCCCCAAGGATGACCCCCAGGCCACGGGTCCTCCAATGGAACTGCCGAGCGCTCCGCCCCCGCCTCGCTTAGCTCAATGACCGTCTCCTGCTGGAGGAGTATGATGTCCTAGCGCTCCAGGAGGTCTACCTGCCAAGGGGCAAGCTCCATCTACCACGCTTCATGGGCTAAGGCAGTAAAATATCCTGCCTACCTGCACGGCTGACCGATGCCTGGTGGAGGACCACCCCACGGGACCATCCCGGGCAGCCATCTTCGTCCGCCGGACCCTGGCCCAGGCAGAGATTCTGGTGAGTGATGCGGTAGTGGCCCCCATGGAGCTCGTCTGTGTGAGGGTGAGGCTGCGTCGAGTTGACACAGCTGTGGCAAGTGTGTGTGCGTCCCAAGACCCCTTGGGATGCCGAATCCTTGCCGCAACTGGTAGGCCTCATTGGCGGCGACTGCCTGCTCTGCGGGGACTTCAACGCGGCACACCCGCGGTGGGGATCCCGCAGGGCGGGCCGCCGCGGCCGTGACCTAGTTGCGGCTCTCCGTGGCACAGGGCTCCACGTTCTGAACACTGGGGTCCCCACGTTTGTCCGTAGAGGGGGCGTCCGAACGTGCATAGATCTCTCAATTGGGTCTACGCGCTGTGTTTATGGATGGTATACCTCTCCGGACACGTGGGGTTCGGACCACTTCCCCATCACTCTGGCGCCAAAGCCGGGGAAGAGAGTGGACGAACGGCAATGCAGGGTGATCCACTGCGACAAGTTCAGGGACCTCCTCCGCAACTTCCAAGAGCAGGACGACATCCTGGCGCACGTGGCGCGTTGTGCTGAGGCAGCCACCATCTGCTGCGAGGTCCCGCCCAACCAGCCTGTCCCAGACCTTCACCTCCAGCTGAGGGCTCAACGTCGGCAGGCGGAGCGCAGGGTCCTCCGTACGGACAGGCCCGAGCACTGGACGGAACACAACCGCCTGGATGTGACCTGCTGTCGGACCCACAACCGGCGCCGCAGATAATCCTGGGAGGGAATCTGTGCCTCCTTGGTGGCTGCGAGGGGCAGTGCCAGAGCCTGGCGCCTCTTCCGGGCACTCCTGAAGCCTGTGGTACAACGAGCGCCCTACCTGGCCATCGCAGTGGCAGGGGGGCTCACCTACCAGCAGCTGGCTGACAAGCTGGCAGAGGCCCTCCTCCCACGGGAGCTCCCTCCATCCGGTCTCTACCCCAGGCGGACCAGGTTGCAGGTGGACGCCAGGCAGCGGACATCGAGGCCATCTGCTCCACCCCTCTCACGAGGGCGGAGCTCACCACCGCTCTGCAGCACACGAAGCGCCGCAGTGCCTCCGGTCCTGACGGCATCACGTACCAGATGCTGCGGAATCTGAACGATGCCATGCAGGCCAGACTTCTCCAGACCTTCAACGAGGTCTGGACGACGGGATGCCTACCGGAGGTCTGGCGCATGGCACTGGTGGTCCCAGTGCTCAAGGCCGGTAAGCCGCCAACGGACCTGAAATCCTACCGGCCTGTCTCCCTGACCTCAGCCCCGGGGAAGCTCCTGGAGTCCGTGGCCTTGGGAAGGCCGGAGTGGATCGCCGGGGCCACGTGCTACCTGCCCGAGCAGCAATCGGGGTTCCGAAGACATCGCTGCACGGCAGATGCCATTGCCGACATTACCTCCAGCCTCGAGGAGGCACGTCAATCCCGCCAGGTGGTCTGCCTTGCACTCCTGGATGTGCAGGGCGCGTTCGACAACGTCACGCACGAGGCAGTCCTCGAGGCTGTCGACTGCCTTGGCGTGTCCGGCAACCTCCGGGAGTACGTCCGAGGATTCCTCTGCGACCGCTCCAGCTGCATCCGGGTGGGAGGAGCCACCAGCGCACCCCAGCCGCTCACGAGAGGAGTTCCCCAGGGCAGCGTGCTGAGCCCCATGCTCTTCAACCTGGTGACTGCGGAGCTTCCCCGCTGCCTTCCGGAGGGTCTGCGCCTCCCTGTCCGCATCGCCATCTACGCGGACGACCTTGCCCTCTGGTGCTGCGGGCCACGGCGCCAGAGGGTTAGCAAGGTACAGGTCATCCGGAATGTGCAGCGGGCCATCACCAGGGTGAGCTCCTACCTGGAACGGGTGGGCCGGCGGCTCTCCGCCACCAAGACCGAGGCCATGCTGCTCAACACCCGTCCAGGAGCACGCCCAGGGAAGACAGCCCTGAGCACTGCGGGACGGGAGCTACCGTGGCGGCACTCCTGCCGCTACCTGGGCCTGCTCATTGACCGCCACCTCACGTGGCAGCCTGCGGTCAAGACATTTAAGAGGCAGGCACCCCGGGTCCGTGGCGCCATCCGGAGGCTCCTGGCGGGCGGGAGAGGCATCACCCCACGCATGGGCCTTCAGTTCCACCAGGCCATGGCAGGGGCGCAATTCCTTTACGCCCTCCCCCTCACCCAGCTCACCACCAGGCAGCAGCTGACCATTGAACGCTGCCAGATGGCCGACTTCCGCCTGTGCCTTGGCCTCCCACGGGGTTCCCAGGTCCCTGCGACGCTGGCAGAGGCCGGGGTATGGCCAATGGAGCTCCAGGCCCAGAGGGCAGCACTCCGCCACCTGGGGCGGCTCCACCTTGCCCCAGACGGACGTCCCCTCCTGGAACGCCTCCTCAGCTCCCCCACTCACGCATGGGGCCCCTCTCCCAACAAGGGCCCCTCTCCCAGCCAGCTGTTGCCGGAACCGGAAGGCGCCGACCGGAGGACACGCCCTAACCCGCCACGCGGGGCCAGGCGAAAGCTGCGGCGGCGCCACCAGCGGGGCAGGAGCACGCGTCCTCTGCTAGCCAGGTGTCGTCTGCTACAAGCGAGCGCGCGCCGCCTCTCAGCGCATCGCAACCCGTGGCTTCACAGCAGCAGGACCTGGTCCCGTGGCGGGTTCAGACCACCAGGGCGCAGAGGCGACGCAGGGCGGCCCTGGCTCAGGCCGCGGCTGCTGTGGAGCTGCCTGCGAGCCTGGTGGGCACGGTGCTATTCCGACCAGCCGATCGAGGAGCAGCCTTCACCAAACACCATGGCTGGGAGCTGGCAGAGGAGATCGGGCCCCGACCTGGCGTCCTGGCGGTCCGGGTCAACACCCGGCGCAACATGGTGGCCGTGGACGCGGGGAGCAGCGATGCTCTGCAGGCCCTGCTAGCCACCACAGTCATCAGGGGCGTCCAGGTCCACGCTCGAGAGCCCTCTCCTCGGAACCAGTGCACGGGCCTGGTGTTCGGGGTGGACGAGAGGAAGACGGCGTTAAGGTGTACAGCTGGCGTGGGCAGGGCTTGCTTGCAAGTTCCTGTCCTGTCCCCTTGTTGGGCTCCATGGTGGGCGGCTGGCACCATGGCAGAAAAACGACAATTTTTATGGCTCCTCTCCTTGCACAAAATGTTAGTTAGTTAGTTATATTGATTTTTATGGCGCAAAAGCAACTGAGGCTATGCTGCGCCAAACACAAGGTTAGAGTTTTTGTTAATGGTGAAGCTTTTTAAAAATACTTAGAGTTTGTTTAAAACGTTGGCTTCCTTGAGAAACCTAAAAATACACGAAATGTCAACCAGTGCTCGATCACCTAAGAGTAACATGGGGTGTAATGGGATGCTTTCCCTGTAAAATGTTGTGAAATATTTCTTTCTTAGTTCTTGTAATTTTATGCATGAAATTAAAATGTGGTTCACTGTGAGTTCAGCACCACACATTTCACAGAGAGGTTTGTTTTGTTTGGCTAGCAGAAAGTTGTGCGTGAGGTGGGTGTGTCCAATGCGGAGCCGACATAAAATAACTTCGGTAAAACGTTCTTGATGCCTACATGATTGCCATTCCCCTAAAATTGGTTTCACAGAATGTAATTTGTTGTTTACGTGATCTTGCCATGCGGACTGCCACTTATTTCTGAGTTTACTGTTGATAAACTTTAAGCAATCCCTGTGCGGTATGCTCACTTGTTTTATTTGGCCATTCCGGGCTTGTGCAGCGCATACATCTGCTTTTTCATTACCTACGATTCCAACATGGCTAGGAACCCAGCAGAATTTAATGTTATGTTTTTGTTTTGTGATTTTAACAATGTTATGTATGATGTTACCTATTATGGGTTCAGCAGCATTTCTGGAGTGCAGTGCTTTGAGCATACTCAGGGAATCGGTGTAAATGATGCTATTTTTGATATTCTCTCTTACTATTTTTTCCACAGCTACAAAGATGGCATAAAACTCAGCAGTAAAAACCGATGCGAATTCTGGTAGTCGCATTATCTGTTTGTTTTTTCCTTGGATTACTGCACTTCCAACGTGACTTTCTGTTTTTGAGCCATCGGTATAAAATTCAATATAAGTGTCATACTTTTCTTGTAGTGCAAAGAATTCCTGTAATATGTACTCATTTGGCGTTTGCTTTTTATCTAATTGTGTCATTGTGAGGTCACATACTGAAGGCAGGCTGTGCCATGGTGGTAAATATTCATTCCTTTGTGCAATATTCGGTAGGACATCTAGTACTGTTAGCTCTTCACATTTATCTTCAAAGCGCAGCAGTAATGGTCTGATAGAATGTGGTTTGTTGATGAATAATCTTTTAGATGGGCACTTGGTGACAACTGGATGGCAGAGATGTTTCGGAAGAGAACGGATTTTTAAGACATATGAGCATGTAAGGGCCATTCTTCGATCCTCAAGAGCGGCTTCATTAGTTTCAACGTAAAGGCTAATGACTGGTGATGTTCTGTATGCTCCAGATGATAGGCGCAGACCGAGATTATGAATGGGGTCTAATCTTTTTAAGTAGGATGCTCTTGCCGAACCATATACTATGCACCCGTAGTCCAGCTTGGAGCGCACCAGAGAGCGATATATTTGTAAAAGGCTTGCTCTATCGGACCCCCACCGCTTCCGTGAGAGAACTTTTAAGATATTGAGGACTTGAGAAGCTTTCTTTTTAAGATTGTTAATGTGTGGTAGAAATGTGAGTTTCTTGTCGAAAGTTAGGCCTAAAAATTTGTGTTCTTGTTTAATTGGTAGCGCAGTGTGATTCAGGTACAGACTGGGATCGACCTGTAGGCCTCGTCGCAATGAAAAAAGAACAGCTACTGTTTTTTGAGGAGAAAATTTAAACCCATTTATGTCTGCCCAAGCACCTAGTTTATTTAGTGTGATTTGTATTTGTCTCTCACAGGTTGATATGCTAGAGGACGTGCATGCTATTTGTAGGTCATCTACATAGACTGAATACATTATGGACTTGGGTATTACTTTAGCTAAGGAATTCGTTTTTACTATGAAGAGTGTCGTGCTTAGAATGCACCCCTGGGGTACGCCGTTCTCTTGGGTGAAAGTCATGGAGAGAGTTGCTCCTAGGCGGACTCGGAATGTGCGGTTAGCCAGGAAGTCGTTCAAGCAGTTCAACATCCTGCCGCGGATACCTAGCTCTGCTAGGTCACGGAGGATGCCGAACTTCCACGTAGTATCGTAGGCCTTCTCCAAGTCGAAGAAGACCCCAATACAGTGCTGCTTGTGGATGAACGCCTCCCGGATGGTGTTTTCTAGACGGACAAGGTGATCTGTGGTCGAGCATGCTTTTTTGAACCCACATTGGTGTGTATCTAATAGTTGCCGAGATTCAAGTATGAAGGTCAATCTAATGTTTATTACACTTTCGAAAGATTTAGCAATGCAGCTGGTGAGGGCTATTGGTCTGTAACTGCTAGGACTTGTTGGTGGTTTTCCGGGTTTGAGAAAAGGTATTAGGACTGCTTTTTTCCACTCGTCAGGTATATTTCCAGTTAACCAGATTTTATTAAAGAATTTTTACAGTGCCTCTACAGCAGCCTCGGAGAGATGTGCAAGCATAGCGTAATGCACGTTGTCTGGTCCCGGTGCTGTCTTTTTGCCAGAAGATAGTACCTTATTTAATTCTTGTAGTGTGAGAGGCTGGTTATAATCCTCATGAACACCTGCTCCAGATGGAAATTTTTGTTTTTCAGCTATTGCTTTGTGTTTCTGAAATGTGTTTGTGTAGTTGGATGAGCTTGAGATCTCAGCAAAATACTCGCCCAGTATGTTGGCCTGTTCTTCTAAAGATGTTTGTGTCCCGGGTGCTGTCAAGAGAGGAAGTGTGAAAGGGGTATGGTCACCAGTAAATTTACGAACTTTTTCCCACATTTTCTTTGATGTTATTGAACTATTTATTGAGGAGACATATTTCTGCCAAGAGGTTTTCTTTGCATTTCTTCGCACATACCGCGCTCTGGCTTTTGCCTTCTTAAATGTGAGTAGGTTCTCTGCAGTGGGATATCGACGCAGAGCGCTCCAGGCTTTGTTTTGTTGTTTTTTTGCTAATGTGCATTCTTTTGTCCACCACACTTTGTGTTTCTTTTGTGGTGTTTCTTTGTGTTTCTTTTGTGGTCCTGTTGTTTGTGGTATAGCGAGTGTTGCGGCCGATATGATGCATTCAGTAAACTTATTATTAATTTCATCTGTGCTGAGGTGGTCACAAAATTTCTTTTCCAGAGTGGCACTTTTTGTAAAAAGTGACCAGTCGGCGAGCTGAATTTTCCAGCGCCGTGGCCTTGTGGGGATGATTGCAGTGGACGATGAGAGCCTGATGACGGTAGGTAAGTGATCGCTGCCCATGGGGTCATTTAAAACATCCCATTTAAAATCGTTAAAAAGTAATGGTGATGCGAAAGCTAAATCGAGAGACCTCATTTTTGCTGTGCTTGGACAGCAGTATGTGGCTTTTCCCGTATTTAAAAGACAGACATTATTCGAAAGTATAAAATCTTCGATTGTTTGGCCTCTAGAGTCACAGCGTTCGCTTCCCCAAAACGGAGAGTGAGCGTTAAAATCGCCAACTACCAGAAATGGCTCCGGCAGTTCATCGATCAGGCTTTCTAGATCTTGGCATGTTAATGTGATGTGTGGGGGAAGATATACAGAACATAATGTAATGGTTTTGTAGCTGATGACGCTAACCGCAACCGCCTCAAGTTTTGTTTTCAGTTTGATTTCTTGAGCCGGGACGCCGCTTTGGATGATGATTGCGACGCCTCCAGAGAGTCTATTTGCATGTTCGCGATCACGCCTAAAAGTTGTATAATGTTTTAAGATATTTGAATGTTGTGGACCAAGATTGGTCTCCTGGAGACATAGGGCTAGAGGCATCACTGACCCTAGAATATGAGTTATATCACTGTAGTTCCTCAACATTCCTCTACAGTTCCATTGTATTATGAAAGCCATCTTAGTTTTGTGTTTGTACTGATTGAAAAAACTAGATCAAGTTGTTTATGGCCCCGTGACTCGGGGCCTGTCTCTTTTTGACCGATCCAGGGAGCTCCGCCGACCATCCGACGTGGACGGCGAGGGGCTGCCCGGGGTCGTGTCCATCGCCTCTGCGGAGGCACTGGACGACCGTCCAGGAGGCACATTGATTTTGGAATTTGACCTCGACCTGTGGGAAGAGGTCTTTGGGCCCGCCGACCCGGGGGTCTGCGTCCCCTCCTTTGGGGTAGGCGGAGTAGCGTGAGCTACTCCACCAGACGGCGCGGATGACCCCGCCACAGGCTCACTACGTGTGGCCTGGACAGGTGCCGAAGCCTGGTGTGGTGCGCCGCGCCCACGCACCACATCGGCGAAGTTTGTTTTTGCAGTGAAGGAGAATTTGTTTGTTTGAGAGTATTGCCTTCTTGCTTCTTTAAAAGAAATGTTTTGCGTAGTCTTGAGAGTAATGATTTCTTTCTCTTTTTTCCAGGACGGACAAGCCCTGGAGTAGGCAGCATGGTCGCCATCACAGTTTGCACACCGTAGGTTAGCAACACATTCTTCGGATTGGTGGTCCTTCGAAGAGCATTTTGCGCAAGTTTTGCGGCCGCGACAACTCTGGGAGCCGTGGCCAAATCTCTGGCAGTTGAAACATCTGCGTGGGTTGGGAATATACGGTCTTACATTTATTTTCAGGTAGCCTACTTCAATGGATTCGGGTAATGTGCTCATGTTGAATGTCAAGATCAGGTGTTTGGTGTCCACTTCTTTGCCATCCTTCCGGATCTTGATCCGGTGGACATCTATAACTTCTTGGTCAGTAAGTCCTTCGAGCATTTCCTTTTCAGAAAGGTGGACAAAATCTATTTCAGAGATGACGCCTCGTACAGTATTCAGAGACCGATGTGGGGTCACAGAGACAGGGATGTCCCCAATGGATACAATTGTTGCAACTTTTGAGTGTTGTATGCTGTCGCGCAGTTCAAGAAGTAAGTCGCCACTGGCCATTTTTGACACCTTGTAGCCAAGGCCTAAGGCATCCGTCAAGCGTTTTGAGACTTGGAATGGAGATATTATCCTTGCTTGTGTTTCTTCTGCTTTACTGTGAATGACATGAAATTTTGGAAAGGATACTTTTCTTTTCTGGAAAAAGTCATCTGCTTCGGTCCGCCCTCTCTTGAGAGAGCGATCAAGTTTTGAAAGGGGGGGAGCCATAAAAAAATTTAGTTTTTCGGTCATGGTGCCAGCCATCCATCATGGAGTCCAACAAGGGAACGCGACAGGTACTTGAAAGAAAGTCCTGCCCACGCCAGCTGTACACCTCAACTATAACCTAATATGACTCAACTCAGGGTAGTTGGTCACACACGGTTAACCCTCGCCGCCAGGAAAAAGGAAGAAACAAAGAAGAGAGGAGGATACAGGAAAGTTGTAAGAAAGGAAATAGGAAAGTGAAAGGTAGAGGGGAGGACAGGAAAAGGCGACTGCCGATTTCCCCCGGTCGGGTCAGGCCGGAGGTGCCGTCTACAGGAAGCTGGGGCCAAAGTGGTGTGTTGCCTCCGCCGAGGGGCCTTAAGGGTCCAAACGCTCGGCATCGGCTCAACCACCAGGATCCCCTTTTCCCCGGACACGGCGATGCCACGCACGGCTAAGCGCGGATGCTCGGGTCCGTGGTGACGCATTGTTCACCATCATCCCCCTGCGGGGATATCCCTGCGGATGCTCGGGTTAACCCCGTGGTGTCGCCACTCACCAACGTCTGCATGCTGCAGACGCCTCCCTGCGGGGACCTTGCACAAAATGATCGCCCTCAAAAAAGAGTGCGGACCGAAGTGACTACCCAATACTTTCAGAAATCGAAAGAAACGTTCCCAAAGTTTCATGTTGTGCACAGTGAAGCAACAGAAAAGACTGCCCGAACAATATCCCCATTCATAGTAACAAGAACCCTAACCAGTGCCTTAGGCACAGGTTACAAGCTAAAAAAAATGCCTAGCGGTGACCTCCTACTAG
The DNA here is from genome assembly GCF_055824585.1 of Amblyomma mixtum. Classification (NCBI taxonomy): domain Eukaryota; kingdom Metazoa; phylum Arthropoda; class Arachnida; order Ixodida; family Ixodidae; genus Amblyomma; species Amblyomma mixtum. The sequence goes on from NC_143017.1 coordinate 21,130,802, forward strand.
AACTGAAAGACGACGACCAATATTCTAAACTGTCCAACTTGATGTCCATTGGGGATATACCTGTCTCAATTATTGCACATCGATCTTTGAACACCGTCCGGGGAGTGATCTCCGAAATCGATTTCCTTGAACTCACAGAAGAAGAAATGCTCGAAGGTCTGAAAGACCAGAATGTCATCAATGTTCACCGCATTAAGATTAGAAAGGAAAACAAAGAAATAGCAACAAAACATCCTGTCCTCACGTTCAGCTCAAGCATACTACCTGAATCAATAGAAGTTGGTTACCTCAAGATAAATGTCCGACACTATATCCCAAACCCGCGACGGTGTTTCAACTGCCAGCGATACGGTCATGGCTCACAGAGCTGCCGTGGCCGAAAAACATGTGCAAAATGCGCATCAAACGAACACGTTTCTGAAAACTGTGAAGCATCAGCACTTCGGTGCGCAAACTGTGATGGTGATCACCCCTCCTATTCCAGATCATGTCCGTCATGGAAAAGTGAAAAAGAAATAATAACAATGAAGACAAAGCAAAACATAACTTTCAAGGAAGCACGACAACTTTTTCATGCAAAGAACACGTTCAACTTCACAGCAAGAACAAACTTCGCTGATGTGGTGCGCGGGGGCGCTGCACCGCACCGCGTTTCGGCCACTGCCCAGGCAAAGCCTCAGGCAGGGCCATCTGCGCCCCCGGCAGGGTCAGCAAACGCTGCCTTGCCACCCCCCAAAAAGGTCTCGCCGTCCCCTGAGTCGGCAGACGATCAGACCACCCCCTCTAGGAGGAGGTCTGAAGTTCGTACACGCGCGGCATCCCCGCGGGCCTCCAGCGCCTCCTCCGAGGCGATGGATGTATCACCCGGGACGCTCGTCCTGCACGGGCGGCAAAGCTCACTTGACCGCCAAAATGAAGGAAGGACCCGAATCACGGGTCCCCCTAAACCAGAAACCTGGGTTCCCACTTTTCCTTAAAAAATCCACAGAAAATGGCGTTCCTTATACAGTGGTACTGCCGTGAACTTTTCCATAACTACAGTGACATAAAAGATCTTTTGGACGCTTTCTCCCCTGTGGCGTTATGCCTACAGGAAACGAACCTAGGTCCTAAACACAAGAATTTTTTGAAGAAATACAAAGTCTTTCGTTCTGACAGAGAGCAAACTAGCAGGCTCTCTGGAGGTGTTGCTATTGTCATCCAAGGCGGGGTTGCAACTCGCGAAATCAAACTTCAAACTAACTATGAAGCTGTTGCAGTCACCGTCCTACATTTCAAAACAATTACAATATGTTCTGTATATCTCGGGCCACACCAAACAGTTACACTTAATGACTTGGAAACACTTTTAGAACAGCTGCCAGAGCCATATCTGGTAGTTGGGGATTTTAATGCCCACTCTGTTTTTTGGGGAAGTGAACAGACTGACACTAGAGGTCGTGATTTAGAAGATTTTATTTTGTGCAACGACGTTTGCCTGCTAAACACAGGTAAACCTACGTATTGTTACCCTGCCTCAGGAAAAATGAGTTGCATAGACTTGTCTTTTAGTTCACCCTCTGTTTTTACTGATTTTAATTGGGATGTTCTTCAAAATCCGTAAGGAAGTGATCACCTTCCTATAGTAATTAGCTTGTCATCACCACCATCAATCATTCCTAGCAAACCACACGTAGCTGACTGGGCACTATTTCAGGAAAAGGCCGCACTGGATAAAATTTTTTTGGATGATCTTAGTGTAGACGATCTCAACAAAATAATTACAACTTGTATTATAACTGCTGCGCGCGTAGCCATTCCTCAGTCTTCGGGAGCGGTACGCCAAAACCACAAGGTTTGGTATAACCAAGACTGCAGAGATGCAAAAAAGAAGCAGAACAAAGCCTGGGGAATTATTCGCAGGTATCCAACAGCTGAGAACCTCATAAGATTTAAAAAAGCCCGCGCAAAAGCACGACATATCCGTCGTAATGCGGAAAAAAACTCATGGCAAAGCTACGTATCATCCATAAACAGTTCCGTCACATAAAAAAAAATGTGGGAGCAAGTTCGCAAACTGAATGTCAGCTTCTCCCCTTTCACAATTCCCTTTCTTACAGACCCTGGTGCACAAACAAGTATAGCAGAACAAGCAGACATCTTAGGCGAACATTTCTCTAACGTTTCGAGCTCTTCACACTACACACAAGAATTTCTACAATACAAAAACACATCTGAAAAACAAAGACTCCCTAAAAGCGCCTGCACAAATGCAGCATACGAGGGGGTACCCAAAAGAAACCGGACTTATTTTTGTTTGAACTTATTTGTTCACATTTTAAGCACAGACCTTTACTCTCCTTCGAAGTATTCCCCACTTGCAATGATACGCTTGTCGAATCTTTTATTCTGTTTTTCAAAACATTGTTTAAATTCATTTTTTGTGATGCTTGACATTGCCTCCCGTCGTTTTTTTCTTCACCTCAGGAACATCAGCGAAACGCTTTCCATTCACCTATTTTTTCATTCTAGGAAACAAAGAAAGTAGCACGGGGCAAGGTCGGGAGAGTATGAGGGTTGAGGAATAGGGGTCACGCCATTTTTGGTCCAAAATTGTCGTAGAGACAGGGCTGTGTGAGCAGGGGCATTGCCATGATGGAAAAACCAGTCACCCGACCGCCACAAATCTGGCCGCTTCCACCGCACACTGCTGCCCAATCTTTTCAAAACATCCAAGTAGAAAGCCTAGCTAACTGTCTGACCCTGCGGAACAAATTCTCAATGAACGACTCAACTCACGTCGAAAAAACAAATCAGCATTGTTTTGAGGTTTGGTTTCACCTGACGAGCTTTCTTGAGGCGAGGTGAATTTGAAGTTTTCCATTGGCATGGTTGTTGCTTTGATTCAGGATTCGATTCAGGAACACTTAAGTTGTCCCCACAGGATCGTCCTTGTACGTCTTTCTTAATATTTCAAGAGTTTCCATTCAACTTTTTCCGAGCAAAAATCAGAATTTCACCGGCGCACGCTGTGCACGAAAATCAGCCATTGCAAAAACGACGTTCACACAAAACAGTCGTCACTCTAAAACTCTGCCTAAACTAGTCTGACCTCCTTCAACGACGGCACTCGGCTTACTGACTCTGGAATGTTCGTTCTATGCGCTCCTAGTGTCAAAACGCGGTACCACAGAAGCTTTGCCGACCAAAAAATTTAGTCCGGTTTCTTTTGGGTACCCCCTCGTACAATAGTCTCATTACAATTCATGAAATAAACAGAGTTTTATCTGCTGGGAAACAGACCGCGCCCGGCCCTGATCAAATTCATTATCAAATGCTTGCACATCTTTCTCAGCCGTCTGTAGAAGCACTTTTGAGTTTTTTCAACAAAATATGGGTGTCAGGAAAAATACCTGAAGCATGGAAAAAGGCCATTATTGTACCATTCTTGAAACCCGGAAAACCACCAACCTCCCCCAACAGTTAGGCCCATAGCCCTCACAAGCTGTCTCGCAAAATCGTTCGAAAGCGTCGTTAACATTAGGCTAATGTTTGTCCTTAGAAGCCGTGAACTTCTCGACATCCACCAATGCAGTTTCAAAAAATCTTGTTCAACAACTGACCATCTCGTCCGCCTGGAAAATACAGTTAGAGAAGCATTCATACATAAACAACACTGCCTAGCAATATTTTTTGATATGGAGAAAGCTTATGACACCACCTGGAGGTTTGGCATACTCCGTGACCTAGCGGACCTGGGTATCCGCGGAAGGATGTTGAACTGCTTAAAAGACTTCCTTCCTGAGCGTTCCTTTCATGTACGCCTAGGTTCCACCCTTTCCAAAAAATTCGTTCAGGAGAATGGGGTTCCGCAGGGGTGTATTTTAAGTACTACCCTCTTTCTCGTGAAAATAAATTCCATAGCCAAGATATTTCCAAAGTCCATTATGCATTCCTTATATGTCGATGACCTTCAAATAGCATGTACATCGTCCAGCCTACCAACCTGTGAACGACAGGTACAACTGACATTAAACCGACTTTCGGTTTGGGCAGACAAAAATGGGTTTAAGTTCTCCCCACATAAAACAGTTGCTGTCCTTTTCTCGCTCAAAAGAGGTTTGCAGACTGATCCCACCTTGCATTTAAATGACACCGTACTTCCAGTAAAACATGAACATAAATTTTCAGGCGTAACATTTGACAAGAAACTCTCATTTCTGCCACACATAAGTATGATCAAAAAGAAAGCCTCCCAATCCCTGAATATACTCAAAATACTGTCACGAAAGCGGTGGGGATCTGATAGAAAATGTCTTTAGCAAATATACCGGTCTGTAGTACGCTCCACCCTAGATTATGGCCGCCGCGGTGGCTCAGTGGCTATGGTGCTCGGCTGCTGACCCAAAAGACGCGGGTTCGATCCCGGCCGCGGCGGCTGGAATTTCTTTGGAGGAGAAATTCTAGAGGCCCGTGTACTGTGCGATGTCAGTGCACGTTAAAGAACCCCAGGTGGTCGAAATTTCCGGAGCCCTCTACTACGGCGTCTCTCATAGCCTTAGTCGCTTTGGGACGTTAAACCCCATAAACCAAACCAAACCTAGATTATGGATGCGTTGTGTATGGCTCTGCGAGGCCATCATATCTGAAGAGACTGGACCTAGTGCATAACCTTGGTTTACGTCTCTCAACAGGTGCATATAGAACATCCCCCATAAGTAGTCTCTATGTAGAAACCAATGAACCCTCCCTTACAGATAGAAGAACAATGCTCACTTGCGCATACGTCCTGAAAATCCGTTCCCTACCGAAACACCTCTGTTATTCCATAGTTACAAAGTGCACCTCCAGAACACTGTTCAACAACAGACCCCAGTCAATCAGACCTCTACTACTACGCTTCGAGGATAGTTGCCAGAGTCTAGGATTACTGGATACCCTTCCTGACATCACCTCAATGCACGACCCACTGCCCCCATGGTACAGCCTGCCCACTGTATGTGAGCTTACATTAACGCGTTTTCAGAAAAAACAAACGCCGCGCGAACACATACTACAGGAATACTTGACATTGCAAGAAAAATATGCTTACCACACAGAATTTTACACAGACGGCTCAAAAACAGCGGATTATGTAGGAAGTGCGGTAGTACAAGAAGACTGGAAAAATATTGTAAGACTGCCAAACTATACGTCCATTTTTACCGCCGAATGTTATGCTGTTTCTGTAGCTGTTGATAGAATATTAAGTAACAGTATCGAAAAGAGCATCATCTACACAGATTCACTCAGCCTGCTCACCGCTTTACATCCGCAAAATGCAGTTGAACCATTAATAGGGAGCATAATACACAACATAGAAAAAATCACGACACAGGGGCACACAATCAAATTCTGCTGGGTGCCGAGCCATATTGGAATAGTCGGAAATGAAAGAGCCGACTTGTACGCTGCAGAAGCTCACAGTCACGAAATCAGAAAAGTCAGTACACCGTATAGAGACTGCATGAAATTAATACATTCTAACTTGAAAGCTAAATGGCAGACAACTTGGGACAATGAAATAAACAACAAGCTGCATTATGTAAAACCTATTCTAGGGGAATGGAAGACCTGTACGCACCAGGAGCGTTTTAAGGAGGTAATTTTATGTCGGCTCCGCATAGGACACACACACCTGACACATAACTTCCTAATGACAAAACAAGACAAACCTCTTTGCGAAACATGTGGAGACGAACTCACACTAATCCATATTTTAATATCATGTTCAGAACTCGAAACACTAAGAAAAAAGCACTTCACTCAATTTTATAATGAACACATTTCTCTCCATCCAATGCTAATCTTGGGTGACAATGCATTTGTAGATATAAGTTTCGTTTTTAGCTTTTTAAGAGAAGCTGGTTTTCTCGATAAACTATAAATTTTAAACTATTGCCTTATTTGTTTTTGAAACACCCCAGCCACTTTCTCACTCCTGAGAAGATGGCTGAGGTCCCTATCCCATCGGTTCGGGGCCTCGATATCCTTGCTCAGCCAAGGATGGCTACTGAGGTTACCGAACCCCTTTAAAGCTTTTACCATAAGTCAGTTTTAAAATTTTGTCTTATATTTTTACTAGGTTGCATGAATTAACTTTTTAGGCCCTTTACACCGCCGTTCATTTAGACTTTTGTATAACATCCTACATAAAACAATTTTTGATACCCTGAGCTTGGCGCATGATAGCCTCAGTCGCTTATGCGCCATAAAACCCCACACAACACAACGCCGCCTGTCTCTGCGGCGCCATTTTGAATCACAGCGGTCGGTCGGGCTGGTCTCAGTTGCTTGGTGCAAGCAGCTGAGCTTCCGTTTTTCGAGGCCCAGTGGCTGCGGACGATCGCTGGTGGCTTTATTTGTTTGACAGTGCTCTGCCGAGGCAGCATGACGGGTTGTTGTGTGCCAATGTGCGCCGGGTCAACGCGTAGAGGCCTACGCTGTTTTCGCTTCCCCCGAGACTCCGAGCGAAGGAAAAAATGTGAAGCTCAAGTAAAGCGGGATCAGCGCTAGAGTACATTGTTTTAAATGTTACGCCCCACTGTGTTTTTTTACCACTCTGTCTCGTTCTACTATTTCGTGGTTTGTATCTTTTTTTTATACTTTATGTTCATGTTTGCGGCGAAGGTTACACCACACTGTGCACAACAACATTTTCCCCCTAAGTCTTGTTGACTTATTTCGTGGCTTGAACCTTTTTTCATGCCTTACTTTTATGTTTTCCTTTAAGGTTGCACCCCACGATACATGCCCCACTTTTCTGTCCCAATGTCTTGCTTACTTATATTGTAGTTCGTGTCTTTTAATAACCTGCAATTAGTTGGCATTAAATGAATAATTTGCATTGTCTTTTGCTTTGTTCTCTGTGCCATCTGTAAGAGGGTAGGCTGCAAAGCTATGTTACATATTGGTCTTCATCAGTAATAAAGATAAACTTTTAGGTAGGAGCTATTTTTCGAACAGCCTAACCCATCAGCACACAATTTTGTAGACAGAATAGGAAATACACGGATAGCCAAAGTTAAAACGCTCGTTTTTTTTTTAACAGAACCCACTGTGGTCGAAAGCGTTAGTTTTCAATGTCGATTAACTCGATTTCGAGTTTAAAATTTTCAGTATTACTGCAGTTTTTTAATGACTAAAATCCACCCTTTTTTGAGCAGGTTAACATGCATGGTTTATTAATGAATACCGATTGGCTTGAATAAAATAAATATGAAAAAAATGTACAATTGCGTTTCACAAACTGAGGAATCGCAGGAAAGTAACCGGTGCGTATGTCCATGGCGCAAGCGAAGTGTGCATGCGAGCGCACGCAAAAACATTCGGTGGTTGTGCGCCCTCATAAAAATGAAACTAGTGAGAAACTTCCAGTGATCCTTTCAGTTACAGTTATATGGGGTTTTATGGCGCATAAGCAACTAGGGCTATCATGCGCCAAATACAAGGTTAGATGATGTTATGTCAAGTGTACAGAGGTTACATTATAATAGATTTAAAACATTGGATTTCTTTAGAAACTTACAAACAAGTGAAAACTCGACAAGTGTTTGCTCGCCTAAAAGCAATGCGGGATGAAATGGAATGTGTTCATTGTAAAATACCGTAAAAATTTTTTTTCTAAGTACTTCGAGATGCGAACAGGAAATTAAAATGTGATTTACTGTGAGCTCCTCACCACACATTTCACACACAGGTTTGTCTTTTTTTGTTAATAAGAAGTTATGGGTGATGTGTGTGTGTGACCTATGCGTAAACGACATAAAATTACTTCTATAAAACGCTCTTTATGGCGGCATGATTTCCATTGTTTTAAAATGGGCTTTATGGCATGCAGCTTGTTGTGTCCTTCATTTTGCCAAGAACTTGGCTCTTAGTTTTATTTCCATGGTTCTGGTTTGCGCAGCACACATGTCGGCTCTCTCATTGTCCCTAATGCCAATGTGACTGGGAACCCAGCAGAATTTTATAACATGTTTTTGTGTTGTGACCTTTACTATATTGTGTATGATGCTTCCAATCAGTAGCTCCGTGGCATTTTTGGAGTTTAATGCTGTAAGAACGCTCAGTGAATCTGTATAAATGATGCTGTTTTTGATGTTTTCATTTGTTATTTTCTGTACCGCAACACTAATAGCATAACACTCCGCGGTGAAAACTGTAGCACATGAGTTGTGTTGTGTTGGGTTTAATGGCACATAGGCAACTAAGGCCATCATGTGCCAAGAACAAGGTATAGGAAATAATTTCAGCATGATTCAATAAAATTATGAAAATTGATCAGTGGTGTAAAGGGCCTAAAAGTTTACCTACCTACTAATAACAGAGAAAAAGATTTAGGAATGGCTAAAGGTAAAAACATTAAAAGGTCAGGTAGCCTCAGCGTCCATCCTTGGCTGTGCAAGGATGTCGAGGATCCCAACTAATCAGATAAAAACCTCAGTCTTTTTTCTCAAGAATGAGAAAGTGGCTGAGGGACATCACGTGAATCACTGGGTCATAATTTACAGCTGGCTGAGACAACCTGGTTCTGTTAAAAATCTAAAAACACGGGACATGTCAACGATGGAATTTTCACTTATGAGTAACGCGGGATGAAAGGGAATGGATTGATTATAAAACAGCGAAAAGTACTTTTTCCGTAGCTTCTCGAGTCTAGAGCATTGAAATAAAATATGGTTTACTGTCAGTTCATCTCCACACGTACAAACTGGTTTCTCTTGTTTAGTCAGCAAAAAGTTGTGTGTGAGGTGTGTATGGCCTATACGGAGACGACGTATAACGACTTCTTTAAAACGTTCCTGGTGCACACATGACTTCCATTCTCCTAAGACTGGCTTTACTGAGTGTAGTTTATTATTTATTTCGTTGTTCCAGACGGACTGCCATTTTTGTCGTGCTTTAAGGTGTACTAAGTTTACGCAATCTTCATACGGCATATTTACATTTTTAATTTGCTTGCCACGAGCTTGGGCAGCGCAGAAATCTGCTCTTTCGTTGCCTTTTATGCCAACATGACTTCGTACGCAGCATAGCCTTATGTTTTGTCCTTGCGCGATGGCTGTTGTTATATTGTGTATGATGTCACCAACCAGCGGGGTGGTTGCATTTTTATAGTTAAGGGCTGTAAGGACACTTAGCGAGTCAGTGTAAATAATACTGTTTGCGAGGTTGTTGTTTACTATTTTATCTAAGGCTAAACAAATCGCGTAACATTCGGCAGTGAAGATGGATGCACAGTGTGGAAGTCTATTTCATTCCAATTTGCTTGTACCTCCGCGCTTCCAGTGTAGGTGTCTGTTTTTGAACCATCTGTGTAAAAAGCTGTAAAAGTACTGTACTTTTCTTCGAGTGTAAGAAATTCTTGTATTATATGTTGTTGTGGGATTTTTGTTTTAAGGAATTGCGTAAGGCTGAAATCGCAGACTGCAGGGAAATTATACCAGGGTGGCAGTGGATGTCGTCTTTGAGCAATGTGTGGTAAAGTGTCTAGTATGCCCAGGTTCTGGCACATCTCTTCAAATCTTAAGAGTGTTGTGTTGTGTTGGGTTTTATGGCACATAGGCAGCTAAGGCCATCATGCGCCAAGCACAAGGTATGGAAAATGTTTTCTGTGGGATTTAATAAAAATGAGGAACGTGATCAGTGGTGTAAAGGGCCTAAAAAGTAACAATAAGTAATAACTACCTAGTAATAACGGAGAAGACGAGATCTAGGAATGGCTAATGGTAAAAGCTTTAAAAAGGTCAGTAGCCTCAGCGGCCATCCTTGGCTGGGCAAGGATGCCGAGGATCCTGACCAGTCAAATAAAAGCCTCAGCCTTTTCCTCACGAATGAGGAAGTGGCTGAGGGACATCATGTGAAGCTATAGGTCATGATTTATATTTTGTCGAGAAAATCTGCCTCAGTTAAAAACTTAAAAACACAAGATATGTCCACAATTGCATTTTCGCCTATGAGTAACGCGGGATGAAAGGGGATGGATTGATTATAAAACAGTGAAAAGCACTTTTTCCTCAGTTTTTCGAGTTTGGAACATGAAAATAAAATGTGGTTAACTGTAAGTTCACCTCCACATGCACAAACTGGTTTATCTTGTTTCGTGAGCAGAAAGTTGTGTGTAAGGTGCGTGTGACCAATACGGAGACGGCAGATAATGACTTCTTTAAAACGTTCCTGGTGTACACACGACTTCCATTCTCCTAAAACTGGTTTTACCAAATGTAGTTTATTGTTTTTTTCGCTGTTCCAAGCAGATTGCCATTTTTGCCTTGCTTTAAGATTGACTAAGTTTATGCAGTCTCGATACGGCACACTGACATTTTTAATTTGCTTGTCACGAGCTTGGGCTGCGCATAAATCTGCCATCTCGTTACCTTTTATCCCGACATGACTCGGGATCCAACATAGTTTTATGTTTTGTCCTTTAGCTGTGGATATCACTATGTTGTGTATAATGTCCCCAAGTAGAGGAGTGATTGCATTTTTAGAGTGGAGAGCTATAAGTACGCTTAGGGAGTCTGTATAAATGATACTGTTCTTGAGGTTCTCGTTTACTATTTTTTCTATGGCAACACATACGGCGTAACATTCGGCAGTGAAAACAGATGCACACTGTGGAAGTCTTACTGTTTCCTCCCAATTCTCTTGTACTACTGCGCTTCCTACATAAACATCTGTTTTCGAACCATCAGTATAAAATTCTGAAAAGCTATTGTATTTTTCTTTTAGTGCAAGAAATTCTTGTATGATATGTTGTTGTGGAGTTTTCTTTTTACGGAACTGTGTCAGTGTGAAGTCGCAAACTTCAGGAAAATTGTACCATGGAGGTAGTGCATCCCGTCTTTGGGCAATGTCAGGCAACGTATCCTGTATATTGAGGTTCTGGCATATATCTTCGAAACGCAGGACCAGTGGCCGGATTGCATGAGGTATGTTGGTGAATATTGTTCTAGAAGGACATCTCGTTACCACTGGATAGCAGATATGTTTTGGTTCAGATCTTACTTTAAAGACATATGCACACATTAAAGAAGTTCTTCTGATTTCTAGTGAGGGTTCATTTGTTTCTGCATATAGGCTTGCTATGGGAGATGTCCTGTATGCGCCACATGAGAGGCGTAGGCCTGAGTTATGTACTGGATCTAATTTTTTTAAGTATGATGGTCTTGCTGAGCCGTATACGATGCACCCATAATCTAAGGAAGAACGTACCAACGAGCGATATATGTGCAGAAGACATGTTCTATTAGAGCCCCAATGTTTCCTAGAGAGCACCATGAGTATGTTTAGAGATTTGGAGGCTTTCTTTTTCAGTGTGTTAATGTGCGGCAGGAATGTCAGTCTTTTATCAAATGTTACGCCTAAAAATTTATGCTCGTGCTTTATTGGTATCATTGTTTCATTTAGGTGTAGGATGGGGTCATTCTGCAAGCCTCTTCTGAGTGAGAAAAGCACTGCTACTGTTTTTTGTGGGGAGAACTTAAACCCGTTTCTGTCTGCCCAAGTAGCTATTCTGTTTAATGCGAGTTGTATCTGTCTCTCACAGGTTGCTAAGCTGGATGAAACACATGCAATTTGAAGGTCGTCAACATATACCGAGTACATCACGGTTGTAGGAAATATTTTTGCTATAGAATTCATTTTTGCTACAAAAAGCGTAGTACTTAATATACAGCCCTGTGGTACACCATTCTCTTGAACAAATTTTTTGGAAAGTGTTGAACCCAGACGTACTTGAAATGAACGGTTAGATAGGAAATCTTTCAAGCAGTTAAGCATCCTTCCACGAATACCGAGGTCTGCTAGGTCGCGGAGAATCCCGAACCTCCAGGTAGTGTCGTAAGCCTTTTCCATGTCAAATAAGACTGCCAGACAATGTTGTTTGTGTATGAATGCTTCGCGTACTGTATTTTCAAGACGGACGAGATGGTCAGTTGTTGAACATCCTTTTTTAAAGCCACATTGATGGACGTCAAGAAGTTCACGGGATTTGAGAATAAACATTAACCTAATATTCAATACACTTTCGAAAGATTTGGCGAGGCAACTTGTGAGGGCTATGGGTCTGTAGCTACCAGCAGTGGTTGGGGGCTTGCCGGGTTTGAGGAATGGCACAATAACTGCTTCTTTCCAAGCATCTGGTATTTTTCCCAGTTTCCATATTTTGTTGAAGAATTGTAAAAGTGCTTCTACCGAGGCTTCGGAAAGGTGTGACAGCATCTCATAATGTATTTCATCAGGGCCGGGTGCTGTCTTTTTTCCGGCTGACAGTACTGCATGGATTTCTTCGAGTGTGATTAAGTTATTATACGGCTCATTCGAAGTGCCACTAGTTGGAAGTCTTTGTTTTTCAGCCATGTTTCTGTACTTCAGAAATGACTCCGTGTAATGCGCTGAACTAGAAATTGTAGAAAAATGTTCTGCTAGAACGTCTGCCTGCTCTTCAATACTTGTTTGTGTACCTGGGGAAGTGAGAAAAGGTATTGTGAAGGGGGAATAGCTGCCATTTATTTTATGCACTTGCTCCCACATTTTCTTTGATGTGATAGAACTATTTATAGATGATACGTCGTCTTTCCATGATGCTTTTTCAGCGTTTCTACGGATATGCCTTGCTTTGGCTCTTGCCTTTTTGAAATTTACAAGGTTTTCGTATGTTGGGTATCTACGGAAAATTCCCCAGGCTTTATTTTGTTCTTTTTTTACTGTTTTACATTCTTGTGAGTACCATGTCTTATGATTCTGTCTCACTACGGCCGAGGACTGAGGAATAGATAACCGCGCTGCAGTAATTATACATGTTGTAAACATATTATTCAGTTCGTCAACGCCCAGATCATCCGAAAAAAGTTTTTCTAGACTGGCATTTTCTCTGAACAGTGCCCAGTCAGCCAAGTGTAACTTCCAACGGCGAGGTTTGCTCGGGATGATTGATGGTGGGGATGACAGGCTGATTTCAACAGGCAGATGATCGCTCCCATAGGGGTTGTCTAAAACATCCCATTTAAAATCGCTAAAAACAGATGGAGAACTAAAAGATAAATCTAAAACACTCATTTTTCCTGAGCTAGGACAGCAATAGGTGGGCTTACCGGTGTTTAGTAGACAAATATTATTAGATAGTATAAAATCCTCAACGACATGACCCCTGCTATCGGTTTTATCACTGCCCCAAAAACAAGAGTGTGAGTTAAAATCTCCCACTACCACGTATGGCTCTGGCAGCTGTTCTAAAAGGTTCTCTAATTCATGCTGTGTTACTGCGAGGTGCGGTTGTAGATATGTGGAACATAATGTAATGGTTTTGTAAGCAACTACAGTGGCTGCTACGGCTTCGAAACTAGTTTTCAGTGTGAGCTCTCGAGCCGGAACTCCGGGTTGCACAATGGCTACGCCTCCTGAAAGTCTGCTCGCGCCCTCTCGGTCACGACGGAAGACAGTATATCTCTTTAGCAAATTAGTGTGACGAGGACCTAAATTGGTCTCTTGTAGACATAAGGCGATAGGAGCGTGTGCTGCTAGTATATCTTTTATGTCACTGTAATTATTTAGAAGTCCTCTACAATTCCATTGTATTATGAAAGCCATCTTAGTTTTGTGTTTGTATTGATTGAAAAACTAGATCAAGTTGTTTATGGCCCCGTGACTCGGGGCCTGTCTTTTTTTGACCGATCCAGGGAGCTCCGCCGACCATCCGACGTGGACGGCGAGGGGCTGCCCGGGGTCGTGTCCATCGCCTCTGTAGAGGCACTGGACGACCGTGCAGGAGGCACATTGATTTTTGAGTTAGACCTCGACCTGTGGGAAGAGGTCTTTGGGCCCGCCGACCCGGGGGTCTGCGTCCCCTCTTTTGGGGTAGGCGGAGCAGCCTGCGCTACTCCACCAGACGGCGCGGATGGCCCCGCCCCAGGCTCACTACGTGTGACCTGGACGGGTGCCGAAGCCTGGTGTGGTGCGCCGCGCCCACGCACCACATCGGCGAAGTTTGTTTTTGCAGTGAAGGAGAATTTGTTTGTCTGTGAGTATCGTCTTGCTTCTTTGAAAGAAATGTTTTCTGTAGTCTTAAGAGTAATGATTTCTTTCTCTTTCTTCCAGGACGGACAAGCCCTGGAGTAGGCAGCATGGTCGCCTTCACAGTTTGCACACCGTGGGTTAGCAACACATTCTTCGGATTGGTGGTCCTTCGAAGAGCATTTTGCGCAAGTCTTGCGGCCGCGACAACTCTGTGAGCCGTGGCCAAATCTCTGGCAGTTAAAACATCTGCGTGGGTTGGGAATATACGGTCTTACATTTATTTTCAGGTAGTCTACTTCAATGGATTCAGGCAATGTGCTCATGTTGAATGTCAAGATCAGGTGTTTGGTGTCCATTTCTTTGCCATCCTTCCGGATCTTGATCCGGTGGACATCTATCACTTCTTGGTCAGTAAGTCCTTCGAGCATTTCCTTTTCAGAAAGGTGGACAAAATCTATTTCAGAGATGACGCCTCGTACAGTATTGAGAGACCGATGTGGGGTCACAGAGAAAGGAATGTCCCCAATGGATACAATTGTTGCAACTTTTGAGTGTTGTATGCTGTCGCGCAGTTCAAGAAGTAAGTCGCCACTGGCCATTTTTGACACCTTGTAGCCAAGGCCTAAGGCATCCATCAAGCGTTTTGAGACCTGGAATGGGGATATTATCCTTGCTTGCGTTTCTTCTGCTTTACTGGGAATGACATCAAATTTTGGAAAGGATACTTTTCTTTTCTGGAAAAAGTCATCTGCTTCGGTCCACCCTCTCTTGAGAGAGCGATCAAGTTTTGTAAGGGGGGGAGCCATAAAAAATTTAGTTTTTCGGTCATGGTGCCAGCCACCCACCATGGAGTCCAACAAGGGGACGCGACAGGTACTTGAAAGAAAGTCCTGCCCACGCCAGCTGTACACCTTAACTATAACCTAATATGACTCAACTCAGGGTAGTTGGTCACACACGGTTAACCCTCGCCGCCAGCAAAAAGGGGAAAAAACGAAGAAGAGAGGAGGATACAGGAAAGTTGTAAGAAAGGGAATAGAAAAGTGAAAGATAGAGGGGAGGACAGAAAAAGGCGACTGCCGATTTCCTCCGGTTGGGTCAGGCCGGAGGTGCCGTCTGCAGGAAGCTGGGGCCAAAGTGGTGTGTTGCCTCCGCCGAGGGGCCTTAAAGGTCCAAACGCTCGGCATCGGCTCAACCACCAGGATCCCCTTTTCCCCGGACACGGCGATGCCACGCACGGCTAAGCGCGGATGCTCGGGTCCGTGGTGACACATTGTTCACCATCATCCCCCTGCGGGGATGTCCCTGCGGATGCTCGAGTTAACCCCGTGGTGTCGCCACTCACCAACGTCTGCATGCTGCAGACGCCTCCCTGCGGGGATCAAATCTTAAGAGTAATGGCCGGGTAGCTTGTGGTTTGTTATTAAAAAGTATTCTAGATGGACACTTTGGCGATTGGGTAACATATATGCTTCTGCAATGAACAGATTTTTAGAATGTAGGTACATGTGAGCATGGTTCTCCTGTCTGCAAGTGATTGTTCGTTAGTCTCTAAATACAGACTGGTTATGGGTGACGTTCTGTATGCACCGGTGGAAAGACGTAAACCTAGATTATGCACTGGATTCAGTTGTTTAAGGTAAGATGGTCTCGCTGATCCATAAATTTTACATCCATAGTCCAAGGTAGAGCGCACTACTGAGCGGTAAATTTGTAGAAGACATGTTCAATCGGAACCCCAATGTTTTCGTGACAGTACTTTTAGCATATTCAGAGAGCGATTTTGGATTGTAAAACGTTTATTGCCAACAGTCTGAAGGGCATATAGGCCCCCCG
Organism: Amblyomma mixtum; assembly: GCF_055824585.1. NCBI lineage: Eukaryota > Metazoa > Arthropoda > Arachnida > Ixodida > Ixodidae > Amblyomma > Amblyomma mixtum. The sequence goes on from NC_143017.1 coordinate 21,146,675, forward strand.
CCTAAACGACGGCCAGAAGGTCTTTGCTCCTGGCGGCGTCTTCGGCCAGTTGGACGACTTTTGTTTGAGTCTCCGGATCGGAGCGGATCGGAGAGAGCGAGAAGCTTTCTTTTTTAAGGGAGTTTATGTGTGGCCCGAACGTGAGTTTTTTGTCAAAAGTTATTCCTAAAAATTTGTGCTCCTCTTTTACTGGCAATGTGACCTCAATCATTAAAAGGGTGGGATCAGTGTGCAGTCCTCTTCTAAGCGAAAACAGAACAGCTACTGACTTTTGTGAAGAAAACTTGAAACCATTTTTGTCTGCCCATGTTGTTAGTCTGTTTACTGTCAGCTGTATTTGCCTCTCACAAGATGTAACGCTAGAGGATGTGCAAGCAATCTGGAGATCGTCTACATAGAGTGAATACATGATGGACTTTGGAATTATTTTTGCGAATTATTTTTACTACGAAGAGTGTAGTGCTTAAAATGCATCCTTGAGGTACATCGTTTTCTTGAGTGAAGTTCTTAGAATAGGTGGCTCCGAGACGTACTTGAAATGAGCGATTGGACAAAAAGTCACTTAAGCATTTCAGCATCATACCCCGGATACCGAGGTCTCCAAGGTCCCGCAGAATGCCAAACCTCCATGTGGTGTCATAGGCTTTCTCCAAGTCAAAAAAGACCGCTAGGCAGTGTTGTCTGTGGATAAATGCTTCTCGGACTGTGTTCTCAAGGCGGACTAGATGGTCTGTTGTAGAGCACGCTTTTTTGAACCCACACTGATGAATGTCAAGATGTTCACGGGATTCTAATACAAACATTAACCTTATGTTCAGAACGCTTTCAAAGGATTTTGAAAGTACTCTTGTCAGGGTTATGGGTCGGTAAGTGCTTGGGGAGGTAGGCTTCTTTTCTGGCTTCAACAGTGGTATAATAACTGCTTTTTTCCAGTCCTCCGGTATTTCGCCTGATATCCATATTTTATTAAAAAATTTCAGAAGTGAGTCTACAGCGGGTTCGGACAGATGGGCGAGCATTTCGTAATGGATATGATCTGGTCCTGGTGCTGTCTGTTTACCGGAAGAAAGAACGCTTTTAATTTCTTGGAGTGTGATTGGACTATTATATGCTTCGTGAGCATTGCCTGTTGTCGGCAGTCTCTGTCTTTCGGCCGTGTTTTTATATTTTAAAAATGATTCTGTGTAGTGAGAGGAACTAGATACATAGGAAAAATGTTCACCTAATATATCTGCTTGTTCTTTTATATTTGTCTGCACACCAGGAGCCGTCAGAAGAGGAACCGTGAATGGGAAGTAACGACCATCTAGTTTGTGTACCTGCTCCCACATTTTTTCTGACGTGATTTGGCTGTTTATTGATGAAACGAAGCTCTGCCATGATGCTTTTTCGGCATTTAGACGTACGTACCGAGCCTTAGCTCTTGCTTTTTTAAAGTTAATAAAGTTCTCCTGAGTAGGGTATCTCCGGAATATACCCCAAGCTTTGTTTTGCAGTTTTTTTGCTTCTTTGCAATCTCGAGTCCACCATACTTTATGATTCTGTCGTACTACTCCTGAAGATTGCGGAATAGCCAAGTGTGCGGCAGCCATGATACAAGTTGTGAACGGTTCATTTATTTCTTTGACATTAAGATTTTCTAAAACAATTATTTCTAAAGTGGCTTCTGTTCTAAAAAGTTGCCAGTCGGCTAAATGAAGCTTCCAACGCCGTGGTTTTGACGGGGTGACTGATGGTGGAGATGCCAGACTGATTTCAACAGGCACATGATCACTTCCATAGGGGTTGTCTAAAACATCCAATTTAAAATCGCTAAAAACAGATGGAGAACTAAAAGACAAATCTAAAACACTCATTTTTCCAGAGCTAGAAGAGCAATAAGTAGGTTTACCGGCGTTCACTAAACAAATATTATAAAATAGTATAAAATCTTCAATGACATGACCCCTGCGGTCTGTTTTCTCACTGCCCCAAAAACAAGAGTGTGCATTAAAATCTCCAACAACCACATATGGCTCCGGTAACTGCTCTAGAGGTGTGGTTGAAGATATATGGAACATAATGTAATGGTTTTGCGAGCAACCACAGTGGCTGCTACGGCTTCGAACCTAGTTTTTAGTGTGAGCTCTCGAGCTGCAACTCCGGGTTGCACAATGATGGCTACGACTCCTGAAAGTCTGCTCGCGCCCTCTCGGTCACGACGGAAGACAGTATATCTCTTTAGAAAATTCATGTGACGAGGACCTAAATTTGTCTCTTGTAGACATAAGGCGATAGGAGCGTGTGATCCTAGTATGTCTTTTATATCGCTGTAGTTGTTTAGAAGTGCTCTACAGTTCCATTGTATTATGAAAGCCATCTTAGTTTTGTGTTTGTACTGATTGAAAAACTAGATCAAGTTGTTTATGGCCCCGTGACTCTGGGCCTGTCTGACCATCCGACGTGGACGGCGAGGGGCTGCCCGGTGTCGTGTCCATCGCCTCTGCGGAGGCACTGGACGACCGTGCAGGAGGCACATTGATTTTCGAATTTGACCTCGACCTGTGGGAAGAGGTCTTTGGGCCCGCCGACCCGGGGGTCTGCGTCCCCTCCTTTGGGGTAGGCGGAGTGGCGTGCACCCAACATCGCCATGATGTTCAATAAATATATTCTGATTCTGATTCTAGTCCACCAGACGGCGCGGTTGGCCCCGCCACAGGCTCACTACGTGTGGCCTGGACAGGTGCCGAAGCCTGGTGTGGTGCGCCGCGCCCACGCACCACATCGGCGAGGTTTGTTTTTGCAGTGAAGGAGAATTTGTTTCAGCGTATTGCCTTCTTGCTTCTTTGAAAGAAATGTTTTTCGTAGTCTTGAGAGTAATTATTTCCTTTTCTTTTTTCCAGGACGGAGAAGCCCTGGAGTAGGCAGCATGGTCTCCTTCACAGTTTGCACACCGTGGGTTAGCAACACATTCTTCGGATTGGTGGTCCTTCGAAGAGCATTTTGCGCAAGTTTTGCGGCCGCGACAACTCTGTGAGCCGTGGCCAAATCTCTGGCAGTTGAAACATCTGCGTAGGTTGGGAATATACGCTCTTACATTTATTTTCAGGTAGCCCACTTCAATGGATTCGGGTAATGTGCTCATGTTGAATGTAAAGATCAGGTGTTTGGTGTCCACTTCTTTGCCATCCTTCCGGATCTTGATCCGGTGGACATTATCACTTCTTGGTCAGTAAGTCCTTCGAGGATTTCCTTTTCAGAAAGGTGGACAAAATCTATTTCAGAGATGACGCCTCGTACAGTATTCAGAGACCGATGTGGAGTCACAGAGACAGGGATGTCCCCAATGGATACAATTGTTGCAACTTTTGAGTGTTGTATGCTGTCGCGCAGTTCAAGAAGTAAGTCGCCACTGGCCATTTTTGACACCTTGTAGCCAAGGCCTAAGGCATCCGTCAAGCATTTTGAGACCTGGAATGGGGATATTATCCTTGCTTGCGTTTCTTCTCCTTTGCTATGAATGACGTGAAATTTTGGAAAGGATACTTTTCTCTCTTGAAAAAAGTCCTTTCTTGAAAAATGTCATCTGCTTCGGTCCGCCCTCTCTTGAGAGAGCGCTCAGGTTTGGAAAGGGCGGGAGCCATAAAAAATTGAGGTTTTTCGGTCATGGTGCCAGCCACCCACCATGGAGCCCAACAGGGGGACGGGACAGGAACTTGCTAGCAAGACCTGCCCACGCCAGCTGTACACCTATACTATAACCTAATATGACTCAACTCAGGGTAGTTGGTCACACACGGTTAACCCTCGCCGCCAGGAAAAAGAGGAAAAAACGAAGAAAAGAGGAGGAGACAGGAGAGTTGTAAGAAAGAGATAGGACAGCGAAAGATAGAGGGGAGGATAGGAAAAGGCGACTGCCGATTTCCTCCGGTCGGGTCATGCCGGAGGTGCCGTCTACAGGAAGCTGGGGCCAAAGTGGTGTGTTGCCTCCGCCGAGGGGACTTAAGGGTCCAAACGCTCGGCATCGGCTCAACCACCAGGATCCCCTTTTCACCGGACACGGCGATGCCACGCACGGCTAAGCTTGGACGCTCGGGTCCGTGGTGACGCATTGTTCACCATCATCCCCCTGCGGGGATGTCCCTGCGGATGCTCGGGTTAACCCCGTGGTGTTGTCACTCACCAACGTCTACATGCTGCAGACGCCCCCGTGCGGGGATGTAGCACATGAGGGCAGTCGTACTGCATTTTCATTTTTTCCTTGTATTACTGCGCTTCCTACATGAACATGAGTTTTTGACCCGTCAGTATAAAATGCAGTGTAATTTCTGTATTTTTCTTGTAGTGCTAGATATTCTTGTATTATATGGTCGTGTGGTGTACAGGTTTTCCTGAGGCGTGTTAGTGTGACGTCACACACTGTGGGGAGAGTGTACCACGGTGGTAGCGCTTCGTGTCTTGGGGCAATATTTTTAATTTCGTTTAGTATGTTCAGAGCATGGCATTTTTCTTCGAAGCGCAAGAGCTACGGCTTAATCGCGTGAGGCTTGTTGTTGAAGAGTATTCGGGATGGGCATTTCATCAGAATTGGGTAACAGAGATGTTTGGGCTGAGAAGGGATTTTGAGGATGTATGTACAAGTTAGTGCAGTTCTTCGATCTTCTAAGGAAGGTTCATTCGTTTCCACATACAGACTTGCTATTGGTGAAGTTCTGTAAGCACCGGAAGACAACCTTAAACCAAGATTGTGGATAGGATCCAGTCGTTTTATGTAGGACGGTCTTGCTGAGCCATATACTATGGACCCATAGTCTAACTTAGAGCGAACCAGAGAACGATATATATGTAACAGGCATGCTCTATCAGACCCCCAGCGTTTTCTTGATAGTATTTTCAGCACATTGAGGGCCTGGGAAGCTTTTTTCTTTAAGCTGTTTATATGTGGCAAGAAATTGAGCTTTTTATCGAAAATTATCCCTAGGAATTTATGCTCTTGTTTGACAGGTAGTGGGGTTTGGTTTAAATATAGTGTGGGGTCGGCCTGTAGGCCTCGTCTCAAAGAGAACACAACCGCTACTGTTTTCTGAGGGGAAATTCTAAATCCGTTTCTATCTGCCCAGGTAGCCAGTTTATTGTTATTTGTATTTGCCGCTCACAGGTTGGTATGCTGGAAGACGTGCATGCTATTTGGAGGTCGTCTACGTAAACTGAGTACATTATGGATTTTGGGATTACTTTTCCTATGGAGTTCATTTTGATGACGAATAAGGTTGTGCTGAGGATGCACCCTTGGGGCACGCCAGTTTCTTGGATAAAAGTCTTGGAGAAGGTTGCGCCTAGGCGGATTCTAAACGTTCGATTGGTCAGGAAGTCGCTCAAACAGCTCAGCATCCTGCCGCGGATACCTAGGTCCGCTAGGTCACGGAGGATACCGAACCTCCACGTGGTATCGTAAGCCTTCTCCAGGTCGAAGAAGACCCCGATACAATGTTGGCTGTGGATGAACGCTTCCCGGACTGTGTTCTCAAAGCGTACAAGGTGATCGGTTGTGGAACATGTCTTTTTAAAACCGCACTGCTGTATATCTAAAAGTTGCTGGGATTGAAGTATGAAAGTTAGTCTGATGTTTAGAATGCTTTCGAATGAGTTTGCTATACAGCTAGTGAGTGCTATTGGCCTGTAACTGGTGGGACTAGTTTGTGGTTTCCCTGGTTTTAGGAGGGGTACTATGATTGCTTCTTTCTATGCTTGGGGGATTTCTCCACTCATCCATATTTTATTGAAAAATTTTAGGAGAGCCTCTATGGCAGCCTGAGAGAGGTGAGCAAGCATGGCATAATGTATATTGTCTGGGCCTGGTGCTGTCATTTTACCGGATGTTAGTACTGTGTTTAGTTCTTGTGTAGGAGGGGGTTGTGGCCGAGTAGAACCTAGGTCGCTTTGCGACGTTCAGCCAAGGTGCAGGCCAAGCGTTCGGGCTGCGAGCGAGCGTCACACCTCAGGATCGTCGTCTTCTTTCACTACCACAGTTCACCACAGTGAGCGAGCGCGGCTGCTACACTTCACTTGCATTGTAATAAACTTATTGTAGTCTTCATGTATGCATGTTCCAAAGGGCAGGTTTTGTTTTTCTACTATTGTTTTGTGCTTTTGAAATGTGAGTGTGTAGTTGGATGTGCTTGAAACTGTGGAAAAATGCTCACCCAATATGTTGACCTGCTCTTCTAATGTTTGAGTACCAGGTGTTGTTAGTATTGGAAATGTGAATGGAGTAAAATTACCTGTGAATTTCCGCACCTGCTCCGACATTTTCTTTGATGATATTGAGCTGTTTATGGAGGATATGTACTGTTCCCATGATGCCCTTTCTGCGTTGCGTCTAATGTATCGCGCTTTGGCTCTGGCCCTTTTGAAGATGAGCAAGTTTCCTGCAGTGGGATATCTGCGAAGGTTGCCCCAAGCCTTGTTTCGCTGCTTTTTAGCCAATGAGCGTTCATTTGACCACCAAACTTTGTTTTTCCTGCAATTTCAGACGTTAGTGGGATGGCTTCTATTTCTGCTGATATTAAGCATTTGACAAATTTTTCATTTCGTTCTTCTATAGTAAGGGTTTCGGTATATTCTTTTTCTAGTGTGGCCTTCGTTCTGAAAAGTGCCCAATCGGAGAGGTGAATTTTCCATCGCCGTGGCTTCGTAGGGAGGATGAATGTAGCTGATGTTAGTTTTAAAACCGTAGGTAAGTGATCACTTCCCCGGGGGTCATCTAAAACATCCCAAATAAAATCATTAAAAACAGATGGTGATGCAAATGCTAAATCGAGGCAGGTCATTTTTCCAGAGCTGGGGCAGCAGTACGTAGATTTTCCCGTATTCATTAAACATATGGTATTGGAAATAAAAAATCCTCGATGAGCTGACCCCTGGAATGAGTATGCTCACTTCCTGAGAATGAGGAGTGTGCGTTAAAATCCCCTATTATTACATATGGCTCTGGCAAATGTTCCAGAAGTTCTTCTAGGTCATGCATGGCTATTGTGTTGTGTGGTGGTATGTACTATCAGCGTCAATTGAAACGCGAACAAGCCAATTGAAACGCGAACAGCACGACTAGCAGATATTATACTAGGGAGGCAAAATACACGAGCAGTTGATTTTCCCATCGAAGCCGGAAAGACCGCTCTTCTTAAATGTTAATAGACCACGCCTGTATTTCACCTCGAGCCTCTAATAAGATTGATTTTTTGTGCTCGTGTTTCAGGTGTTTTGTTCGCATTTCATTTGACGCTGATAGTACACAGAGCATATTGTTATTGTTTTATGGCTAATGATGTTTACTGCGACCGCTTCTAAGTTCGTCTTTAATGACACCTCTCTTGCAGGGACATCGCTTTGCGTAATGATAGCGACGCCTCCTGAGAGTCGGCTAGCTTGTACTCGGTCTTTCCGGAAAATATATATTTTTAAGATGTTTGTGTGCTGTGGCCCAAGGTTCGTTTCTTACAGGCACACAGCTGTAGGTGCCATTGTTTTGAGCATATCGGTTATGTCTGTAGTTTCTGTGTATACCTCTACAGTTCCATTGTATTAGATACGCCATTGTGATAAGTTGGGGATTGGAGAAAGTTACTTATTCTCAGAAGCAGTGATTCGTGGTTTCCCTTTGTTCTCTAGGGAGTCTCGCCGCCGCTGCAGCGGTGGCGAACCAGGAGTTGTATCCATCGCCACTTTCGTGGCGCCGGATTTCCGCGGAGAATCCGCGGATGCGTGTGTTTTAGATGTCAGCGGACTTTCGCTGACATCCATCTCCTCCACGGTGGACGTGGAGGATGCTTCTTGTTTGCGATGGCCCGTGGCCTTCGCATTCGTCTTTTTTGTTGACACCACTGAACCATGCTCTGCTCCAAGGGCAGAGTCTCTTGGGCCAGCAGTTGCCTTCTTAGAGGAGTGGCGCGACAGGTCCAGTTCAGCAGAGCTGTTCTGGGTGTCTGTCGCCGAGGATGCCGCTGCTGAAAGTGGGGCCTGAGGGCCTCCGGCGAGGATCGCATGGTCTTCCCGCGAAATTTTCAGCCCCGTGGACTGTGTCACCGACTTCTGTGGTGGGGACTTGGTTGTCGACCCCAGGTCCTTCGGATCGACCTGCGTGCCGACAGAAACTGAAGGCGGCGGCGGTCCCCGCGTCACCGCTTCAGAGTATGTCCCTTTCTGTTGGAAAGAGACGCGTTTTTTTGCTTCAAGGTAGGACAGGTTTTCTGTGGTCTTCCAAGTTATGATTTGTTTTTCTGTTTTCCAGACTGGGCACGACCTGGAGTACGCGCCATGTGCGCCATTGCAGTTGATGCATTTTGGTGTGCGTTCGCATCTTTCTTCTGTATGTGCGTCTTCTGCGCATGTGACACAAGTGGGTTTACCGCGACAAGCCAACATGCTGTGTCGAAAGCGCTGGCACTTGAAACATCGTCTCGGGTTCGGTATGTATGGGCGGACTTTACAATGGAGGTATGGGGCGTGGATGGAGTCAGGCAGAGTTGTGGTATTGAAAGTTAAGACAATGTGTTTTGTCTTGATTTCAGCATTGTTTCTCCGGATGGTTATTCGTCGGGCTGCTATTACTCCTTGTTCAGATAGTTCTTCCATTTCCGCATCGGTACTCTGTAGGGGTTCATATTCAGATATGACGCCCTGTGAGTGGTTCAGGGTGCGGTGCGGGGTAACCTGTACGCTCATTTCTCCAAGATTCTGTAACGACATCAGTTTGGTGCTCTGTTCTTTTGTGTTTATTTCTACAAGGAGATCTCCGGTTCGCTGCTTTTTTGCTTTGTAGTCTTTGCCTACACACCTTTTTAGGGTGTTGGCGATCACAAATGCAGACAAATTTGCTACAGGTTCACATGTATTTGAGTGAACCATGAAAAACTTTGGAAACGTTTCTGGTTTCTGTGGCAACAATTTTTTCGCATCGGTGCGACCCCTTTTTGGGGGCCGATCAGATTGTTTTGCAAATTTTTCCATACGGCATGTACTGGCTAAGGGTTCCTGACACTTTGTCGCCTCTGATTCACCCTTATACACACAGGAAGGTCCCGGGACTCCCCGCCTGGTAGACAGACGAGGAGCCCATCGGCCGAGGATTGACCACTTCCTCGACCGCCACCGTTCAAGGTTTCTTCCCTCCACCTTTCAACCTATCGCCACGGTACGGATGACAGCTTCGGTATGGGGGCTAAGGGTCCGTGGTGGCGCCAAGCACCAACACCTCGTTACACAAGGTGTCCCTGCGGGCTTGATGCTAAATATCGTAACCTGCCTCCATTGCATACGTTGGGCACTTTGGTCGTTCGTTCAAACTGGCGTATAAAAAATCGTGCATTTCTGAAAGGTAACTCTCAGGAGCACATGGATTTCCGAAAATGGCAGCTGTCAGTGCGGAAACGTCAATAGGTGTGAGTGTGCATCATCCGCTTTAAACTTCGTCGGTTCGGGTCAGTCTTTTAGAAGTGATTCATGGTTCTCTTTCTGTTCCTTCTGCCAACAACTAAGGCTGCCCACTCAACATAATTTTTCGGTAATAAGAAAGAGCAACACAATACGGACCCCACAGAGGTGGAAAGGACGACCCGAGTCGTACTTTCTTATTTCCAAAACCACGTACAAACTAGCCCTCCAACAAGTTCTAATTGAGAACTTGAATTTATTTCTCTGCATTTTTTTTTCAGCAAACAGAAAGTAAACTCCCGGGAAACAGCAGCCCCCTAACCTGGAGGAGCTTCGCACTGATTTTCATACTCATGAATGCGTAGTTATGATTGAAATTGTTGATTTGGCATGTTTGACTGCGACTGTAAGGTATTTACGCACGGCTGCTTCGTGCGTTCTACTTCCCTGTGATTTCTGATAAAGGCACCCTGAGAAGGGCTGAAAACTTTGGTCGCTCCTCTGTTCTACACACTGTAGATTGCAAGCACCGCGGTTGCTCTGTGGCTGCACTGCTCGGCAGCTGACCCGAAAGGCCGAGACTTGATCTCGGCCGTAGCGATCGCAATTCGTGTGAGGCGAAATGCTAGAGACCATTGTACTGTGCGATGTCAGTGCACCTTAAGAACAATAGATGGTCAAAGCTGTCCGGTGCCTTACACTGCGCCGGCTCTCATAGCCTGAGTTGCAACACTTAGTCCAAACTATAGTAAAGACCGGACAATAGGCAGGGCACGCAAAATTTCTTAGAATATTCTCCTTCAAAGACATGTTTTACCGTCTCCTTTTCATATTGCAGCGGCGGCCGTTGAGCACGGCCTCCTCATCTGCAGGATTTGCGGCGCGGGCTTTCGTTCGAAGCATCGGCGCGCCTGGCAGCTGTGGACCGACCACCCTGATTGGCCATTGCAGTGATTGGTATGAACCGATGAGACAGGAGTTGCCGTGGTGTTGGAGCGACAACCAAGAGAGGCAACACTGCGCCCGTTTCAAGAATTGTTTGGTCAATGTTGTGTCTCACGGCTTTATTTATTCTGTAGGCGTGGTGATTACGTTTTCTAACAAGAAAGGTTTTAAACTTCTTAAAATTTGCGCCAGTGTAACTACAATTTCAGCAAATTTTTAAAACGAAATTATGTGAACATGAAAATTTCATGTTAAAGGCGCAAGCTTCCCCCTGTCTTGCAGTGCGCTGCAATGCACGCAGGTCACCTGTTATTTACCTGTTATTTAGTTGCCGTGGTGTTGGAGCGACGACCAGGAGAGGCAACACTGCGGCCAGTTCAAGAATTGTTCGGTCAATGTTGTGCCTCACGGCTTTATTTATTCTGCAGACATGTCATCCTGGAGTACTTGAGTGTCTACAGGGCTACACCACATGCCACAACAGGGGTGTCTCCATCATTCTTGCTACACGGAAGGAGACCTCGGACTAGGTTAGATGTCGTTGGCCTTCCAGGAGACGGATTCTTCGATGAACCAGTGGTGCACATGGCAGACTTGCGACAGCGTGTCAAAAACCGACAACAACTTGTGAAAAGTTACACGGATGAAAAACGGGGTGCCAGAAATTCCACCATCAACACAGGGGGCTTTGTGAAAATGCGGAAAGATATTGGCACGAAAAGCGAGTATAAGTTTTCCATGCCACTGGAGGTGAAGAAGCGTATAGGCAGGAATTCATTTTTGCTGGAAGACGGAAAGAAGTGGAATGCGTCGAAGTTGACAGTAGTTGCCCGAGGGGGCCAACAAAATGCGCGGCTGTTGGTTGAGAAGGTGAAGGGGCATCGTGGTGGAGTGGTTGATTTCGAGACTGATTTGCCCTACTTCAGGACTTCTGCAGGCCTCAATACTACGGTAGCAGCAGACAATGCAACAACAGCTGGTGATCGTCACGAGCCGGTACAGGATGCAGTAGAGGCGGATACAAGCCATCAAGAAGTTACGCCGATTGCTGGTGCAGATTGTGGAGTGCCTGGCGAACAACACACAGAGCAGTGTCAACAGCAAGGAACCACTCTGCAGACGGAAAATGCGGCTGAAGAAGTGCCGCGAAGACCGCAGCGACAACGTACAGTGCCGACACGGTATCGGGACTATGTAACCTGAATACGCTAGTTAGTGTTTTGTTTTCCTTTCGCCTGCCTGAAGCAATTTTGGAGTTTTAGCATGCGTTTTTCTATTTGTTGTTCTAGGGGGGGAAGATGTTGTGTATAGAGGGCGTTAGCCTTATCATGCATGCGCTGCTCTTATCATGCATCGCGAGAATTGCATGCGACCTTTTAAGAAGAATAATGCGTCACTGTTTCGCGGTTAAGCAAAATTACAGTTCCAGAGGCACTTCAGATTGCCACTATCTGCTGTTTACTGGCTAAGTGCCGGTTTTGCCACTGCCGCCTTCTGGCCATCACACACCCAGGGCGGTGTGCCAGCGAAGTCAAGTGAAGTGCACATTCTGTGCTTCATTTGGTGAGTTAATTGTTTCCGTTTGCTTTGTGAATATTTTTTGCATGCATCCAATGCACATTCAACGATGAGAGAAATTAAAGCAACGGGGTATTTCGTAAATTCGTTCATACTGCACTCACGTTGGAATTCGCGGTTGCTGGTTCATGGTTGCAAGTTGTAGCGAATGAATGGCAGGGACGGACCGGATGTGCCTTGTAATTTTGATTTTTTTCATTCGTTTTTTGTTATTACGCAGGTATGCAGCAAAGAAAACATGAATGAGGGAAGTCGCAACACTTTTTGACGTTGCAGAAAGATGCTGGTTAGGGTGGCGGACTACATACTAACGTTGGGACCAACTGTATTAACTTTCCCCTCCGACATCAACAAGCTGTTGAAAGACTTTGAGAAGGTCAGTGATGCTAATATTTTCTAATGAGACTGTTGTTTTCTGCTTGTTTTATTTGGTTACATGTTTCGCCGGTATGCATAATATATATATATATATATATATATATATATATATATATATATATATATATATATATATATATATATATATATATATATATATATATATATAGTAGCAGGGCGTTTGCGGAACAGGCCGGGCCAAAAGAAGCGACGTCGCGCACGGTCGTATGTACGCGATACACCCAAGTGGCCAGCAGTGGGGAGATCATGGAGTTCATGAAGGATAGCAGGACGAAGGTGCTTGGGGACAACGAGTAGAAGGTTAGGGCCATCCGGATTGAGGCTGCGGCGATACAAGATTCCGTCAGAGAGCACAAAGCGCCGCATCGAGGGATCAGACGGAGTGGAATTGAGGCGGTCGATAATTGATCTCAAATCGTCATCGCGGCGCTGTTCTTCGCCCATGTTGGCAAGGACAGAGATAGAAAACAGGTCGGCGTCGGTGGCAGTGCCAAACAAGTCACACTGGCCAATGGGGTAACGTGAGAGGCAGTCGGCTTCTTGGTGTAACCTGCCAGACTTGTAAGTCACGGTGTAATCATACTCTTGCAGACGCAATGCCCATCTCCCAAGCCGCCCTGTAGGGTCCTTCAGAGAGGAGAGCCAGCATAGCGCATGGTGGTCGGTTTTAACCGTAAAAGGGCGGCCGTATAAATAAGGACGGAATTTGCCAACTGCCCAGACAAGGGCTAAGCACTCACGTTCTGTTATGGAGTAATTGCGCTCGGGCGCAGAAGGAAGGCGGCTGGCATAGGCGATGACACGGTCCTGACCGGATTGTCGCTGAGAGAGCACAGCGCCGATGCCGTAGCCACTGGCGTCAGTACGGACTTCGGTGGGGGCCGCAACATCAAAGTGCGCCAAAACTGGTGTGGTGGTCAGCTTGGTGATCAAAGTGGAGAAGGCTCGTTCTTGGTCAGGTCCCCAGACGAAGGTGGCGTCTTTCTTCAATAGGTCGGTGTCACCCAGACTTCGCGCACTTTTACGTGGGAAGCTCCCAGACACCCTTAGAGCGTGTGGGGGTAGCGGTCTCGGACTCGAAGGAGATGCCCTCGACTCAGCGTGGCAAGCTCAGCGGAGACCAGCTACCAAGTGACAAGAGGTTTTTGGGCGTTCGGTGCCCAGCTTTCGCTGGTCGCAAGCCAGAGAATGGGTCGGAGCCAAAGGTTCACAAAACAAAACAAAGTTTATACAGCAAAGAGACGATACAGAGGATTACACAATCACTAGTACAAACACATACCAAGTGATTAACAAACAATGCAATTCGTGCAAAGTTAAACTCGAGAGAGAATACAATACAGAGGCAAAATTGCACCTAAAGTGCACTAACACAAGAGAGAGAAATAAACAAACAAAACACAATTTTGTTCACCGGGCACTGCGGCTGTCCGACGACCAGAGTTCCACGACGATGCCGTCCCGCAGACTGGCGAACGTTGCCTCGTTGGTCCGTGGCTGGCCGAGTGGTGTTTTCCCCGGGAGTCGAACGGGCGCGCTTCTCCGAAGCTTAAACGGCGGTCCGGACTGACTGATAGCGGTCAACGTCCTTCTTTATAGGCTCGCTCTCCCGTCTGTTTGTTGTTCGCGCCCGAGTAGGCGCGCACATACACGCAGCATTGGCAGTGCTGTCTCTCTCCTCTTCTCACCGGCCGCGCGTCCCCATTGGTCAGAGGTCGCGGGTCGCATCTCGAAGTTTCGAGCGTGTTCTTGAGTGGCGCCGACGCCGACGGGCGAGGGGGACGTGTCTTAGTGCACGCAAGGCTACGCCCTTTCCCCCCGTCAGCTGTAGTATAGAGGAGGCGCTGAACCGACTCGTCTGTTCCAGAGAATTCGGCGTGGATGACTCATTCCTTCGGCGCACGCCATGGCGGTGGAGAGAGAGGCACGCGCTCGGCGGGGCTTTCTCTCTCTCCCGTTGGGCTCGCGCCGGCGAGACGCCGTGCGCGCGGCGGTTTTTCTTTGTTTGTTCCTAAAATGCGCCGAATTTTGTGACACTGCCCCTTCCTTTAAGAATATTGTGTAACAATATTCACAAACCACAAAATTCGCGCGCACATGCATGCGCTCACACAGTCAATGGCGAATGCCAAAGTACACACATCAATACCTTGATGCTTTCACATACATAACACAGTGCAATAGACAGGTTGCACTTCAAAGCACGCCTCAGTTTGGCGGTTCAATTCGCACGCACATGCATGCGCTCACAAACTGCATGTGAAAATGCATACATCAATACCACGATGTTTTCACATACAAAACTCGATGAAATGTTCATAATCCCCATAAAAACACGCTGCGTTTGGGCAGTGCATTAACACAACATTGCATACAGGAGGCACACAAGTATGTGGCACACTTTCGCCTATACTCCCAATTTCGTCTTACTGGGTTCAGGACGAACAGGCTGGCCCTGTTCTAGAATTGGGGAGCACTCCGGGCTCTCCTTCCTACGCGACTCTTTCGCTCTGTCAGTGGTTGCCTCTAGCCTTTGCGCCCTGAGAAATTCTTTCAAATCCCACGCATACAAAAAGGTCTCGGGGCGGCATGCACATGCGAACAAGACAATCGACATGTTCCAAGGCACTTGCATCATAACGCAGAGGCTCACGAGAAGAACCGGTGTGAACACACTCCTGGTCTCCTTCCTGAATTTGACAGTGCGGCAGGAGAACAGCCGAAGCAAGGTGCCGATCAGCACTAGAATCGTTTCTAAGGCCTGCCTTACGCTGAACTTAGCAGAAATTCTAGACACGTTGTTTCCACGTGTCCTTCTTTGGCTTTTCCTTCCTTCCTTCGGCATTCGTGCTCCGCTGTGGCCACTTGCTGGCTTATCCTCCAGCTTCTCGTAGCTGTTTGCTTTGTTCGAGCATGTTTCTTGCGAAGAGGGTGTCTCTTGCGCGGAACGTTCCTGCGCTACATTTTGCCGTTCTTCCTTCTTGGGGGATTCTTTTATTTCTTCCTTTCTTGCGCTAGCTCGCTCGCGCTTCCTTCGCCGCTTTTTTTCCTGTCGGTCACTGCGACGCTCTGACGTGCAGGATTCGCATTTTTCTCCCTCGCGGCTACCGTCTGGGTCCTTGGGAAATTTTGCCCCCTTGATGTTACCCAATATGAGGTCGTATATGGGGCGTTCCATGCAAAGTGCAGTCAGTTTACCGCTGTAGTAGGGAGTCTGCACCTGTACTCTAGCTTCTGGTAAGCGCTTAAAGGATCCGTCTACTAGCCGCACAAGGCTCTTCGTTCCAGTGAGATCCTTATCTCGCACCAAGCCTCGCTTTATGATGACCGCGCTGCTTCCTGTGTCTCGCAGCACTGAAATTCTTCGCGGCCCTACTTTCCCTTCCGAGACAGGCATCCTGTGCATTCCGGCTTCAGGTCGCGCGTTCACTACGGCGTTCACGACGGGCACCTTCTTGCCGTTCTTCAGCTCGACAAAGCCGTTTTCGTCTTCTTCCTCCAGGTGGTCACCTGAGGAGGCCCGCACGCACGATACCTGGGGAGCGGACTTGCCCGGGCTGGAACAAGCCGCGGCTTTGTGTCCCTTCTGGCCGCACTTAAAACAAGCTGTCGGGCTACCGTTCGCAGCGCTGTTGCGGCAGTTAGATGCGTAGTGGCCTGTCTTATTACACAGGTAGCACTTCGGTGGAGGCTTTGGGCTGGATCGAGTATCGCGGCTGTCGGATTTCTCTGCGCTTTCAGAATTTGCATTCTTAACTTTACTCAGGTTAGTTCCTCCTTGGGCTTCAAGAAATTGGTCGGCAAGTTCTAGCATTTCAGAGAGGGTCTTGGCCCTTCTCTCCTTGAGGTATAGCGCCAGGTTCGGGTGACAACTGCTCAGGAATTGTTCCTTGATCAGCAGCTCGCGGAGTGCACTGTACTCCTGTGCGATTTCCGACAGTTCCGTCCACCGATCAAAATAGTGGCTTAATCGCGCCACATATTGGGTTGCCGTTTCTCCGTCTGTGGGCTTTCCTGTCCGGAATTTGTCCCGAAATCCCTCGGTGGTGAGTCGGAATCTTTTAAGCAAAGCGGCTTTCACCTTGCTATAACTTGCTGCGTCTTCAGGAGACAGTCGCCCGAATACACCTAGTGCTTCGCCACTCAGACACGTGCTTAGAACGGTGGCGCGCTCACTGTCTGACCAATTCTGGCTCACTGCGATCCCTTCGAATCGCTTAAGGAATGCATCGAGATCGTCCCTTCTTTCATAAAATTTTGGAAGCAACCTGCTGGCATCTATACGCAAGCTGCTACCTTCCTCTCTAGTGCTCTGAACTACAGCTGAATGATTCGCACCACGTTGCAGTTCCAGCTTCGCGGCAAGCAGCTTCATTTCGCGTTCAAATTCCCTCTCTTTCTCTTTCTCGGCTTCTTCTCGAGCCTTCTGCCTTTCCTTTTCAATTCTCTCTCTCTCTTTTTCGGCTTCTTCCCGAGCCCTCTCTCTCTCTTTTTCGGCTTCTTCCCGAGCCCTCTCTCTCTCTTTTTCGGCCTTCTCTCTTTCCTGGTCCACCCATTTACGCAGTCCAGCTCCAGACAACCCCATCTGGGTGCCCACCTCTACAAGCTCCTTTAAATTCATAGTTGGAGGCCGAACTCTGTACTCAAGGCAACGAGTACCTCTCCACGGTGAACCTCACTAACCGCTTCGGCGCGGCACCTCACAATATCGCTCTGCTGCTGCCACTCGTTTACGATTCGTAAACTCCTTCTGACTCTTTCTCCGTTCTCTGTGCTTGCAACACCAAACGTCCTGTCGCGGACGCCAGAATATATTGTCACCCAGACTTCGCGCACTTTTACGTGGGAAGCTCCCAGACACCCTTAGAGCGTGTGGGGGTAGCGGTCTCGGACTCGAAGGAGATGCCCTCGACTCAGCGTGGCAAGCTCAGCGGAGACCAGCTACCAAGTGACAAGAGGTTTTTGGGCGTTCGGTGCCCAGCTTTCGCTGGTCGCAAGCCAGAGAATGGGTCGGAGCCAAAGGTTCACAAAACAAAACAAAGTTTATACAGCAAAGAGACGATACAGAGGATTACACAATCACTAGTACAAACACATACCAAGTGATTAACAAACAATGCAATTCGTGCAAAGTTAAACTCGAGAGAGAATACAATACAGAGGCAAAATTGCACCTAAAGTGCACTAACACAAGAGAGAGAAATAAACAAACAAAACACAATTTTGTTCACCGGGCACTGCGGCTGTCCGACGACCAGAGTTCCACGACGATGCCGTCCCGCAGACTGGCGAACGTTGCCTCGTTGGTCCGTGGCTGGCCGAGTGGTGTTTTCCCCGGGAGTCGAACGGGCGCGCTTCTCCGAAGCTTAAACGGCGGTCCGGACTGACTGATAGCGGTCAACGTCCTTCTTTATAGGCTCGCTCTCCCGTCTGTTTGTTGTTCGCGCCCGAGTAGGCGCGCACATACACGCAGCATTGGCAGTGCTGTCTCTCTCCTCTTCTCACCGGCCGCGCGTCCCCATTGGTCAGAGGTCGCGGGTCGCATCTCGAAGTTTCGAGCGTGTTCTTGAGTGGCGCCGACGCCGACGGGCGAGGGGGACGTGTCTTAGTGCACGCAAGGCTACGCCCTTTCCCCCCGTCAGCTGTAGTATAGAGGAGGCGCTGAACCGACTCGTCTGTTCCAGAGAATTCGGCGTGGATGACTCATTCCTTCGGCGCACGCCATGGCGGTGGAGAGAGAGGCACGCGCTCGGCGGGGCTTTCTCTCTCTCCCGTTGGGCTCGCGCCGGCGAGACGCCGTGCGCGCGGCGGTTTTTCTTTGTTTGTTCCTAAAATGCGCCGAATTTTGTGACAGTCGGTAAGGGGACGGGCGAGGTCGGCGAAGCCTTGAATGAATCGACGGAAGTACGAGCAGAGCCCCAGGAAGCTTCGGACGTCGTGGCAAGATCGGGGAAGGGGAAAGTCTTTCACGGCCCGGATCTTATCGGGATCAGGGTGAACCCCCTGGAAATCAACGATGTGGCCCAAAATAGTGATCTGGCGTCTCGCGAAACGGCACTTCGAGGAGTTAAGCTGTAGGCCGGCACGACGAAAGAGGGAAAGAATCTGGGAAAGGTCTTCGAGGTGGGATGAAAATGTAGGCGAAAATACAACGACGTCGTCCAGATAACACAGGCAAGTGGTCCACTTAAATCCCTGCAAAAGGGCGTCCATCATGCGCTCAAATGTGGCTGGCGCGTTGCATAGGCCAAAAGGCATTACTTTGAACTGATATAGCCCATCAGGGGTCACAAAAGCGGTTTTCTCACGGTCCTTCTCATCGACGGCAATTTGCCAGTAGCCGGAACGAAGATCTATGGAGGAGAAGAATTTGGCTCCGTGTAGGCAGTCAAGGGCGTCGTCAATACGCGGCAGGGGATAGACGTCCTTTTTAGTGATCTTATTGAGGTGTCGATAATCTATGCAAAACCGCCATGAGCCGTCCTTTTTCTTCACTAGTACCACTGGAGAGGCCCAGGGACTGTGGGATGGTTCGATTATGTTCTTGGAAAGCATTTTTGAGACCTCGTTGTTTATGACCTTGCGCTCGGCGTGGGAGACACGATAGGGCCTGCGGCGAATGGGAGCGGAATCGCCGGTGTCAATGCGGTGCGTCACAGCGAGAGTTTGGCCCAGTGAGGTGTTGTAGACGTCAAAAATGTCCTAGAACGACTGGAGAAGGTCACCAAGCTGAGAAGTTTGGGCGGGGCGGAGATCGGTGGGCATCATGGTCGTGAATGCGTCCGAGGATAGCGGAGTTGACCGCGGTGGGTCTGGTGGGTCGCGATTAGGAGATGCATCTAATGGAGCCACATGGCACTGGGCGAGTGGGGACAACGTAGCGACGCACATGCCGGCTGGAAGCAGCTGTGAGGAGAAGCCGAAGTTCAAGAAAGGTAGAGACAGGTTGTTGGCGGTGACGGTGGCGATGGTATGGGGCAGGACAACACTGCGGGTCAGTGCGAGGTCAAGGACTGGCGCAACGATGTAGTCACCATCGGGAACAGGGCGAGAAGGTGTGAGGGCAACGAAAGATAAGGCTTGAGGGGGCAGGTGGGCATAGTCGGGGCAGGTCAACCGGAGCGACGAGTCGATGGGGTCAGGATTGAGTTCGGGAAGCTCAAGGTGAAGGACACCCTCCGAGCAGTCAATGAGGGCAGAATGATCCGACAAAAAGTCTAAACCGAGAATGAGGTCATGGGCGCATGTGGTAAGGACGGTGAACTGAACCGGCGTACTGTGGTCACCGATTGTCACGCGAGCGGTGCACAGTCCCTCGACAGCAGGCATGGCACCATCCGCGACGCGCACACAGGACGTTGCAGGCGTAAGGACTTTGCGTAGGCGACGGCGGAGGTCAGCACTCATCACGGAAATATGGGCACCGGTGTCACTAAGGGCGCGCACAGGAACACCGTCAACTGTAACGTCTAGCAGATTGGGTCCAGTCGTCAGTAGAGGGTTTGAGGTCCGGGTCGTTGATGCAGCGTCACCTCCGGGAGCTGCATCACTTAGTTTTCCCGATGAGAGGGGCGGTAGGACGCAGCAGTCGAAACACGAGGCGACTGCGGTGAGCGTGAGCGGCGGGCTAGCGGCGAAGGCGAACGGGAGGACTGTCGTGGAGGTTGATCGGCGGCCTCAGACGTCTCGGATGGGCGGCGGGGTGAAAAGCGGCGTGTGTAGTTTGGACGGTATTAGGAGATGTCTCGCGGGGGTGACGACCAGGGGCTGCGGCAGTGGCGGGCAATGTGGCCGACCCGAGAGCATTGAAAACAGATTGGGCGGTCGTCTGGCGTGCGCCACTCATTCGGATCGCGGTAACGCCGTGGTGAATAATAGGTGGGACGGAAAGGGACTGGAGGTGGTGGCTGTGGGGACGAGTTTCCGATGGCGCACAAGGCCGGAGGGAGGTTGAGATGGGCGAGTTCTTGCCGCACGACAGCCTGAATAAGCGACACGGAGGGCAGTGTGTCATTAGGTGTGGTCGATGATGTTACCACAGGTGCTAGGGCTTCGAGTTCACGGCGAACAATTCTTGTCACAGTGTCGGTGACAGGTGGAGACTCTGAGGGCACTTGAGCTTGAAGTCGTTGGTCCTGGCAAGAAGATGTAGCGTCTGTGTTTGGAAGTCGGGAAAAGTGCTGAGAAATGCGACGGCTTTTCACTTGTTCGAAGCGACGGCACTCCTTGATAATGCTGTCAACAGTTGTGCAGTCTTTGCAAACGAGCAGATGAAAGGCATCGTCAGCAATGCCTTTCAGCACGTGGCCCACCTTGTCGGACTCGCTCATGGTGGCATCGACTTTGTGGCAAAGTGCCAATACGTCCTGTATATAGGCCACGTAACTTTCCGTCGACGACTGCGCACGAGAAGCAAGCTGTTTTTTCGCAGTGATCTGCCTATCGTCAGGTCTTCCGAAGAGTGCTCGCAATTTCTCTTTGAATAGATGATCCCAACTTGTAAGTTCTTCTTCGTTGGTTTCAAACCACACCCTCGCCGTTCCATTCAGATAGAAAATTACGTTAGCAAGCATTAACGTTTGGTCCCACCGGTTATATGCGCTTACTCTTTCGTAAAGGCTTAACCAGTCGTCGACATCGGTGCCGTCGTTTCCCGAAAATGTACCGGGGTCACGGGACGAAGCCATGACCACGAAAGGAGCAGCAGAAGTGGTCGGCGACTCGCTGGGTGGGGCCATGATGGTAGTAGCGCCGGTTTGACGACCGCTTCGGAGCTCCGTGGTGCTGGGAACGATTCCCCGCACCTCCACCAAAGATGTTACGTTGCCCGAAAGGCTAGTCACAAGCAAGGGCGACCGGAGCGCAGAAAGAACAACACAGGAAGCACCGAACAATAGCGCGCGCACCAGTCAGGCACTTCCTTCTCATCGTCTTCTGTGAATATCCGTTGCAATATATATATATATATATATATATATATATATATATATATATATATATATATATATATATATATATAATGTTTACGTATATTTCAGCTGCGTTATAATTAATTTCCTTTACAACAGATTCATTGAAATATTAATCTCCAAGCGTGTGTATATATATATATATAGGTAGCAAACAGAGTAAGGGAAATAAGAGGCTCGTTTGACAAACTTATGAAGCCAACAGTCACCGAAACCAAGGTGCATAGGGGAATATTTTTATTTCTTTTTAATTTGCAATGTACATATATATATATTGTAACGACGAAGAAGTTCCTATTCAGGCGAAGGCGAAGATGAACTTCTGACCGTTGTATTGAGCGGCATTGCCATCGCTTTGTGTGTGTGTGCTCTCGGTGCTCGACCTCTGTGTCTACGGACCGCCGGCGCTCAGTACCCCTAACCATCCCAGTACCCATATTACAGTTGGTGGAGGTGGTGCACCGGCTCCCTTCGCTAGCGAGATCCGGCTATCTTCAGCGGAGCCGATGAGAATTACGTGGAAGACTGGCTCGCGTCATACGAACGGGTGAGCCTGTACAATAGATGGGACGACGATACGAAGCTGAACAACGCAATTTTTTATCTGACGGGGGTCGCTAACCTCTGGTATCGGAACCATGATGGAGACATCGTAACTTGGGCAGCCTTCAAAACAAAGCTTGCCGAAGTCTTTGGTCGCCCCACTGTCCGGAAACTTCGGGCTGAACAACGGTTGCGTGAACGCTCGCAGCACGTCGGCGAGAGCTTCACCAGCTATAAAGAAGAAGTCACTTACTTATGCAAACGTGTCAGTGCAAACATGTCCGAAGCCGACAAGATAAAACACGTCTTGAAAGGTATCGACGATGATGCCTTTCAGATGCTAATAGCCTGCGACTTGCGCACCGTTACGGGGGTGTTGACGCTCTGACAGAGCTTCGAGGAGCTACGCAAACAGCGGTTATTGACTCGGCAACACCAAGCCCACGTTGAATCGCTTTCTGGTCTGGCGCCTGCCGCTGAAAACACCTCTTTGCTGCAGCAAATCAGAGATTTCGTCCGTGAAGAGGTAGCTCGGCAACTCTCTCTTCTGCCTAGCCCTCAACAGGCGCCGCCTCATTTGGCACCGGCTCTTCGACAGGCTATACAAGAGCAGTCACAAAAATGAACAAGGGAGGGGAAAACCTCAGGTTGCTTGAGCCAACGTTTCGACAAGGGGACTTGTCTTCGTCAAGAGCAGGTTACTGAGGCACTTCCATCCGTCCATCCTCCGCCACCTGTCGCCGCACCCTTGATTTACGCCGGTGCTGCTCCAAGGCCTGTCACCAGTCTCGTGCCTTGCGCCGACGTCGCCCCAAGACCTGTCGCCGGTCCCCAGACTTACGCCGACGTTCTAGTACAGCCCCGACCGTCGTCATATCCTACAATGTACGTGCCTGTGCAAGCGTCGGCACCTTCCCTGCGACCAGCTCGAACAGCAAGCAATCCGTGGGGCACGAGTGACAACGGTTTTGTATGCTACACTTGCGGACTGCCTGGCCACGTCGCGCTTTGCCGTCGCCATCTCCAAGCGCCAGCACCACCTGCGCAATCTTCGGGGTACTGGCCTCCAACCCGTCAATATTCTTAGCCTGTCGACCGAACGCCAAGTCGTCCTTTCTCCCCTGATCATTCAGCCCTCTCCAGCCGCCGCTCCCCTTCGCCACGACGCCGCTCTATCTCCCTCATGCGACGTCGCCACAAATCTCCTCAGCAGGAAAACTAGGCGTCGCAGTTCCGGAGGCAAGAACTGCGCCCCCGTCGAAATTCCGAAGACCTCATCGATCACCTGCGAACCTTATCGGTGTTTTTGTTGAGGACGTGTCTGCGATGGCTCTGATAGACACCGGTGCAGCGATTTCGGTAATGGACTCAAAGTTATGTACTTCTTTAAAGAAAGTCAAGACGCCAGTTTCTGGACTCACACTGCGCGCGGCCAGCGCGCAGCCGATTACGCCGTTATCAGCATGCACCGCTCGAGTTCGAATCCATGACACACTATACTCCATCGAGTTCGTCGTGCTGCCTTCTTGCTCACATTCTTTAATTTTAGGGTAGGATTTACTGTCGCGTCATGAAGCTGTCATCGACTGCGCTCGCGCAGAAGTTGGGTTCTCCGCTTTGCCCGATGTCTCGCTAGACGCTGCTCCTTCTGTTCCCTGCGCTAAAGCCGTCGTCACCGAAGACATCTTCCTTCCTCCCAGCTCCGCTGCGCTTGTAAGCATTTCTTGTGACTCTGTGATGACGTTGTTCTCTTCACGCCGGCCGGCACTTTCCTGCGCCGCAAGTCCCTTCCGCTGCCCTACGCTGTGCTCACTATTGCTGCTGTCCTTTCCGTGCTATGGGTCTCTAACCCGTTTTCCTTCCCTACTGCTTTGCGCCATGGCGAATGTCTCGGCAGTATACAATCTACTGCGTCCATTCTCACCTGTGAAGACCCCGCCGATTCTCCTCATCTAGCCATAACTGCGCTTAGCCCTCCATCATCTGCGCCTGATTCCTCCTCTACAGACCTCTTCCTTCGCTCCATCGACACCGATCTTCCTTCCCCGCAACGGACGCAGCCTCTTAACCTCCTTCTCCAGTTCCGCTCCTCCTTCTGAGTGTCATCGGCGTTCCTTGGTTCAAACTTCCGCGGTCACCCATCGTGTCGACAGCGGCAACCACGCACCATTGCGGCAGCGCTTCTTTTTTTTTATTTGATACCTCAAAGGCCCCTGGTATGGGGCATTACATGAGGGATGGGCATGACAGTTAAACAATAATGGTCTTGATGGCGTTCTTAAAATGGGTGGCGTTGATGTGATGCACGGCGTTCTGTGGTAGATCATTCCAGTCCCGGGATGACGTGACAAAAAAGATCTAGAATGAGCGGTAGTTCTTGCGGTGGGGGCGTAGACGGCCTTATGGGGGCGTAGGCGGCCTATCGTGTATCTGCCACCGAGCGCCATGCTATCAAAGATCAAGTTGATAAAATGCTCCAAGACGGCGTGATCAAGCCCTCCAGTAGCCCTTGGGCTTCGCCTGTTGGGCTGGTCAAGAACAAAGACGGCTCCATCCGATTTTGTGTCGACTACCGCCGCCTTAATAAGATTACACGGAAGGATGTCTACCCTCTTCCACGCATCGATGTCGCTTTGAACTGTTTGCAAGGGCCGAACTATTTTCTTCCCTCGATCTTCGTTCCGGATATTGGCAGGTGCCCATGGAAGCAGCCGATCGCTCCAAAACCGCTTTTGTAATCCCAGACGGCTTATACGAATTTACAGTTATGCCATTCGCCTTTGTAATGCGCCGGCAACATTTGAGAGGATGATGGCCACAATTTTGCGGGGATTAAAATGGAATGTATGCCTCTGCTACCTCGACGACATCGTCGTCTTTTCTGCGGATTTTGACACCCACCTCCACCGCCTGAGGCACGTCTTGAACTGCCTTTCTGATGCCGGTTTGCAGCTAAACTTAAAGAAATGCCGTTTTTCCGCTCGCAAACTCACTATCTTAGGGCACGTCGTCTCCAAGGAAGGCGTTTCTCTAGACCCAGCCAAACTTCGTGCGGTCACTGCTTTTCCTAAGCCTACATCTGTCAAAGAACTGTGCAGCTTTCTTGGCCTGTGTTCCTACTTTCGTAAGTTTATTCGAAACTTTGCATCGATTACTGCCCCTTTAACACAACTCTTATCCAGCAGCTCCGACTTTTCACAGTGGTCACCCGCATGCGGCAACGCATTTTATACCTTACGCCGCATCCTCACCGCACCACCTATCCTGCGCCATTTCGACCCGACGGCCCCTACCGAGGTCCACACCGATGCCAGTGGTGTTGGTCTCAGAGCTGTACTCGCGCAGCGCAAGCCTGGCTTTGCTGAGTACGTTGTCGCCTATGCAAGCCGCACCCTGACCAAAGCAGAGTCCAATTACTCGGTAACGAAAAAAGAGTGTCTGGCTGTCGTTTGGGCTCTTACCAAATTCCGCCCTTATCTCTATGGTCGGCCCTTTGACTTCGTGACGGACCACCACGGGCTTTGCTGGTTATCCTCCCTGAAAGACCCCTCCGGCCGCCTTGCAAGATGAGCTCTTCGTATGCGGGAATACGACGCCCGCGTAGTTTATCGCACTGGATGCAAGCACCAAGATGCCGACGCCCTTTCTCGCTGCCCCCTTCCGGTTGAGCTCGCCGGCCTCTCAACGCTCGAAGACTCCCCTCCGTTCCTTCACATCAACGACATGCCTTCAGCGCAGCGCATGGACCCTTGGATTGCGTCTCTGCTTGATTTCTTGTCTAACCCTACGGCGGCTTCTCCATCACGCGCTCTCCGTCGCCAAGCTCCTCACTTCGCCATTCGTGACAATCTCCTTTACCGCCGCAACTACACCGTAGATGGTCGCAAGTGGTTATTAGTTGTTCCTCGCCACCTGCGCTCGCAAGTCTGATTATTTCCACGCTGACCCACCATGCGGACACGCAGGAGTCTTCAAAACGTACAATCGGATCCGGCTGCGTTACTACTGGCGCGGCATATACTCAAGTACATACTCAAGTACATCCGCTCATGCCTGCCCTGCCAACGTCACAAGCCCCCTGCTCACCGTTCTGCATGCAGGCGAGTTGCACCCGCTACCTTGCCCACCGCGCCCCTTCGACCGCGTAGGCATTGATTTATAAGGACCTCTTCCCTACACAGCCGGTAACCGTTGGGCTATCGTCGCAGGTGACCGCTTGACGAGGTATGCAGAATCCGCTGCCCTTCCATCCGCCTCAGAGTCTGACGTAGCCTCTTTCATCTTGCGACGGTTCATTCTTCGCCACGGCGCACCTCGCGAAGTGCTGAGTGACAGAGGACGCGT